>NC_140628.1:12945533-13598033 GCF_057382275.1 Copadichromis virginalis | reverse complement strand
GTGGATCAGTGAATCGATGTCTTGTTCACTCTTGGCATACAGCTTGATGTCATCCATGTACAGGAGGTGGCTGACAACTGCTCCGTTCCGTAGTCGGTATCCGTAGCCAGTCTTGTTAATGATCTCACTGAGGGGGTTCAGGCCTATGCAGAACAGCAGTGGGGACAGATCATCTCCTTGGTAGACCCCGCACTTGATGGTGACTTGTGCTATGGGCTTGGAGTTGGCCTCTAGTGTTGTACGTCACATCCCCATTGAGTTCCTGATGAAGGCTCTTAGGGTCCCATTGATCTTGTACAATTCTAGGCATTCCAGTATCCAGCTGTGGGGCATTGAGTCATAGGCCTTCTTGTAATCAATCCAGGCAGTGCACAGGTTGGTCAGTCTGGTCTTGCAGTCTCGGCTGACTGTTCTGTCTACCAGTAGCTGGTGTTTTGCGCCTCTGGTATTCTTGCCAATTCCTTTCTGTGTCCCGCTCATGTATTGACCCATGTGCCTGTTCATCTTAGCCGATATGATGCCTGACAGGAGCTTCCATGTAGTACTGAGGCAGGTTATTGGTCAGTAGTTGGAGGGGACCGGTCCCTTCTTGGGGTCCTTGGGGATCAGGACCATCCGACCTTCAGTTAGCCATTCCGGGTGTCTCTCGTTAACTAGCAGCTGGTTCATTTGTGCTGCCAGACGCTCGTGGAGTGCAGTCAGCTTCTTTAGCCAGTAGACGTGAACCATGTCGGGCCCTGGTGCTGTCCAACTCTTCATACTGGAGACCCTTTCTTGGATATCTGCCACTATGATGGTTACTGGACCCTGTTCAGGGAGGTCGCTATGGTCTGCCCTCAGATCCACTAGCCACTGAGCATTGCCGTTATGGGTTGCGTCCTTCTCCCATATGCTCTTCCAGTATTGCTCCGTCTCCAGCCTTGGTGGTGCTGTTCTCTTATTATTATTGTTCCCTTGCCACTGAGAGTACACCTTTGCTGCTTCTGTGGAGAACAGCTGGTTTATTCTCCTGCCTTCTATCTCTCTGGTGTACCTCCTCAAGCGGCTGGCCAAGGCTGTGAGTCTTTGCTTGGCAGTTTCCAAGGCCTCAGGTATGGACAGCTTGCTGTATTTCTTATGCACCTTCTTTGTCGCACCTTTCTGCAACTCCGTTAGTTGGCTAACCTCCCTCCGTGCTACTTTGATCTTGCCCTCTAGCCTCCTTCTCCATGGAGGGTACTGCCTCTTGTTGCTGTTCAACTTGTAGCCAAGCATCTCACTGATCACTGCTGCCGTTTTGTAGATCAGCTTGTTAGTGTCGGTAATCGTGGTTGTAGGTATTGTGTGTGTGTGTGTGTGTGTGTGTGTGTGTGTGTGTGTGTGTGTGTGTGTATATATGTATATATATATATACATGCTAAACTTTACCTCTCACTAATTGCTGTATCATTATTCATTTTGACATTTTCTGGATACTCTGAATTTTCCCTACTTCTATCTTTTAATGCTTCTGTCTTTCATTTAATCTAATTTGTTTTAATGACTTACTGGTTTTGTTATCATTAACTGTTTATTGTGTTATTGTGAAGCACTTTGGTATACCCTTGGTTTTAAATGTGCTATACAAATAAACCTGTATTGTATTGTATATTAAGAAGTATACGAGATCAAAATGGGAGACGCCTCTTAGGGTGGTTGAGAATAACTGAGCTAAGATCCTGTGGGACTTCCAGATACAGATGGACAAAATGGTGGCTAACCAACCGGACATAGTAGTGATAGACAAGCAGAAGAAGACGGCTGTAGTGATAGACGTAGTGATACCGAATGACAGCAACATCAGGAAGAAGGAACACGAGAAGCTGAAGATGTACCAAAGGCTCAGAGAAGAGCTCGAGAAGATGTGGAGGGTGAAGGCAACAGTGGTCCCAGTGGTAATTGGAGCACAAGGTGCAGTGACTCCCAAGCCAGGCGAGTGGCTCCAGCAGATCTCAGGAACAACATCTGCGATCTCTGTCCAGAAGAGCGCAGTCCTAGGAACAGCTAAGATACTGCACAGGACCCTCAAGCTCCAAGTGCTCTGGTAGGACCCGAGCTTGAAGGAAATAAGAACAGGGCCCTGTTGGAATGCTACTCCGTTTCCAGCAGAAGAGGTTACTTGACTAGGATGTGGAACCTATGGAACCTTCGATACCCAGCAGACTGACAGAGAAACAACTAATAGCTTGGTGTTCCAACATTGAGTAGAAGGAACTGCTTTCACAGCTAGAGATCCATAAGGTATATAGCACAAATGCTATGGCAAGGGAGAGCCAGGACAACAAGTCAGGCGGGAGATATTACCTCCACCCGAGATTGAGTACCAGGCCCCAAGTACGATGGAAGAAGGAGCACTGAGTGCGAGCGTAGCTGACCAGAACGAGAGGATCATGGTGAAACTGGAAACCTGGACCCTCTGTAGTTGGTTACCAAGACTACATGAAGTACCCTCTGAAAGTCTACTAGAAGATGTGAATGCAGCACTAAGGAAAATTCCTACTGCAAACAGCAAGCTGCCCATATCTGACGCCTTAGAAACTGCCAAGCAAATACTCACAGCCTTGGCTAACCACTTGAAAAGGTATAGCAGAGAGATAGAAGGCAGGAGAATAAACCAGCTGTTCTGCACGGACACATCCAAGGTGTACTCTCAATAGCAAGGGAACAATATAAGAACAGCGTCACCAAGGCTGGAGACGGAGCAGTATTGGAAGAGCATATGGGAGAAGGATGCAACCTAAAAGAACAATGATCAGTGGCAAGTGGATCTAAGAGCAGTATGAAAAAAAAACAAAAACGCTTGGACACCGCTAGCATAATTGACAGGTTTTTGACGGGGCTTCCACACAAACGCAAAGCAGGAGATGAAGCATCGCCAAATATGTTTCCAAACCAACCAGCGCGAACATTTTTCTTGTAAAACAAAGGGGGGCCTAGCAAAAAAAGTTTGAGAACCACTGTATTAGAGGAACTTAAGCAATGCCACTCCCTAAAAAGCTAAGAACAAATAAATACTGCATATTTAAAAAAAAACTTTTAGAAGTGAGTTTGCTTTAGAATGAGGTCTTCCCAGACATAACGCTATTTGACCATGCTAATGTTTTATGACCACACACACTTACACTGACACACACAGTAGTTTAGCCCCTAATGAACAATTAGAGATAAGAGGCTGGGCTTTTAGTGCTAATGTAGCCAAGGTAGGGTAATGTGATGCCTTTGGGTTGATAACACTCTGTGGGTGTGTGTTTTCTGGTGTGTGCAAATGCATGCGTGTGGTCTAAAAACTGCCCAGGCTGAGAAACAATCATAGGGGAAAAAAAAGCTGCATTAAAGTCCAGTAGAAAAAAAAAGAATTATTAATCAATCCAACAAAACTGTCTTTCATACTTTTCAGTGTTTCAGCAAAGTAAATGAGTTGTGCTGTGTCTATAACAGTTTTGATGTTTAATTCATAGTCTGCTGACTTTTTTCCTTTTAATTACACTGTGATCCCTATATGCAAAATCTTTAAGAAATAATTAAAGATAACGAAGAGAATAAAAAAAGGACAAAGAGGACTGGCTGGAAAAGGAAAAGAAGAAGATAATGTTAATAATGCTCAGTATTAAGCAGTAGACACAAAGTTGGAAGGGTGGAGTCAAGGGCAAGCTTAGAGAAGCAGTGTACTGAATAGGAGGGAGGCAGGCAGGCTAATGTAATCAAATGCCATTGATTTAGTTATAGCTATAACAGCTTCAGTGCTGCTAAATGCAGCGTCTAAATGTGCATCTGGATATACTGCAGAGAAATCTTGGAGGAAAATCTTTTACATTATGTTACTGATGTTTATCATATTCAGATTCTAAAATCAGCTCAAATTTGTATACATATATATATATATATATATATATACATTTGAGCTGATTTTAGATATATATGTATGTATATGTATCCAAATTGGATACGTACTACCAAATTAGTGCTCAGATGCAGAAGTAAAGAGATGGATGATGGTTGCTTAAAAGAAAATGTAATGGTGTTATGAACTGCACTGATAAAGACCTGTGATGAACAGATGCTTGAGAGTCTGCTGACTAATCTTATAGAATGACTGCCCTCTGGAGGACATCGGCACACATTACTGCATTGAAATAATCTAGTCTCTCTGCACCATAGTTTGTGCTTGGTCTTCATTCTAACAGCTCTCTCTGGTCCTCTTTTGTCTTTTCCTTCTACTTCCCTTCACCCCAACTGGTTCTGTATTAGATTTCTCCTGTCTGTAAGCCTGGATCTACAGGAGATTTATTTCTGCTAAAAGTTTTTTTGTTGTCCTGCAGTGTCATCAAGTTGTTGGTCATAAGGGAATGTTGGGTTTCTATTGCAGAACTACTTTTTAAAGCTGAAACAACTAAAAATTTCCATTAAAACGAATAAATTATCGGCCAAAGTGACGGGCTTTGGTGACACAGGCATGGATGGATTACTGTGACTGTGGGTCTTAAACACAAACTTGCCATGGGTCCTTGTTATCTACTCATGCAAATACCAGGCACAACATATGCCCTTGTCAAAAGACAGTTTTATTGCACGTAACAAGGCAACTTACATCCACATTTATCTTGTATTTGTTGACATGTTAAATTACTGCTATTATGACTACTGCTACATATAACTCGTGCAGGACAATTTACCCCGAGGCACCAACAGGAAGCTTTCAATAGTCTTAACTGTGTAAGTCAGTAAAATGTTAAATGCAATCCAAAATCAAGCACTAAAGGTGATGACAAAGGACACAGATGGCATAGTACTAGCAGTGCTGCTCTATTGCTAATGCTTGTTTCAAAGCTAAAGTCCATCCATCCATCCATTCGCTTCCGCTCATCCTTTTCAGGGTCGCCGGGGCGCTGGAGCCTATCCCAGCTGTCATAGGGCGAGAGGCGGGGTACACCCTGGACAGGTCGCCAGTCTGTCGCAGGGCTTCAAAGCTAAAGTCCTCCTGTTTATTTTGATACATTTTTTGAAAATCCCTTATATTAAAAAAATAAAGCAATGATGATGCACACAACTTAAGGTAAAAGCCACTGGCTCCAAGGTATGTTCCCAGTTTGCACAAACAGCAGTCTGTCCATAGAAGCAGTCTGTATTATGTTCCAGTTATACAGAATAACTGGAACACCGTATGGGATTGCACGGCTTCAGTAACAAGTTAAGATGAGAGCTTTATTTCCCTTCTGGACATTGTAAAAATTGTTAGACGTACTTACACAGGATTGTGTGTCAGTGTTTTGGATTATTTTATCATCAAAGTCATCCATGTCCACAGATGTTGTCTCTGTCTGCAAACGGAAGGCACAACTAACATGCAGCATCAAACTATTCAGCCATGCATTTAGCTTGCCTCAGCTATCAGTTAAGTATGAATGGCCTATAAGTATGATGCTAAAGGTTAGTTTGTAAATTACTTCACACTATTATTTTTCTAATGATACTTGTATAAATAATTAAATGCAAAAACTAAGGGCAGAATTATAATGATGTCCATGCTGTTTTCTTATTTAATAATTCAGACATACTTCCTGCACACATACAGCATATTGCCCAGGAATGAGTCTCACCTTGGATTTCCTCCTGTTGAACTGGAAGATACCCAGGAGGCCTTTTTTTTCTGGTCTGTCCAAACTGCCAGTACTGGAGCGAACAAAGTCTAAAAAAGTAAAACAAGAGCAGGAGGAAAGTAATGTAAGCACCTTATAATTAAAGAAAGGGAGGAAAGAAAAAGGGAAAGACATGGTTTTTTCTGCATGCAAAGGTTAACGAAAAGGTTAACATATGGTTAACAGAAAAAAATAGTTTTTTTTTTAACAGTCAGTCAACTCTAAATATTACTCCAAACAGATACCTTTGTTTTAAAAGCAATAAATTAACCTTCCAGTTTTGCTCAGAAGAGGGAGCTGCAGCTTTGCTTTTCCTCAGGTTCACCTCTACCCAACTTTTATAATCAGCTAAGCAGTAAGTAAGAATGTGTCGTGATAAAACTACAGACTCAAGGACTGAGAGGGAAGGTAAACTAACTATCAAACATTTAAGGGCTAATACTCATGATTTGGGTTCTGAAACGAGGCAGAAGCAAGCCAATTTATTAATAAAGCCTTTAAAAATTGAAGGCATTGATGTTCACGCAGGTTAAAAAAAAGTACATAAAGCAACAAATGATTTCTTTTAATATGGCTGGTTAATGGTTAATATCCAATGCAGCAACAATGCAGGGTTAATAAGCAAGCAGCGATACATTGGGTTAAACAACCACATGTATTTGAATGGTGCCAACGCTAAGACACACAATATATACGTCTAATACCTGTGTAGTTAAGTGCAGGGGCAGAAGCCATTTTAGGCTGGAAAGCTGTAAAACATGATAAAGTTTAAAAACACAAACGTCATTAATGGATAACTCATCTACATGACAGAGCGGCTGTGCTTGTGCTTTTGTGTCACAGCACAGCCGATGCGCTACGTAACTACTGATTCACAAGAGGAAGTCATTTGTATAATTGCCTCATAATAATGAAAGTAAACTACATTACTACTATGTTCAAAAGGGTAGGACTGTGTAAAATGTAACTGAAAACATGACGCGGTGATTTGGAAAGGATTCGAACCCTACAATTTACCAAAAACCTTTTAGCATACCAAATGCTGAGAAAGAAACATTTAAAGGGAAACTGGGTGGCCTTGTTGATTACCAAAATCTTGCACAAGAGTGCTTGACCATAAAAGTGACATAATGTTCTACTGTTCCCTTGTCACATCACTTAAGTGATAAAATACACGTTTTTACTGTGAGATCACAAGAGAACCTTTAACTATAAATACCAGTGGGTGTGGATAATCGCGCAGTAAACAACCATAACTTCATACTACATGAATTATGTATTAATACAAAGGCCGTACATGATTCATAAAAGCTCGCTATTTCAGCCGTTGTATGGACAGGATAACAGCAGATACTGTGAGACAATAGCAGGGCAAGCCAAAGCACACACCAGTATCCACGCTAACATCCTTTGTCTGCTTAAATTTCACATCATCATCTTAAGTGTTACATCCTATGTTTACCAGATAGTTTTATTCAGCAGAGCAAAGCATTATTTTATCTTTTAAAAAGTTAATACAATTTTGAATATATGTACAGACACTTGCTTTAAAGTGACTGGAGTTAGAGGTGAAATGTGTAAGATTTAGGTATGTGCTTAACAAGTCCCCTAGAATTTTAAACGCTCTTTTTCTACAACAGCAGTCACCTAATGTTATTATGCGACCTGCAAAAAACTGGGGCTACAGCACGGACAGAGGGCTCCAACCCTCTTTCTCTCTGTTTTAGACATAGTGCATTTGAGCAAGGTGGAGAGCAAGCAGCTGACAGATGCAAAAATCAGCACGGCTGCACAGTACTTTGATGAAGAAAACGATGAGCAGTTGTACGTCTGTGGTGTCAGAGTAAAGTGGCATATAACCACGTAACCAAAGTGATGTGTAACCACATGCAGCACAGGAGCGTGAACGCTAACCTGGAAGGAAGGAGGGTTACCGGTGCTAGTACTGTAGACTTTAGCCACATTCAGGAAACTAATCTGGCAATCTGTGTCTGCTTAGATATATAAGATTTGCAACATTATAGATGGCACAGACATTTCAGCGACATCTAAAACAAAATACAATTATTAAGGAACCCGATTAAGAGTTTATCTAAACAATGTGAAAATTGAACAACTGAGATTTATTCTCAAAGACAGTTATAACAGATGTATCTACTGAATATAGGATGCTAACCCGTCTATGCTAACCTGTACCTACAGACAAAATAACAGAGGGGTAACTCGTCAGTAGTGCCTTAAACATATATTCTTTCAACTTCTGTGGTGGCAACAAGTCTTCCAGTTTGTGTAGAAACCTTTGGGAAATAATTTGGTAAACATAATTTCCTTAGGGATTAATAACGTATTCTGATTCTGAAAACAGACCTTAGCTCCATTTCTGTGAAACCTCTGTAAACTCCTAATAACTTTAAAGTCGCTCAAGTTCATTTTATCATTATTTATTTATTTTATTTATTATGACAGGTAGCTGACTGCTGTTACATTTACAGTCACAAGGTAGTACGTTCTTATCAACTCTTATCTTCCATTCACCTTTTCCCTCTGCGTTCCTCCCATACAAGCCCCAGATAAAATTTTGCCTGACCGACATGGTTCACCGATGGAAAAACAGAGAGGAAAAACCTTTTATTAAAAATCAAATCCAGAGAAAAAAAATGCCATCCTGTCTTCCTTCTCCTGTTTCCTGATCAATGTAGCCATTACAAAGACTGTAGCCATGTAAATATGGTTAGTGATATGTGTGTGATATGATATGTATATACGTTTGACTGTGAGATTGTGCAGCTTCTCCATTATAGCATTACACAGATTAATGAATAAATATTTCCACATTAAAAGAATCAAAAGAAAAAAGTATCATCGTTTAGGATCTGTATCATCTTGCGTGCTACTGGGAAAACAATACTAACAGAAATTTGACATATTTCACAAAGAGCAAAGAGAAATGAGGTCAGGCTTACCTAGCCTCTGATCATGTACGTAGAGATCTTTGATCCCGAGTTCTGCTAGAGTTTTGTCCAGCGGTAACTCTCGTTGGCTGATGCTATCCTTCAGCAGCAGGACACGTGTAGGGTCGAACTCACACTTGTCACAGATGACTGGTATCAGAGCCTGGAGCGATATCAAGGGGTTCACCCGTACTACGGCCTTCTGGTTGCCATGATAGTTCACCATCAATCGCACAGTTTTCTGATACACAGAGGGGAAAACGATGGAGAAAATTAGACACGCAAACAGCTGGATGACATTAAGAGCTAATCAAGGATGAATCATCAAGTCAAGAAAAAGGATGATGTAGTTAAGGGAAAAAATACAACAAAGTTAACTGACTGATAAAATATGCTAGCCTAAAAGACATACTTAACTAATATTTATACATATATATATATAAATATATTTAAATATAGTCATATTTCTGATTGATGTACAATAGCATATTTTGGTTTAAAAATATAAAAAGTAGAGGAGAACACACAGAGGATGACACTGCAATAATAAAGAAAAAGAAATAACAATAAAAGAAAGCACAATTCTACCACAGTACTATTGGCAGCCTCTTTCGTGAATGTACCAAGCTTATCAGCAAATTGTGGAAGAGGTGCTAAGTTGTTATAATTTACCCATTATATATGAAAATGTTCAGGTTGATGGTCATAGGTTTTCCAAAATAAACAGTATTTTAAGCCTGTGACATGGGTATATTTTAATGTTTCTGCTAATATGGTCACTAGATAGATGGTTGAAATACTCGAGACTATCGGAAGGTTAAATGGAGACAAAAATAAATTTCCCATCTTTGTGACTGAAACAATTTTTCCTAACCAAGAATAATCAAATTAGCAACCAAAACAGGTAACTGATAGTATAATGTAATATTAAAATAAGGTGCAAAACTGACATATTTGTTACTGGTAGCCATTTCCGTGTAGTTTTTCTGGTGCATCGGGAAAGGACAAACAGTTTATTTATCGCTAACTATTGTTCAGTTAATCAATTTAGTTACATAATTTCCTAAAGGATTAATAAAGTATTGTGATTCCTTACTTCTGACAATTTTATAAGTACTACACTAATTTTAAATGTTTGCATTTTACTGAATTTTGTTTCTAACATTTTGAACACCCCATTCATATCAACAAAACACATTTCAATAGCAGTGTGAACGATATCTTCCATAACCGTAGACTTTATTCCTGGGCTAACATATTAGACTACTGGGTGGATCCAATACACTGGCAATCGAAACAAGCTATTTAATTTGAGCTGTTGAAATTGGTTACATAATGAGAAGATGTGAGATAAAACAGAGAAGACCAATGACTGACAGTGCTGTCTGAAACAGTGTCAGCCTCTGGCCTATGGCCAGGTGGGGTCAAAGGGAGAGAGAGCAGCCAGTGAGTCCTGAGAAGAGCAGAGAAATAATGCATGGTAACTAAAGGTAAGGTACTCATCAAATATTCAAACGGTAGGAGGAGAGTGAAGGCGAAGACAAGAAAAGGCAGAGAGAAAGAGATTGATGCTGAATAGAATAAAACATCCAGACAGACAGTAAGGCAGAAAAAGCACACTAGACTTAAAATCAGTTTATAAACTCCAATAAGGGACTTGCTGGCCAGTTTAATACCAACCAGCTTCCTACCTTAGAAATGGCCCTTACAGGATTCACTGGCCATGCTTTCTGCCAGTGGTCAGTGATAAAAGGCAGAGAGGGACAGGCATTACATAAGACTTGCAGTGAATGCAAATTTGATTTGTAAAAACATGAGATAACCCTTTGTGCAATCAAAACAACACAAATCCAAGCCAGGCATAAAAAAGAAAACATTTGCAGGTTTTAAATATGCTGTAACAGTATAGACCAACATATAACGCACATATGACAAAAGAGGAGGTGGCTCAAGGTGTCAGGATCCACTGCAACTCACCTCTGGCACTTTGGGTGCTGGTCTGCGCGCCACTTTCTCCTCCAACACTTTTTCCTTGATAAGCACACAGGCCACGTTAAGGGAGCCCAACAGTGCGTTGGGCTTGAAGCCCAAAGACCGGCCCTCAGGAGACAGAGCCTCCAAAGTGTGCAGAGCTGGATTCAGGTGGTAGCGACTACACAGCTCGACCAGCAGATCCATCAGTGCTTTACTGAGAGGGAAAGAGAGAGATAATAGGAGTGAGAGGGAAAGTGTGTGTGTGTATGTGTGTGTGAGTGTGTGTGTTTAAGAAAGAAATGCAGAAGGAGATGAGAAGAGAAGAAAGGGAGGCAGGACAAAAGCTAGGGTTACAAAGTCTTCGAAGCTTAGCTGAAGTAAAGAGAACGGAATGAAACAATGCCACACTCTCACTTGATGCACTTCAATGAAACAATGGGTGGTATTTTGATCTAAGCCATTTCCACAGACAAAATACAGATACAATGACAGCAGCAGTGATTTAAATATGAACATCAAAACATTGCCTTCATCTTAATTCTTTCTGTACAAATATTTTTCATTCATTTGAGGTTGATTGTATATTAGTAGCACCTTTTTCTGAGAATGTTCTTATCCATTTTAAACCCCTACAAAAATCCATGTTATTGTTTAATTTTGCCAAACTCTGACTGAAAAATAACACACTGTATGTGAAGTAGAACTAAAACCTGAGCGCGTCCATATGCTCTATAAAAGGTAAGGTGGTTGCTGAAGATTTCACCTGTGCAGTCCATCTAAGAGTCTTTACAAAAAAGGTAGTGACAAAGCACTGGGCATAAAAAATAATACCTCTGTCATTCACTTATGCCCATTGCTTTGTGTGCCTGTTTGGATTGCGGTGCTCATGTGGAGGCCTATAGTACTACTTGTCAATCCTCACATAAAGAAACCTAGAAACAGTCTCCAATGTTTTCTGGGAACAGAGATCAGATGACAGAACTGAGAGAGATACTGCTACAAAGAGCACCATTGACAATCACTAACACATGGATGCAGACTGCAACTAAAACCAAAAACAGACCCAGTGTCTGGTGTGCTTCTCGAGATTCATTTCATACAAAACATGCCAAAACATAATGACTATCTCTAAGTATTTACTCTATTTTTTTCTATGTATTTACTCTAGCACTGAATATATACCTCCCTGGTTCACATAGGGTCATTTTTAACCATGTTATGGTCAAGCATTACTAAGCTGTAGTTTCAAGTACCTATCGTAGATATTTAAAGTGTGACAAATTACATTACGAGGGTGCACAGGGCATGTAGATCATTCATGAAGTGTGACACTGCGGTCATAAAAATAATATATTAGGTGTAATAATAATATTAATAGGAGCATGACAACAAAAACACACAACCAGATAATAACTAAATAAGTAACTAACTGCCTAAGCAACAGTATTAATTCAGTAATAACATATACTATCATGCCTGCATTGTAAATGCCTAGTGCAATATCTGCACCACATTTTTCACTATTTTTAAATCCTACAAAATAAACCTGCTCGTGGTGATTGATTATAGCAAATATCCTAAAGCTTGTTTTATTTTGTCAATAGTGAGATCATGTTTATTTAACATGACTACTCGACTTTTGTAAAATAAGTTTGTGCTTTAAGAGAGCAGCAAAGGTGCGTCAACTAGAGCAAAGCCTCTGAGAGTTTCTGAGTCCTTTGTGAGGCACAACTTCCCTTAATCACAGGATTAATAAGGCAGGAATGAAAGTAAAAAAACAAACAAAGACTGGAACTTTACATTGATAACTGAAGTTTATGAGATCAGAAGAATGCAAAGATATGCCATATCTTTATTCAACCACTGTTTCGCTTATTTTAAAAGTAGAGAATTACGTCATCTCTGGTATAGTCATGACTGGAATGTGTTTAGATGAGACAGTCTGTCTTTTAAGTTCACAAAACATAAAACTAAAAAGTCCCAAACCCATAACTATAAACAAGATAAAATTATATGTTGCAATGTGCTGGCACATTCCTGTATGTGCTATTTTTAGTCCTTGAATTTAATCACTAACTAACTATCACTATAGAATATAACAGGTGATATAAGTCTATGAGGAGTCTGCACTTTGACCTTAGGGTGGAGATAGTGAATGAGCCTTTGTATGAATGATTTGTGTTTACCCCTTTGTCATTGTCATAGTTTGCCGAGGCAAACTGCGTGGCGTGCGAAGAGAGGACCCAGGTGCAGACATTCTCAAACTCAAACTTAACTGATGATGAACTGTTTATTAAAGCAGGCAGAACAGTACAAAATAAAAGGGTGAAAACAATGCAAACTAAGCAATAACCTAAACTGGGGTTTAGGTTGAAGAACATGAAGAACCCTGGCAAGTAGAAAACATAGGGAAACGCTAAACATGGCAATGTGGTGAGGAAAACCTGAAAGCAGGACATGGCAAGGGAAAACGCAGATGATCCGACAAAGACTGAATGAGAAGGCACAGACTAAATACACACAGGAGGCTAATGAGAGAAGTGGGAACACATGGGGGAAACAGCTGACACACATGAACATAACGACGTCACAGTGGAAGAGTAATACTAGACACAGGAACACAAGACCTCTTCAAAATAAAACAGGAAACATAAGACGCAGACATGACAACCTGAACTTGACAACGTAAGACACAGACATGAAACACATGAAGGGCAAGGGAGACTTAACAGGGGTGGAAGACACAAGGGGAATCTAATAACAAAGATCTAGAACAACCTAGGCATGATAAAAAATGAACTTAGAAAACCTGAAGAGCTTAAACATATACTAAAACTCAAAACGCTGGGTCAAAAGACCCAGGACCGTGACAGTCATAGCAACAGGTTCTGATGTTTTAAGCAGCATTGATCATAATATGACCATCTTCTATTAAACATAGAAGGTCATACAAGGTCTTACCTTCATAGTGTCATAACAACCCGTGGTTTGTGCAATATTTAAAAGTGGAATGGGGGGCAGAGCCTTCAGCTTTCAGGCCCCTCTTCTATTATACTAGTTTTGCATGTTAGAAAGCCTCTATGACAATAATATGATACATAGTTTTTCTGGTGATGAGCATACAGAGGCATCTGATGGTGATACATTCTCTATAGTTATTAAAAGAGTTTCTTGTTGTTTTATACAAGATAGACATCCCCAGTTTTCTGCCCTAGAGACAATTGCCTCATTAGGGACAGAGAGCACTAGCAGGTCAGCCACTGACTCTCTGGGACAAAAAGCTTGTGTTGGAAATTGGAATGGAACCCCCCAACGAGGCCCCGCTGGCACAGCGAACAAAACATGCACAGGAGCAACAAACATACAGTTTTTCTGGTGACTGAATGAAGATCAACCTATAGAATCATATCGCAGAACTAACAATAAACTAAGGTTAGATTCGATTTGTATTTCCAGATATAAATAATAAAATAGCTACAGATATATGAAGATTTTATAGTCAAATAATATGAGATTAATGGGCAAAACTTTTGGTCATGACACATGTGACAATAAAATGAACAAATCAAAACTATGTTTGATATGTGCTTGTGTGGGCCTGTTTTTCTCACCTTCCATCCTCAGTCACATAAATCTGGTTGCCCTGTGGCAGGGTTAACTGTAAATCCACTGTGGCCCTCAGGATGTTCTCCTTGGCCTCCATGCCTGATGTCCCTCCCCCATCAGGTGTAGTGGTTCTGAAGATATGGCGTGGAGCGGGTTGAGGGGCCGGTGGTGGAGGTGGGGCATGGGCCTTCATCCTCCTTCTTGGTGATGAAAGTTGGAGAGATACACAAATAAGAATATTTTTTCTTTTTCAGGCCATCCTTTTCATATGATACAATACTTTAAAATTTCCTAATGACATATTTATTTTTATACAAACAAATTATATATTATAAATGTCTGTTTCCTCTGAATCATTACTGGTTTTTTTTCTGAAGTTCAGTCAGTTGCACAACATGACAGCCTATGAATACAAACCACTGCTACCACATCAGGGGCAGCCGGAATACTAATGTTGACTTTTTTTCTATCTTTCTGTTTCTGATTATGACATAACCTTCCCTTCATTTAGATTACATAACAAACTACAGACACGCCAAGATGATTATTTTGGTTATCAAGATCTCTGAGCCTTTTGGAGCTGTTTAATCTATCTGGTCTATTGCCTCTTTAATATCACTCCTACACTCCTACAATCAATGCCTGCTATCAAACAGCTTTCCAAAGGCAAATTAACATCTTTGCTTTGACAGAAACAACACCCCTCATTAGGGCTGGGCTATATCATACCGTTCACGGTAATACCGGTATTAATGTTGGGCAATGATAGGAAAATGAAATATCGTGATAGAATATGGGTAAAACGCGCATGCGCAGTGCCTACGTTTACATACGCACATGGCGGTGACGTAGAATGAGAAAAGCGAAAACAGATCGTTAAATGAAACGGATGAACCAGAACTGGTTTGTAAAAATGCTGCAACTTCAGTGGTGTGGAACTGGTTTAGTTTTCGTCCGTCAGATACACAACAAAGCACTGTTTTTGCTAGAACATGCTAGCGTGCCGTCGTTATTACCGTGTTGTTTGGACAATACGACACACTTAAAATCAATCCTTTGATTTTTCTGAAAATCGACAGTGCCCCTTATAATCCCGTGTGCCTTATGTATGAATTCTGGTTGTGTTTACTGACCTCTAAACGATTTTATATGGTACACGGCGCTCGAAAATCTGTCAAATGTTTTAGTACGACTTTGCTAAGCTACGAAGCCGCACCGCTTGATGGATTGTCGGAGCATTACGGCATCGTAGGCAGGAGCCTCGCGGAGTGATACTGTGCTTCAACATAATATTACCGTATTGTGTGTGTATAACCTCTTTTTAAGTTTTGTGGATATTATACATGGTTATGCTGAGGATATGTCGGCCAGTTTCCACTGGAAATGCCTTTTGATTAAACTGTCAGCAAGGAATTTGCACTGTTACATTTTTATATAACTTTAATGCACATAAAAAACAGCTGGTTGTTTATGTGAAAATACATTGATGGGTTTTTGGTTTTTTTGCACTAATAAAGTTGTGGAGTTGTAAAGTATTTTGTCTAGTGTCAATTATATCGTCAGTTATATTGTTATCGTAAATTTTCAAATGTATATCGTGATAAATATTTTTGGTCATATCGCCCTGCTCTACCCCTCATTCATTTTCATTCCACCCCTGAGGAGAATCTATAAACATATCTGAACATATGAATCAACAATGTTATAAACAGTAATACAAAATACAAAATTGGGCTGACAGAACTGTAGCAGCGTTGAGAAAATTAGAAATTCTATTGGGGGGTTTTTTCTTAACAGAAATAAAGGAAGCCATAAAGTACTAAATGAGCCAGGGTACAGACCACGCATCATTGAATCTCTTTAAAATACTTTTATGAAAATCACAAATTAAAAAAACAAACGCAGATGCAAAACATACTCCAGCCACACAGCTCCTCGTGAGCACTGTGACAGATGTCAATGACAAGCTCCTTCTTGTGTGTTTGACCTCGGCTAAACATAAACTGTACTTGCCCTGACACACACAGCTGATTAGACAGAAATGAAACAGTTCATTCTCTCAGCAATGACAAGTGCCATATGATTAAGCACACACTCACTCTCTCAAGTATTAGCCTTGGATAAGAAAAGAAAAAACATCCCACTCACATCAAAAACAGTCCTTGTGCTGATTAAGTGTTCCGAACGTGTTATATATCAGACTGTTTAACTCTCGTTCCAAGGATTCGGGAGACACCCCGAAGAATCAGTGTAAGCATTTAATTGTAGACTCCGAAGTTGTTCAATCCAGTATTCTCGACGTTATCCCTGCCCAGTTTAAAGACAGCAAAATGAAGGACGTTTGCACATGGACATAGCACAGTGAGTGGACTCTAACCTGGCTAAAGTTAACCATTAACAGCTACGTCACATATCAACTAACTCGCGCCCAAAGGGCTCATAGAGTCATTGACTCATTATCCAGTGCAGTGAGAATGTTTCACTTTTTGGAATCACAGTGCACGTCATTTCTAATTATTGACTAGAAAATCTCTGACTATATACGCACCTAAAACTGTGTGTAGTGATGAAAGAGCAGACTTACAGACCTGTAACTGTGAGAGACTTTTTGCATTTTCCTGTTAAGTCTGAGTCTTTTAAGGTAAACAGCACAGGGCTCTGTGGAACTGTGGGACTGGGTCCTGGCCAGGCTTAACACAGGCAGCTAGTATCCTCCTCTCTCTTTCGCTTGCTGTTTGTCTCACCGTAACATTTCCCTTTCCCTCTCTCTCTCTCGCTTTTCCTCGCTCAAACATGTACAAAGACTCCTTTAGAAGAAGCCTAGTCTCCCACAGAGTTAGAATGAGCGTAAACAGAGAGAAAGAGTGGGAAAATAAAGAAGCACCAAGGAACGCAACGCAAAAGGAAACCCAGCTCTGGCACAGGGGGGCAGTAAGTGCTGCTGAAGAGACTAAGTTACAATGCTCACACACATACACACCTGCACACACAGAAAAGGTTACTAATGGATAGTTCATTTTACTTGACAAAACAGCATTAACAAGGATGGATTTCTTTTGCTGGCCTCTATTAAAATTCTTTTAAAAAATTCGTCCACAATACTTTCTGCACAGGAGTACACATCAGTTTCCCTTCTAATAAAAAGAAGTCTATAGCAATGTATTCACATATATAAAATAATTATTGGTTTATACAGCAATGTCAGAAGTTTTTAACCCTCAGCATCAGCCGGGCTCCAGTCTACGGTGCATCTGAAATTAGAACATGTGGGCAGCTATAAAAACTTACCAGAAGGCACATAAATAAATATTTGAAAACATGCTTTACCTCTTCTATAACCTGAATATTACTATGCTCAATCTTGATCAAGACACTTGGGTTAAATCGTGACTGAATGTTAAGGCATGACTTTGTGTGGTGGCACACATATTACACTACAAAATGTAAACACTGCCAATGTGTACGTCAGAGTTAAGATTATTCCTGTTTGATAAAAAGATTGCATAATACTAAATACACACTGGAGACCACCTTCACTTTGTTTTTAAATAGGGGAGAAATAAAGGTTAGACAATGTATCATTTATCCTTATTTGTCAGGGAAACACTGAGTAAATGGTCCCACGTTCCAAGATCTTATCAACCCAATATCCAAATATACTAGTGCATGACCCTAGTATATTATCCTCTATCAGAACCATCAAAACACATTTTTGAGTGGGTTGAGCAGGTGACCCATATGCCGAAAGGCTACTGCAGGATCCCTGGCACACTTCTTTATTTATCTGTTAAAAAAGGATTCTTTTACATTTAATTTATAAGAAAAAAACATTAAGCTTAATCTAGATAAAGCACAAAAAATATTTTTATGTTTTGTATGTCTTATCAGAATTAATCATTTATATTTCTTTCATGTATTTGTCCAGTAATCACACATTTGAAAAGTCAGACTTACGTTTTCACCTGATTACGCAATAGACACAGAGTGTGCAGCACACATCCGGGACACTCAGGTTCTCCCACCACACATGCATCTAGTCAGCATACCCTTTGAGTGTCATGGTGTCCCCATGGCAACCTATATTTACACCACTTGACTGCAAAAGAAGGCAGATCTTAGTCCAGTAGCAGCTGTGGATTGGAGAGGCATGCACACCCAGGGTGAGTGACCCGGAGAAACACCAGTGAACAAGAGACAGAGTGTGGGAGACTGAAATTGGACATATGAGCCAAGTAAAGCATTTGTTTGCAGTTGCTAGTCACAAAACCTTCTAATTCAGCATATGTCTTGATGCTCATATTACTATCAATGTGCTTAACCCCCACCGCATCTCAATGTCCAAGTCTGGAAATGCCAGCTTCATCCTCTATATTCACAGTCTCACCGCTGCCCCTCTCACTACAGCAAAGTGAAAATTACAAAGCATAGAGAAGCAAATGAAAAAATGTCAACATTTATTTTTGAACCTCTGATTTTCTTAACAGACATACAAACAAATGTGTTGCCATAATAATGGTCTAGGCTTGCAGGCAGCATACAATCATTAGCTCTCCTCAGACTGATAAATCATATCCGGTTTTACTGTCTCATTTGCCCAAATGCAAAATATTTCACTAAATTTGCATACAAGCTGTAACCTTATTACATATTATAAATAGCCCTGAATTTGCAAATAGTCTGAGGCTCCAGTGTTAATATTTTTAACTTGTATGAAACTTTAATTTACCTGATTATCAAGTCCTGACTTCTCCAAAAGAACCAAGTTAGGGCTCTGCAGAGTCTGATCAACATGTGTGCAGAGACCGTAATAACCCGTGGGAGATTAACAAAAAAAAAAAGAACACACACACCACACACACAACACCGCAGGTGCTAAATGATTTGTTACTCATGGGATCAATTAGGTTGCTTACACTCTTAAACAGTTAGCTAACGCAATAACCTCAGATGGAACCAGCAACCAGTAATCCACGGTTGTGGTCAAACTGTCTTTTTTTTTCTTAGAGGATGGACTGAAAGGACATGAGGTATCTAAAAGGCAGTCCTGCTTAAATTCTTTAAATGCTAATCAAAGCTGGTTCAGTGCTTGAGCACAGGATGTACCAGACCAGCTTTTACAAAAGGATAATACCATCCCACTGCATTAGCTACATTTAAAGGTTATCAATATTTTATAAATGTAACAATTATTTTCTACAGTTAGACTGGTGCTAATTTATATTTAAGTATGGACAAGAGCAACTATTCGTATTGTAACAACCTTTTTGTTTCGCTGCTATTTCTAGCATGTAAGGGAAACAATATTTTTTAAAAAGTTGATGTTTTTTATAGCCTGCATAAAACATGGCAAGAATGCACAGGACAAAATATTTACAGCTGTCTCTGAGTGATCTTTGGGACATCACAAATTCACCACAGCCTTTTGCATGTGCACGCGTTTAGCACTGCTAAAGTATTCGTCTGTCTCCTTTTGATTTTTGCTTCACGTCATTCCTTGACCTCATGGAAGACCTCAAGGAAAAAATGATTAGGACGTAGGATGTAATTTCACCAACGATTTAACCACAACCCAGAGTATTTATTTCACAACTAAAGAGAAAAATCCACCTACTGTGGATAGCACCACTACACATCAACCCTCTTTTTTGTATTCATCTCTTTTGACATATATAGTTATCATGTCTGCTTGTGACCAGTGACTAAGAGACATGCTGTAAACAGTTTAGCACAAAACATGTACCAAGACAACCACAATTCTCCAAATACAGGAACAGGAAGCTGACTTAACAGACTGTCTGCAGAGCTGGAAAAATCATGCCAGTTTTTTCCTTTTCTTATTTGGTCTTTTTTGAACATTTATTAACTGGCCTGTTCCCAAGGGCATTTCACTGTGTTCCAGCTACATTGTGGTAAAGCTCACGGGTGGCAAACAGACCAACAGAAGTAAGAGAACAAAAAAAGACAATAAATGGTTAGTAAGAAAGAGAGAGAAGAGGGAATCTCAGGTGGCACAAAGCCTTGTGTCGAGGGGGAACAGGGGGAAAGGGAATAATAAGGGTGGAGCAAAGAGTGGAATGTAGAGGAACAACAGCAGGAAATAATAATTAGTTTATTCTCTATTCCCTAAGCTGCTGCTTGTTCAATTAGAGAGAACTCCTGCTGGAGTGACAGGAAGAAAAGAAGAAGCAAAAATTAAAAAATATAAATATATAACACAAATCAATGAAAAGCTTCAGAAAAGCTGAAAAGTGAAATATTATCACAGCATTTGTGGGGAGAAAGTACAAAAGCATTCATTCATAACTTTTGGCAGAAAGCCATGCCTTAAAGGAAGGTTTGCCAACGTGAAAAAAGACTGCATGCGCTCCCTTCTGATACCCTTTATGTGTTTAATAATAATAGCTTAAAAATGTCACATGTTGGTAAATTACTGATATGATTACAGGTTATTTCTTATCTTTCTCTGCAATGAAGGCAAAAGCAGGGAGAAACATTCCAAGGTTAAACATGTGCAAATCTATCACATTGAACACTCCTCTGCTTTATCACATCAGCTAGATGAATCCACCCAGCTTTAGTCACACACATGCAGTCCGTCTGTCTTCCTCTGTGACAAACACACATACCACAGAGACTAACATATGACAGCAGGCTTCCAGAAATAAATCTGAGCAGTGCATAACAGCTGCATAATACAGGCAGATACAGTGTACTGTAGATACTGTCAAATATACAAGCACTACTTTGTTGTAAGGTGTCTGCTAGTGCTTTTTTTGCAGGGGAGGGAGGGTGGGGGCAGAGGTTGACAAGTGGAAGAAAACAGAGTGGATAATGTAGTGAACCTAAGGATCACGATAGTTTATAAATAGGGCCAGTCTAGATGTCTGAAATGTCACTGATATAACGAAGCATTGTGCTGGAGTAACTATCTTATGAGCATAAGTGCTGCCTGATAGTGCGCTGCCCAAGGACCGATTAATTTCATCCTACTGTGCCTGGCCTTGTAAAATGCACTGTTGTTGTTAATTAAAGGAGTAGCACTTCCAGTTAATTTAATTAATAAGCTAACTACTTCACATAAAGATTATATACCAGTCTTGTGCTTTTGAGCAAATATATTCCATCAGCGTGTGCTGAACAGGCTTGCAGAAGCACTGCATCCACACCCTCTCTATTTTAAACGGGATGGCCTGAGAGCTAGATGCAGACATTACCAGATACATACTGCACTACTGCCAACAACGCATAGCCTCAAACGCAACCCTCTCTCTCCCATCTCAGCTTTCATGAGTTAAATTTAACTCATCATAAAAATAACGTCCAGCTGTTACCATGTACGCCCTTTGCTAAATATGCGCACTGTATAGGCTTCCGAGCAAAGACAAAAAGAAGGGAACTCCCTTAGTCAGCAGCCCTGAGCTAGTGGCCGACCACATGAACCTTAATATTTTATGAAGTGGGTGTGAGGTTTGGAAAGGTTACGTCTGCTTCTGTCTTAAAATCATCTGAGACACCAGCTAGGAAAAGACATACAGTATGCTAGCTTAGATTACTCTTAGTCTATCTATACGTGTGCAACACAAATGGCATTCAAATGCTATGCAAACAGTCAAACAGTAAGAATGGCATTTGAGTTCAGCGGACACAACTTCAAAGTAACGAACGTTTTTGACTGTAGCTAGGCGAGACCTCTCTTCATATACATCACTTATTAGCTCACACAGACATCCACATAGAACAGGACAGGCAGCGTGGCATGCAGTAATTACCTCTGGGTGTGTGTATTTGTATGCATGCATACAGAATTTATCTGTAAAATCTCCAACCCCATCTTCCTGGGGGTGTGTTTTTGATTGGGCACCAAAACAAATAAACCAAAAAAACTGCAGATGTGTTTAAAGTAGGATGTGTGGCCCACCAGCGATGAAGCACATGGCAGCACAAATCTGGACGTTGACGATGGTAAGGATGTTTTATTTTTTTTGCTCTTTGCGCTTCAAGAGGCCCTTTGAACAGCTAATAAGTGGGACCAAATGTGAGGTTTGGGTGGATGATTGTTACTGGGGACTGAACCATGTGACCAAAGTAAACTCACAAGGTTCTGACGTCACATGCATCAACGGCGTCTCAAGAAAAGAGAAAAGAATTCTTATTAAACTTCTACCACCTCAGTAAAACACTTTGAAGGATGGAAGAAAAGAAAAAAACAAGTGGGGAATTCTGTAAATTTGTAATTTACTTTAGTGGTTCTGCTTTAATTAATTCTCCATTTATTTATGCCACTCTGCTGTTTCCTTATTGCTTCTGTGGGGTCGTGTACTAACCATAAGACCATGAAATAAAGCCATATTAAACAGACGCTTCTGCTCTCAACCTCGCTCGGCACACAAACAAGTACAGAGGCAGTCGCTTACTGACACACAAACACCCCAGGTCCAGACATGCAGAGGAAAACACCAGTGTGCTCATTAAGACTTCGAGAAAGAGGACTAGTCTGGTATAAATACAATGAACACACACTAAAAAAAGAGGGTGAGGTTAAGTAATGAAAACTATTTTGCTTCAGACGAGGACACATGTTGTCGAATGTTCATCCTGACTTTTTGTAACGTTCTCACTGGGAAATCATTTGTTTCTATTATTCAATTCAATTTCATTTTATTTACACAACAACTGTCATCTATACATCTTATATTGTAAACTGCAGACCTCACAGTATTACAGAAACAAACAAAAACAAGCACAAAATAAGCCAACAACAATCAAACGTTATATTCATGCCTAATTAGACTTTCTTTAAAGCTTAGGAACTAAGGCCTTATTCAGTCCAACTTTGCACTACTGATAAAAACAGGCTTTGTAAGCACTGATACACAATCAAACATGCACATGCTCAGATTTCACTAGCCAGGTACAAAAGTTTAAAAAAGAAAAAAAAGAAGAAAAACAATCAACGGTCTCTTCCCAGACTGTTTGACTGTGCTGCATGTTAATGCAGTTTTATGAGCTGTGTTTCACGAGGGCGGCACTACGTAGTAAAGTAGCTACTCCCTGTGTGATGACGAAAGAGAGATCACAGAACAAAAGTTGTCAAGGTAGATTTAAATGGGAATACCTGTCACATAAAGAGCAGATAAAAAGCCATTTTGCTTCCACTGCCAGCTACCTCCGTGACCTGTGCGCTTTATAATTTGGCCAACAAGCACTTAAGAGTCTGGATTCACTGTAATTAAGAGTATCTGGTTAAAGGAACCTTTGCTTTAAAGGTCACAGCAGGAGAAAAAAGAAAAGACCAAAATTTTATTCACCTCATCAACACTATCAAGTGTTGCTGGTATTTCCCCTGAAGAACATCACATTTTACTGTTTATACGATAGTGAACTATTACTACATAACTACAGCACATGAACGATGGCATTTTTATGGTGTCCCGCTGAGTAAAAGGTATGACTCATCTAAATTAGATCAGAATTGACAAGGTCAACGACAGGTGCTCTCAAGTACACAGGTATGACCATAATTAGCACCCAAGTACCACATAATGATGCTGAAGGACAGAGCAGCTCACCAGGACATTGCACACTAATTTTCTTTTGCTGACCACCCAGTAAAATACAAAACAAAAAAAACAGACACTGACTATTATGACATATTATTAAAAACATAGGCAGATGAAGGCTATAATTTGGCCTTTTATATCTTGCCTTTCTACCCCTGGACAACAAAAACAAACAGACTGGTAAATATAAATCAGCAATACTGCTTTTAGGGTGGAAAACACTTACTTTTATCCGCTTGTAGCACAACAACATGTGAAAGACTAAGACCTGCAATCATAGTGTGTGGACTCTGTCGTCAACAATAGCATGTTTTGGCATTCAAATGTACAGTAGATGATAAGGAGTTACTTGGTATGATCTGTTGGAGTGTGCCCTAATATAAGTTCTCATAACATGTAGGATAATCAGGTTGCATTTAGTTTATGTTTGGTTTTAAATGGCAGGCTCAATATGCAACTGGCGGCCCCACCCAAACTACACAATTAAAAGGAGCCTTTGGAAAGTACAGTTCACAGTTGTTGCTGTTCCAGCACCAGATCTTGATTAATGTCACCAAGGACACAGTTAAAATATTATGTGCTTCTAAGCCGCTCATGGTTTTTTCTATGTGTGTGGCAAACAGACTGGGCTGCTGGAACACTCTCTGTTGTCGGTGCTGACTATAGGCTGTGTGTTATTACTGGGCAGTCATATACACTTGAATGGGCAACGGGCCTATCTACAATAATTCATTGCCGTGAAAACAAACTTATAACAAATAGCACCCTATAATATCGCGGGAACATTAGAACCGAACCCATTAGTAGGTTATGGCTTTCATAGTAAGACTAGAAATTAGAGACTGTTATTCAGCCAAGGCGAATTCCCAGCTGACATTATTACAATTATCCAGAAACTTACGTAAACAATCAGAAGAAAAAACACTCACACGAACTGAGTTGTAAATAGTCTGGCGTGTCGAGTGTTTGTTTAGAAATGGGCTACTTACCCTAAAGGCGGCTTTGAGGACGCGCTCATCGCTGAGACTGCCTCCAACTTGAGATTAGCGGGGCTCGCTCCCAAAATGCGCTGTTACTCAGACTCGGTGGCTAACCATGATGTTGTCACCTGCGAGTTTTAGCATCATACTTACAATAATTTATAGTCGGCAAATTTTCTAGTATAACTCTAACAGGGAAAAACTGTCTATAAGAGTGCACAACAAGTGACAGTGTGCAAAGATGAGTCAGTCTGCTGTGAGCTGAAGCATACCAGCCGCAAACTGTCCCCGGAGGCTAGCAACGACCTAACAACATTAACACTATTGCTCACTATTTTTAAGTTATAGTCTATCCATGCTGAACATTCTTACTGAGTCATTCGGACTGAGTAACTTGTCATATCCACTTGTTGTAATCTTCGTATCCCTTCGCGAAGTTGTCAAGTCAACTGAACCATTAAAAAGACTACCGGGATGTCCTTCCAAACTAAAGGTTTCCTTTTAAAAACGCTCATTTCAAAGTCTTTCCGTCTTTGTGCGACTCTAATGAGGGATATATATTAGCTCCACAGAAAACATCTACGTTATAACTGTGCTATTTTCCCTACTGTACCTCGCGTGAGGACAGTCTTGTAGCGCTTAAAGAGCATTAACGCTTTTATTTAGAAAGGAATCCCAAGCGATTTCCGTTATCTACATACTCTTACTTTGCCGAGATTATTCTCTTCAGCCCGCTTTCGTCAGCAGATCTAATGTCAATCATCCTCATCGGGACTTCATTCAGCGCCAACTGGAGAGCGTCGTTACGAATACCGTATAGAAATAGCCTACTACCAAAACACAAAATATAACAACATAGCGTGTGTACAAACAGCAATATGAACTCCAATTAACACTAACACACACACACACACACACACACACATCTATCTATCTATCTACACACACACACACACACATCTATCTATCTATCTATCTATCTATCTATCTATCTATCTATATGATGTATTATTATTATTGTTATATTTTGTTTGATGTCAGGTCTACAGCCGCCAAAGTCTGAGTCGTAGCTTCTAGGTGATAATACTTTATTTAAATTCTGCAATGACAATTCAAACCTTTTCTCCCAGCATGCTTTGTGCCACGAGAAAGCGTAGACATGTAGTCAAAACTGTCCACCACAAGAGGTCACCATAGACCATACAGTAATCACTCAGCGACTCTACTTTAAACATTATAAAAGTTATAGGTCTTATTAGGTTAAGAGTAGACTTTCTGTGGGTACACTGGCTATACTAAACGGTTTATAAAGATATTTATGTGGAATGTATGATATGAAGCAGAGGAAGAAGAGGAAGTAGTAGAGGAACAAGATGAAAAAGAAAAAGGAAAGTGAAGCTGGACGTGTGCAGGCTAAAACAAAATAACAATCAAACAAACAAACAAACAAACAAACAGTATTTGAACAATAATAACAAGTCCACCTATAGCCACAATAAAAATTCCTCTTTAAGCCTTTAAGCTAAAAGAAAAAAAAAAGAAAAACTACAGTCCTTTTCTCATGATGTGAATAAGGTGTGTAACCACATGTTATGTGTTGTTTGCCAGATTTGCTTGATAGTTGTTTGGTAATTCTCACTTCTAGACAAACAGGAAACTCTATTGGCACCTCTATTTCTGCACACCTTGTACTTGCAGACTTTAAGAGTGATAATTCATCTGTACACATCTGAAAGCATCACATGAGGAGCTGTGAAGCGTAATTCCTGACTCTACTAATTTGAAGAGCAATCAGTGAGATATCACTAAGTCAGGTGAATACATCAAATAAATATTCACTGTCAGGGTTAATTTAGTTTTAAATCAATTCAATTGTACTCATATAGCACCAAATGGAAACAACAGTTGACTCAAGGCACTTACGATGGTATATAGTGACACTGGCCTGGTGAACTTTTAGACTCATAAGATTTGTCTTATATTAGTTGCAATGGTGATTTAGGTCAAGTTTTCATAAAGCAGTAGAATCACTTCGATTCATGAGAAGGAGTGACAAACTTTCAGAAGAAAAGACTACCTATGACAGCTCATAAGCAGCTCATAAGGAAACTGTGTCCAGGTCTGAGTCTTGCACAGCAGGACAAATCCACAACTAATATCATATCAAGACCTAGATGCAGGTCATCCTGTCCAGATTCATTCACAACAGCCTGATTTTTCTCGACACGATCTGCAGTCTTTATTTAAACAGATCATCCCCCCCAAACTACTGAAATAACTCTGTCAAAGCTAAACTATTTCTTAAAACATGCTTGCCTTTACCGTTGAAACTAACGATTGAAAAACTTTTTTTTTTCAGTTAAATGTGAAACAATGACTGAATTCTGACTATGGGTGTGAGTGAGCCATTATTTTTCAGTTAAGGCTGACATTAGATCAGATTAAAAATGGTTACAGTGTGGGAAATTCAAGCAGAGTTTCTTTGAAATCCTATTAAGCATTTCTTATCCATTAATAACAAAAATAAAGAAATTCTTGTCTTAAAAAAAGGGAGGCTGCTATATTCCATCAGTAGATTAAAATGTTACTAAATAATTACTCAAACACTGGAATAATCATGAACTGTAGTACAAACTGTTTTTATTTAACTAAAAAACGGACTTGAGGGCAGATCACAGGTCCATCAATGATCTGTCTGATCTGTTTCTCCACATTTTTATCATCAGTTTCTGTCACCCACATATACTTACAGTTATAAAGATTTAATTGTCTTTATAATATGTATCTAAATATAATCATGATTATTAAAAAATTAAACATGTCCTCTGCCCATTGGATTAAAATGGTGTTGCCTTGGTGAATGCTGGGTTCTTTATTTCCCTACTCACCCATGTGCCAGGGTTACTACTCAGAATTGATTCAACTTACTCTGATGAGCTTTTCTTGGAACAGTTTCCTGTTCCAAGAAAAGCGCTGAGTTCAGCAACTGAGAGTTGCTGAACTGAGAGTTGCTGAACTCAGGGTTTATTTTTAAGCTGTTTTAAACTCAAAATTTGATGAACTTGTTTCCTGGAAATAGAGCCCAGAAAGCAAGTTTCCAACATGTTGATATAAATAACCAGGGTAATCCCTCGTGTGTGAGCTCCCCTAATATTGGAGAAGTAGATAGAAGAAGTAGATACAAGTTCATTATGAAAAGAGTGCCTGGTACACTGTGCAAAAATGGTAAATGGTAAATGGCCTGTATTTGTATAGCGCTTTTACTAGTCCCTAAGGACCCCAAAGCGCTTTACACATCCAGTCATCCAGTCATATCACTAAGTCAGGTAAGTGAATACATTTTGACAGTGTTTGAAATATATGCAGTGTGATGTTTTGCATGATTTTGGAAATATGTTTGCACTTTAATGTGTAAAGCTTAAGGGTGTACACATTGCTGTAGGGATTTGAATCCAAAACACTGTCACCTACTTTTTTTTCTATCCTTGTACTACTCTGATTGGAAATTGTTTGCAAAGAACAAAGAACAACGCGAGGATCAGTGTCTCTCCAGAATCTGCTATATAGCGGTTTTTGTTATCTATGACCTTGTCTGCTTTTTCCTTCCTCTTTGTGACGTTGAGTAGAAGGTGGGCAGGGGTTCCTGAAGGGAAGCAGACTTGTTGACACTTATTTAATAATGCTTGGTGGCAATTCTCTCCCCTGCAATCAAGCGTTTGGGAGGAAGTATGTCATCGATCTGTTTGTCTGTCTGTTTGTTAGTTAGTAACAATATACTAGGCATAAATACATTTGAATACACACACAGAATGTTTCAAAAAAAACACAGACTGAAATACAGACACAAATTCCCTGTCCTCCAGCCTCTCCTGTTCCCTGTTCTTATTTTCTTTGTCTTTTTTTGTGGCAGTTTTGGATTTTGTGATTATTAAGAACTTTTCTGACCTCAGGGTTACTCCCAGTTTTACTTTATTAGCTTGTATCTCGTGTGTCTTGTCCCAAATTTTACTTCCTGTATGTTATTTCCCTGTGACAGTCCTCCTCCTGATTGCACATGTATTCACTTACAGGCGTGTCTGTCTTTGGTTTTATATGTGGCGTCTGTTGTATTCTTCAGTAACCTCACTTGTGTGCTGCCTGCCTGTTTCTTGGATTCAGTTTGCAATTTTTTCCCAGCATTTGGATTTTGTTTGGACTCTGCATATTTGGATTTTCCAACTTCCAAAATAAAGGTGCGTTTTCTGCGTATTAACATCTCCCTGTTCAGCATCTGGGTCCTGTCATTCCATACAATATGACACGTCCTGACCTTTTATGCCTTTGATCTCACTGTGGAAAGCATTTTTATCTCTTGGACCTATGCTCAGCTTCTTCTTTTTCTTTTTTTAAGCTTAGAGTTAACTTCATTCAGGCTATCGTTCCATTTCTTAAAAACACATCATGACACTGCCCAGATTCCATTAGACAGGGAAAAAACAATTTCACTTCCTCACCGAAAATAAAACTTTATTCACCTCAATGACTCTATCCATTGCTGCCGATTTTGTCTCGAAGAACACCGCGCTTTAATAGACGTGGAGCTACTACTGCGTAAATACGTTATATATCTGCACAGCACGAGTTGCATGTTTTTAGAGTTTTTCACCACAAGATGACGATAAAGACCATGCATAAAATAGCAAGAATCGCTCTATAAAGAGTCATAAATATGCACCAGAGACGTACAATGAAACCAAGATCAAGGGAAAAATATTTTAATATTATTAATATTTTAATAACAATACAAAACAAAAAATCAAAACAAAACGACATTAAAGACATATGAAGAGATATATATATATATATATGGAAGCTAAAATAGAATAATTTGTAAAAAAAAATCTCTAATTTGCCTTTTAATAGTGCAGCCCATTAAATAAATAAATAAATAAATAAATAAATAAAAACTTCATCCATCCATTGGTTCCCGCTTATCCTTTTCAGGGGGGGCGCTGAAGCCTATCCCAGATGTCATAGGGCGAGAGGCAGGGTCCACCCTGGACAGGTCGCCAGTCTGTCGCAGGGCTAAATAAAACCTTTTTAAAATTAATTTTACTTAATTAATTTTTTAAGAGGAAACTCTTAAAGCTAACTCTGGATAGAAGTCTTGAACAAATGCTAATATTTAATGCGTGCACATTTCTTATTCAAAGCTGCAAAATGTGACAGGAAATGTGGCAAACCAAAAGATAACCAGATACTGCAAACCTGTCTGATTAAAACAGATAAATAATTACCTTAACTTTAAGGAACTTTAAAAAGAGTAACATTTTATGAAACTGGAAAACACGAATAGCAACATGCATTTCAAAACGTTAATGACAAACTGTTTGGGCCTTTAAGCAAAAACTAACGGCTGTTTTCTAAAGGTGTGAAAATGTGTGTAATCATATGCTGTGCTGTTCTTGAATTATTTTTGGGTGTCTATATGGTAAGCTCAGAGTTTAAACTGATAAAGATCTCACCCAAGGACGTACAGGAAACGACATCTGCACTTCTGCTTCAGTACTACTCATTATCAGACTGCAGCATTAAGACTGTTATTTATCTCTCCACATCTAAAGCTATCGTCGCATCAACAACAGAGGGGGAAAAAAACGAGCCTTGACGCGTAATTCCTGACTCTACTTGGTTGGATTAGCCATCACTGAGATATCACTATGTCAGGTGAATATATTTTAACATTAATCCCGAATTTGGGATATTTGCAGTATAAACAATTTTTTTGTGTTATAATGTGTAATGGTAAGTCTGTATGCATTGCTTTAAGAATTTAAATTCAAATGCTGTAATACGGCAAATACTTGTTTTTTTCTCTTTCCATATTTGATCTAGATAACATTTTATTTGAGAACACTGTGCTCGAAAAATTGTTTGTAAAAGTGTAAGAAATAAATGCACTGCTGCGATATCTTTGAAGTTCACCTTAATAAACCTTTTATATTTTCTTTGATCTGCAAACATGCATCTGCTGATTGAGACAATGTAAAAAATATTATTATAAAATGATGCTAATCATATTAAATAATCCATTAATTAAAATGTCCATGTAAGACAAAATGCTAAAATAAAGAAAAAGACCATAATGAAAGGTTAGTGGTTTAAGGTTTATAGGTTTATGGTGGTATTTGTGCTTTTAGCTTAATGTGATCTGGATTAAAATCAGCTACAATGGCGAACTAAAGTTTAAACTCTGTTCACATTCCCACAATTGGAGTACTTGTAATAACCAGCAGGTGGCTCAATAATCTCCGTTATCACTTGACTTAAACCTAATACAACAGAGCTGAACTGATTACTATTGGTATTTTTTTTTTTTTTTTTTAGAAATAGAAAAAAAAACTCCTTTCAAAAAAACTGACGTGACAGCAACAGTGGTCTTCAACTTACATTGCAACTTTTTTCACCAGTTTTGTTGTTGTTGTTTTTAAATTAAAATGCTTGATAATGTGTGATAATATAACCTAATTTGGATGGTTAATTTTTGTAGTATGTGTGTAAATAATAATAACAAAAAATAAGACTACTACTACTACTAATAAAACAATTATAATAACTCTCTTTACAGAACAGACCACACTGTACAGTTACGAGGACTATGAAAATGGTATAGGCGACTACGCTCCTACCAATTTCAGTGATGTACAGGTCTTCAGCCAAGTGTTTCTATCCACTCTCTATAGTTTGGTTTTTGCCTTGGGCTTCATAGGTAGGTGTGTCTTCTACTATGGGAATGACAGTTGTGTTTACACATTGGAGGGAAAGTGTCAAAGGTATACAATTCTCGACTCTTTTTTTCTGCCAAAGGTAACGGACTAGTGGTGTATGTCGTGGTGAAGTACCGCAATCAGAGCAACCTGACAGACATCTGCCTCTTCAACCTGGCTCTCTCTGACCTCCTGTTCGTCTTCACGCTGCCGTTCTACTCTCACTATGCCAGGGTCGGCCAGTGGACTTTTGGAGACTTCATGTGCCGTTTGTTGTCCGGCTCTCACCAGACTGGCTTCTTCAGCAGCATCTTCTTCATGGTTGTCATGACGCTGGACCGTTATGTAATCATCGTGCACTCTCACAGGGTGGCACGTTATCGTACAATGAGGGCAGCCATCATTCTGACCGTGCTCGTTTGGACGCTGAGCTTGTTTGTATCTCTGCCGGATTTTATCTTCACACAGGAAACAAAGGACGAGTCTCAGAAGTTTGGATGTAACTATCCCGAGGAGAAGAAAGTCTGGAAGCATTACAACCTGTTCACCACAAATGTGCTGGGTCTCGTGATTCCCATGCTGGTGATGGTAGGTTGCTACTCCAGGATCATCCCCACACTGGTAAACATGAGGACCGCAAAGAAGCACCGCATTGTCAAGCTGATCATCTGCATAGTGGTTGCATTCTTCTTGCTCTGGGCTCCATATAACATTTCCCGTTTCTTGAAGTTTCTTCAGGAAAAAGGAAAAATCCTACGTGATCCCATCTGGTACAAAAATGTAAGGCTGTCAGTGGTAGTAACTGAGGCGTTTGCTTACACTCACTGCTGTCTGAATCCCATCATATATGCATTTGTGGGACAGAAGTTTATGAGAAGGGCCTTGAAGCTGCTGAAAAATTTTGTGCCTGGCATCAGGAATCTTCCAGACAGCTCATTCAGGAGAAGCTCAGTTATTTCCAAGTCCTCTGAAGTCACCTCCAATTATATCATGTAGAAGGTGTAGGGAGGATTGTTTGACATGAATGTTTCACCCTGTTATTACTGCAGACCATATCTTATTCATGTTTCAGTGATTTGTTTTGTTAATTTGGTCACTCCCACTTGCCACATAGCAGTTTTCTTCACCTGTGTCTCACCATGTTGAATTTTCAGTATTGTTTTGACTGTAAGATTTCAGATTTAAAGGCTCATTACTTCTGAAATGATTGTAACCTGCTAGCACTGCTGTCTGCTTTACAGATTGTCAAGTCCTTTCTAAACTATGGAATGAGGTTTTTTTTGCTGATGGTGTAAAATGAAACTATTTTCTTCATGCATGTTTTTATTCAACAGCTATGTAGGATAAACATATCGAAAAAGAAAACAAGGCATAATGGAACATTTTATACTTGTGTGCATAAAGCGTTTCATTCAAATGTATGCAAATACAGTGCTAGGTGTTAAAAGTACATTTTCACGTGTCTTCTGACATAATATTGGGTATTTGACAAATGATAAGGAACAACCTTTCCAGTGTGTATTTTTGTGTCAATTTTGTATACGCATGTACAGTATGCTGTATAGAGTTTTATATATTAGATTTTCTTTTTTTGTTTCAGTGATTATTGCAGGTATTTCAAAGGTTATACTAAATATATATATTATCTTACTTTATTGTACACATTTGTTATGCTTTTTTTGGCTGCTGTTGTTTTTGATTCCTTGGCTTTGCAATTTCTTTACCAGTGAAAGTGATTATATTCTGCAATACTCATCTCTCATCCTGATTTTACATGGTAGTTTCCTTAAGACAGTCACTGATATGTAACTTCTGTCGGTGCTGTGCTTTTGGAAACCGAATTTCCCAGAGGAACCCACCCGAGGGATTAATAAAGTTTTATCTTATCTCTTATCTCTGATATTGCATATTTTGAGTATAATAGTGTGTATTGAGCATGATCTCCTATATTTCCCTTTGTAACTGTAAAGAAAAAATCCTTACATGAAAAGTCATGAAAAAAGAGATTATTAAAAAAAGACAAGATATGTCGTGAGACAGTTCCTAATTTATTTATTTGATACTTAACTGTTTTCCACCATAGAACATTAGTGTTGTCTGTTATAGGGGACCATTAGTGGAAGACCAACTAGTATAACAAAGATTTCATCAGCTGTGAGTTATTTTCAACTGAAGTTGAAGTAAAGGTGAGCTGTGTAATTCCTCATGAGCTGAATGCTTTTTGCAGATGTTATATGAGAAGTATATTTGGCAAACAGTCTATTTTTGTAAAATCAAAGTAAGTAAGTTGCAGGGTAAGCAGAAACACCCTAAAAACACAATTAAATATTTTGAAAAGCATTAAAACTCAATATGTAATTCAAATACAAAGGAAAATTACAAAAATTTAAAAATGTAGGTTATTTACTTACTTTGGGTGTTTGCGTGTTGTTGATTTTTTTAATGCTATTTTTAAATTATACATCAGCAAGAGCAACAGAAACAGAAAAATGTAATGCTTATAAAGTAAAACAACCTGGGTGCAAAATGACTGCTAACTATGTATATTATTGACATTCTTTGAAAAAAAGAGTTCAGAAATAATCTTTTCTTCCATGTAAGAGTAAAATAATTTGGGGATTTTGTATTTACATGCACAGTATGTTTTTGAAACATTCAGAAAATATGAATAACAACTATTGTTAAACTCAGCAAAGGTTGTCACTGCACCCCCAAACGCGAGTTTAAACACAAAGAAAAACTTAAGGTGAAGAAGCAGCAAACGTGCAGGAAAATGATGTATGGGTTGTATGGTACTTGAAAGAAAATCTACATTTACTTACTTTTTTCTCCAGTTGTGTTTTTAAGACAAACATTACGTGATAAATTACTTGTCTGGTCTGCACCAGGTGAACTTTGTCTTTAGGAAATCAAATCATTGTAATGTAACAGCATAGGTCAGAAACGATGAGATCGCCTGCAGTGGCTGTTAAACACAGAGATACAACCAGATTTAGCAATCTGAGGCACTGAGGCAGTGCCATAACTGGTCAGTGAGCTGCTAACCAGGATGTCACACACTTATTTCCTGTTGATTCATCTACCGGTAACCCCCCCACCCCCCACTCCTCAGACAGCCATCTCAGAAAATGACCATGTGGTTTGATTATGCGTCACTGAAATTCTACCAAAGAATTCAAACTTTTGAAATGTGCACCACTTTTCTAATTTTCCACCACAAGAGGTGGCAGTAGACCACACATACGTGTTTTCCAAGAATCAATCATCTCTCATAGAGTAAGTGGGTTGTGCAGCAATAAGTATATAGAAACGGGTATGTGGGGTCTATGTCATGGAGATGCACCACAATGACAACAAGAAGAGAAAATGATGACGAGAAAAGGAAGACATCAAGATAGAGATAGAAACACCAGTTTATAGTAATATTGCGTTTGACTCTGAATAGAAGTCTTTGAACAATTACTAATATCAGTCGAGCACATTTCTTAATCAAAGCTGCAACTTGTGATGTGAAATGTAACAAAGCAAAGACCAAAATATTAATTGCAGAAGTTATCACTCGCCCTTTCAGCTGTGAGTGAAATTATGCTGTTAAAATTAAAGATGTATTCATATTGAAAATTATTTGAAAAATAGTGCATTTTCTAAATAAGTTTAAGTAGAAGGAAAACTAAATATGGTGTAAACCTACATGCAAAAATCATGAAGGGTTTTAACTGTTTTTTAAAAGCCAGCATTCAGTTTTAGAGGTGTGAAGGGGTGTAACCACATGCCATTCTGCTCTTTGAATTATTTTTGGCATTCTTGATGTCTAGCAGACATCTAGACAAGATAAAGATCTTACTTACAGGACATACAGGAAGCAACATCTGCTCTTCTGTTTTTTTTTACTGCTCATTATCAGACTGCTAACTATTTGGGTGTTAGTTCATCTCTGCAGAATAAAGGCATCACATCATTAAGAACGAAAAACAAAAAGGGGGGAGCCTTGAAGTGCCATTCCTGACTCTACCTGGCTGGAAGAGCCATCATTGAGATATCACTATGCAAGGTGAATACATTTAATAAGTAATCCATTGGTATCCAAATTGGTACTTTTGCAGTGTAATATTTTAATATTTTCTTTTAAATATATCCATGTTATTATGTTTAATGTCTAAGGCTGTGCGCATTCCTGTAGAGATCTAAAACCAATAATACTGTAAAATATTATCTTTTTATTTCTATTTGATAGTTCTATTTCTATATTCTTCGAAAAGTCTTCACAAAAGTGTACAAAATATGTGTATAACCACAATGTCTGTGAAGGTGACCTTTTGCTGTCATCTACAAACATGTCTGTTAAGTTAGACAATATAATAAAAAATAATATTTTAAAATTATGTTGATAATCTTAAATAATCTCATTACATGGATATTTTTGTAAAAATGATTATAACATAAAGAAATGGACGAAATGAAATAATAATTTTCAGTGCCCCAGGGTTCTAATAGTACACATTTAGACCGGGCTTATTGGCTTTTAGCCTCATATCACCTGTTTTTATTGTAGCTGATATGGTTTAAATCATAGACAGTATAAAGGAAGTTTAAATATCGTTTTTCATAAAGCAGAAGCATCCGGTGAAAAGTGACGAACGGTGGCTTGACAGACGTACCTGTAACTACCAGCAGGTGGCAAAATAATCCTCATTATCAACTGACTTTGAGGGCCTAAACATACATAACAAAGGAAAATCATTTTCACAAACAGTAATCAGCACCAGTAACTTTTGAACTTTTTCCTGTGTTTCAATGAAAATGATTGAAACTTCATTATTAACATTTAATGCCGTGAGCACTCAAAGTGTTTGAATGCAGCGTTGTAGACAGGTGCTATATCCATTGTACATTAATATTCATGGTCTGTGTTGAAATACTACTACTATACTACAGCTACTACTACTAATAACAGCTCTGTCTCTCTCTCTCTCTCTCCCCAGACGAGAATGCCACAGAAAATGACACATACAATTATACGAGTTACTATGATGAAGGTGTCACACAAGATTATGCTCCTATCAACTTAACTGATATTCAAGATTTCAGTCAAGTGTTTCTTGCCACTCTCTATAGTTTGGTTTTCATCCTGGGCTTCATAGGTAGGTGTGTCCTGTTGTATGTTGGCTGTGAGAACACGTCCTCACTTTCTGGGGACAGAGATAGATTTAGTAAGCTGTTGACTTTAAGGGATTCAGGGGAAAGAGTCTTGTATGTAGGTGTGTAACAGTGATGTAAGAAACACAAAACAGACATCCTTATTTTACATGTAACAGTGTGACAGATACACTTATCGTGCCTTTTCTCACAAAGGTAACGGACTAGTGGTGTGTGTCCTGGTGAAGCATCGCAATCAGAGCAACCTGACAGACATCTGCCTCTTCAACCTGGCTCTCTCTGACCTCCTCTTCGTCTTCACGCTGCCGTTCTACTCTCACTATGCCAGGGTCGGCCAGTGGACTTTTGGAGACTTCATGTGCCGTTTGTTGTCCGGCTCTCACCAGACTGGCTTCTTCAGCAGCATCTTCTTCATGGTTGTCATGACGCTGGACCGCTACATGATCATCGTGCACGCTCACAGGGTTGCACGTTTTCGCACAATGAGGGCAGCCATCATTCTGACCGTGCTCGTTTGGATGCTGAGCTTGTTTGTCTCTCTGCCGGATTTTATCTCCACACGGGAAATAAAGGAAGAGCCTCAGAAGACTGGATGTAACTATCACAACAAAGTCTGGGAGCGTTACAACCTGTTCACCACAAATGTGCTGGGTCTCGTGATTCCTTTGCTGGTGATGGTAGGTTGCTACTCCAGGATCATCCCCACACTGATGAGCATGAGGACAGCAAAGAGGCACCGCATCGTCAAGTTGATCATCTGTATAGTTGTTGCGTTTTTCTTGCTCTGGACTCCATATAACATTTCTCGTTTCTTGAAGTTTCTTCAGGAAAAGGGGAAAATCCCACGTAATGACACCATGGACAAAAATATAAGGCTGTCAGTGGCAGTAACTGAGGCGTTTACTTACACTCACTGCTGTCTGAACCCCATCATATATGCTTTTGTGGGAGAGAAGTTTATGAGACGAGCCTTGCAGCTGCTGAAAAAGTTGGTGCCTGGTTACAGCAGAGATTTGTCAGACAGCTCATTCAGGAGGAGCTCAGTTATGTCCAGGGGCTCTGAAATCACCTCCACTTTTAAACTGTAGAAGTTTGAGGGCAGTTGTAACTTGTTTAACATGCAGTTTTCACGTGTTATTACTGCAGAGCATATCTTGTTATTGTTTTTTTGTTCATTTGACCACTTGTATTTGACACATACTGCAGTGTTTTTCACTACAGAGTTTGTGTTTACACCTTTAGATCCTATGATTACAAGGGAATACTTCATTTTTATCATAACATTTCAGATGCAAAGGCTCAAAACTTATCTCCAGTGTTTTTGAGACTATGTAATGCTCGTCCTTCTTCTGCTCAGGCTCAGTGAAACTTGCTGGTGCATTTAACTGAACCTGCTGTTTGCAGCATCCTGTAACAACAAGCTGACACAAACATGCAAAAACAGCATACTGCAACACAAACAAACCAAAGATGGCAATACAGAATGTTCTAGTCTTAGATGAAATAGAAATCCTTCAATCAAATGTATACCAATACGGAGCATTTTCCATATTCACATGTCGTCATTGATAATTGAATCTTATAAAATGATGTGGAGCAAACGTTCCAGTATTGGCAACATTGTATATATGTACAGAATAGAGCTTTACATGCTGGATACATTGTCCTTATTGCTTCAGTGACTTTTACTGTTGTGCCAGACCTTCTTTGAATGAAACCGGTGCATTTTCTTACTTTAATTTACATATTTCTATCTTCAGCCCCATTCTGATGTTTCACTTTTTGCACTTTTTTTGTTTGTTACATCATTTTATGGTTCTTTGCATTTGTAATGACTGAGTCGAGTCAGACACTCCTTTATCTCTTTTGCTGATTTTATATGATAGTTTTCTTAAGACAATAAATGATAATGCAAATCTTCAGCTTACTTCAAATTAAAGTCATAAAGTGGTTTGTCATATTGGAGGAGTCCATTGTTCATTTTGAGAAGCTCTCTTAATTCTCTCTGTTATGGAAATGACAAATTCTGTACACAGTCAGAAAAAAGGATCTGTTAAAAAAGAAGTTCTGTGAGATAGTCCCAAACTAATTCATTAGATAGGTTACTCTTCACCATCACTATAATTTTTCTCGCCCGTGGAAGAGTCCAACTGAACCGTCATCTGAAATCTCGGGCTTTCAATTGAGGCCGCATGTAATGTCTTTTCAAAATGACAGGAGTTGCAGCTTCCACATTATGTCAACAGAGAAGGATACATGATTTTTTTGTTGTTGCTAAAAATCAAATTGATATCTTCACTTTGAGACCCTTAACTTTTCCTTTTAGCAGCACTTCAGAAATTCAGTAATTTTACTCCTTTCCAAAACCAAAATCATATTTGTTGCCCTTTGTAGAGGACAGCAGAAATAACTTTGGCATATTTTCAACCTATAATCATGTTTCAGGAAGTGAAAGTACGGATTTTCCTTAATATTGTGGAAGGAGAGTCAGATTAGAGCTGTCAAGACATTAGGTGGACATTAGAGTACAAAGGTGAAAGCTCAAAAGAGCACATACAGAGATTGTACCATGTATTGCTCTGACTTTTTTAGGCATTACAATTTCTAGAAGGGGAAATAAAAGCATTTTAAGTTGAATTCAAACACACATCAATTTAAGGTTTGATTTCTTTCTTCAGTTACCCTGTTGATTTATTCAGTTAATTATATTTGCTAAAAGTGCATTAAACTGTACCGTTTCTGTGTTTACCAGTTCAGTTTAAATTATACTGAAACTGGGTTGAAATCATTTTGTTGTTGGTGCTCATCTCTGAAGGCAGCATTAAAACTGAAATGAACGGAAAATATTCTTCAGCATATTGCTGTTGTCATATTACTGATGACTCAGATAACCTCTGAAAGGATTCAAATGAACTGGTTAGCCAATTCGGTAAGTCAAGACATGTTATTCAAGATTCACCAGCAGCCAACAGGCCCAGGGTCCTCCAGCATCTCCAGGCCCAGGACTCTCCAGCAGATACCAGGCCCGCCACCAGGCCACGGTCAGGCTCCAATAGCCCGAGACCAGGCTTCCTTATTAGCCTGCAGGCGGAACAGAACGAAACTTCAGTAGTACCATAGCCAGTTTTTGCTTAAACGATACCAACTATGGCTGGTAAAAGTGCCTACTAAATGGTAAATGGACTGATTCTTACACAGTGCTTTTCTACTTTCCCAGAACACTCAAAGTGCTTAACATTCTTAACATGCCACATTCATCCATTTACACAAGCACTTTCTTCTATGCTATGTAAGTGCTTTCTACCTAACACTTGCACACATTCATACTCTGATGGATGCATGTTAGAGTAATTTAGGATTAATATCTTGTCCAGGGATATCTGGCATCCACACTGCCAAGGATTGACTCACCAACCTTCCAATCAGCAGATGACTTGGTCTACCTCCTTAGATGTCAGGAGAGCTTTCTAATACCTCTAAACAACAGAAGTTGCTATTGGATATGATGGAACAGATTAAAGAACTGCAAAAACTAAATGAAGAAAAGGATAAAAAAATAGCCCTCTTGGTTCCCAAGTGGATGATCTAGAGCAGTATACCTGTATGAATGGCTTAATAGTAAGTGGACTGGAGACCAAACACAGAACGTATGCTAGAGCTGTAGTGGCACAGGAAGTCAATGAGCCTACTAAAGCTGACGTCGACTCTTTGGAGCAACAAACTGTCAATTTCTTCAATGGCAAGTGAATAACTATTAATAGTAAAGACACTGAGGTTTGCCATTCTCTGCCTTCAAAAAGTAATAGAGTAAAACCATCTATAATAATAGGCTTTGTGAATAGAAAATCAAAAAGGACACTGTGAGCTGTGAGGAACCAGTGTCTACATAAACGAGCATCTGACAAAGAAAAATGCAGACATAGCATGACAAGCAGGAATACTAAGAAGACTAAAAACGGTGCAATCAACATCTACATCAAACTCAAAGGAACCCCAGAAGAACAAAAAGTTGTGGTCATTAAATTAGTTTCAGATCTGGATAAATATTAGAAATGAACTATGACAGGTTAAATAAAAAATATAATTCTCCATTAGGAATTCTTAACAACCAACTATACATAAGAATCATATAACATGACAAAATATGATGATAATAACTTTTCTTAGTAAAGTGAGAACCAACCTTCCCTATAAATAATCATTGTATATACATGATTTGGGACTAAAACCCTTTTAGTATACTGATCACAGACTATGGGTCTTGGAAAATGATATAGACCCTGAAAATAATTTCTACACCCATAAAGATGATCAACAATGTGAACTTATACTAATGACCAGTTTAATGATGTAATAAGCTAGTGTGTGGAACACCTGTACAGATGAAGTTAAGAAAAGTCCATCAATACAAAAATTCACACCAATTTTGCTTTTCTAAGATCAGCTCTATAAATTCTCTCTTGTTCACGTATTACTTTTATCTGTTTATTTAATCACTTTTTTTTAGTGTTATTTCAGGTATTCAGGTTATTTTAGTTATAACATTGTGTGTAATATAGTATAGTATGAAAATATCTTAGCTGACAGAAAAAGAAAGGGAGGGGGAAGCAATAATACAAGGACAGTCCAGGGCAAGGTTTGTGAAACATGGAAAACCCCGCCCGCGCGCAGTGTTGAAAGCGCTACGTGGGTGTGTTGGTGAGTGTATAAAGTGCACAGGGTGAGTATGACTGTGTGAAAACTAGGGTGCTATTAAAACTTGTAAAACTTGCAGGGGCAACATCAGAACGAGTGTCCAAGTGTCCATACGTTGCGGTTGCTGTGCTTCGTCATCTAGCTAGCGCTGCAAAAGAGGAGCGAGCTTAAAGTCGATAATGTTTTTTAAAATAGCAGTTAATTTCAAATGCAGCACTTTTATCAGCTCAACAAACATCACCAAACACACAAACTGCAGTTTATCTCACAGTGTGTTGCTAGCCTAAGGTCCAGCTGCTGTATTTCACAGGGAGGCAAAAGAAAGACACCTAATGTCACTAATTGATGAAGAAAGATTAAAAAAAGACAGGACAGGGAAGGAGAGGAAGAAGAGAGGTTATATAGGGACTGCTCAGTCTTGTTTGTGAACTAGAAATTTAAGGATTACATTAAAGATCAGATGTTGGGTAAGGCTCCCCTCTACAATGTGGGCAACAGAAATTCTTTTTAATTTTCTTCTTTTTCTTTGCTCATTTTCTGATTCAAACTGAGTGCATTCATTAAAATTTAGTTTTAAACAGAAGTAAAGTTTGTGATCTCAATATTATTTTATTATTACATTAATATAGAACAAGGTTCAGGTAGCATTGCACAAAAACAGCTGGCAGAAACATCATCCAGAGAGCAACTTTTTACTTTCTTCATTTCAGTGACTGTACTTTTTCACTACTTCAACTTCTACTGGAGTATTTTTCAACACTAGTGTCTGTACTTCTACCCAAGTAGAGAATGTCTGTACTTTCCCACCTCTGGGCAGATGTGACACAACCACCCAACTGCTGCAAGGTAGAGCCCCCTCATCGCCAAAAGCCTCAGTGTCTAACTTGCAGTTTATATCTCTATCACTAAGTCTTTATCTCCTTTGCTATCACTAACTCTATCTCTGTCCCTATCTTATCTACGTCTCTATCACAAACAGTATCTCTATTTTTATCTTCATCTCTGTTGTTATCTATATCTGCCATCAGTGAGGTTTACAGAAGAAACAAAACAATTGAGTGGCAGCTCTCTGGGTGAAAAATGTGCTTTTGATGCCAGAGGCAAGCTATCATCATCAATATGAACCAGCAGCTTGTTGAATCTATGCCATGTTGTATTGAAGTAGTTCTGAAAGCAAAACTCAGTCCAGTGATAACAAGGTGTCTTTACTAAAGTGTCCTGAGATATACAGCGGTAATGTATAACAATGGGATCAAGAAGATGAAGGAACAAATAAAGAAAGAAATGATAATATAATAAGCATTGTGATGCGCTAAAAACTAGCAGTCATCTTGTGAAGGTGTGAATTTGGGTCACCAAAAGCTGTCTTGCACTTTGAAGTATTATCTAGCTGTCTAGATTTTAAGCAGACTCCTGATAAAGATCTCACTTGAGGACGTACAGGAAGTGAAATCTGCTTTTCTACTGTGCTCCTCATTATAAGACTGCTGACTTTAAGACAGTTAGTTTATCTCTGAACATCTAAAGGGATCACATCAATAAAAAAATCAAAAAAAGAGTTCCTGACTTGACGTGTTTGGAAGATACAACACTGAGATATCACCATGTCAGGTGAATACATTTTAATAGTAATGCAGAATTTAGTATATTTAAAGTGTAATATCTTTCAGAGTTCTTAAAAATATATTTTTAATAATGTGTAACGTTCACAGCTGTACAAGTTGCCGCAGGGATTCAAAACCAAATGCTATAATTGAAATTATATCACAATTAGTTCATGATTGCTATTTCTAAATTTAGTCTACACGTTTGTTTTTTATTTTAGTCTACTGTGTTTGAAGATAATTTTTAAAATTATTCAAAAGATATGCATTGCCACAATGTTTTGTGGTTGACCTTTATATCTACAATCATCTCACCCACAAACATGTATTTTTTTTAAGGTAGACAATAGAGTTGTACAATGATAATTATGTTAAATAATATCACTATGACCAAAACATACTAGCGTGAAAAATAATCATTAACAAACAGGCCAAATTGAATAGTAACGTTTATTACGCCTGCTGAAATGAGCAGGTTTATGATTGTACAAGCTGACGCTGGGTTTATGGGTTTAAAGCCTTTTATGACCTTTCTTCAGAATAGTTACAGGTTTAAATCATAGCCAAGGAGACTTAAATCCTACTTTAATACAGGAGCGTCACATTATGGATTGATGTGAAGTGGTGAGAACTTTCCTAAGGAGGGAGTACCTGTGACAACCAAAAGGTGGCAATCAATTATCAACTGGCTGGGGGCCAAAAGCCCAATGCAGCAGAGCTGAATGGAGTAGCATTTGTGGTGCTCATGGTTAAGGAAATTTCCCTTTTCAAACAGCAACATGTCGGCAAGAATACTACTGCTACTACTTTAACTAGCACGTTCTTCTTCTGTCCCAATAAAAACGGATGAAGCAGCAATACTATTTAATTTTCTATTCACCTTCCTCAGGAGACAAAAAGCAAAAATTTATATATATATATATATATGTATATATATATATATATATATAAATTTTTTTTCTTTATCCAGATAATACAATTAACTTTACATTTGATCAACTTGCATATGTTTTTTGACTATGCATCTAAATATTACAAACAGAGTTGAAAGACTATTACTGATACTACTACTAGTACTAATGACATCATTCTCTCTCTCTCAGCAGAATTTAATGACAGAGAAGACAATTATGGCAATTACAGTGATTTTGATTATGGAGACTATGCTCCAGCCAACTCCACCGATGTAAAGGAATTCAGCCAAGTGTTTCTTGCTATTCTCTACAGTTCGGTTTTCATCCTGGGCTTCATAGGTACGTGCGTCTTCTTGTGTCTATATTGTGGGGATTGTATTGTATTTACACATTGCAGGGACCTGTTGTCCCTTATGGGAACAGAAAGCACGTTTTAGGCCTAAACTCTGTATGCAGGTGTGTTTATGTGCAACACAACAACATGAGACCGACAGAGAGAAAGAGACAGAAAGAATATGTAACAGTGTGACATTTACACTTATTGCATCTTTTCTCCCAAAGGTAACGGACTAGTGGTGTGTGTCCTGGTGAAGCATCGCAATCAGAGCAACCTGACAGACATCTGCCTCTTCAACCTGGCTCTCTCTGACCTCCTCTTCGTCTTCATGCTGCCATTCTTCTCTCACAATACCAGGGTTGGCCAGTGGACCTTTGGAGACTTCATGTGCCGTTTGATCTCTGGCTCTCACCACATTGGCTTCTTCAGCAGCATCTTCTTCATGGTTGTCATGACGCTGGACCGCTACATGATCATCATGCACGCTCACAGGGTTGCACGTTATCGCACAAAGAAGGCCGCCATCATTCTGACCGTGCTCGTTTGGATGCTGAGCTTGTTTGTGTCTCTGCCGGATTTTATCTTCATACAGGAAACAAAAGAGTCCCAGAAGTTTGAATGTGACTATCCTAAGGAGAGCAAAGTCTGGGAGCATTACAACCTGTTCACCACAAATGTGCTGGGTCTTGTGATTCCCGTGCTGGTGATGGTAGGTTGCTACTCCAGGATCATCCCCAGGCTGGTAAACATGAGGACCGCAAAGAAGCACCGCATCGTCAAGCTGATCATCTGTATAGTGGTTGTATTCTTCTTCCTCTGGGCTCCATATAACATTTCCCTTTTCCTGGAGTTTCTTCAGGAAAGAGAAATAATCCTCAATGATGAAACCTGGTACAACAATGTAAAGCTGTCAATAACAGTGACCGAGGCCTTAGCTTACACTCACTGCTGTCTGAATCCCATCATTTATGCTTTTGTGGGAGAGAAGTTTATGAGACGAGCCTTGCAGCTGCTGAAAAAGTTGATGCCTGGTTACAGCAGAGATCTGACAGACAGCTCATTCAGGAGGAGCTCAGTTATGTCCAGGGGCTCTGAAATCACCTCCTCTTTTAAACTGTAGGAGGTGGAGGGCAGTTGTAAGTATTTTTACATGAATGTTTCACCCTGTTATTACTGCAGACCGTGCATCATGTTCGTATTGTTCATTTGGTCACTTCTATCTGACAAATACCACAGTGTTCTTCACCTGTGAGTCACCTTCAAAATGTCTCTGTACACTTTTGGACCCTTTGCATTTACATTGGTTTATATTTGATTCTGACCATAAGATTGTAGAAGTAAATTCTGCCTACTTATAAAATTAACATGTTAGCACTGCTAACTGCTTTATAGAATCTCAAGTATCTTACTATGTGATGCCCTTCCTTGTTTTGCTCAGGCTGACTTACATTAGATGGTCCATTAAACTGAACCTGCTGTTTATAGCAACTTGTAACAGTTTGCTTTGTTCTTCACACATTTTTAATGAGTTTGCTATTTTGCAGAAATGCACCAAAAATAGCGTACAACAGTTTTAGATTTTCTTTAAGCAAAAGAAGATGTGAAATAGCTGCATGTGTGAATCGTAATTTTCTCTACTTCCACGTTGTTTTCTGATGTTCAGCCTTATATAGTTCTTTTGTTTGTAGTATTATGTTGTGGATCCTTGTATTTGTCATTGTTTACCAATGGAGCTGATTGGAGTCAGGCATCCAATCATCTGCTTTCCGGATTTTGTATTATTGCTTTGCTAAGACAATAAATGATACTAATAAAGTCTCTTGTACTTTATATAAAAACCAGCAGTCATTTTGTAAAGGTGTGAATTTGTACCACCATATGCTGTGTTGTTCTTTGAAGTATTTGTAATGACCTCACTTAAGGACAAACAGGAAGTGAAATCTGCTTTTCTTATTTTGCACTTCTCATGATCAGATTGCTGACTTTAAGACTGTTAGTTAATTCCTCCATATCTAAAGAGATCACATCAATAAAACACGAAAAAAACAAGCCTTGTGTTGTGTTTGGAAAGAGAACAACAAAGTCTGGGAGCGTTACAACCTGTTCACCACAAATGTGCTGGGTCTTGTGATTCCCGTGCTGGTGATGGTAGGTTGCTACTCCAGGATCATCCCCAGGCTGGTAAACATGAGGACCACGAAGAAGCACCGCATCGTCAAGCTGATAATTTGTTTAGTGGTTGTATTTTTCTTGCTCTGGGCTCCATATAACATTTCCCTTTTCCTGGAGTTTCTTCAGGAAAGAGAAATAATCCTCAATGATGGAACATGGGAGTAGCAGTAACCGAGGCCTTTGCTTACACTCACTGCTGCCTGAACCCCATCATTTATGCTTTTGTGGGAGAGAAGTTTATGAAGTTTCAGCAGCCTTGCAGCTGCTGAAAAAGTTGATGCCTGCAGAGATGTGTTAGACAACTCATTTAGTACACATTCAAATCCTCTGATGTCACCTCCACTTTTATCTAGTAACTTTTTTTGCTCATTACTTCACAATGTAACACCCCTGTGTCAGATGTTATTGGGATTCATCCATCCATCCATTCGCTTCCGCTTATCCTTTTCAGGGTCGCTGGAGCCTATCCCAGCTGTCATAGGGCGAAAGGCGGGGTACACCCTGGACAGGTCGCCAGTCTGTCGCAGGGCTAACACATAGGGACAGACAACCATTCACACTCACATTCACTCGCACATTCACACCTAGTGGCAATTTGGACTTTTTTTCTGCTTCAATCAGCAAGCGAGCCTTGTGCTTTACGCTGGGCAGAGGGGGGAGGGGCGGTAATTACACTCAGTAACACAGGAACAGATCCAGAGGGGGAGAGAGAGAAAGAGAGCCAGGGACAACAACGTCACATTAGAAAGGTATAGTAATCATCGACAACTATTTTCGGTTGCAGATGATAAAGGATTCATCAAGTTTATTCATGCAGGCCCATATGACAGATAATGTGCATGTTTCTTTTTGTTTTCATATTTTAATTTATATTTAATTGTGTTGTGGTTTGCAGTGTTTTGTGTTGTTTCACTTTAAATTTGTAAAAGGAAAAAGCTGAAAATTTAAATACTTAAAAGTTGAAATGTGAATAGTTGATTTTTGTATTATATGATTTATTTATTATATTTTATATGGAGTGAATAAATAAAAGTATATTTACAGTGGCCCCTAGAGACAAAGCACATACAAACTTCAAATCACGTACGAACTCTGAAGCATGTACAAACTCCAAAACACGTAAAAACTCCAAAACACGTAAAAAGACGTACAAACTCCAAAACACGTAAAAACTCAGAAGCACATAAAAACTCAAAACACGTACAAAAGACAACAGAAGTGCTCCAGGATGCTAGGGGCAGTGTTGAACTTATACCGAGTGGCTACACAAGCCAGCAAGTACCAACGACCGGATTTGGTGTGTGGTAATAACCGGTAAATGAACATTTTTTTTAAATTATTTGAATATATATGAGTGCCTGTGTATAAATACACAAAGAATACACATATGCTTTCAATTGTGTAATTTAAGTGATCTAGTAGCTCTGCTTTGGAAGTTCAGTTCATGCTAGAAATGTGTCTTGGAGTTTGTACGTGTTTTGTCTCTAGGGACCATATATTTATATATAAACATATATATATATAAAACCACTTTTTTTTACGTTAGTAATTCCTTTTGTGCATAATTTTATAATATTGTTAATAATAAATTAATTAAAGCAACAAAACAACCTGAAGAGCCAGTTCGGAGCCGAAAGAGCCGGCTCTTTTTAGTGAGCTGAACCGAAAGAGCCGGATCTCTAAAAAGAGCCGGAAATCCCATCACTATAAGAGAACTTCTGCAGGAAGCACTGGGTGGAGTTGTGGGAGAAGTCTGCAGTGTAGATGGTGAAGAGGAACGGAGCCAGAACCGTTCCCTGTGGGGCCCCCGTACTGCAGATGAACCTAACCACAGCTCAGTGCAGTGGCTTCGGCAATGGAGATGCTGAACATGGTCCATCCCGACTCAATATTCCCAGTCTCCTTCTGAATACTGCTGAAGATCTGCCGGAGGTGTGCGTCGAAGATCTCGCAAACTGGGGCCTCTGCTAGGCATTCCCAGCAAATCAAATCAAATCAAATCACTTTTATTGTCACATCACATGTGCAGGCACACTGGCACAGCACATGCGAGTGAAATTCTTGTGTGCGAGCCCCACAAGCAACAGAGATGTGCAAACACAACAACACAAACGAGCAAAATACAAGAATGGCCAACCTGAAACTAATAAATATATGTACAATATATAATAGTGTATGCATTTCTGGATGTGTATACTAAATATTTTCCTACGTGTGTGTGTGTGTGTGTGTGTGTGTGTGTATACACATTTTTACAAATTAAATAGTAAAAAAAATAAAAAAATAAAAAAATAATAATAATAATAAAATATATAAAATATACAGAGTTGAATATGTGCAAAACAAGTGGCATTTATATACAGTGTGGAGTGTATAATGTTGAAGTTCCAGTAGTGAAGCTGAGGTGTCTATGACGTGTTCAGCAGTCTGATGGCCTGATGGAAAAAGCTGTCTCTCAGTCTGCTGGTACGGGACCGGATGCTGCAGAACCTCCTTCCTGATGGAAGCAGTCTGAACAGTTTATGGCTGGGGTGACTGGAGTCCTTGATGATCCTCCCCGCTTTCCTCAGGCAGCGCTTCCTGTAGATGTCTTGGAGGGAGGGAAGCTCACCTCCAATTATCCGTTCAGAGCACCGCACTACTCGCTGGAGAGCTTTGCAGTTGTAGGCGGTGCTGTTGCCATACCAGGTGGTGATGCATCCAGTGAGGATGCTCTCAATGGCACAGTGATAGAAGGTCCTGAGGATGCGGGGGCTCATGCCGAATCTTTTCAGTCTCCTGAGAAAGAAGAGGCGCTGCTGCGCCTTCTTCACTGTTTTGTTTGTGTGTACTGACCACGTAAGATCCTCAGCCAGGTGTACTCCAAGGAACCGGAAGCTGCTCACTCTCTCCACAGCAGCGCCGTTGATGGTGATGGGGGTGTGTACTTCTCTGCACCTCCGGAAGTCCACTATCAACTCCTTTGTCTTTGCGACGTTGAGGGTGAGATGGTTGTCTTGACACCAGTGGGTCAGGGCGCTGACCTCCTCCCTGTAAGCCGTCTCATCACCGTTGGTGATAAGACCCACCACTGTAGTGTCGTCCGCAAACTTCACAATGATGTTGGAGCTGTTAGTGGCTGTGCAGTCGTAGGTGTAGAGTGAGTACAGGAGAGGGCTCAGTACACACCCCTGTGGAGCACCAGTGTTCAGTGTGATGGGGGATGAGGTGATGCTGCCCAGTCTGACCACCTGGCGTCTGTCAGACAGGAAGCTAAGGATCCAGCTGCAGAGGGAGCTGCTCAGTCCTAGATCCTGCAGTTTCCTGTCCAGCTTCGAGGGAACGATGGTATTGAATGCTGAGCTGTAATCTACAAACAGCATCCTCACATATGTGTCTCTCTTCTCCAGGTGTGACAGGGCAGTGTGTAGTGTCAGGGCTATGGCATCATCAGTGGACCTGTTGTGGCGGTATGCAAACTGTAGAGGGTCCAGTGAGTCGGGTAGTGCAGAGCAGATGAAGTCCCTGACCAGCTTCTCGAAGCATTTGCTTACGATGGGGGTCAGGGCTACAGGTCGCCAGTCGTTCAATGAGGAGATGGTGGAGGATTTGGGTACAGGGACGATGGTGGCCATTTTGAAGCAGGCTGGGACTACAGACAGAGATAAGAACAAGAAAATGAGGATGCAGTTTGCACCACATAATTCGGACAACTGAAGATTGGAAAATGTCATCAGTTCATATTAATCTCAACTTCTGCTCCTAAAATTGAATGGTAGAGTCAGAATTTGGCAGAATGGTGCATCTCCCTGTGCATCTCTTCATGATCACAGTGTTCCGATCTTCTGATGGTTGCTTCCAGCAGGATAACACACCATATCACAGAGTCCAAACATCTGAAACTCTTTTTTAATCTGACAATAAGTTTGCTGTGCCCAAATGGGCTCCACAGTCACCACAGTCTTAATCCAACTGAAGAGCTTTGGGATGTGGTAGGAGGTTCTGAATGTGCAGCCAACAAATTTACAGCCGCCGTGTGATACTATCACATCAACATGAACCAGTATCTCAAAGGAATGTTTTTAGCAGCTTGTTTAATCAATGCTGTGTAGAATTAGAGTAGTTCTGAAGACAAAAGTTGGTCCAAACCAATACGTGCAAGACATACTACTAAAGTGTCTCATGAGTGTAGAATCGATGATGTGCACTGATGTACAACAGTGAGACCAAGAAGAGGAAGAAACAAATAATAATAGTAGCGAAAATGACAATAATAAACTCTCTCATATGTTATGTAAAAACCAGCAGTCATTTTGTAAAGGTGAGAATTTATGTTACCATATTCTGTGTTGTTCTTTGAAGTATTTGTCATGATCTCACTTAAGCACATGCAGGAAGTGAAATCTATATTTCTTTTTTTGTGCTCCTCGTTATCAGACTGCTGACTTTAAGACTGTTAGTTAATCCCTGCACACCTAAAGAGATCACATCAATAAAACACGAAAAACAAGAAGCGTTGAAGAGTAATTCCTGACCTCACCTGAGACATCACTGAGATATCACCATGGGAGGTAAATATCTTTTAAAAGTAATACAAAAATGTTATATATTTAAAGTTTAGCATTTTTCAGAGTTCTTGAAAATACATGTTTATAATGTGTTAAATCTGTTAAGGCTGTACATAGTAGAAATTCAAATGCTGTAATTTAAAATTGTATCACAATTTATTAGGGGTGGGACATGATATACACTCAACAAAAATATAAACGCAACACCTTTGTTACTGCTCCCATTCCCCATGGGATGGACGTAGAGACCTAAAATTCATTCCAGATACACAATATAACCATCCCTCCCAAACAGTGGTCACAAATCAGTCCAAATGTGTGGTAGTGGGCACATCTGCTATATTGAGATAATCCATCCCACCTCACAGGTGTGCCACATCAGGATGCTGATCTGACATCATGAGTAGTGCACTCAGTACCTCAGACTGCCCACAACAAAAGGCCACCCTGGAATGTGCAGTTTTTTGCGCTATTGGGGGTCTGGGGACCCAGAACCGGTCAGTATCTGGTGTGACCACCATTTGCCTCATGCAGTGCAACACATCGTCGCATGGAGTCTATCAGATTGTCAATTGTGGCCTGTGGAATGTTGGTCCACTCCACTTCAATGGCTGTGCGAGGTTGTTGGGTATTCGTGGGAACTGGTACACGCTGTCGTATACGCCGGTCAAGCACATCCCGAACATGCTCAATGGGTGACATGTCCGGTGAGTATGCTGGCCATGCAAGAACTGGGACATTCTCAGCTGCCATCTGCCCTGAACAATGTGAACCATGATTCATCCGTGAAGCGCACACCTCTCCAACGTGCCAGACGGCATCGAATGTGAGCATTTGCCCACACAAGTCTGTTACGGCGACGAGCTGGAGTCAGGTCAAGACCCCGATGAGGACGACGGGCATGCAGTTGAGCGTCCCTGAGACGGTTTCTGACAGTTTGTGCAGAAATTGTTTGGTTGTGCAAACCAATTGTTCCAGCAGCTGTCTGGGTGGCTGGTCTCAGACGATCTTGGAGGTGAACCTGCTGGATGTGGAGGTCCTGGGCTGGTGTGGTTACACGAGGTCTGTGAGGCCGGTTGGATGTGCTGCCATATTCTCTGAAACGCCTGTGGAGACGGCTTATGGTTGAGAAATGAACATTCAATGCACGGGCGACAGATCTGGTTGACATTCCTGCTGTCAGCATGCCAATTGCACGCTCCCTCATTGCTTGTGGCATCTGTGGCATTTTGCTGTGAGACAAAACTGCACATTCCAGGGTGGCCTTTTGTTGTGGGCAGTCTGAGGTACACCTGTGCACTACTCATGATGTCAGCATCCTGATGTGGCACACCTGTGAGGTGGGATGGATTATCTCAATATAGCAGATGTGCCCACTACCACACATTTGGACTGATTTGTGACCACTGTTTGGGAGGGATGGTTATATTGTGTATCTGGAATGAATTTTAGGTCTCTACGTCCATCCCATGGGGAATGGGAGCAGTAACAAAGGTGTTGCGTTTATATTTTTGTTGAGTGTATATACATATATTTTAATGAATTAGAGGTTTTGTAGTTAATTAATCTTGATTAATCGCATTTAAGGTGTTTTAGTGGGCGACGGAATTAAACAATAAACATGGACATGAATATTGTAAACTCCAGCTCTTTTAATTTCTGGGGGGGGAAGACAAACTAACCTTTTGTTTTAGTCTAAAACTGTACTCACCTCTACCATGACCATGTGTCTACACTAATACACTGTAGCTATTAATTTTCACTGCTTGTGATGAGAAATAAAAGAATAAAATAAATAAATAATAAATACCTACTCTCTCTCTCTCTCAGCAGAATATAATGACACAGAAGACAATTACGGCAATTACAGTGATTTTGATTATGGAGACTATGCTCCAGCCACCGATGTACAGGAATTCAGCCAAGCGTTTCTTGCCACTCTCTACAGTTTGGTTTTCATCCTGGGCTTCATAGGTAGGTGTGTCTTCTTGTGTGGGGATTGTATTGTATTTACACATTGCAGGGACCTGTTGTCCCTTATGGGAACAGAAAGCACGTTTTAGGCCTAAACTCTGTATGCAGGTGTGTTTATGTGCAACACAACAACATGAGACCGACAGAGAGAAAGAGACAGAAAGAATATGTAACAGTGTGACATTTACACTTATTGTATATTTTCTTCCAAAGGTAACGGACTAGTGGTGTGTGTCCTGGTGAAGCATCGCAATCAGAGCAACCTGACAGACATCTGCCTCTTCAACCTGGCTCTCTCTGACCTCCTCTTCATCTTCATGCTGCCTTTCTTCTCTCACAATACCAGGGTCGGCCAGTGGACTTTTGGAGACTTCATGTGCCGTTTGATCTCTGGCTCTCACCACATTGGCTTCTTCAGCAGCATCTTCTTCATGGTTGTCATGACGCTGGACCGCTACATGATCATCATGTACGCTCACAGGGTTGCACGTTATCGCACAAAGAAGGCAGCCATCATTCTGACCGTGCTCGTTTGGATGCTGAGCTTGTTTGTGTCTCTGCCGGATTTTATCTTCATACAGGAAACAAAAGAGTCCCAGAAGTTTGGATGTGACTATCCCAAGGAGAGCAAAGTCTGGGAGCGTTACAACCTGTTCACCACAAATGTGCTGGGTCTTGTGATTCCCGTGCTGGTGATGGTAGGTTGCTACTCCAGGATCATCCCCAGGCTGATAAACATGAGGACTGCAAAGAAGCACCGCATCGTCAAGCTGATCATCTGTATAGTGGTTGTATTTTTCTTGTTGTGGGCTCCATATAACATTTCCCTTTTCCTGGAGTTCCTTCAGGAAAGAGAAATAATCCCTGATGATGAAACCTGGTACAAAAATGTAAAGCTGTCTATAACAGTGACCGAGGCCTTAGCTTACACTCACTGCTGTCTGAATCCCATCATTTATGCTTTTGTGGGAGAGAGGTTTATGAGACGAGCCTTGCAGCTGCTGAAAAAGTTGATGCCTGGTTACAGCAGAGATCTGACAGACAGCTCATTCAGGAGGAGCTCAGTTATGTCCAGGGGCTCTGAAATCACCTCCTCCTTTAAACTGTAGGAGGTGGAGGGCAGTTGTAAGTATTTTTACATGAATGTTTCACCCTGTTATTACTGCAGACCGTGTCTCATACTTTTTTCATTCATTTGGTCACTTCTATCTGACAAATACCACAGTGTTCTTCACCTGTGTGGCACCTTCGAAATGTGTTTGTACACTTTTGAACTTACAGTAATTTCTTCCCCTGACTGTTAGATTTTAAATGTACTCATTACTTCTTCAATGCCTTTAATGTGTGTTAGCACTGCCAATTTACAGTATATTAATTACCTTCGACTCTAATTATCAAATTCTAAATGTAAATGCTGCCTACTTATAAAATTAACCTGTTAGCTGTGCTGGCTGCTTTACAGAATCTCGAGTATCTCACTTTTTAATGCCCTTCCTTCCTCAAGCGGAACTAAACTTGCTGGTCTGTTAAACTGAACCTGCTGTTTATTTCAATGTGTAACTTTCTTCTTCTTCTTTTTTATGACCTTGCAATTTCATAGAAGCACATCAAAAATAGCATACAACAATTTCCGAGTATATCTTTGTACAAAAGAAGATCTGAAATAGCTGCATGTGTGAATTGTAATTCTCTCTACTTCCACATTGCTCTCTGATGTTTAGCCTGATATTGTTCTTTTGTTTGTTGTATTATGTTGTGGTTCCTTGTATTTGTCATTGTTTGCCAATGGAGCTGATTGGAGTCAGGCATCCAATCATCTCTTATCCTCATTTTGTATTATAGCTTTATGAAGACAATAAATGATACTGCAGATATTGAACTTATGTCAAAGAAGGTCATCAAGTGGATTGTCACACTGGAGAAGTACATTATTCCTTTTGAGAAGAAGTTTTGTTATTAACATGTTTGTTTGTTTCTTATTGTTATTGCAATGAGAAATTCTGTAAACAGTGATGAAAAGAAAGAAGATCAAAAGTTCTTTGAGATGGAGGTAGTTGTTCACATTCATAAAACAGCAGCATGATGTCATATAGACGACCATTAGTGGAGGTGGATTTCATAAACAGTTAGAATATTCAGGGAAAGTTGATCAAGTTAAGCTTTCTAATTACTGTTGTTTATACAGATTAGTATTATAGATTTTTTAAAGAAGTATATCTGAAAAAAAAAAAGAAACAAACAAAACAACTCTTTATCTGGGGAAGGACATTTCAGGAAAAGCAGCAACAAGCGACTTCATCTCGTAAAATTAAATTAATCTTTAAAAAAAAAAGAATAAAGACACGACGAGTCTTCTAGATGTAAAAATAAATGTTTTTGCCACTGCATCAAGAATTACCTGGGAATAATAGTTCAGTAATTTAAAAATAATGGGTTTTTTCATGTAGAATCAAATAATTTGGAGATTTCATATTTTAACATATAGCATGTTATTAAAAGAGAGCATGAGTATACACTTACTCCTCATATAAAAAGAACAAAACATGCCTTTTCAACTGCACATGAACGCAAATATCTAATCAGCCAATCACGTGGCAGCAACTCGGAGCATTTAGACATGCACATGAGGTCCAGTTGACCTCCTGAAGTTCATGGTAAGCATCAGAATAGAAAACGTTTGTGCTAAATTGTGCTGTAAGTGTAGAATCTTCGACAGTGAGACCAAGAAGAGGAAGAAACAAATAATAATATTTATGAAAACGATAATAATAAACTCTCATACGTTGTGTAAAAACCAGCAGTCATTTTGTAAGGTGTGAATTTGTGTCACCATATGCTGTGTTGTTCTTTGAAGTATTTGCAATGATCTCACTTAAGCACATGCAGGAAGTGAAATCTGCTTTTTGTTTTTTGTACTCCTCATCATCAGACTGCTGACTTTAAGACTGTTAAAGTCAGCAGTCTGACTTTAAACGATCGCGTGCTCAGTGAATACCTCTGGCAGCAGAAACCAAAGAATGAGGAGGAAGGTGAGGAACAATCATGGAAGGACCCAGTGGTAATCGGAGTACTAGGTGTGGTGACTCCCAAATTAGGCAAGTGGCTCCAGCAGATCCCAGGAACAGCATTGGAGATCTCTGTCCAGAAGAGCGCAGTCCTAGGAACAGCTAAGATACTATGCAGGACCCTTGAGCTCCCAGGCCTTTGGTAGAGGGGCGAAAGGGGAAGTAAGTATATATGTATATACTATTATATCTTACAAGATTTCAGATGTAAATGCTCATTATTTATAAAATGCTAATTTCTTTTACGAATTTCAAGTGTATTGGATACTTTGTCATCATTTGTTTATAGCAACCTGAAAGCGTTTGATTTCTCACACATTTTTTTGAGCCTACAAGTTCAAACAAACAAACCAAAATAAGCATACAAAGACATCAGATCTTTTTCTTTAGAAGACCTGCACTTTGTCTTGCTGTCATTCAGATATTTCTATCTAGTTCCTGAAGAAAATATAATCTGATCAAACATTATTCAGCTTTAAATATTGTTCAGCTTTAAAGTTACTGTGCAACTGTGTAATAAAAATGTGTGCTCACGACTTTGGCCTTGAGAGCGATAAGAAGCGATCGCCTCATCCTGCAGGTGGAAGATATCTGCAAGCGAAGAGGCTAGAACACCCAAGGCCGATTTCCTTTTATGGAGTTGTTTTTCTGCTAATGCAGCACTTTCCTCACAACCCCCTCCTGTAAGTTTTAGAGAATATATACCCATCCTTACAGCAAATATTAGGAATCTCCTGATGTGAGCTGTGTTGAGAGATTGTCTCTGTCTCAATAAAAGTTCACTGATTCCCCATCTGCTGCAGGTGTCCGGTTGTCTTCATTCTCCGCCAGCCTGGTTAAGTCAATTCCTCCTTAACATCTAAAAGAACCTATTTAATGAAGGAAGACGGGTTCACTTTGTGTTTAATATTATTCTATTGCTGTTGTTGTTTTTTTTATATCCTTCAATTGGCGTCACGAACAGGATCCGCTCCAGGCCAAACTGGAACGGGTGGGAGGACATCGGCAGTGGTCTGAGTGAACGGAGTTTGGACAAAAGCTGTGTGCACACAAAAACAAGGTAAGCAGACCTTTTATTTCTGCTATATTGAACATTATAAAAATACTTAGTGTCCAAACTCCTAGTAATTCATAACCAAAATTGTCTGGCTTACTTAAGGCTTGTTGAGAATCAGACAAGTGAATAAGAGATAAGTGAAGAAGAAATAAGTGAATAAGTGAATAAAGATAAGAGTGAACTGAGGTCTGACCACGGTTGCAGCCGACGGGTTGCTCTCCGGTGTCGGATAAATACCTCAGTGCAGGTCTGGGACCTTGAAAGGGTTTATTAGTAACGCCTTTCTAAACAAATTAAAAGGTTAAAGGCCTTGAGAATATTTTTTAGTAATATTCTCTAAACTACAGAAGGGTTAGGAAGGCCCAGAGGACTTTATTAGAAAAGATCCTCTAAAACTTAAAAAGGAGAAGTACTGGTTGGAGTCCAAAGGAGGGGTCCCTTTGATCAATAGGAGAAAACGGATCTCTTCTTAAAACCCCGATGATTTTAGTGTTTTAAATGTTTTGATGTTCTGTTTGATATTGGACACACATAAATACACGCTGAATGCTTGCTGTGGAACACTGGGCAGGACAGTTTGGTTCTCCGTTGTTCACAGATTACACAATTAAAGGAACTAGGTTCCTCTTTTGGTTAAAATAATACACCACACATAGAATTTTTTTTTACACATTTATTACATACATAAGGAGGGTAATGAGTGACTGCAGGTAATGTATGAAGTGTGAATGGGACGTGTGAACAAGGTGACAACCAACTAGCACCCCTATCAGGAAGCTCTAGGCAAGGTTACCCGCCAGACTCCGGTTTGGTAGAAGCTTGGTAACACCTGAAGGGATATTTCAGTGCTGACTCACCTTTAAAGCAGCGCCCCAGCTGTTAGTGCCTAATAGAGACAGAAACCCAGCTGGCCCAAATTCTCCTTTAAAATCAATAAATAGAACATAAATTACCGGTGTGTGTAAATAAGTTGTATAAATCTGTTAGATCTGAAACTCCTGCTAAAAAACTTCCTCTCTACAACTCTTTTCTCTTCTCTCCCTCTTTCTCTCAGTTGGGATTCTGTGTGTGTATGTGTGCTGGAGAAATAAAAAAAGGAAAAGGGTCTCTCTCTCTGTCTCTGTGAGAGGAAAAAGGTGGGGGCCGAGTGAGCCCGCGGGGCCGAGCGGGTCCGCGGGAGCGAGCGTGTATGCTGTATGAGGAAGAAGGGAGTGAGAGGGAGCGAGTGAAAAGAGTAATCGAGTATTTGGTGACTTTTTATTATTTCAGAGGCACTGGGTAAGAGTTTTGACTTTAGCTGTGAGAGTTGTGAAAAGAGCAGGTTTTTCTTTTGTTGTAGACTGTGAGTAATCGGTGTTTTTCTGCCTATTGTGCTGCGTGGAAGACACAGAAGTGTAGAAATGTTTGTGGTTTATCTTTGTTTGACGTTTTATATAGAGTTGGTTGATTCAGGGTGATTTCTCCCGTTTAAGGGAGGAGTTGCATTGTGGTTATGTTAAAGCTTTGCTGTAGGGGTATGTGTGTGATTTTGTGCTGGCTTCGCATGTTTAAATGGATGCATAGAAGTTTGTCAGTGAGAAATTGTTATGGTGGGGTTTTAAAGTTAGTAAAGAGTCAAACAACGCCCACTGTTTTAAAAAGGCCCAAAACATCATAAAAGACACCTCACATCCTGGCCACTCCCTGTTCGAACTGTTGCCCTAAGGCAGACGGTACAGGGCAATCAGAGCAAGGACTAATAGACTCAAACACAGCTGTTATCCAACTGCAATAACACATCTGAATACTACAAAAATGTCCACCATGCCACTCTTGTGTTAATCTATGCACGGTCTGAAGCATGACGGTGGGAATACTTAGTATTTTAAGTATTCTATCTATTTTATTGATTGAATTTTATTGTTTTTTTATATTTGATATTACTAGGGATGATGCAATGATCGGGGACCATTCTTAATGTCGTCGGTCTCATGACAATGACAATAAAGTTTTTGATTTTGATTCTGATTCTGAAATACACCCTCCTCAAGAGTTCAATGATTTAGGCAGTTATGTTTATACAAATACTAAATGTATGTTTAGTGTCTTCATACAGGTGTTTTTTCTTAACCTGGAAGCCTGAGTACGGCAGCAGAAGACAGGCCAAGCTTTGGCTAAAATTCACGGCTGGACACCAGAGTTGTCCTCACCCCTCCCGGTAAAACAAAAAGAGAGAATGTAGTTTGAGGCGGGTTTTTCTCGCTGAACTGCTCTGGGTGCTGTGTCCCTGAATCTCACCAGTGTTAACCTCTGGCGGAAGACATGGAGAAAAGGAAAAGATGTTCCTGGTAAATCACTGAAACAAATAAAACCACACACAACCAGAGAAAGATATGAGAAGGGTGAGGAACAGACACATGTGCGTGTTAGAGAAATGCCTCGTTTGAGAAAAAGTTAAAGTAACCCATATACAGACGCACCCATACATGCAATGAAGAAACAGCTTACATACATGTGCACGTACATGCAAGGTTAAAGTAGCGACACTTAACATACACCTGTTTTTAAATGATATAGTTTATACATTACTGACAATTAAACGCTTTGGGTTGCAGGACAACAACGTAACGTCAAAAGACAAAGACACTGGTCTGAGGATTAAGTGAGGACACGACAAATTTAGTGGTTAAAAGGGTCGACTTGGGACATGTTTTTGTTGATTGTTTAAGACAAATGACTACTGAATGATAGGAAATTCCTTTTTAGGTTTCTAAACAGGATCTTAAGAATTTTAACACGTACCTGTGTTGTCCTGTCAACTTGAGGGGTTATGAGTTGATTATATGGTGAAAAAAAAAAACAAAAACAAAAAAGGGGGGAGACGAGATCTCGTTGTTTCTCCCCTCTCGGGATAACACAGCCAACACAGCACAGCCAACACAACATCATTTTCCTGTTCGCCTGTTTTGTTTTGTTTTTGTTTTTTCTGAGAGCCGAAGCTGACCTGGACTCCTACCCTCCCCTCTACCATCGTTGCCCTCTCCGCGACCATCTTTGACCCTTTGACCCCTGAAGGCCACAGCAGCTGGACTCACAACAACAACTTGAGGATGTCAACAGTGCTGCAAAAGAGTGATCTCATGCAGCAGAGACGGAGAGCACTAAACCTAAAGCCCGTTTCACTACACGGGGGAAATTCCCAGGCTGCGTCAGCTGACAGAGCTGTGACGAGACGCGCATTAAGCCCGGAGGAAAAGGGACGGTGAGCAGAAGGATGCTGACCTCTGAGAAGAGCCGAACAGCAGAGCTGCAGAAGGCAGAAGCAAAAGGGTCAAGGTACAAGGAGAAGATGCAGGCAGCTGCAACAACGGATGAAAACAGACCCAAAGAGGAGGGGAGGACCCTAGGCCATGCGTCAGGCCGCTGGTTTACCTAAACTACAGAACAGGAAGGTGATGAACACAAACATATACCAACACACGAACACACACTTCTGCATGCGCCTACTTAGAATGAAGGGAAACACACACATGAACACTTATGCACTTGTTGACGGAGTAAAAACTGATACATACCCATGCACTAAAATCAAAATGTTGATTTAATTTACTAAGAAGTGACACACAATGCTCCAGCTGCTGCAATGAAGAATGCTTTACTGACAAAGGCTCAATGCTGCACACAACAAAGTCAAATACAGAATTTGCTATAATAATAAGCCCAGAGGGCATTTGTGTGGTCTGGGGAGCAGAGTCCGGAGCGGTTTGGTTATGAAAATGATGCCCGTGCGAGATATCTGGGGCTTAAGGCCTCGACTTAATTGTTTACTCTACACTAAAAAGAAAAGAAAACACTCTGAGCAGTGGTGCAGAGTGAAAACGAGGAATTAACAGTGTGAGTTTTATTTCAGAGCGCCACGTCATTGTGATGGAGATTTAATAAAGGAGGAACACACGGACAAAGAAGAAGAGAAGGGGGGGCAGCCCTTGAACGCGATTCCCTGAGGCATTAAAGTTCTGTACTAAATTCTGGTTTCCAGTGTGAGAAAAGTCACGCAGTGCCAGTAGTAGAGCTAGGTTGAGTGATGATTCTAAATTACTGTAAGTAAATCATCGTACACCGTTCAAGTTTCATGATAACGGGGATCTAGACTTTGTTGAACCCTAGGCAATTTGAACAGGTAAAAGTCGAGTGACCAAGTAGCAGTTGAATAAAAGTCATTGAATAAGTGTTGAAATAAACTGGCAGAATTAAGAGAATTAAAACATTTCAAGAGCTCAACTTACTTAATGGTTCAATTTTGTTTCACGAACGCAAAACATATAGGTTTATGAATATGAAAAGGTTGAGGTGGTGTTGATTTGACTCTGTGTAGGTTTAGGTTGGTATTTTTATTGATGGGAAGAATATTCAGTGACAAGTCCTAAGACCCGGGCGTCTGCATTTTGTTTTTGTTATTTTTCATTTTATTTTGTTTTATATTTACTGATTTTTGTTTGTGAATCTTTTCTTTAAGCAGATCTGCACATCGGAAATTACAAGCATTACACGTCGGCGAGAAAATTGTTGTAAGTGAGTTTCTCCGCATTGAAATGGGTTCTGGAGGAAACACTTGTGGGGACAATTAGAAACGAGAGTCCCTGTTTAAAAAAGGATTCAGCGAGGTAATCCAAACTCAAGTTCTTGTTTCTTTTTGAGATGACGTCATTTTGCTGAGTGTGGAAACTAGATGCGATGACAGGTTTCACTATCAGCAAAGAACGGATGAATGGATGAAAGACTGGGAATAAAAACAAACGGACTGACTGGTAAAAGATGACAAGACTTGACCATGACTCAAGGTTAACCACCTCCACCTAGATAGGATAAAAGGGTGGATGAATTTATGTGGGTTTCTTTTACAGGAGTAGAAGGATGACAAAATATTCGAGGATGAGTGAACCTGTAAATGCCATTTTTGTGTCTTGTGTTGCTTACAGAGGTAACTGCGCAGCGTTACCATTTACATTTTCTTCCCTACAGGGTTACAGTTTTAATGTTTTTCTATTACAGGATTTCTGGGCGGATGTATGAAGAAACGGTGTTTATGGGTTAGGAGTTGGGGATGCTATTACACTGTATTCTGGTGAGAGTGTTGGGGGAGACACACCCTGTCTTGAAAACTGTGATTCTTTTACAGGAAATGTTTTATAGCACCTATGGAATGAGGATGCCTGACTACGGTCAATGTGCTGCTAATGTTTGCTTTGCTTTGGTGAGAGGGGTGCAGTAGAAAACAGACAAGTGACATGAAAACAAGTAATAATAACAAATAACAAATTTGGGGACAGTTTGACCACTAACTGGCCATTAGGGGCTCTCTCTCTCTCTCTCTCTCTCTCTCTCTCTCTCTCTCTCTCTCTCTCTCTCTCTCTCTCTCTCTCTCTCTCTCTCTCTCTTGGAATAACATTGCCCAAAGGGTGAATAAAGCAAATTGTGGCAATAATAGTGATTTAATGATTGGAGAAACCTGAACATGATACTTGTCTGTTGAGCTGAATCGTTTATTACTCTTATGATTTTCCGGTGGGACTATGAAGATTTTTTGGTACAGATTGCAGGTTGTTGCTCTTTAACTCCTAGAACACGCCCTTGGCGAGGTGGGGGGAACTGGACCACCTTTCTCTGCCCCATCATCCTCTATTAGAAGACATCCAAGCTAAGTAAACATGTCTTGGCCCTTTCCCCCTGAAATGACAGGCAGGCAAAGATGTTGCGTCTTTGTTTGCTTCCTGGCCCTGGGTCTCATTCCCATTGGCATAATCCTGATCTGTGAAGGGCCCCCGACACTTCTGACACCTTCAAGTTCAAAAGCTTCGCCCCCTTCTGACAGTCCCAATCTGACAAATGTAGCCCCTAGGGTCTTGCCCACCACTTCCTCTCCAGTTTTGCCCACGCCCGATCCATTTAGAAAGAAACGAGACACGGTTACCTCCTCGCCAACGGATGATGAAAACTCTGATCGTGAGGGTGACGAACATTATCGTCTTTCTCTTGTTTAAATGCTTCTAGAATGGTTGTTTCTCTGTGGTGTTTTGTATTAGGCTTGTTATTGATTGTTTCCCTCACCCACTTCCTCTTGAAGGATATATCTGGTTGAACTGTGTCTGGTCGGGTTGTGAGGGTTAAGCGATGTTCTCAGGGTCTCCGGACTTAAGCCTGAGCGAATGTGTACTCCCACCACTGGATATAAATTGTTTTTTTTCCACACCCCTTCCTCACGTTTTACCATATTCACTTTTGAATGTCCTTAGCAGTTACCGTTCTGGGTTTATTTTACGGTTGATTTATTCTTTCACATTTTCACGTTTATATCTCTCATTATTATAGTATACTCTGTACTCTCCACATTTTTATCATTACTTATGCTTTTTGGTTGCTGAGTTACAGGAACTGTTAATTTTGTGTCACTACCCTGGTTGCACTGACTCGTTGTATCCTTTTGTGCAGGACAGCTGTTACTGCTTTCATCGGGAACCGAGACTGCTTGCAGCCGACCCCTGGGCAGGGTGGTGCCTGGACTCTTTTCTCCTCATCTGCAATGACAGATAATGACAAATGATAAGACCCGAGGAGTTTTTCGAGCCAGGCTTCGACACGTCTCTGTGTTCCTTTGAATGTTACTTATTTTTGTGTGTTGACCCATTTAAGATGGGTCAAAAGGGGGATTTGAAGAAAATATAATCTGATCAAACATTATTCAGCTTTAAATATTGTTCAGCTTTAAAGTTACTGTGCAACTGTGTAATAAAAATGTGTGCTCACGACTTTGGCCTTGAGAGCGATAAGAAGCGATCGCCTCATCCTGCAGGTGGAAGATATCTGCAAGCGAAGAGGCTAGAACACCCAAGGCCGATTTCCTTTTATGGAGTTGTTTTTCTGCTAATGCAGCACTTTCCTCACAACCCCCTCCTGTAAGTTTTAGAGAATATATACCCATCCTTACAGCAAATATTAGGAATCTCCTGATGTGAGCTGTGTTGAGAGATTGTCTCTGTCTCAATAAAAGTTCACTGATTCCCCATCTGCTGCAGGTGTCCGGTTGTCTTCATTCTCCGCCAGCCTGGTTAAGTCAATTCCTCCTTAACATCTAAAAGAACCTATTTAATGAAGGAAGACGGGTTCACTTTGTGTTTAATATTATTCTATTGCTGTTGTTGTTTTTTTTATATCCTTCATTCCCCATTACTTTCGGATGCATAGCCTTATACACTTCTTTTTGGTTATGGTTCTTATATTTGTCATTAACTTTCCACTTGAGTTGATTCAAGCCAAGCATCCATTTAACTGGTATCCTGATTTTGTTTTCTGAAAACAATGAATGATAATGCAGATCTTGAACTTACTTCAAATGAGCGTCATAAAGTGGAGTCATATTGAAGAAGTCCATTGTTCATTCTGAGAATACATTTGCAGTGAGTATGTTCTTTCACACAGTTATGAGTAGTTAAGTAAGTCAAGTAGTTAAACTCAACTTTAGGTCTTTAATTCCTGATAAGATGTTAAAATACACTCAGAACATTTAAGAAGTATTTTCAAAAAAACAAAAAATAAATAATGTTTTGAGATGCTCTAAAGACAAGTAGGGACCTGCTGGATCCCAAGACAACAAAAGAGGTGAGGCAGTTTCTGGGGCTGGCCGGTTATTACCACAGGTTTGTACCTAACTTTGTGGAACTGACCAGCCCTCTGACCACCTTCACCTGGAGGGCTGCCCCGAATCTAGTTTAGGGTACAGAACAGTGTCCCCTAAACTGTTCTCCATAGTGATGCCTTGAGCATAGGGCTAAGGCCATTTTGTTCCAGCTGATAAGGGAGGGGTGTACATCAGTCAAACGTTATTAGAGCATTAGAATGGCTACAGTAGCTTAGGCTCCCTGGTGGTGAAGTGTGGCTTGTGGCTCAGCTGCAGGGAAGAGGTATTGTAGCGAGTTTTGGGGTCAGTGGCAGGGCAGGCTAGCTGGCACAGGTCAGGTCTTTTCCATATTTAAAGCAGTAGCAAGCTGGGATGGGTGTGGGTGGGGGGAGAGAGAAGACTGAACAGAGTGATTGGATCTATAATATAGATGCTGCTTTCATATAGCTGCTATATGAAAGCAGCACGACAGTAATCAGTCAAACTACGCAATAACAAGGTCACGTGTTGGCCAGCAAACACTGTGTCTGCAGCATCATGCTGGAGTTTCCTGTAGCTTGAGACATGCTACAATGAACCATCGTGAAAATCTCAGAGAAATACATTCAGCAGCTTGCTGCATCTACATTATAAGTAACTAAAGTATCCTGTGAGCGTAGAGTCTATGCTGTGCAGCAGTGATGTGACCATGAGACCAAGAAGAAGAAGAAACAAATAATAACAGTAGTGAAAATGATAATATTAAACTTTGTGACACATTAGGTAAAAACCAGCAGTCATTTTGTGAAGGTGTCAATTTGTGTCACTGCATGCTTCGTTGTTCTTTGAAGTATTTTTTGTCTGTCTAGATGTTGAACAGACTCCTGATAACGATCTCACTTGGGCACGTACAGGAAGTGAATTCTGCATTTCTGTTTTGTGCTCTTCTTTATCAGACTGCTGACAGTGAGACAGATTGTTCATTTCTACATATCTAATAGGATAACAACAGTAAAACCGAAAAAAGCAGCTGAAGTGCAATTCCTGACTTCACGTGGTTGGAAAAGACACCACTGAGATATGTTGGGTGAATACATTTTAACAGTAATACAGAAATCCTAATGTTGCAACTGAAATTATACCATAATTCATGTTTTCTGTTTTATATCGTCTAAAGATCTTTTGATTTTAACATCTTTTGTGAAAAGTAAAAAGATACGCACTGCCACAATCGCTTTGAAGGTGTCCTTTATATCTGCTAACATCTACAATCATCTCACCCGCAAACATGTATTTTTTGAAGCTACTCAATATATGAATACTATTTTAATAAGATAGTTGTCAAGTTACATAATATCATGGTATGCAAAAAGAAAAAAAAGATCTGTGTGGAAAATCATTGAAAAGGAGACCGAAAGAAATATTGCACCAGCATTACAGCCTATTCACCTTCATGGTTGTCATGACGCTGGATTGCTACACGATTATTGTGCACGTTCACAGGGTTCGCACAATGAGGGCTTCCATCATTCTGACCGTGCTCGTTTGGATCCTGAGCTTGTTTGTGTCTCTGCCAGATTTTATCTTCAGAAAGGCAAAAGAACAGGAATCCCAAGGAGTGGAGTGTGACTATCCTGAAGAAAGCGTTATGATATGGGAGCGTTATGATTTGTTCACCACAAATGTGCTGAGTCTCGTGATTCCCTTGCTGGCTGGTAAACATGAGGACTGCAAAGAAGATTGTCAAGCTGATCATCTGTATAGTGGTTGTATTTTTCCTACTCTGGGCCCCATATAACATTTCCCTAAAGCGCTATACAAATACAGGCCATTTACCATTTTCCTGAAGTTGTCATGATACGTTGTGTGGCAGGCAGGGGAAGGACCCAAGATGCAGATTCACGGACACGGGGATAAACTCAAAATGCAGCTTTATTGCTGATAAGTGATAAACAATAATGATGATACAAAAAGCAATACAAGACTACACTAAACTGGGAAAAGCTAAAGTAACAACTGTACAAGGAACCGAACCACGGGGAGAATTACACACAACATGAGGGAGAACGCGACGCCGAACAGAGGGAGACGCAGACAGAAATACACAGAGGGTTAACGAGGAAAGTGGGAACACACGGGGAACACAGCTGACACAGATAACCATAACGAGACACTGACGGGAGACGGGCAGAGTCAAACAGGAAGTACAGAGGTTCAGACAGGAGGAGAGAGAGCACGGGGAAAAACACAGACATAACGGGCTGGGGAAACATGGAACAACCACAAAGGGAGACGAGGGCTCATAAATACAGAGAGGGCACACAGGGGGGGAGAGAGAGCACGGGGAAAACTTAGACATAACGGGCAGGGGAAACATGGAATAAAACATAAGGAGAGACGAAGGCTCACAGATACACAGAGGGGCACACAGGGGGTGAGAGTCACAAAGGGAACGCACATAAGGAACAACGTAACAGATCAACCCAGGAAGCATGGCCTAAATAAGGAACAAGATACAAAAATACATGGAAACTAAGAATACTGGGCCCACATGGCCCAGGACCATGACATCACCCCCCCCTAAAGGGCTGGCTCCTGACAGCCCAAACCCGAGAAACAAAACAAAAACAGAAAACAACCCACCCAGGGCGGGAGGCGGGGGACCAGGACGGAGGGACCAGAACGGGAAACAAAAAACAAACAACAGAAGACACAGGAGCACATGACCACAGTCCAAATAAAGTTCAGGGGGCCGACCCAGAGCCCACAGGCACAAGAGTTCACGGGACACACGGTCGGGGGGCCGACCAGGCGGGTGGCACAGGTGACAGAGCTGGTCCGGAGGCCGGCCGCGCGGAAGGCAGCGGCGGCTCTCCAGTCTCAGGCGTGCTGGCCATGGCCCGGTGGGCACAGGACCAGACGAAGCACAGGCTGAAGCTGGGCCAGGAGGAGCAGAGGACGAAGACTCTGAGGCTGGGCCAGACGAGGACGAAGACTCTGAGGCTGGGCCAGACGAGGACGAAGACTCTGAGGCTGGGCCAGACGAGGACGAAGACTCTGAGGCTGGGCCAGACGAGGACGAAGACTCTGAGGCTGGGCCAGACGAGGACGAAGGCTCTGAGGCTGGGCCAGACGAGGACGAAGGCTCTGAGGCTGGGCCAGACGAGGACGAAGGCTCTGAGGCTGGGCCAGACGAGGACGAAGGCTCTGAGGCTGGGCCAGACGAGGACGAAGGCTCTGAGGCTGCTGCTGCAGCTGACGAAGGCTCTGAGGCTGCTGCTGCAGCTGACGGAGGCTCTGAGGCTGCTGCTGCAGCTGACGGAGGCTCTGAGGCTGCTGCTGCAGCTGACGGAGGCTCTGAGGCTGCTGCTGCAGCTGACGGAGGCTCTGAGGCTGCTCCAGGCGTAGCAGAAGGTGGCCGGATGGGCTCCTCGGGCCCTCCAGCTGGTGTGGCATGGTGCTGGACGGGCTCCTCGGGCCCTCCAGCTGAGACAGGAGGCCGAACGGGCCCCTCGGACCCTCCAGCTGACGTGGCATGAGGCTGGTGCGGTTCTCCCGAACCCCCAGCTGACGAGGAAGGTTGCTGAACGGGCCCCTCGGACCCTCCAGCGGAGACAGGAGGCTGAACGGGCCCCTCGGACCCTCCAGCGGAGACAGGAGGCTGAACGGGCCCCTCGGACCCTCCAGCTGACGTGGCATGAGGCTGGTGCGGTTCTCCCGAACCCCCAGCTGACGAGGAAGGTTGCTGAACGGGCCCCTCGGACCCTCCAGCGGAGACAGGAGGCTGGTGCGGTTCTCCAGAACCCCCAGCTGACGAGGAAGGTTGCTGAACGGGCCCCTCGGACCCTCCAGCGGAGACAGGAGGCTGAACGGGCCCCTCGGACCCTCCAGCTGACGAGGTAGATGGCGGCGTGGGAGCCGCGGAGTCCTGGGTGAGCTCATCCGAGCTCCCAGCAGGAGCTGATGCAGAGCCAGAGAGATTTGAGACCCCTGGCTGAATGTGAAGCTGACCAGCGGACCGTACTGCTATCGGGGCCTGCGCTACAGGCGGCACTGGAGCTACTGGGGCCTGAACTGCTACAGGCGGCACTGGAGCTACTGGGGCCTGAACTGCTACAGGCGGCACTGGAGCTACTGGGGCCTGAACTGCTACAGGCGGTACTGGAGCTACTGGGGCCTGAACTGCTACAGGCGGCACTGGAGCTACTGGGGCCTGAACTGAAACAGGTGGCTCTGGAAACTGAGCTGAAAGTGGCTGCGGGGTAGGTGACACTGGGAGCTGAGCTACTGGAGACCCAGGTGACACTGGTGTACTGGGGTGAAGGCAGCGAGGACGCAGTCTCTCTCTTAAGGGAGGATCGAATGATTTAGCGATAAACCTAGACGGGAAAAGATGCCGATGCTGAAAATAGCAGGCAGCAGGGGCTTCCAGGAGGGTAGCTGACTGAACTGAGCGTGGCTGCGAGGGAGCTGACTGAACTGAGCGTGGCTGCGAGGGAGCTGACTGAACTGAGCGTGGCTGCGAGGGAGCTAACTGAACTGAGCGTGGCTGCGAGGGAGCTAACTGAACTGAGGGTGGCTGCGAGGGAGCTAACTGAACTGAGGGGGGCTGCGAGGGTGCTAACTGAGTTGTGAGGGGCTGCGAGGGAGCTAACTGAACTGACCTGGGAGGAGAAACACGAGCAGGAAAAGGAGCAGGCTCAGAAAAAACTGTCCGAGAAATGGCAGGCTCAGGGTCGAAAAAAATAGCTCTATCAAAGATGAACCCGCCGTCCACTTCATGTTTTGTAGTCTTAGCATTGTCCGGTTTATGGCGGCGGGCGCGCCGCCTCCTTCGAGCAGAGGAAGCTGGCGCGATGGGCGCTGATGGCGCCAACACAGAGGGTGACGTAGTGGTGAGTTCCCCGTCGTCCGCCCCCATCCTTGCCAGAAATGAGGCAGGCGAAAAATAGCCTAAGCGGATCGGAGACGGCGAGCGGCTGGTAGGCTGTGCAGCAGGTGAGAGGTCCTCCTCCGGGATGAGCCAGGGTTTCCGCCGGAGCTCGTCCTCCCGATAAGCCCGTAACACCTGCTGCCGCTCTTCCTCGCCAAAGTCTATGGCTTCCGTTGTCTCCGTGCGCCACGCCGTGCGGCCAGACCGCGGTGAAGACGCGGAAGCCGGCGGAGTGCGGGCGGAAGGTGTGTCTGTGGCGAGCCTCACCGTTCCAACTCTGACCGCTACTGGCTCATGAGACAGCGGGGAAACGGCGCAACGGCACGGCTCTGGTGAAGGTGCACGCCCACCGGGCCGCTGCTCCTGCGGGCGGAGTTGGAGGGTGGAGACGAGAAAGTCGCTGACGAGGGGGTGCAGCGTCTCCCATAACCAGGGGAACACAGATACGCACACCCCTACTTGGCGGGCGAACTCCTCTCGTTCCTCCTCACTGGAACAGTGCAGCCACTTGTCGCAGAGAGACTCCACTGTCCGGACGATCCCCCTCCTCCGTGTCGCTGGGTCCGACATGTTCGCGTCGTCCTGGAGGTCCGCGGAGGGGTTGTGAACTGCTGGGTCCATGTTGTGGTCGCGTTCTTCTGTCATGATACGTTGTGTGGCAGGCAGGGGAAGGACCCAAGATGCAGATTCACGGACACGGGGATAAACTCAAAATGCAGCTTTATTGCTGATAAGTGATAAACAATAATGATGATACAAAAAGCAATACAAGACTACACTAAACTGGGAAAAGCTAAAGTAACAACTGTACAAGGAACCGAACCACGGGGAGAATTACACACAACATGAGGGAGAACGCGACGCCGAACAGAGGGAGACGCAGACAGAAATACACAGAGGGTTAACGAGGAAAGTGGGAACACACGGGGAACACAGCTGACACAGATAACCATAACGAGACACTGACGGGAGACGGGCAGAGTCAAACAGGAAGTACAGAGGTTCAGACAGGAGGAGAGAGAGCACGGGGAAAAACACAGACATAACGGGCTGGGGAAACATGGAACAACCACAAAGGGAGACGAGGGCTCATAAATACAGAGAGGGCACACAGGGGGGGAGAGAGAGCACGGGGAAAACTTAGACATAACGGGCAGGGGAAACATGGAATAAAACATAAGGAGAGACGAAGGCTCACAGATACACAGAGGGGCACACAGGGGGTGAGAGTCACAAAGGGAACGCACATAAGGAACAACGTAACAGATCAACCCAGGAAGCATGGCCTAAACAAGGAACAAGATACAAAAATACATGGAAACTAAGAATACTGGGCCCACATGGCCCAGGACCATGACAGAAGTTCCTTCGGGAAAGAGAAATAATCCTCAATGATGAAACCTGGTCCAAAAATGTAAGGCTGTCGATAACAGTAACTGAGACCTTAGCTTATACTCACTGCTGAGCCTTGCAGCTGCTGAAGAAGTTGGTGCCATACAGGCCATTTACCATTTAAAAGGATAGAAGGTGGAGGGCAGGTGAGTTTTTTGACATGCATTTATCACGCTTGGAAAAAACAACAAACAAACTCTTCACCTGATAACATTTTTTACTTTCTTTTTTCTGCCTCTTATTTGTACAAAAATGTCACTTCTCAGAAAACACCTTGTTGTGGGTAAATTAAATTGAAGCATAAGCAGCAACAGTAGAAGTCATTGCATAAAATCAACCTAATCTTTCTTTAAAAACAAGAATGAGTCTTTCAGAAGAAAAGATGGAGAGGGCTTTCTCATAGGAATAAAAATTTAAACAGTTCAGCAATCTGAACATAATGTTCGTTTTTTGTAAGATTCAAATAATTTGAGGATTATATATTTTTCATGTACAGTATGTTAATATAGATTCAAAAATTACGAGTGACAGCTCCAAAGTGTGTCACACCCAAATACAAGTTTAAACTATTCCATGCAAAGAAAAGTTATACATTTACTGCACGCATCAATAAACTTGCCCGTTCAACTGCACATGAACACAAATATTTAATCAGCCAATCACATGGCAGCAACTCAGAGCATTTAGACCTGCAGACATGGTCAAGTCAACCTGCTGAAGTTTAAAGCGAGCATCATAATAGGGAAGGAAGTGGATTTTAGTTAAAGTTACAATGAACATGATGTGATTATTTGTGCCAGAGGGGCTGATTTGAATATTTAAGTGTGCAACCATCTCTAGTGTTTACAGAAAATGGTCCAGAAAAGAAACAATATACAGCCAGTTATCGTTGAGCTGGTAAGATTGCAACATTAACTCAAATAAAAACTTGTTACAACCAGAGATGGGCAGTAACGCGTTACTTGTAACGCATTACTGTAATCTGATTACTTTTTTTCAAGTAACGAGTAAAGTAAGGGATTACTATTGCAAAAACGGTAATTAGATTACAGTTACTTTCCCGTAGGAACGCTGCGTTACTGCTAGGGGTGCAACGATATTCGTATCGATATTGAACCGTTCGATACAGTGCTTTCGGTTCGGTATGCATATGTATCGAACAATACAACATTTGTAATTTATTTTATCAATTTTCCTTCTGACGATGCTGTCTGTGTTGAGCGCTCAGTGAATCTGCATTCGACTACTCCGCCTAGGCTCGACAGTGCAGCCTAGGCGGAGTAGTCGAATGCAGATTCACTGAGCGCTCAACACAGACAGCATAGTCAGAAGGAAGAGCGCAGGGCAAGCTAGCGAGACAGAAGTTAAGCTCTCCTTGTAACAGGCAAATTGAACCTCATTCAGATCTGGCGTTTGGAATTATTTTGGTTTTCATGTGACGTATGACCCTGAAGGTAAGCGAGTCATGGACTAAAGTAAAACAGTATGTTGGATGTGCCATGCAATGCTCAATTACATGGGTGGGAACTAGTGTGTTAGCGCAGTTAGCTCGTTAACGTGTTGGCCGTCTAGCCCCATGCACGGAGCGATCGGCGGTAGCTCGTTAACGGAGATTTGCCGTGTTGTGGCGTTAAGGTCATTTCAACGAGATTAACCTGAAAGCACTAGTGGGAACACAACGAATATGACTGCACATTTACACCGACATCATCCTAGTGCAAAGACAAAAACAACAAGCATGCTACTAACTTTAGCCGAGTCATTTAGACAGCTGTTAGCACATGATTCTCCTTATGCTGCTGAGAATATAGCCCAGAAGAAGCGGATAGTATAGCTTTTATTTTGGAAAGAGACATTTCTCTGTAATAAACTCTTTTCCAAAGATGAGTGATTCCTCAATCAGATACAGGGCTTGCAATATCGCTAGCCCGACGTCCCGGAGCTAGCGATTTTTTCAGTCGGGCTACCAAAATCTATCTCTTCCCTGCCCGTCGGGCTATTGTAGGAAAAATATATGTCAATGCTTTTGCATTCTTTCAGAAATGTAGCTGGGTAATTATGTCATTGGCATCGGTGAGCCACTGTCAATATGTGACATATTGAAGTCGCGTTTGAATTTGCGCTTGTTTTTTTGCTTTCACTTTGCAATCGTGCGAACTGTGTATAGAGAGCGACAGCACTGATCTGTGAGTGATGATAATTTGTGCACCAATTCCTCTGACATCGTCTTATTAATCGTTAGCTTACTATGCAAACATGACAAGTGAAATCTCCCGCAGCAAGCTTAAACATGTGAGAGGTTGATCGCGCAGAGAATCGCTGAGCTTATGTGAGTGCGTGTGTAAAAGCATTTCAGTTCTGCTGAGCCAAATAAGACAGGTCAGGGTGAAGAAGTGACAGCCAAAGAAAAGCTTACCACAAAACGGAGAAGTTATGACAAATCAGACTATAAGGCAAAAAGAAAGTGCAGCTTTATGGTTTCATGGACAAAAGAATTTCTGTGGCTGCAATATGATGAGCTAAATAACCAGGGCTGCACATAAGTGGTCCGCAGGTGCGCATTCGCTGTCAAAATAAAAAACACGCACAAGGGTTAGGGTTAAATTTAAAAACTGTACTTTTGAGTTAAAATATATATTTATAATTTTAATAAATGACAAATAAAAAATGCATGAACATTTTTTTCGTATCGAAAAAATATCGAACCGTGACACCAAAGTATCGAACCGAACCGTGAATTTTGTGTATCGTTGCACCCCTAGTTACTGCGTTACTAAAACGGTGATTTTTTGCGAGAATGTGTCACGACAGCTGTGTTGGTGACAACAGCTGTGTGCAGATCAACAATGGATCACATATCAATTGCGGGAGAGAATATGAGCGTGCAGCGTTTAAAGCGTGGAAGTACTGACCTTTGAGTTTGATTCCATAAAAAGTGACAAAAACATTAGCGTCCATCGTGCATGGGAAGAAAACTTCTTTTTACAGCGAAAAAAACCGCTAAACTTCCAAGCAAGCACCAAGTGCGCAACGACGTAATGGGAAATTCACAGAGAAACTCGCGGATTCTTCAACTGACCGCGGCACACCTGCACCAGGGTAAACCTCCGCCTACCCTAGTCCTGCTTTACAGGTGAAAATAGAGCAACAGGACCGCTGAGTCTTTGACTTTATTTATTTCCTGCTGTGTTTTACTTGCATCTATTTGAAAGAGTGAGTGTAAACACAAAAAATATTTTATTTTATGTGCTGGAATGTGTAGAAAATAGGTTTAAATGTTAAACTAATTTATTCAAGTCAGAGAATGTTGCATATAATTAAATTTTTGCTTGATGCATAAAGTTAAAAGATTAAAACTGATAAAACAAGTTAAAAAAAAAGAGACTTTTCCATTTGATTAAATTTTGTATGATGGATTATGTAGAAAGTGGGGGGAAGTAATCAGTAATTAGTTACTGATTACTTTTTTCAAGTAACTTGACCAACACTGGTTACAACCAAAGTATAGAAGAGCATCTCTGAATGTATAATATACATTGATCTAGATGAACTACAGCAGCAGAAGACACTCAATGGTACTCAAATAGCTTTCACAGCCATAAATCTAACAGACCAGCTTTGGGATGTGGCTTAGCTGGAGGTTTGTCTTTATAAATGTGCAGCCACCAAATCTACAGCAACTGCACGATGCTATTACATCAACATGAACCAAAATCTCTGAGGAATGTTTGCAGCACCTGTTGAAGGTAAAAGTGGGTCCAAACCAGTATTAGTGAGGCACAATGGCTAAAGTCTCCTGTAAGTGCACAATGTATGATACTGAGCAGTATCCTTAATGAGTCAAAGAAGAAAAACAAATAAAAATAGTAACAATATTAATAATAATAAACCTTCTGTCACTTTAAGAGATAATGTGCAGTCATTTTCTGAAGGTGTGAATTTGTGTCACCATTTGCTGTGTTGTGCTTTGAACCATTTTCTGGCAGTCTAGATTTAGGGCAGACTCCTGATAAAGATCAGATTTGGGGACGTACAGGAAGCAACATCTTTTTTTCCCTTTTAGGTTCTCATCAATAGGGGACTGCAGAACTTTTGATAGTTAGTTCATTTCTGCACATCTAAAGGGATCACATCAGTAAACAGGGAAAGGGAGCCTTGAAGTGTAATTCTTCACTGAACCTGGTTGGATGAGCCATCACTGAGATATCACAATGTCAGGTAATTATCTTTCAACATTAATCCACAATTTATACTATTTAAAGTGTCCTTTTTTTTTACAGAGTTCTTGGAAATTTACTTGGGTTATAAAGTGTAGTGTTCAAAGCTGCACTCATTGTCACAGAGATCTAAAACCAAATGCTGTGACTGAAACTATGTCAAAGTTACTTCATGATTTCTAATTTCATCTTTAATCTAGAGATCTTATTTTTACTGTTGTTTTTTATTAGTAGATGAAAACATATAAAAGTTATTCACTGCCACAATGCCTTAATATGACTTTTACAGCTGCTGTTATCTCCAACCATGTATCTGTTACTTTCAGAATAATTCTAATAGTAATTTTGTAAAATCCCAGTAATAGTATAGAAAAATTTCAAATGTGCCAAAAAACACAGCAAAAAACAAGTCTACATGAAAAATCATAATAAGATAGATAAACAAAGTAAATGAAATAGTCTGTCCTAGATTTATAGCTGTATACCATGTAATGAATTTGAATCCTCATAAAACCAGTTTTCAGATTAAATCCTGTTTTTATAAAGTTTTGGCTCAATGATAATGTTCCCAAGGACGGAGTACCAATGAGCACCAATAGGTTGCAAAATCACCCCCACTGTCAAATGACTGATGGCCAAACCAGCAGACGTGAATGGATTATTTGTGGTGCTCATAGCAAAGGAAAACCTCCTTTAAAACAGAAACATGTCATCAGCAATAGGTTGGAAATTCAGGCTGCACTTGATAAGGGTTGAAACGGCATTACGAAACCAAACCTAACACTTTGATGCAATGAGCATTCAAAAATAAATCCAGTTAACCTCTAACGGCAGCATGTGTTTACAGCAGTAAAGAAGTCTTTGATATACTGTTTTGCATCTTAACTGTCGTAGCCTGTGCTGAAATTAATATAAAAAATAATAATAGTAAATCTTTCTCTTTCTTTCTGCAGAAGAAAACACCACATCCTATGATTACTCTGAGAACAACACAGGCTTTACTCCTACCTACATAGGTGATGTAAAGGACTTTAACAAAGTGTTTCTCACCACTCTCTACAGTTTGGTCTTCATCATGGGATTCATAGGTAGGTGTGTCCTCTTGTGTGTATGCTGTGGAGATTATGGATTGTTACTACACATTGCACAGACCTCCTTTTCTGGGAATTTCCATTTTGCATACTTTAAAATATGTATGCAGGTGTGTGTATGTGAGACACACAGATGAAACGGGAAAGAGAGAATGTTGTTCAACGTGTAACAGTGTGACATTTACACTTATTGTGTATTTTCTTCCAAAGGTAACGGACTAGTGGTGTGTGTCCTGGTGAAGCATCGCAATCAGTGCAACCTGACAGACATCTGCCTCTTCAACCTGGCTCTCTCTGACCTCCTCTTCGTCTTCATGCTGCCATTCTACTCTCACTATGTCAGGGTTGGCCAGTGGACTTTTGGAGACTTCATGTGCCGTTTGATCTCCGGGTCTCACCACATTGGCTTCTTCAGCAGCATCTTCTTCATGGTTGTCATGACGCTGGACCGCTACATGATCATCGTGCACGCTCACAGGGTTGCACGTTATCGCACAAAGAGGGCTTCCATCATTCTGACCGTGCTCGTTTGGATGCTGAGCTTGTTTGTCTCTCTGCCGGATTTTATCTTCAGAAAGGCAAAAGAACAGGAATCCCAAGGAGTGCAGTGTGACTATCCTGAGGAGAGCAAAGTCTGGGAGCGTTATGATTTGTTCACCACAAATGTGCTGGGTCTCGTGATTCCCGTGCTGGTGATGGTAGGTTGCTACTCCAGGATCATCCCCACACTGATGAGCATGAGGACAGCAAAGAGGCACCGCATCGTCAAGCTGATCATCTGTATAGTGGTTGTATTTTTCTTACTCTGGGCCCCGTATAACATTTCCCTTTTCCTGAAGTTCTTCCTGGAAAAAGAAATAATCCTCAATGATAAAGTCTTGGATGAAAATATAAGGCTGTCTATAACAGTGACCGAAGCCTTAGCTTACACTCACTGCTGTCTGAATCCCATCATTTATGCTTTTGTGGGAGAGAAGTTTATGAGACGAGCCTTGCAGCTGCTGAAAAAGTTGGTGCCTGGTTACAGCAGAGATCTGACAGACAGCTCATTCAGGAGGAGCTCAGTTATGTCCAGGGGCTCTGAAGTCACCTCTGCTTCTTTTAAACTATAGAAGGTGGAGGGCAGTTGTAAGTATTTTGTCATGAATGTTTCACCCTGTTATTACTGCAGACCGTGCCATGTTCATGTTTGTTTTCTTCATTTGGGAGCATTATTTGACACATACCACAGTGTTCTTCACCTGTGTGGCACCTTCAAAATGTGTCTCTACACTTTTGGACCTTTTGAATTTACAGCAATCTTTTTTTTCCCCCCTGACGGTTAGATTGTAAATGTACTCAATATTTCTCTCATGCCTTTATTGTGCGTTAGCACTGCCGATATACAGAATCTTAATCACCTTCGACTCTAATGCTCTTCCTTCTTCTGCTCAGGTTAAATTAAACTTGCTGATCTGTTAAACCGTACCTGCTGTTTTATAGCAACCTGTAACAGTTTGCTTACTTCTTCAGACATCTTTTATGAGCCTTACATGTTTGCAGAAACACACCAAAAAGAGCATAAAACTCTTTCAGATCTCGATTGTACAAAATGTGCACACTGTCTTACTGTTATTCACATTTCTACCTACTTCCACATTGTTTTCTAATGTTCAGCCTTTTATAGTTGTTTTGTTTGTTGTATTATGTTATGGTTCCTTGTATTTGTCGCTATTTGCCAGTGGAGTTGACTCCTATCCTGATTTTGTATTATCGCTTTGTTAAGACAATAAATGATACAGCAGGTCCTCCGCTTACATTAGATGAAGGTCATGAAGTGCATTGTTCATTCGGAGAAGAATATTTGCAGTGAACATATTCTTTTATTTCTCACTGTTACTGCAATGACAAATTCTGTACACAGTCATGAAAAGAGAGAAGATGTCTCAGATTAGTTTTACTATGCAGGTAATTCTTCACTATCGTAAAACAGCAGCATGATCTAATACATGGCACCATAATCAATTGTACACATTTCCCCTCTCTTTTTTCTATTTCATATTAATGCTAATGGAAAAAACCTTATTTGCATACAATTAAATTAATCTTTCTGATGAGTCTTTCAAAACGAAAAATGAAGAAGTCTTCTTCGCTGCATCAAAAGTTCCTGACTAAATAGTTCAGCAATCTGAACATAATGTTTGTTCCATGTAAGCATAAAAGAAAAGGTGGATTTCATATGTTCATATACAGTATGTTAAAAAAAAGGTTCAAACAATATGAGTGACAGCTTTGCCAAAATAACCAAAGTGTGTCACTGCATCCCCAAATACAAGTTTAAACTGTTCCATGCAAAAACAAAGTTATACATTTACTGCACACATCAATAAACTTGCTCGTTCAACTGCACATGAACACAAATATTTAATCAGCCAATCACATGGCAGCAACTCAGAGCATTTAGACCTGCAGACATGGTCAAGTCAACCTGCTGAAGTTTAAAGCGAGCATCATAATAGGGAAGAAAGTGGATTTCAGTTAAAGTTACAATGAACATGATGTGATTATTTGTGCCAAAGAAGACCACACTGGATGCCATTCTTATCAACAGATCAAGAAACTGAGGGAGCAGTTTGCACTACATAGTTTGGACAACTGAAGACTGGAAAATGCTGTCAGTTCATATTATTCTTGAGTTCTGCTGCCATACTTGGATGGCAGGGACATGATGCCAGATGTTAGAATTGGGTATAGACAACATGAAAGAATGGATCGATCCTTCCTTGTATCAACAGTTCATGGTGCTGCTGGTGGTGTAATGGTGTGGGGGATATTTTCATGGAAATGTTTGTGACCCTCAGCACCAACTGAGCATCCTGAGTATTGCTGTTGACTATATGCAACTCTTCATGACTGTTTTAATCTTCTAATTCCTGATTCCAGCAGGAACACCCACCAAGTGTGAGTTCAAATAACCTCACACTATTATATTTACATGACAAGCTCAATGTGCTCAAAAGGCTTCCACAGCCACCACAGCCTAAATCCACCAGACCAGCTTTGGGATGTGGCTGAACTGGAGGTTTGTCTTTATGAATGTGCTGCCACCAAATCTACAGCAACTGCACGATGCTATCACGTCAGCATGGAACCAGAATTTCAATTCAATTCAGTTCAATTTTATTTATATAGCACCAAATCACAACAACAGTCACCTCAAGGTGCTTTATATTGTAAGGTAGAAGAGAAAAACAATCATATGACCCCCTATGAACAAGCACTTTGGCGACAAGGCGAAGGAAAAACTCCCTTTTAACAGGAAGAAACCTCTGGCAGAACCAGGCTCAGGGAGGGGCGGGGCCATCTGCTGCGACCGGTTGGGGTGAGAGAAGGAAAACAGGATAAAGACATGCTGTGGAAGAGAGACAGAGATTAAAAACAAGTAAGATTCAATGCAGAGAGGTCTATTCACACATAGTGAGTGAGAAAGGTGACTGGAAAGGAAAAACTCAATGCATCATGGGAATCCCCCAACAGCCTACATCTATTGCAGCATAACTAAGGGAGGATTCAGGGTCACCTGGTCCAGCCCTAACTATATGCTTTAGCAAAAAGGAAAGTTTTAAGCCTAATCTTAAAAGTAGAGATAGTGTCTGTCTCCTGAATCCAAACTGGAAGCTGGTTCCACAGAAGAGGGGCCTGAAAACTGAAGGCTCTCCCTCCCATTCTACTTTTAAATACTCTAGGAACAACAAGTAGGCCCACAGAGCGAGAGCGAAGTGCTCTAATAGGGTGATATGGTACTACAAGGTCATTAAGATAAGATGGTGCCTGATTATTTAAGACTTTGTATGTGAGGAGCAGGATTTTGAATTCAATTCTGGATTTAACAGGAAGCCAATGAAGGGAAGCCAAAACAGGAGAAATATGCTCTCTCTTTCTAGTCCCTGTCAGCACTCTTGCTGCAGCATTTTGGATTAGCTGAAGGCTTTTCAGTGAGTTTTTAGCACATCCTGATAATAATGAATTACAGTAGTCCAGCCTAAAAGTAATAAATGCATGAACTAGTTTTTCAGCGTCACTCTGAGACAGGATATTTCTAACTTTAAAGATGTTGCGCAAATGGAAGAAAGCAGTCCTACATATTTGTTTAATATGTGCATTGAAGGACATCCCTGGTCAAAAATGACTCCAAGGTTCCTCACAGCGTTACTGGAGGCCAAGGTAATGCCATCCAGAGTAAGAATCTGGTTAGATACCATATGTCTAAGATTTTCAGGGCCGAGTACAATAACCTCAGTTTTATCTGAATTAAGAAGCAGAAAGTTAGCGGCCATCCAGGTCTTTATGTCTTTAAGACATTTCTGCAGTTTAACTAATTGGTGTGTGTCATCTGGCTTCATGGACAGATAGAGCTGAGTGTCATCTGCATAGCAGTGAAAATGTATGTTATGTCTTCTGATGATACTGCCTAAGGGAAGCATGTATAATGTAAACAGAATTGGTCCTAGCACTGAACCCTGTGGAACTCCATAATTAACCTCAGTGTGTGAAGAGGACTCTCCATTTACATGAAAAAATTGGAGTCTATTAGATAGATATGATACAAACCACTGCAGTGCAGTACCTGTAATACCTACAGCATGTTCTAATCGCTCTAATAGGATATTATGGTCAACAGCATCGAATGCTGCACTGAGGTCTAGCAGGACAAGCACAGAGATGAGTCCACTGTCAGAGGCCATAAGAAGATCATTTGTAACCTTCACTAAAGCTGTTTCTGTGATGAGCTCTGAAACCTGACTGAAACTCTTCAAATAAACCATTCCTCTGCAGATGATCTGTTAGCTGTTTGACAACTACTCTTTCAAGGATTTTTGATATGAAAGGAAGGTTGGAGATTGGCCTATAATTAGCTAAGACTGCTGGGTCTAGAGATGCTTTTTGAGTAAAGGTTTAACTACAGCCAGCTAGAAGGCCTGTGGTACATAGCCGATTATTAGAGATAGGTTGATCATATCTAAGATTGAAGCATTAATTAATGGCAGGACTTCTTTGAGCGGTTTTGTAGGAATGGGGTCTAAAAGACACGTTGATGGTTTGGAGGAAGTAATTATTGAAGTTAACTCAGAAAGATCAACTGGAGAAAAAGAGTCTAAATGAACATCAGTGGTACTAAGAGTAGCTGTAGATAATATTACATCTGTGAGATAGTTATGGGTAATTTTTTCTCTAATGATTAAATTTTTATTTGTGAAGAAGTTCAAGAAGTTATTACTAGTTAACATTAAAGGGATGGTTGGCTCAAAAGAGCTCTGACTTTTTGTCAGCCTGGCTACAGTGCTGAAGAGAAACCTGTGGTTGTTCTTATTTTCTTCAATCAGTGATGAATAGTAAGATGTTCTGGCTTTGCGGAGGGCTCGCTTGTAAAGCAACAAACTATTTCTCCAGGCTAAATGATGATCTTCAGCATTTCCTCGCCAACGTACGAGTTATCTGCTTTAGGCTACGTGTTTGTAGTCATGGAGTGAAGTACTTCTCATTTGAGGCCTTAGTTTTCATAGGAGCTACAGTATCCAGGGTCGTACTTAGTGAGGAGGCAAAGTTATTAACAAGATAATCAACCTCTGTTGGAGTAGCGTTCAGATAGCTGCTCTGCTCTGTGTTGGTACATGGCATTGAAGATGATAACAGTGGGTGGATTATATTCTTAAACTTAATTACAGCATTTTCAGAAAGACATCTATTGTGATTAGATCTACTCTCCACTGCTGTGTAATCAATTATTGCAAATGTAAATGTTATCAGGAAATCATCAGACAGGAGAGGGTTTTCAGGAAACACTGTTAAATGTTCAGTTTCTATGCCGTATGTTAAAATAAGATCTAGAGTGTGATTAAAGTGGTGGGTGGGTTCTTTTACATTTTGAGAGAAGCCAGTTGAGTCTAATAACAGATTAAATGCCACGTTGAGGCTGTCATTTTTAGCATCTACATGGATGTTAAAATCACCCACAATAATTATTTTATCTGAGCTGAGCACTAAACCAGATAAAAAAAAGTCCAAGAAATCAGACAGAAACTCTGTGTTAGGTCCAGCTGGACGATAGATGATAACAAATAAGACAGTTGGGGTTGAGTTTGACAAGGCTAAGCATCAGGCTTTCAAATGAATTAAAAGTCTGTCTTGGTCTTTCGTTAATTAAGAGGCTGGTGTGAAAACTTGCTGCCACACCGCCCGCGCGGCCTGTGGTTCGAGATTTCTGGTAGTTAGAGTGACTCGGGGGTGTTGATTCATTTAAACTAACATAATCATACTGGATCTCTAAGTAATGTTTGCAGCACCTGTTGCAGGTAAAAGTTGGTCCAACACAGTAAGGCATAGCAACTAAAGACTCCTGTAAGTGCACAGAGTATGATATTGAACAGTGGTGTACATTAATGAGTCCACGAAGAAAAACAAATAAAAAATAGCATCAGTAACAATATTAATAATAATAAACCTTCTGTCACTTTAAGAGATAACGTGCAGTCATTTTCTGAAGGTGTGAATTTGTGTCACCATTTGCTGTGTTGTGCTTTGAACCATTTTCTGGCAGTCTAGATTTAGGGCAGACTCCTGATAAAGATCAGATTTGGGGACGTACAGGAAGCAACATCTTTCTTCCCCTTTTAGGTTCTCATCAATAGGGGACTGCAGAACTTTTGATAGTTAGTTCATTTCTGCACATCTAAAGGGATCACATCAGTAAACGGGGAAAGGGAGCCTTGAAGTGTAATTCCTGACTGGACCTGGTTGGATGAGCCATCACTGAGATATCACAATGTCAGGTAATTATCTTTCAACAGTAATCCAGAATTGAGACTATTTAAAGTGTCATTTTTTTACAGAGTTCTTGGGAATTTACTTGGGTTATAAAGTGTAGTGTTCAAAGCTGCACGCATTGTCACAGAGATCTAAAACCAAATGCTGTGACTGAAACTATGTCAAAGCTACTTCATGATTTCTAATTTCATCTTTAATCTAGAGATCTTATTTTTACTGTTGTTTTTTATTAGTAGATGAAAACATATAAAAGTTATTCACTGCCACAATGCCTTAATATGACTTTTACAGCTGCTGTTATCTCCAACCATGTATCTGTTACTTTCAGAATAATTCTAATAGTAATTTTGTAAAATCCCAGTAATAGTATAGAAAAATTTCAAATGTGCCAAAAAACACAGCAAAAAACAAGTCTACATGAAAAATCATAATAAGATAGATAAACAAAGTAAATGAAATAGTCTGTCCTAGATTTATAGCTGTATACCATGTAATGAATTTGAATCCTCATAAAACCAGTTTTCAGATTAAATCCTGTTTTTATAAAGTTTTGGCTCAATGATAATGTTCCCAAGGACGGAGTACCAATGAGCACCAATAGGTGGCAAAATCACCCCCACTGTCAACTCCCTGGGGGGCCAAACCAGCAGACGTGAATGGATTATTTGTGGTGCTCATAGCAAAGGAAAACCTCCTTTAAAACAGAAACATGTCATCAGCAATAGGTTGGCAATTCAGGCTGCACTTGATAAGGGTTGAAACGGCATTACGAAACCAAACCTAACACTTTGATGCAATGAGCATTCAAAAATAAATCCAGTTAACCTCTAACCGTAGCATGTGTTTAAAGCAGTAAAGAAGTCTTTGATATACTGTTTTGCATCTTATTTGTTGTAGCCTGTGCTGAAATTAATATAAAAAATAATAATAGTAAATCTTTCTCTCTCTTTCTGCAGAAGAAAACACCACATACTATGATTACCTATATTTCTATGAGCTTTCTAACAACAACTCTGAGAACGACACAGGCTTTACTCCTACCTACATGGGTGATGTAAAGGACTTTAACAAAGTGTTTCTCACCACTCTCTACAGTTTGGTTTTCATCCTGGGATTCATAGGTAGGTGTGTCCTCTTGTGTGTATGCTGTGGAGATTATGGATTGTTACTACACATTGCACAGACCTCCTTTTCTGGGAATTTTCAACTTGCTGACTTTTAACTATGTATGCAGGTGTGTGTATGTGAGACACAGATGAAACGGGAAAGAGAGAATGTTGTTCAACATGTAACAGTGTGACAGGTACACTTATTGCGTTTTGTCTCCCAAAGGTAACGGACTAGTGGTGTGTGTCCTGGTGAAGCACCGCAATCAGTGCAACCTGACAGACATCTGCCTCTTCAACCTGGCTCTCTCTGACCTCCTCTTCGTCTTCACGCTGCCTTTCTTCTCTCACTATGCCAGGGTTGGCCAGTGGACTTTTGGAGACTTCATGTGCCATTTGATCTCCGGGTCTCACCACATTGGCTTCTTCAGCAGCATCTTCTTCATGGTTGTCATGACGCTGGACCGCTACATGATCATCGTGCACGCTCACAGGGTTGCACGTTATCGCACAAAGAGGGCTTCCATCATTCTGACCGTGCTCGTTTGGATGCTGAGCTTGTTTGTGTCTCTGCCGGATTTTATCTTCAGAAAGGCAAAAGAACAGGAATCCCAAGGAGTGGAGTGTGACTATCCCGAGGAGAGCAAAGTCTGGGAGCGTTATGATTTGTTCACCACAAATGTGCTGGGTCTCGTGATTCCCGTGCTGGTGATGGCAGGTTGCTACTCCAGGATCATCCCCACACTGATGAGCATGAGGACAGCAAAGAGGCACCGCATCGTCAAGCTGATCATCTGTATAGTGGTTGTATTTTTCTTACTCTGGGCCCCGTATAACATTTCCCTTTTCCTGGAGTTCCTCCTGGACAAAGAAATAATCCCTGATGATCAAACCTGGTACAAAAATGTAAAGCTGTCAATAAAAGTGACCGAAGCCTTAGCTTACACTCACTGCTGTCTGAATCCCATCATATATGCTTTTGTGGGAGAGAAGTTTATGAGACGAGCCTTGCAGCTGCTGAAAAAGTTGATGCCTGGTTACAGCAGAGATCTGACAGACAGCTCATTCAGGAGGAGCTCAGTTATGTCCAGGGGCTCTGAAATCACCTCCTCCTTTAAACTGTAGGAGGTGGAGGGCAGTTGTAAGTATTTTGTCGCGGACCGTGCCATGGACAAGTGAACTGAATCATTTCTTTAACAGGTTTGATTCATCCAGGATGCAGTATCCAACATGGGTTGCAGTCTCACCCAGAATCTTAATCACCTTCGACTCTAATGCTCTTCCTTCTTCTGCTCAGGTTAAATTAAACCTGCTGGTCTGTTAAACCGTACCTGCTGTTTTATAGCAACCTTTAACAGTTTGCTTACTTCTTCAGACATCTTTTATGAGCCTTACATGTTTGCAGAAACACACCAAAAGAGCATAAAACTATTTTAGATCTTGATGTGCACACTGTCTTACTGTTATTCACATTTCTACCTACTTCCACACTGTTTTTTAATGTTCAGCCTTTTATATGTGTGTGTGTGTGTGTGTGTGTGTACATATACATATAGATATAGATATATATATAGAGAGAGAGATATTTTGTTGTATTATGTTATGGTTCCTTGTATTTGTCGCTACTTGCCAGTGGAGTTGACTCCTATCCTGATTTTGTATTATCGCTTAAATGTTACAGCAGGTCCTCTGCTTACATTAGATGAAGGTCATGAAGTGCATTGTTCATTCGGAGAAGAATATTTGCAGTGAACATATTCTTTTATTTCTCACTGTTACTGCAATGACAAATTCTGTACACAGTCATGAAAAGAGAGAAGATGTCTCAGATTAGTTTTACTATGCAGGTCATTCCTTACTATTGTAAAACAGCAGCATGATCTAACACATGGCACCATAAGTGGTGCAAAGACCTACAATAAAGATGCCATCAATTGTAAACATATTCAAGTAAAATGAAGGTCTGAAGTTCCTGATAAGCTGTACTGAATATACAGTCAGTTTATTCAAGAAGTATATGTGAAAGAACAAAAAATAAACTCTTCATTTGCAAATATTTTCGCCTCTCTTTTTTCTATTTCATATCAATGCTAATGGGAAAAAAACTACACCACCTCCTTGGCGTGGGGAATGTGAGTTTCAGGACAAACAAGAAAAAGCCCATTATTTGCATACATTTTAAAAAGGAAAAAGGACATGATGGGTCTTTCAAACAAAAAAGTGGAAAAGTCTTTGACGCTGCATCAAAAACTACCTGACTAAAAAGTTCAGCAATCTGAACACAATGTTTGTTCCATGTAAGCATCAAAGAAAAGGGGGATTTCATATTTTCAAAAGATAAGATGAGATAACCTTTATTAGTCTCACACGTGGGAAATTTGTTGTGTCTCAGCAGAAAGTGGACAGTGCAAAGCTACAGGAGAAAAAAAAAACCCCACTGCAATAGGATAAGATAAGATAATAAGAATTGGGGGGGGGGGGGGTTCTCTATCTATCTAATCTTCCATTAAAATGGGCCCAGTGTCTCATGTGTGTAGGTGTGATACAGCATAAGGCCCACTTGTAGTGCACATGTCACAAGTAACGCGTTACTGTAATCTGATTTTTTCAAGTAACGAGTAAAGTAAGGGATTACTATTGCAAAATCGGTAATTAGATTACCGTTACTTTCCCGTAGGAACGCTGCGTTACTGCGTTACTAAAACCGTGAGTTTTTTGCGAGAATGTCTCATGACAGTGACGTAACCAAGTGCAACGTTCGTGACAACAGCTGTGGATAATATATCGAGTGCGGGAGAGAGTATGAGTGTGCAGCGTTTAAAGCGTGGAAATTCACAGAGAAACTCGCGGATTCTTCCACTGACCGCTGCAGCACACCTGCACCAGGGTAAACCTCCACCCACCCTACTCCTGCTTTACAGGTGAAAACAGAGCAACAGGACCGCTGAGTCTTTGATTTTATTTATTTCCTGCTGTGTTTTACTTGCATCTATTTGAAAGAGTGAGTGTAAACACAAAAAAATATTTTATTTTATGTGCTGGAATGTGCAGAAAATAGGTTTAAATATTAAACAAATTTCTTCCAGTCAGAGAATGTTGCATATAATTAAATTTTTGCTTCATGCATAAAGTTAAAAGGTTAAAACTAATAAAACAAGTTAAAAAAAAGAGACTTTTCCATTTGATTACATTTTGTATGATGGATTTGTTAGGGGTTCCGAAAGAGACTCAGGCGCAGGCCAGGGTTTTCCTTTAAGCGAAGGACAGTGCGTTTATTTACAGTGAACACATACACCAAGTGGCTATATACAACGTGCAGGGGAAACGGGTCCGGGTCGCCAGGGTCCGTGGGAAACAGGGTTGGGAGAAGGGTGTGCCACACTTTCTGTACAAAACGTTCCCCCTTCAATCACTCCTCTCCGCATCGGGTTCCAAAAACGATCTACACACAAAACGTCGGGTTAGCAGGATAATAATAAGAAATTCTCAAGGTGAAGGTTAGCCGAAACACAAGTCTAACTGACACTGATAGCTCAACGATCCAGCGAAGACTAGTGCAGACTCGCCATCTAAGTAGTGCAGTAATCAGCTGGGATCAGCGGCCGGTGTGGTGATGAGCAGGTGTGTGGGCCAGCAGCGGGAGCCCGCAGTGAGCATCGCCGTGGCGAGAGAGAGAGAGAGTGAGAGAGAGAGGGCGAGAGAGCAAACAAACCACAAACATATTGCCCAATAGAGGATTGACCAGCGGGGCACAGGGACCATGACACCAGGCTTACCAGGATGAGACAGATGGAAGGCCCGCAGCATACGCTTGTCCAGGACAGCGGCCCGCGGAACCCAGGACCGCTCCTCAATGCCATAGCCCTCCCAGTCCACAAGGTACTGGAAGCCACGCCCGCGGCGGCGAGAGTCCATAATCCGCGTGATGGAATAGGCGGGCAAGCCGTCCACAAGCCGGGCGGGCGGAGGGGGCCCGGAAGGAGGGCACAGAGGGCTATTCCAGACAGGTTTGATTTGGGAGACGTGGAACACATTGTGAATCCTCATGTTGCGCGGCAGCCGGAGTTTCACAGAGACGGGGTTGATCAGCGCCGAAACCTCAAAAGGACCAATGAAGTTTGGGTTGAGCTTCTTGGACTCAGTCCTGAGAGGAACAAAGCGTGTGGACAGCCATACCTTTTGTCCCACGCTGTATGCTGGAGCTGGTGTGCGGCGGCGATCTGCGGTCTGTTTGGTTCGGTCCTTTGTGCGCAGCAACGCCGTCCGTGCGGCCCGCCAAGCTCGTCGGCACCTACGAAGATGGGCCTGGACAGATGGTACAGAATACTCATCCTCAACAGAGGGGAAGAGAGGTGGCTGGAAACCCAGTGAGACCTCGAAGGGAGACAGACCAGTGGCGGAGGAAGTCAGACTGTTATGGGCGTACTCAATCCAGGGTAGTTCATCACTCCAGATGGACTGGTTGGAGGACGCTGTGCACCGCAACATTGCCTCGAGCTCTTGGTTAGCTCGCTCACACTGACCGTTGCTTTGGGGATGGTAACCGGAGGTCAGACTGACCTTTGCTCCTAATGAGGAGCAGAATTCCTTCCAGACGCCAGACGTGAACTGGGGGCCTCTGTCAGACACAATGTCTTCCGGGATCCCATGCAAACGAAACACATGACGGGTAAGCAGTCGTGCGGTCTCCATGGCCGTGGGAAGCTTGGGTAGAGCTATGAAGTGGGCAGCTTTAGAAAAACGGTCTACGATGGTAAGTATGACAGTGTTGCCTGCTGATTGCGGCAGTCCGGTTACAAAGTCCAAAGCTATATGGGACCACGGCCTGGACGGAGTCGGCAGGGGATTGAGCTGTCCAGCGGGCGGCTGATGAGACGGTTTATTCCGGGCACAGGTCGCGCAGGCGGAGACGTACTCCCGAGCGTCTTTAGTCAGAGAGGGCCACCAGAAGTAGCGCTGGAGGAAGTTGATAGTGCGGTGGACCCCTGGGTGGCACGTAAAGCGGGCAGTGTGGGCCCATTGAAGTACTTGAGAACGTACTGATTGAGGGACGTAGAGCCGTTGGGCTGGCCCACCTCCCGGATCCGGTTCCGACACCTGAGCCTCCCGAATGGCTGCTTCGATCCCCCAGGAGATGGCGCCCACGACACAGGTAGCGGGGAGAATGGGAGCGGGCTCAGTGGTGTCCTCTGAGACTGAGAACTGACGGGTCAGGGCGTCGGGTTTGACATTCCGGGAACCGGGTCTGTAAGAGATGGAGAAGTGGAAACGGGTGAAAAACAGGGCCCACCTGGCCTGTCGAGCGTTGAGCCTCTTAGCTGATTGTAGGTATGCCAGGTTCTTGTGGTCTGTCCAGACGAGGAAAGGCTGAGCCGTGCCCTCCAACCAGTGCCGCCACTCCTCCAGGGCTAGTTTTATCGCCAGCAGTTCCCGATCCCCGACATCATAGTTTCTCTCTGCAGGGGACAGACGGCGGGAGAAGAAGGCACAAGGGTGGAGCTTACCGTCCTTCCGTTGCGACAGAACCGCTCCAACCCCTGAGTCGGACGCGTCGACCTCGACCACAAATGGCTGCGTGAGGTCGGGTTGGATCAGGATGGGGGCTGAGGCAAATCGTTTCTTCAGTTCTTGGAAAGCTGCCTGAGCTTCTTTGTTCAACTGAAAAGGAAGCTTGGGAGAGGTTAGCTGGGTCAGCGGCAAGGCAACTCGGCTGAAGTCCCGAATGAACCGCCGGTAAAAGTTGGCAAACCCAAGGAAACGTTGCAGTTGGTGCCTATTAGGAGGTTCCGGCCACTCAACAACGGCTTTTACCTTCACAGGGTCCGGGCGGAGGTTTCCTTGGTCGATTATGTACCCCAGGAATGCAACGGTGGAGACGTGGAACTCACACTTTTCTCCTTTGACGAACAATCGGTTTTCGAGGAGTCGTTGCAGGACCTGTCTGACATGGGTCTCGTGCTCGGATTGGTTTCTGGAAAAGATCAGGATGTCATCTAGATAGACAAAAACAAAACGGTTAATGAAGTCTCTGAGCACGTCGTTCACCAGGGCTTGGAACACCGCAGGGGCGTTAGTGAGACCAAAGGGCATGACAAGGTACTCGAAGTGGCCGAGGTGGGTGTTGAAGGCGGTCTTCCACTCATCGCCCTCACGGATGCGAACCAGATGGTATGCGTTTCGCAAATCCAGTTTGGTGAAAACAGTAGCCCCCTGGAGGAGCTCGAAGGCCGAACTGAGGAGCGGCAGAGGGTATTTATTTTTTACTGTGATGTTGTTTAATCCGCGATAGTCAATGCATGGCCGGAGGGTTTTATCCTTCTTTTCGACAAAGAAGAAGCCTGCCGCGACTGGAGAGGTGGAGGCCCGAATGAGGACGGCAGCCAGGGATTCCGTGATGTACTTGTCCATAGCGTCTCGTTCTGGAAGTGAGATGCTATATAGCCGACTGGTGGGTAAAGGAGCTCCCGGGAGCAGTTCGATAGCACAGTCATAGGGTCTATGCGGAGGAAGTGACTGGGTGCGGGCCTTTTGAAACCTTTTGAGGCTGCTTTAAGGCAGGTCATGTGGCAGTCCTCCCCCCACCCAGTGACACGCCCCTTTAGCCAATCTATGTGAGGGTTGTGCTGTTGTAGCCAAGGATGGCCGAGAACTAGTGGAGTGCGAGTTGCTTTAAACACCAAAAAACAGATTTCTTCAGAATGATTGCCAGAGAGGGTGAGCTCGACAGGCTCCGTCACCAGAGTGATGTCTGGAAGGCGTTGACCTGACAATGCCGTAACATGTAATGCATGAGGCAGGGGCTCCAATAGTAACCCAAGTTGCCGGGCTAACTGACAGTCAATAAAGTTTTGTTCCGCCCCAGAGTCGATTAACACCGATAGGGAGCGGCTCTTAGAGTGAATGGAAAGCGTGGCCGATAGTGTTAAACGGGGAGGAGCTTCTTCCTGGCTCAGCTCGCCCACCAGTACTCCTACCATCACTGGCGGGCGCGCCCTTTTGCCCGCGAAGGGCAGGTAGCCACAACATGTCCCCTGTGACCACAATAGAGGCACTCACCGGCGGTAATCCGGCGCTGACGCTCCGCCGCGGTGAGATGGGAGCCGCCCAGCTGCATGGGTTCCTCTCCGTCCCCGCTCTCGTGAGTCCGGGAGGGGCCGGCATCCGCCATGGCGCCGGTGCCAGAGACTCCCGCAGCCTCATGGAGGTTGTAGTTCCGCTGCGACCGGCGAGCCCGTAACCGCTCATCCACCTTAATGCACAGGGACATTAGCTCATTAAAGGAGGCAGGGAGATCACGCATGATTAGCTCGTCCCTTAATTCTTCTCTGATATTGTTCAGCAACGTGCTCCGTAGCGCCTCCTGATTCCACCCTGCCTCTTCTGCCAGAATCCAGAAGTCGATAGCGTATTCAGACATGCTTCTCCTACCTTGTTTGAAGTTGAGGAGACGGAGAGCAGCGGCCTCTGCCCCGGTGCCTGGGTTAAACACATTCTTAAATTTGGAGAGAAAGTCAGCGTAGGTGATGACAGGATCAGAGTTTAACACAACCTGGGCCCACTTTAGTGCACGGCCCCTCAGAAGTTGAACTAAATAAGTGATCTTCGCCCCATCGTTGCTATGAAAACGCTGCAGCTCGCGAAACGTCAGAGACACCTGAGCCAAAAATCCGGCACATTTGTCAGACTCACCCGAGAATGGTTCCGGTGTGGGTAAAGGTCCGTCAGACGGCGTACCGACCCGCGGTGAGCTACCTGACGCTACGGCGGGCGGTGCCGCCTGGGGAGCCGGGCTGGGCGGCTGGGGATTCCCTGGTTGCGCATTTCCCTCCAGCGGTATTAACTGCGCCACCGCCAGGGTCAATGCGGCGACATCCTGCCGTAGCTGCCCGAGCATTTGTTCATGGCGGGCCAGCGCGGCTTCCTGGGCGGCCAGAGCCCGGCCCACGGGGTCCTGTCCTGCTGAGTCCATAATGGCTGGATCGTTCTGTTAGGGGTTCCGAAAGAGACTCAGGCGCAGGCCAGGGTTTTCCTTTAAGCGAAGGACAGTGCGTTTATTTACAGTGAACACATACACCAAGTGGCTATATACAACGTGCAGGGGAAACGGGTCCGGGTCGCCAGGGTCCGTGGGAAACAGGGTTGGGAGAAGGGTGTTCCACACTTTCTGTACAAAACGTTCCCCCTTCAATCACTCCTCTCCGCATCGGGTTCCAAAAACGATCTACACACAAAACGTCGGGTTAGCAGGATAATAATAAGAAATTCTCAAGGTGAAGGTTAGCCGAAACACAAGTCTAACTGACACTGATAGCTCAACGATCCAGCGAAGACTAGTGCAGACTCGCCATCTAAGTAGTGCAGTAATCAGCTGGGATCAGCGGCCGGTGTGGTGATGAGCAGGTGTGTGGGCCAGCAGCGGGAGCCCGCAGTGAGCATCGCCGTGGCGAGAGAGAGAGAGAGTGAGAGAGAGAGGGCGAGAGAGCAAACAAACCACAAACATATTGCCCAATAGAGGATTGACCAGCGGGGCACAGGGACCATGACAGGATTATGCAGAAAAAGTAGAATTGGGCTGAAAGATCTATCGCTTTATTACCTATTCAGGTTGTAAATCGTGTTTTTAAAAAGTAACTAAGAAACTAAGTAATTAATTACTTTTGAAAATGAGTAATCAGTAAAGTAACGGGATTACTTTTTTGGGGAAGTAATCAGTAATTAGTTACTGATTACTTTTTTCAAGTAACTTGACCAGCACTGCCTGCCACTGAAGGAGGTGTTCAGTGCTGTCTGTCAGGAGTTGCTGAGTGGATGTGGAGAAGAGGACTCAAACGCAGAACTCACGGTGAGGATTCAGGGTGTTTATTGTGAGGGACGAATGACGAAAACAGGAGATGGCTGACTGACTGAATAACTGGACTGAATGAATGGCTGACTGATCTGAACTGAAAGGCAAACATGTGGCATAGATAGCAGTGACAACATCACATGAACATCACATGAACATCAATGACGCGACCAAGACCAGGAGAGAACTGAGGACTTCATACATTCTTATATAGTTCTATATTGTGTATTGTGTATTTTGTATTTTGTTGTACAGTTATTTTATTTTCAACTTTAATTTATATATTTATCTTTATCTTATTCTTCCCAGTTAAATTTACCCTTCATTCTAATTTGTGTTGTACAGTTATTTCATTTTTAACCTTAATTTATATTTTATTCCTTCTTAGTTAAATTTACCCTTTTTAATTTTCATATTTATTTCCTATCTTATTCATAGCCTTTTCCTTTTTTGTTCTCTTTAGGTCACGAGCAGTTGTCCAAGCATTTCACTGCATATCGTACTGTGTATGACTGTGTACGTGACAAATAAAATTTGAATTTGAATTTGAATTTGAATTTAAATACACTGGCTGAATAATGACTGATAGGTGACAGGTGAGTGAGCAGCTGAACATAATTGAACTAAAGATTCATGGAATAAGAACTGGAACATAATGCACACAGAGTAACGCTAACACAAAACAGGAAGTGGAACATACAGAGGATAAACAGATGAACAGAAAATACTGGGTCAATGACTGGGTCAACTGTCAGGGTCTCCTGCATGGGATGGGGGATGTTGTCCACAGCTTAGCTACCATTCTCCTGTCATTCAGCACCTTCACAGGGTCCAGAGAGCATCCTAGAACACAGCTGGCCCTCCTGATCAGCCTGTTCAGTCTCTTCCTGTCCCCAGCAGAGATGCTGCCGCCCCAGTAGATCACACCGTAAAAGAGGCCACCCACCACAGAGTCATAGGCCATGTCCACAATAATACTTTTTTTTTTGAAAACACATCTTTTTCTCTCCGTTTTGGCCTTCTGTCCACACTGAGACAGCGATTTTTGTCAAGGAAAACAGAGCTTTTTGAAAATGCTCTCCAAAGCGGATACATTTGAAAGTGGATACATTTCGCTGCATAGTGTAGACTGCGTAAACGGAGACTTTTCAAAACGATGACGCATTTTATTCATATGATGCAGTCATGTGACCAGTTATACTAAGATAGCGGAGGGCATTATACAGCAGTTGTATAGCTTTTCTTCAAATTCTTTAATTCTCAACCCTTTTGCAACTTTGTACTTTTATGTTACTTGCAGCAACAACTCCACCTCATTGTCAGTCCATTTAAAAAACACGGTGCTTTTCTACAACATTTTGCTGCGAGGTTTCAAATAGCCAGAAAGTAAATACGGGGCAGACAGGGCAGTCTTATGTTTCACCCATGTGCAATACAGGAACACAGTAGTTTCGATTGTTTCAGTGTGGATGAACAACTGTTTGGAAACGCTCGAAAACAATAGAAAATGCCGTTATTTAATTTTATCCGGGCTAGTGTAGACGTAGCCATAGAAGGTCTTCAGGAGTTGACCCTTCACTCTGAAAGACCTGAATCTCCACAGCAGGTACAGCCTGTTCTGCCATTTCGTGTTGAGGGCATCTGAATTACGAGTCCAGTCCAGTTTATTGTTCAGATAAACACCAAGGTACCTGTAGCTATCCACAGCCTCAATATCCATACCTTGAATGTTAAGTGGTTGCAGTGGAGGATGTTTGTGCCTGCGGAAGTCTACCACCAGCTCCTTGGTTTTACTGGTGTTGATCTGGAGGTAGTTCTGCTGGCACTAGTCCACAAAGACTTGGGTCAGTTCTCTGTACTGCCTGTCATCCCCATCAATGTTGAGGGCGACAATTGCAGAGTCATCAGAGAACTTCTTTTTTTTTTTTTTTTTTTTTTTTTTTTTTTTTTATTAATATTTTTGGATGGACAGAAACATTAATAAATAAATATACAACTGCAATAATCATACTGTCAGTTCTCTGTCCATTTCTAAACAAACAAACAAACTAAGACAAGCAAACAAACAACACACTAACAAACAAAAAAAAAAAAAAATAAATAAATAAATAAATAAATAAATAAATAAATAAATAAATAAAATAAATAAAACCCAGGAGAAACAAAATAATACACCGCCTCCTGGAAAACATCAGCAAAAACAAAAACGAATAAGGGAAAACCCCCTGGTGCAAAAAAAAAAAAAAAAAAAAAAAAAAAAAAAAAAAAAAAGACAACAACCAAAATACCAATGACACATGAAATATCCCTCTAAGAGACCATTTATCATAATGTCTAAGAGACATTGTCAATGTACCGCAAAAAGGGACCCCAGACCTGCTCAAAAATATCTTCTCTTCCCTTCATTCTATACATAACCCGTTCATATGATGCCATCCTAGACATTTGTTCGGTCCATTCCTTGAAAGAACAGGGGCTGGATGACTTCCAATGCCTAAGAATTACCCTGCAACCAGTTATAAAAGCCAGACGCATCCACAATCTCTGTTTTTTTGAGAGAATGTTATCGTCAGGTAGTAGGCCCAGGACGCATATAGCTGGAGATTTAGAAAGATTAAGTTTAAAAATATCATTCACCAAGTTGATGATCCCATCCCACAAATAATCATTTTTCCGACATGTATACAACATATGAACTAGAGTCCCGACTTCCTGCTGACATTTCCAACAAATGTCCTTATCTGCGAGCTTCAACCTGACTAATTTACTGGGTGTCCAATAGTTTCTGTGAAGCAACTTGTACTGGATAAGTTGAGACTGTGTTTCAGGTGAGCAAACATACCATGATGAGATCAGCATCTTCCAACTGTCCTCTGAGATCTGGATACCCAGATCTTTCTCCCAACACCGCCTCAGTCCCCCCAAACTGGGAGCGTGTGCCTCTCTGAAGCTCCCATAAAATTTAGATGCCCTGATTCTGTTATTGTCAGGGGTTGCAAACATCTTCTGAACACTAGATGGAGGGTCTAGATTATTTTTCAAAATGGCTTTAATACAATGTCTTATTTGAAAAAACCTCCAAATTTCCCTTGGATCCAAATTGAATTCTCGTCTGATTTCTGCAAACGATTTCATGCCAGTCTGCCCAAATAGGTCCCCCATCTGATTAATACCTGTCCTAGCCCAGGCCTCCCACCAGACCGGTTTCTTACCTATTAATACTTTCTTATTATACCAAATAGAGGCTCTAGCGGTGAGATAAGGGCTGCTGTTGGTATATTGGTGAGCTCTAAGCCAGGTCTCTTGCATGAAAGACAGTACTGGATCTTTAAACGGTACTGGCCTTCCCTTCTGAGTAAGGAAGGCCTCTAAAGACGAAGGGGCCACAAGACTTTCCTCAATCCCAACCCATGATGGCTTATCAGTAGAGGAATTATGTATCTTAACTAACTGAGAGAGGGAGAAAGCATAATGATACCAGACCATCTTAGACAATGCCAACCCACCACTCTCTTTAGCAGCATATAATTTAGACCGATTGAACAATGGCTTTTTACCTGCCCACACAAAACCCTCTACACATGTATTATAAAGCTTTAGCAAATTATGTGGGACTGCTATCGGTAACATGTGAAGAAAGTACTGAAGTTTAGGGGCAATAATCATCTTCACCAAATTAATTCTGCCCAGAAGGGACAGATTTATTTTAACCCAATTCTGCAACAGCGAACGGATGTTTTGAATCACTGGGGAAATATTTACTTTCATTATGTTGTCTAAACCAGGGGTCAATTTAATCCCCAAATAAGTCAGACCCTCGGGCTTCCACTTGAAATGCCATGAACTCCTCATAACAGGCGGACACAATTTAGAAATGGGCATAGCTTCAGACTTAGACCAATTTATAGTGTATCCAGAGATTACAGAGAAAGAATCAATAATTGAGGAAATTGCAGGAACGGCCTGTTCTGGGTTAGTTGAAATCAGTAAAATATCATCTGCATACAAAAAAGTTTTATGTTCTTCTTGACCCAAATCCACCCCTCTAATTTTCTTACATTCACGTAAAGCTATGGCTAAAGGCTCCAAGAACAGAGCAAAAATGAGAGGTGATAAGGGTGAACCTTGTCTAGTACCCCGACTTAACGAAAATGAGGGTGACATTATCCCATTGGTAATAACTGTAGCCATTGGATCTGTGTATACCACCTGAATCCACTGCCTAAAAAAGGGACCGAAACCAAATCTCTTCAAGGTATGAAACAGAAAAGGATACTCAACTTTATCAAAAGCTTTCTCTGCGTCCAAAGAGAAGGCAACGACAGGGTCTAGCTTAGTCCTGCTCTTCCAGAGTATATGCAATAACCTACGTAGATTATCCGCAGAGCTTCTATTTTTCACGAAACCGACCTGATCCCTATGCACCAAATACGGAAGAACTTTTTCAAGCCTAAAAGCTAATATCTTAGAAATAATTTTTTCATCCACATTAATTAATGAAATTGGGCGATAATTCCCACAATGCTGTGGGTCTTTCCCTTTTTTATGTAATAACGTGATCACTGCCGATCGCATACTAAACGGTAGTCTCCCTCTTTGAAACGCATCTTGATATACCGACAGTAGTCTTGGAGCTAGTTCGTCCACAAACACCTTATAAAAATCTGATGGAAATCCATCATTACCTGGAGATTTACCCACTCTAAGGCTGCCGATTGCCTGCTTAACTTCAATTAATGTAATCTTACCTTCTAATATACTTCTTTGATCTTCCGACAGGCTGGGAATTTTAATAGAAGAGAAGAAATCTGACAGCCTCTGTTCCTCCACCAGTCCATTAGAAGTGTACAGCTCCTGATAATATTTAGTAAAAATATCATTTATTTCTTTTTTACTAGTAGTCAACTTATTATTATTACTAGGATCAAAAATAGATGGTATAAGGTTACTAGATTTTATCTGCTTAACCCTGTGTGCCAACATTTTACCTGTTCTCTCCCCTTGTTCAAAGTACTTCTGATTTAGACAAAACATTGCATATTCCACTTTTTTCTCCAATATGCTATTCATCTCAAATTTAAATTTAATTAATTTGTTCCATAAGTCCCTCTCTGGGAGCAACTTATGTTGTTTTTCAAGCTCCTTGATATCCTGTTCCAACTTCATCAGCTTATCCCTCTCAGCTTTTTTAATCAAGGAGCAATATTGAATAAGGCGCCCCCTTAAATAGGCCTTAAAAGCATCCCAGGTCATTCCAACGTCGTCAATAGAGCCCTCATTGTACAACCAAAACTCCTTTATCATTTCCCTTATACATTCGCAATGACCCTTATTCTTCAATATTGAGTTATTCAAGCGCCACCTAGGTGACGGTTTAATATTATCAGTGTCAGTAAGAACAAGGTCAATGGGAGCATGATCCGATATAGCAATGTTACCAATAGAGGACCCAAGTCATCAGAGAACTTCTGAAGGAAGCACTGGGTGGAGTTTTGGGAGAAGTCTGCAGTGTAGATGGTGAAAAGCAACGGAGCCTGAACCGTTCCCTGTGGGGGCCCCGTACTGCAGACAACCCTGTCCGACACACAGCCCTGAATTCTTGCGTACTGTGGTCGGTCGGTGAGGTAGTCCAGTATCCATGATGTGAGGTCATGGTCCACTCCTAAGTTCTCCAGCTTGTCCTTCAGGACCGTGGGAAGAATGGTGTTGAAGGCATTGGAGAAATCAAAGAGTATGATTCTCACAATGCTCCCACTGGTCCACAAGTGAGAGAGGGAACGATGTAGGAGGTGATTGACGGCATCATCCACTCCAATGCCAGGTTGGTAGGCAAACTGAAGTGGGTCCAGTGATGATCTCACCAGGGTCCGAAGCTGAGCCAGCACCAGCCGCTCCAGGGTCTTCATCAGGTGGGGAGTCAGAGCCACTGGCCTGTAGCTGTTGAGAGCATTTAGACCTGCACACATGGTCATGTCAACCTGCTGAAGTTCAAAGTGAGCATCATAATGGGGAAGAAATTCAGTTTAATTTCTGTTTACCATAACGTGGTTGTTTGTGCAGAGGGGCTGTTCTGAATGTTTCAGGAACTACTGCACTATCTATTCAACCATCTTTAGTGTTTACAGAGAATAGTCCAAAATAGAAACGATATCCAGTGAGTTGCAGTTCTCTGGTTGAAAATGTCTTGTTGATGGAGAAGACCCAGACTTCTGACACAGACAGCTGGCACGAATGCACCAGTACCTCAAATAACAACTCGGTATGACCAAAGTATGCAGAAGAGCATCTCTGAATGCACAACTCTTCAAATCTTGCAGTAGATGTGCTACAGCAACAGAAGACCACATTGGATGCAACGCTGTCAGATAAGAGTATGGGTAATGGCTTATTTGAAGAGTTTCAGTCAGGTTTCAGAGCTCATCACAGCACAGAAACAGCTTTAGTGAAAGTTACAAATGATCTTCTTATGGCCTCTGACAGTGGACTCATCTCTGTGCTTGTCCTGCTAGACCTCAGTGCAGCATTCGATACTGTTGACCATAATGTTGTATTAGAGCGATTAGAACATGCTGTAGGTATTACAGGTACTGCACTGCAGTGGTTTGTATCATATCTATCTAATAGACTCCAATTTTTTCATGTAAATGGAGAGTCCTCTTCACACACTGAGGTTAATTATGGAGTTCCACAGGGTTCAGTGCTAGGACCAATTCTGTTTACATTATACATGCTTCCCTTAGGCAGTGTCATCAGAAGACATAGCATACATTTTCACTGCTATGCTGATGACACTCAGCTCTATCTATCTATGAAGCCAGACAACACACACCAATTAGTTAAACTGCAGGAATGTCTTAAAGACATAAAGACCTGGATGGCCGCTAACTTTCTGCTTCTTAATTCAGATAAAACTGAGGTTATTGTACTCGGCCCTGAAAATCTTAGACATATGGTATCTAACCAGATTGGATGGCATTACTTTGGCCTCCAGTAACACTGTGAAGAACCTTGGAGTCATTTTTGACCAGGACATGTCCTTCAACGCACATATAAAACAAATATGTAAGACTGCTTTCTTCCATTTGCGCAACATCTTTAAAGTTAGAAATATCCTGTCTCAGAGTGACGCTGAAAAACTAGTTCATGCATTTATTACTTTTAGGCTGGACTACTGTAATTCATTATTATCAGGATGTCCTACAGACTCCCTGAAAAGCCTTCAATTAATCCAAAATGCTGCAGCAAGAGTACTGACAGGGGCTAGAAAGAGAGAGCATATTTCTCCTGTTTTGGCTTCCCTCCATTGGCTTCCTGTTAAATCCAGAATTGAATTCAAAATCCTGCTCCTCACATACAAGGTCTTAAATAATCAGGCCCCATCTTATCTTAATGACATTGTAGTACCATATTAGATACCATATTAGGTACCATATTAGAGCACTTCGCTCTCGCTCTGCAGGCCTACTTGTTGTTCCTAGAGTATTTAAAAGTAGAATGGGAGGGAGAGCCTTCAGTTTTCAGGCCCCTTTTCTGTGGAACCAGCTTCCAGTTTGGATTCGGGAGACAGACACTATCTCTACTTTTAAGATTAGGCTTAAAACTTTCCTTTTTGCTAAAGCATATAGTTAGGGCTGGACCAGGTGACCCTGAATCCTCCCTTAGTTATGCTGCAATAGGGATAGGCTGTTGGGGGATTCCCATCATACATTGAGTTTTTCCTTTCCAGTCACCTTTCTCACTCACTATGCGTTAATAGACCTCTCTGCAATTAATCATACCTGTTATTAATCTCTGTTACATATGATTGTTGGGTTTTTCTCTGTATCTATTATGTATTTACTATTGTATGATCTACTGTACAATATAAAGCGCCTTAAGGTGACTGTTGTTGTGATTTGGTGCTATATAAATAAAATTGAATTGAATTAAATTGAAATTCTGGTTCCATGCTGATGTGATAGCATCGTGCAGTTGTTGTAGATTTGGTGGCAGCACATTCATAAAGACAAACTTCCAGTTCAGCCACATCCCAAAGCTGGTCTGGTGGATTTAGGCTGTGGTGGCTGTGGAAGCCTTTTGAGCACATTGAGCTTGTCATGTAAATATAATAGTGTGAGGTTATTTGAACTCACGCATGGTGGGTGTTCCTGCTGGAATCAACCATTAGAAGATTAAAACATTAGAGTGATGAAGAGTTGCATATAGTCAACAGCAAAACTCAGGATGCTCAGCTGGTGCTTAATAAACCATGGTGAGGCAAAACACACAGAGTCTGTGTGAAAGTTACTGCATATATGTTCAGTGCAGACAGATATATAGTGCATATGGTTATATTGGTATACATGTCATCCAAAAGTCCCCCCGCCCCCCCCCCCCCCTTTCGTGTTACTCTTCACTATATCTATCAAAACAGGACCCAATATAATTATTCTTTAAAGAAAATGAATGTGCAGCCACCAAATCTACAGCAGCTGCACGATGCTATCACATCAACATGAACCAAAATAACTGAGGAGTGTTTGCAGCACCTGTTGAAAGTTAAAGTGGTTCCAACACAGTATTAGTGAGGCATAATGGCTAAAGTCTCCTGTTAGTACAAAGTATATAATATGTAGCAGTGGTGTACATTAATGAGTCCAAGAAGAAAAACAAATAAAAATAGTAACAATAACAATAAAAATAAACTTTCTGTCACTTTTGGCAAAAACCAGCAGTCATTTAGTCAAAGTAGAAATTTCTGTCACCATTTGCTGTGTTGTGCTTTGAACCATTTTCTGGCAGTCTAGATTTCAAGCAGACTCCTGATAAAGATCAGACTTGGGGACGTACAGGAAGCAACACCTTTTTTTTCTCTTTCTGTTCTCATCATTAGCGGACTGCAGAACTTTTGATAGTTAGTTCATTTCTGCATACCTAAAGGGATCACATCAGTAAACGGGGAAAGGGAGCCTTGAAGTGTAATTCCTGACTTGACCTGGTTGGAAGAGCCTTCACTGAGATATCACAATGTCAGGTAATTATCTTTCAACATTAATCCACAATTTAGACTATTTAAAGTGTCATGTTTTACAGAGCTCTTGGAAATTTACTTGGGTTATAAAGTGTAGTGTTCAAAGCTGCACGCATTGTCACAGAGATCTAAAACCAAATACTGTGACTGAAACTATGTCAAAGCTACTTCATGATTTCTAATTTCATCTTTAATCTAGATATCTTATTTTTACTGTTGTTTTTTTTAATAGTAGTTAAAAACAACACAACACTGCCACAATGCCTTAATACAACTTTTACAAGTGCTGTTATCTCCATCCATGTATCTGTTATTTTCAGAATAATAATGGTAATATTGTAAAATCATTGTAATAGTGTTAAAACCTTTCATCACATCCAAAACAATGCTTACACAAAAAATTACAATAACACAGATAAACAAACCCAATAGTTGATCGTAGGTTTATTATGGAATACCATCCTCGTCTAATAATTTTAATCCCAACAAAACCAGTTATCAGATTTGTTACAATAATGGTGCAGGTTTAAATCATAGACTTTGTGAAGAAGATTTTAATCCTATTTTTTAAAAAGAAGCATTTTATGGATTAACGATGTTCCCAAGAGGGAGTACCAATGAGCACCAATAGGTGGCAAAATCACCCCCACTGTCAACTCCCTGGGGGGCCAAACCAGCAGATGTGAATGGATTATTTGTGGTGCTCATAGCAAAGGAAAACCTCCTTTAAAACAGAAACATGTCATCAGCAATAGGTTGGAAATTCAGGCTGCACTTGATAAGGGTTGAAACGGCATTACGAAACCAAACCTAACACTTTGATGCAATGAGCAATATAGTAAATCTTTCTCTCTCTTTCTGCAGAAGAAAACACCACAATCTATGATTACCCAGATTACCATGAGAACGACACAGGCTTTTCTCCTACCAACCTAAGTGATGTAAAGGACTTTAACAAAGTGTTTCTCACCACTCTCTACAGTTTGGTTTTCATCCTGGGATTCATAGGTAGGTGTGTCCTCTTGTGTGTATGCTGTGGAGATTATGGATTGTTTCTACACATTGCACAGACCTCCTTTTCTGGGAATTTCTAACTTGCTGACTTTTACCTATGTATGTAGGTGTGTGTATGTGAGACACGCAGATGGAACGGGAAAGAGAGAATGTTGTTCAACATGTAACAGCGTGGCAGGTAGGGCTGGGCCATATCATACCGTTCACGGTAATACCGGTATAATGTTGGGCAATGATAAGAAAATGAAATATCACAATAGAATTTGGGTAAAACGCGCATGTGCAGTGCCTTTGTTTTTATATGCACATGGCGGAAAAAGCATGGCAGCGATGGAGAATGAGAAGGGCAAAAGCTGATCTAAGGAGCTTGGAAAGAAAAGCGTCTGGACTTCTTTGAGTTGCTTGAAAACGTTTCACCTCTCATCCGATAAGCTTCTTTATTTCTAAGGGTCAAATGGTGGAGAGTGCCAGATTTAAAACCACTGGGAGTTTCCCCCCAAAGAGGGACAAAGGACCCCCTGATGATCCTCTACCTATTCACATGAGCCAAGGTGTGAAAGCGGGTGTGGGTCACAATCAGCCAGGGTTTCGGGTGAGTTCATTGTGAAACCTGGCCCCACCCTATCATGTGATTTCCTGAGGTCAGATGGCCCAGGATGTGAGTGGGCATTAAGGCGTCTGGGAAGGGATCTCAAAACTGGATTATAGATGGCAGACAGTTGGTGTCGTAAATCACCGCCTCTGTTCAAAGATGGTCGCTCACAGTGGACGTAAATCAGAGGTCCCCAACCCTCGGACCGGTACCGGTCCGTGAGTCGTTTGGTACTGGGCCGCGAGAGTTGAGGCTCAGGTGTGAAATGTATAATTTTCAGGGTTTTTATTGGTTTTCAGCGTTATTTTGTCATCGTTTTTATCGTTAACTTGGTTTTCCTGGGTCTTTTCATGTGTGTTATGAATAAATGTTCTTTTTTTCGGTACCGGTACTAGTTTTATTTTGTTGTATTTATCCGCGACACCTTAAAGGCCGGTCCATGAAAATATTGTCAGGCATAAACCGGTCCGTGGCGCAAAAAAGGTTGGGGACCGCTGACGTAAATGACTTCTTTCACTCCTCTTTCAAACCATCTGTCCTCTCTGTCCAAAATGTGAACATTGGCATCCTCGAAAGAGTGACCTTTGTCCTTTAGATGCAGATGGACAGCTGAGTCTTGTCCCGTGGAGGTGGCTCTTCTATGTTGTGCCATGCCCTTGTGAAGTGGCTGTTTGGTCTCTCCGATGTAGAGGTCTGGGCATTCCTTGCTGCACTGTACAGCATATACCACGTTGTTAAGTTTGTTTGCTCCTTAGACTACGATGACCTGGATGACTGAGAACCTTCACAGCAAAAGCGGATCGTTGAATGAAACAGTTGAACCAATTGGTTTGTAAAAATGCTGCAACTTCAGTGGTGTGGAACTGGTTTAGCGTTCGTCTGTCAGATACACAACAAAGCACTATTTCTGCTAGAGCATGCTAGCGGACCGTCGTTATTACCATGTTTTTCGGAAAATACGGCGCACTTAAAATCAATCCTTGGATTTTTATGAAAATCGACAGTGCCCGTGTGCCTTATGTATGAATTCTGGTTGTGTTTACTGACCTCAAAATGATTTTATGTACACGGCGCTCGAAAATCTGTCAAATGTTTTAGTACAACTTTGCTAAGCTACGAACCCGCACCGCTTGATGGATTGTCGGAGTATCACGGCTACCGTAGGCAGGCGCCTTGCGGAGTGATACGTACTGTGTTTCAACATAATATTACAGTATTGTGTGTGTATAACCTCTTTTTAAGTTTTGTGGATATTTTACATGGTTATGCTGAGGATATGTCGGTCAATTTCCACTGGAAATGCCTTTTGATTAAACTGTCAGCAAGGAATTTGCATTTGCACTGTTAAATTTTTATATAACTTTAATGCACATAAAAAACAGCTGCTTGTTTAAGTGAAAATAAATTGATGGGGGTTTTGCACTAATGAAGTTGTGGAGTTGTAAAGTATTTTGTCTAGTGTCAATTATATCGTCAGTTATATCGGTATTGCAAATTTTCAAATGTATTGATAGGTTTGTAGCTTAAACCTATTCACTGGAACGTTGAAGACAATGTAATTACACAGCAAAGCAAGACACGAGTAGGCAAAGTTCTTCATGTTTCTCGTGCACGGGAGAGAACCGGACAAGCGCCGTTCCTTTGCTTGACCCCAGTTGCTCTCGTCCGCTCCCCCGTAACACTGCTTTTATTGAGGTTACATGAATATACATAGGTTCATTAACATATGACGTCTACATACAAACAAAGAGTACCTTGCCTGTGTGTGTGTGTGTGTGTGTGTGTGTGTGTGTGTGTGTGTGTGTGTGTGGGGTCTGGAAGTCCAGCAGTTTATCTAAACAAAGGGCACTTAGCCTAAAACAGATATAGATACATTTATACTACCATAAAACAATAAGAAAAGGTACGACCTCTCCCATCCTCCCAGAGTGTGGGTCTTAATGCCAGAGCACTCTGGAATGCACACTACGTCTCTGCAGACTACTAAGGATCAAACCTCTATCAATCTACAACTAATTATAAAACTCTAAGCCTACATAAGTAGATATTTCTAAGCATAAATGATAATCAACAATACAAATCCAACATGTATATCGTGATAAATATTTTTGGTCATATCGCCCTGCTCTACTGACAGGTACATATATTATGTCTTTTCCCCCAAAGGTAACGGGCTAGTGGTGTGTGTCCTGGTGAAGCATCGCAATCAGAGCAACTTGACAGACATCTGCCTCTTCAACCTGGCTCTCTCTGACCTCCTCTTCGTCTTCACACTGCCTTTCTACTCTCACAACGCCAGGGTCGGTCAGTGGGCTTTTGGAGACTTCATGTGCCGTTTGATCTCCGGGTCTCACCACATTGGCTTCTTCAGCAGCATCTTCTTCATGGTTGTCATGACACTGGAGCGCTACATGATCATCGTGCACGCTCACAGGGTTGCACGTTATCGCACAAAGAGGGTTTCCATCATTCTGACCGTGCTCGTTTGGATGCTGAGCTTGTTTGTGTCTCTGCCGGATTTTATCTTCATAAAGGCAATAGGACAGGAATCCCATAGGGTGGAGTGTGACTATCCCGAGGAGAGCAAAGTCTGGGAGCGTTACAGCCTGTTCACCATAAATGTGCTGGGTCTCATCATTCCCTTGCTGGTGATGGTAGGTTGCTACTCCACGATCATTCCCACGCTGTTGAGCATGAGGACCGCAAAGAAGCACCGCATCGTCAAGCTGATCATCTGCATAGTGCTTGCATTTTTCTTACTATGGGCTCCATATAACATTTCCCTTTTCCTGGAGTTTCTTCAGAAAAGAGGAATAATCCCTGATGATGAAACCTGGTACAAAAATATAAGGCTGTCAAAAACAGTGACCGAGGCCTTAGCTTACACTCACTGCTGTCTGAATCCCATCATTTATGCTTTTGTGGGAGAGAAGTTTATGAGACGAGCCTTGCAGCTGCTGAAAAAGTTGATGCCTGGTTACAGCAGAGATCTGACAGACAGCTCATTCAGGAGGAGCTCAGTTATGTCCAGGGGCTCTGAAGTCACCTCTGCTTCTTTTAAACTATAGAAGGTGGAGGGCAGTTGTAATTGTTTTTGTCATGAATGTTTTAGTGTTCAGTTTCAGTGTTTTTCCTGTTAGTTTTGTTTGTTTGTCACTTTGCCACATAGCACCAGTGTTTTTCACCAGTGTCTCTCCTTTAAAGTTTGTCTGTACACCTTTAGATCCTGCTAATGTTGTTATGGCCATAAGATTTCAAATGTGTTATAAACGACACTATTCTGTTACCATAGCCATATGTTTTAGAGAATCTCACGTCTTTTCCAAACTCTGTGCAATGCCCTTTCTTCTTCTGCTCAGGCTTAATGAAACTTGCTTAAACTGAACCTTTTGTTTACAACAGTATTTGCAACAATCTGTTAGTTTGTTTTTTGTCACACATCTTTAATGAGCTTGTGGAAAAGTGGTTTATTCAAATGTATGGAATTCTGAAGTTGGGTTTTAGAATAACTTTTGAAAAAAATGCTTTATGCCAGCATTTATAATGGAATTGGATTGGAAACAAACTTTCCAGTGTTGGTTTTTGTCTCACTTTTTAATACACACACACACACACACACACACACACACACACATACACACACACACACACACACACACACAAATATATAGTGCCCCATATAATATACAGTGGACTGACCTACTTTTGCTACCTTTTACTTTTACATTGTAAGTAAATTCCTTTCTTTTGCCTCAGTAACTTTGACTCCCATTTCAGATGGGTTTTTGGTTTTGGTTTTTTGTACCGTACTGTTTTCCAGGTATTGATCTTATGCATGCTTATGTTTTGTTATGATACTTGTACTTGTACTTTCACTGTTCATGAATCAAGGCTGGCATCCACTCGTCTCTTGTCCTCATTTTGTATCAGAATTTTCTTAAGTGAAAACATTTTACTGCAGATCTTGAATTTACTTAAAATAAAAATCACATTGTCCCGACATCCCCGATGTCACATTGTCCCTGTGACATCGGGGAAGTACACTTAGGAGCAGCTTAAGTGGTAATATTCTACATTCATTCCATATGTTTGTATCTCAATTGAACAAAGTTCAATTCCTAAAATTAAAATAACTCAAATAAAAACTTGTTACAACTACAATATGTAGAAAAGCATCTCTGAATATATAATATACATTGACCCAGATGTGCTACAGCAGCAGAAGACCACACTGGATGCCATTCCGATCAACAGATCAAGAAACTGAGGGAGCAGTTTGCACTACATAGTTTGGACAACTGAAGACTGGAAAATGCTGTCAGTTCATATTATTCTTGAGTTCTGCTGCTGTTGTGATATTTTGATACCATGGTAGCATTTACAGGATATTGTTTTATAGTGATATTATACAGGAAAACTGTTACTCAATAAGGCCCATTTACTAGTTGTTTTTCTCTTTCTCTGTGACCCAAGAATTAATGTGTAAGAATCACAGGCTGGTACCTCAAGGTCGAAAATACCACAGAGATCACTTCCTTACTCCCATCCTCCCTTCTTTATCTCTTAGAAAAAGGTTTGTTAAAGGCCAGGTGGTTTGTTTCAGAATTCACTAATGAAAGAACTCTGTATTCTATGTCTAGGAGTGTATTTCCCTGGGATAATCATAAATTGTAGCTGAAATGATAAACTATACAAAGGATACTTCTTTGCTCAGAGGGCAGGAAGACGCTTCCATATTTGGTCTGTACCGGTTTGAACTGAGAATCTGCTGACACACGAACCTTTTTCCTCTATATAAACTGTTGTATGATGAATAAACCTTTGAGTTGGTTTGGGAAGGCAACCTGAAGCAGTCTGTGTTTCCTTGTTCTCCCAAGCTACTCCCGACGTCGTAACTAACCTGCTGAACGGCATACCTGAGTGTTACTTTGAATAATTTTGAATCTTATAGGGTAAAGACAAAACTCTGCTTATAGGTGCCCACGCCTCGGAGGAAAACCGATCCACGGATGACCCGGGACGGAGATTTCTTTCAGCTGCCATACTTGGATGGCAGGGACATGATGCCAGATGTTAGAATTTGGTGTAGACAACATGAAAGGATGGATTGATCCTTCCTTGTATCAACAGTTCATGGTGCTGTTGGTGGTGTAATGGTGTGGGGGATATTTTCGTGGCAAAGTTTGTGACCCTCAGCACCAACTGCGCATCCTGAGTATTGCTTTTGACTATGTGCATCACTGTAGAGTTTCCATCTTCTGATGGCTGATTCCAGCAGGAGCACCCACCATGTCATAGAGTTCAAATCACCACACACTGTTATTTTTACATGACAAGTTCACTGTGCTCAAATGGCTTCCACAGCCACCACAGCCTAAATCCACCAGACCAGCTTTGGGATGTGGCTGAACTGGAGGTTTGTCTTTATGAATGTGCTGCCACCGGAGCACATTCATACTGTGCTCCGCTACCGGAGCTGGAAAGTGAGTTATTCAGGAGAACTCTCCCCAGCATTAACTGCTCTGCTACTGTACCACCTTAATAAACCATGTTGAGGAAAAACATCTTGTGCTTAAGAGTCTGTGTGAAAGTTACCGCATATATGTTCAGTGCAGACAGATATATAGTGCATATGGTTATATAGGTATACATGTCATCCAAAAGTCCCCCCGCCCCCCCTTTCGTGTCACTCTTCACTATATCTATCAAAACAGGACCCAATATAATTATTCTTTAAAGAAAATGAATGTGCAGCCACCAAATCTACAGCAGCTGCATGATGCTATCACATCAACATGAACCAAAATAACTGAGGAGTGTTTGCAGCACCTGTTGAAAGTTAAAGTGGGTCCAACACAGTATTAGTGAGGCATAATGGCTAAAGTCTCCTGTTAGTACAAAGTGTATAATATGTAGCAGTGGTGTACATTAATGAGTCCAAGAAGAAAAACAAATAAAAATAGTAACAATAACAATAAAAATAAACTTTCTGTCACTTTTGGCAAAAACCAGCAGTCATTTAGTCAAAGTAGAAATTTCTGTCACCAATTGCTGTGTTGTGCTTTGAACCATTTTCTGGCAGTCTAGATTTCAAGCAGACTCCTGATAAAGATCAGACTTGGGGACGTACAGGAAGCAACACCTTTTTTTTCTCTTTCTGTTCTCATCATTAGCGGACTGCAGAACTTTTGATAGTTAGTTCATTTCTGCACATCTAAAGGGATCACATCAGTAAACGGGGAAAGGGAGCCTTGAAGTGTAATTCCTGACTTGACCTGGTTGGATGAGCCTTCACTGAGATATCACAATGTCAGGTAATTATCTTTCAACATTAATCCACAATTTAGACTATTTAAAGTGTCATGTTTTACAGAGCTCTTGGAAATTTACTTGGGTTATAAAGTGTAGTGTTCAAAGCTGCACGCATTGTCACAGAGATCTAAAACCAAATACTGTGACTGAAACTATGTCAAAGCTACTTCATGATTTCTAATTTCATCTTTAATCTAGAGATCTTATTTTTACTGTTGTTTTTTGTAGTTAAAAACAACACAACACTGCCACAATGCCTTAATACAACTTTTACAAGTGCTGTTATCTCCATCCATGTATCTGTTATTTTCAGAATAATAATGGTAATATTGTAAAATCATTGTAATAGTGTTAAAACCTTTCATCACATCCAAAACAATGCTTACATTAAAAATTACAATAACACAGATAAACAAACCCAATAGTTGATCGTAGGTTTATTATGGAATACCATCCTCGTCTAATAATTTTAATCCCAACAAAACCAGTTATCAGATTTGTTACAATAATGGTGCAGGTTTAAATCATAGACTTTGTGAAGAAGATTTTAATCCTATTTTTTAAAAAGAAGCATTTTATGGATTAACGATGTTCCCAAGAGGGAGTACCAATGAGCACCAATAGGTGGCAAAATCACCCCCACTGTCAACTGCCTGGGGGGCCAAACCAGCAGATGTGAATGGATTATTTGTGGTGCTCATAGCAAAGGAAAACCTCCTTTAAAACAGAAACATGTCATCAGCAATAGGTTGGAAATTCAGGCTGCACTTGATAAGGGTTGAAACGGCATTACGAAACCAAACCTAACACTTTGATGCAATGAGCATTCAAAAATAAATCCAGTTAACCTCCAACGGCAGCATGTGTTTACAGCAGTAAAGAAGTCTTTGATATACTGCATCTTATTTGTTGTAGCCTGTGCTGAAATTAATATAAATAATAATGTTAATAACAAATCTTTCTCTCTCTTTCTGCAGGAGAAAACACCACAGCCTATGATTATTCATTTTACTTTGAGTTTCCTAACGGCACAGACCTTTCTCCTACCTACATGGGTGATGTAAAGGACTTTAACAAAGTGTTTCTCACCACTCTCTACAGTTTGGTTTTCATCATGGGCTTCATAGGTAGGTGTGTCCTCTTGTGTGTATGCTGTGGAGATTATGAGTTTCTACACATTGCACAGACCTCCTTTTCTGGGAATTTCCAACTTGAGAATCTTTACCTATGCATGTAGGTGTGTGTATGTGAGACACAGATGAAATGCAAAAGAGAGAGAATGCTGTTCAACATGTAACAGTGTGACAGGTACACTTATTGTGTCTTTTCTTCCAAAGGTAACGGGCTAGTGGTGTGTGTCCTGGTGAAGCACCGCAATCAGAGCAACCTGACAGACATCTGCCTCTTCAACCTGGCTCTCTCTGACCTCCTCTTCGTCTTCACGCTGCCTTTCTACTCTCACAATGCCAGGGTCGGTCAGTGGGCTTTTGGAGACTTCATGTGCCGTTTGATCTCCGGGTCTCACCACATTGGCTTCTTCAGCAGCATCTTCTTCATGGTTGTCATGACGCTGGACCGCTACATGATCATCGTGCACGCTCACAGGGTTGCACGTTATCGCACAAAGAAGGCAGCCATCATTCTGACCGTGCTCGTTTGGATGCTGAGCTTGTTTGTCTCTCTGCCGGATTTTATCTTCATAAAGGCAATAGGACAGGAATCCCATAGGGTGGAGTGTGACTATCCCGAGGAGAGCAAAGTCTGGGAGCGTTACAGCCTGTTCACCATAAATGTGCTGGGTCTCATCATTCCCTTGCTGGTGATGGTAGGTTGCTACTCCACGATCATTCCCACGCTGTTGAGCATGAGGACCGCAAAGAAGCACCGCATCGTCAAGCTGATCATCTGCATAGTGCTTGCATTTTTCTTACTATGGGCTCCATATAACATTTCCCTTTTCCTGGAGTTTCTTCAGAAAAGAGGAATAATCCCTGATGATGAAACCTGGTACAAAAATATAAGGCTGTCAAAAACAGTGACCGAGGCCTTAGCTTACACTCACTGCTGTCTGAATCCCATCATTTATGCTTTTGTGGGAGAGAAGTTTATGAGACGAGCCTTGCAGCTGCTGAAAAAGTTGATGCCTGGTTACAGCAGAGATCTGACAGACAGCTCATTCAGGAGGAGCTCAGTTATGTCCAGGGGCTCTGAAGTCACCTCTGCTTCTTTTAAACTATAGAAGGTGGAGGGCAGTTGTAATTGTTTTTGTCATGAATGTTTTAGTGTTCAGTTTCAGTGTTTTTCCTGTTAGTTTTGTTTGTTTGTCACTTTGCCACATAGCACCAGTGTTTTTCACCAGTGTCTCTCCTTTAAAGTTTGTCTGTACACCTTTAGATCCTGCTAATGTTGTTATGGCCATAAGATTTCAAAGGTGTTATAAATGACTGTGAAAAGTGGTTTATTCAAATGTATGGCATTCTGAAGTTGGGAATTTGATGTTAAAGAAACTTTCCAGTGTCGATTTTTTTCTCACTTTTTAAATTTATATATAATATACAGTGGTCTGACCTACTTTTACTACTTTTTACTTTTACATTGTAAATAAATTCTTTTCTTTTGCCTCAATAACTTTGACTCCCATTTCAGATGGGTTTTTGTTTTTGCTCTTTTTTTTACTCTGCGTGCATACTGTACTGTTTTCCAGGTATTGATCTTATGCACACTTCTGTTTTGTATGACACTTGTACCTGTACTTGGACTGTTCATGAATCAAGGCTGGCATCCACTTAGTTCTTGTCCTCATTTTGTATCAGAAAATTTTGTATTTTGTATCAGAATTTTCTTAAATCAAAACATTTTACTGCAGATCTTGAATTTACTCAAAATAAAAATCACACTGGGTTCTTAATTGACCCTGTGACATCGGGGATGTACATTGAAGAGCAGCTTGAAGTGGTCACATTCATTCTATATGCTTTTATCTCAAGTTAAGCAAATTTCAGTTCCTACAATATTTAACTGAGAAAATTCTGCATCCAATCATGAAGTGTGAAATGATCAAATTCATTTGTCCCAGATTAATTTATTAGACAAGTAATTGTTCACTATCATGAAAGCTTTGTAGTTACTGATGAGCTTCTATTAACACAGAATCAAATTATTTTCATTTGAATACATTTTCCCTTTCCTATTTAAATCTAATGATCACGCACGAAGGGACAATTGTTGAAAACGTACACCAACAACTTTGTGTGAGAGAAATGAAGTTGCAGGGAAGCACAAGTACACATATTTGCATAAACTTACCTTATACTTTTAGCTTATCCTACCTTATACATTTCACTTCAGCAAGAGAAAGACTTTATTTTTTTATCCCGTGCATTGACACAACACTGCAAGAGATAAAGAGGTAACATAAGGCTCCGCAGGCTAGGCCCACTATGCTACCCAAGCCTGCCCTGGAAAATGAGCAAGAGACACATAGCTGAAACCTTACTGCCTCGGACGTCGCATCTTGTGTTGAGGAACCAGGACACACTGATGAGAAGTGGGCTACTGAAGTATCAAGGCATAAGTGGACAAGCACTGAGAATAGATGTTGGAATGCTACTACACCCAATATATAAAGTAATGGCAAAATATCTGACAGCTATGTGTTTAAATATCCTTAATTGGCAACTGCTATCACAACTAGAGATTGATGAGTTACAACACAAATGATACGGCAAGGGGTGCTAGCATATCAGGTCAGGAGGGAGATATCATCACCCCACCCTCAAAGATTGGCCACCGAGCCCCAAGAACAATTAGTGCATTAAAGGCATTGAATACAAGAGCAGCTTACCTGAGAGACAGGCTCATAGCTAAGGTGGAAACCTGGACACTTCATGGTCGATTACCAAGATTACATTAAGTACACCTGAAAGTCTGCTAAAAGAGATGTGAATGTAGCATTTTGGACAATCCCTACTGCGACCATCACTGAAAACAAGCAGCTGAACGACACAATGGCAACAATGATCCTTGAGATGTTGGCTACAAGATGAACAGCCACATAGAGCAGTGCTCTTTATGAAAAAGAAAGAGATTGGAGGTAAAGATCAAGGCAGCACGGAGGGAGGTTAGCCAATTCTAAGAGTGGCTTATATGTGTGGCAGAAAGATGCAATAAAGAAAGGGATGTACTAAGAAGTGCAACTAGCTGCCAATAGCTCATGCCCTAGGAGCTCCCAAGCAAGACTCAAAGCATTGGCTAGCTGCTTGAAGAGGTACACCAGAGAGACAGAAGCCAGTAGAGAACCCAGATGTTCTCCACTGAACCATCGAAGATGCAATCCCAGTGGCACTTCACTCCATAAATGTTTGGCAGTGCAAATGAATGAGCTGCTAATGGATGAGAGCTAGCCAGAACGGCTAACGCCTATAATACAGTAACTCGAAAAACTGATGTACTATTAGCTTTCAGTGTAAACTAGACATTCATGAATAAATAACAAAAACATATAGGCTGTGTTCAGAAATCAAAGCTGGAAGGCTGCTGCACCTGTCCCTTTAAACAAGAGGTTTGTAAGTAGCACAGAAGGACCCAACTGGAGTAACTTGTTCTGTACACAACATGACAAGTGACAAACACACTCTTTAGCTTCTGACTTTCTCTCTGAGATGTAACCTTACTTTTAAATGCATACATTTTTCACAGTTCTGTTGCTAATCTTGACAATCTGTCTATTTTGCATTGGCCAATTTGTGAAAAACACACAAAATATTGAGAGGAGGAGGGATTTTGTATTTTTTATGGGTCAGAGTAATTTTTCATGTTGTTTTTGAGTTAAAATCTCAAACATTTTTTTTATTATAGAAATGCACTTATTAACAAGCTGAAGGTAATAGCTTTCTTTGAATCAGTTTTTCATTGTGATGCTAAAACCATGTGTTAGCTAGGTAAAAATGCTTATCAAAAGGTCAGCTTGTGTGACAACCAGGCCCCTGAGAATGAGAAATGGTTTTACAGTTATGTGTTTTTGTTCCTTTGTTGGATAAGCAGCTTGTATTAAGCCGTATAGCAATAGCTGGCCCACGAAGCAGGGCTTCAATGTGTTGTCTGCAAAAACTGATCACTCAAAGATTATATCTCTGACAATCCGGTATGCATATTTGTCATAAATGAGTTGTGTGACTAATGCACAGGTTTGCTAGATAAAGACTAGCAAGCTTAAAAAATAGGCTGCCTTTCCTTATCTGGATGATCTAGCATGCATCAAGATTTTTACACTGACTTGCTCACTGTTGCTCAGGTTATCATGCATAAAAACAATTTGTCTTTTAAAAGATATTTTTGGCCTTTTTGAAATTATATCAATGATACATCAGTACAAAATGTAGTCATGGTGGAGTGTGCCGATTGTTCTCAGTTGTTTTTGTGATTTTTAATAAAGGTTACATTATTAAAGCACTTGTATTTAAATGACGCAGTGTTTATTTCTAAACTTGTTTATGTCTCTATCTGAAAAAAATATAGAATAAAATCAAGCCTTTTTTTTACATAACCAGGGATAACCACCCCCATACTGTGTGACAAACAGCCCCATGATGGAATTGGTTGTCACAAAGTGTTAGAGTGTGGTAATTACTTTTTGTTACAGTTAATTGCAAACATGATAAGCAGACCCATTTTGAGCCAACCCGAACCTTAAACTTCAACTTCATGAAGGAAATGGTATTTAAGGATGTTTCAACGACGAATTTTAGCAGTACTAAAATGTGGGCAGACCTTCCCAAAGTGTGGGGCCCAGGGGCGCGGTATGAAAAGGGGAGGGGAAACAAAACGCTTGGACACTGCTAGCATGGGGCGGCCACAGAAATGCAAAGCAGGAAATGAAGCATAACTGAATATGTTTCCAAACCAACTTCATTCTAAGCCAAAGACTAGAAAATATGGTGAAGCATATCTGCCCTTTGGTTTCACCTGCACAAGTGCCAAGGTAGGTCTCCCCTGCAGAATTGGTTTTCGCTGGGCTCTTCAAATCACGGACAAACAGGATCCCACATTCTTGATTTTTAGTTCAAACACTTGTTGTAATGACTAACTACTCCTGACACTTTGGAGATCTTAGCTCTTTATACAGTAAAGTTACAGTGGGATACAAATAATATCAGGCTGATCCTGCCACGATTTGTTCCCCCTGTCTAAATCACGGACAAACAGTATCCCACAGTTGTTTATGTTTTTCAACCCATTTTGCACAGAGAGGCATTTTTTGAAAATGAATTGATAGCAATGTTGAATATTATTACACAGGAAAAAAAAACCCAACTACACGTAAAATAATCACACCGTGACGCCTCTGCCTGTCTAAATAGAGGGACAGTAACTGCGTGTGTGTATGTAAGCCAGTAAAAACCGAAGATAGTCAGATTAACAGTATTTTGCCTCTAACTGCTATTCTGCAATTCATCTCATGTAAACAATAACGTGGCGCACAGCGTGACGTGGAAAAAGGCGCATACCTTTGACGTTGTGTGACAAACTCTGTATTCCTCGTCCACACAAAAGGAGTTTTAAAAAATCTCCGTTTTCGGTGATTCGAAACGCCGTTTACGTGTGGACAAAACAGCTGCGTTTTCAAAAATACTCGTGTAGCATAAAAGAGTTAGTAGTTTAATTTATTACTACCTGTAATTTATTGCAGATTACTTGTATTTGCTTATTTGTTTACTAAATGTTTGAGGTGTGAAATAAACCGCAATGGAGCAAAATAGGGGTGTGTGTGGTTGGAGGGTGTGTGCGTGCGCGTGCACGTGCGGGGGGGGGGGGGGGGGCGCGAACATTTTTCTTTTAAAACAAAAGGGGCCCTGGCAAAAAAGGTTTGGGAACCACTGGTCTATGCTGCAAGTAAAGGCAGACAGTAGGAGAGAAGCAGACAGACATAAACTGCTAAGAAAACAAGTTGAAGGAGATAATATGTACTGAAAACACAGAAACACGCTCAGTACTCAATACTATAAATGGGCCTTTCTGCATTCCAAGGTTGTCCCTCAGAATTATGTTTTCCCACATAGGTCTAAATGTGTGCATGTGATAATTATAGCTTGATAGCTACAATTAGCTCCACTAGACACTAACAGGATGTCCTGTTTGTGAAGTAATTATCTGAGTTAGTTCACTGGGTTTTCAGTTCTTGTGGTTATTTTTGGTTATATTATGAAATATTTTCATAGTTGCTTGCAGAGATGCCCTTCTTTATATTTTACCAGAGGTGCTATGTTTTTGTTTAACACACCAGTCTCCAATTTAAAAAAAAGCACTAACATTACCTCAGAGGACTGGTTACTTTGTGACTTCATGCATTCACCCATCTGTTTTCCAGTTTTTCCATTTTGTTCTGTGGAATTTGGTGGTTTTGACCAAAAGAGGACTTTAGTTCCTCTTCACAAAGAGCTGCACAGCAGATTAGGCTCCAGAAAGACTTTAAATTCAACTTAAAGTTAAAATGTTGGCGATTTTATTTACTGTGCTGTTTTGTGGCGGCACTGACACCGACAGAAGTTTGCAGTGAAGAGGAAGATCTGTGGTCTCTCACAAAGATCGATGGAGAGGGAGAGTGATTATCCTAACCTATCACAAGAGGGTATTCAAACACAACACCCTCTCAAGTGTAAAATATCTGCACATGTCAGCAAAGCTGCAGTTAAAGTCTGTGTGCCGCTCTAGCCATCTCCTCAAACAAAATGGCTTATACTCTCCAAGCTCGAAATTTCTATCCACCTGCTAAAAAAATACGATAGTTCCAACAAGTTACACTACAGATTTTTGTGTATGCTTTCCTACTATCAACCCGGAGAAGACATTGGAAATAAGACCCCCTTTCTTATTATTTGATGGTGGAATATTTGCTGTAGAGTAAAAATTGTGGGATTGTTTAAAGAATTTCTCTGTATCTCCATTTTACTGGTTGACTAGTTCACTGTAGCCTTATCAATTACTCAACTGGAAGGAATTTGGGAGATTTCTGAAAAAAAATTTAAGCAATACATTTATAAAAACTTGGAGAAAAAAAAGTAGACAGAGTTATTTTAGCCATTTGATTTGCTGGAAGAACAGTGCCTCTATGACACCCAGTCTGAGAGGATATGGGTATTGAGGAATAACAACAAATAATAAAGAATTTAGATGACGGCAGCATATGTTGGGATGATTCAGTGTTTATAAAATCACATTATTAATAAACCCTTTAACGCTTTAAGCAAAGTCCAACAGTCGTTTTCTGAAGCTGTGTCCACATGTCCTGTCTTTCTCTTTAAAGTTGTATTGCTGTTTGGATGTCAAGCTATATCTTTAACAACAGAATCCTGATAAGGATCTCACTTAGGGCACATACACGAAACAACATGTGCACTTCTGTTTCTGTGGTCCTTATTATCGGACTGCAGACATCAAGACGGTTACTTCACCTCTGCATGTCTAGAGGCATCACGTCAGTAAAAGAGGGAAAAGGAAGCTTGAAGTGGAATTCCTGGCTGTACCTGGAAGAACCTTCACTGAGACATCGCCATGGAAGGTGAATATATTTTAACAGCAATTCAGTATTCGGTTGTCTTTGAAAATTGTTTGCAAAAAGATACAAATTCTATGCATTGTCACAATGTCATTAAAGTTCATCTTAAGGCTTTTGTATTTTCCTGTCATTTAATGTCCTATCATTTAACTCATATGAACTAAATAAGTTATAATAATTCAGGTTTAATTAACAGACCAAATCCTATTTTAGTGTAGCAGGGGTATCTTATGGATTGATGACAGTGGAAAATGAAGGGGTGAGAAACTTCCAAAAATATACCTGTGGGAAAATAAACCCTCATTTATCAATTATCTCTGAGGGGCCAAAATGCCAGGTAACGACAGTTCCGTCAATGATTATCAGTGGTTTTCTCAGAAAAGGAAAAATCACCTTAAAAATACACACAAAAGTAACCTTTGATCGGGCGACTACAGCCAGCACTTTCTTCTCCTGTCGCATCCCCAACAGTCAGCAACAGGTGTATACAGTAGCAGTTGTGTTTGTGTTTCCTAATAAATAGGCTCTAATCCTGATGCATGTGTGTTGTATCGTAATTGTTGACATTTTAAAAGCTTTTCTCTCCCTTTGCAGGAGAGAACATCACAGAATACACCACAATGTATGATTACAGCACTTTTTTTACTGACGATGGAAACTACAATCCTATCAGCTACAGCGACGTAATGGACTTCATCAGAGTGTTTCTGGCCACTCTCTATAGTTTGGTTTTCATCCTGGGCTTCATAGGTAGGTGCGTCCTCTTGTGAGTATATTATGGGTGTTGGATTGTATTTAAATGATGTATGAAAGTGTGTGTATGTAAGAGAAAGAGAGATGATGTTGTTCTACATGTAACAGTGTGACAAGTAAACTTATTGTGTCTTTTCCCCCAAAGGTAACGGACTAGTGGTGTGTGTCCTGGTGAAGCATCGCAATCAGAGCAACCTGACAGACATCTGCCTCTTCAACCTGGCTCTCTCTGACCTCCTCTTCGTCTTCACGCTGCCTTTCTACTCTCACTATGCCAGGGTCGGCCAGTGGACTTTTGGAGACTTCATGTGCCGTTTAGTCTCCGGCTCTCACCAGATTGGCTTCTTCAGCAGCATCTTCTACATGGTTGTCATGACGCTGGACCGCTACATGATCATCTTGCACGCTCACAGGGTTGCACGTTATCGTACAAAGAAGGCAGCCATCATTCTGACCGTGCTCGTTTGGATGCTGAGCTTGTTTGTCTCTCTGCCGGATTTTATCTTCACACAGGAAACAGAAGAGTCCCAGAAGTTTGGATGTGACTATCCCGAGGAGAGCAAAATCTGGGCTCATTACAACCTGTTCACCATAAATGTGCTGGGTCTCGTGATTCCTTTGTTGGTGATGGTAGGTTGCTACTCCAGGATCATTCCCACACTGGTGAGCATGAGGACCTCAAAGAAGCACCGCATCGTCAAGCTGATCATCTGCATAGTGGTTGCATTTTTCTTGCTCTGGGCTCCATTTAACATTTCTCGTTTCTTGAAGTTTCTTCAGGAAAAAGGAAAAATCCCACATGATGAAACTTGGGAGAAAAATTTAATGAAATCAATAATAGTGACCCAGGCCTTAGCTTACGCTCACTGCTGCCTGAACCCCATCATATATGCTTTTGTGGGAGAGAAGTTTATGAGACGAGCCTTGCAGCTGCTGAAAAAGTTTGTGCCTGGTTACAGCAGAGATGTGGCAGACAGGAGAAGCACAGTTATGTCCAGATCCACTGAAGTCACCTCCACTTACATCTATGGAGGTCAGTTGTAGCCACAGTACTCTTCACCGGTGTCTTAGCTTCAAGGCCTGTCTGCACACGTTTAGACCATTTGAATGAGTATAACCTCTTAGCACTGCCACCTGCTTTACAGAATTTCAAGTCTTTTCTCAACTCTGTGTAATGCTTTTCCTTCGTCTGCTCAGGCCAAATGAAACTTGCTGTTCACGGCAGCCTGTAACAGTTTGCTTTCTTCTTTTACGTGTTTTTAATGAGCTGTGGAAAAAGTGTTTCATTCAAATGTATCGCATTATGAAGTTAAGGTTTAGAAGCATAATTTCCACATTTCACATCATAATGGAATTTGATATGTTTATGTGGAACAAACTTTCCAGTGTTGCCAGATTTTATGCTCTCACTTTTGTATTTCTGTACATTATACGGTGTGCTGTTTTTCATTCTAAACATATTCTAAAATAAACTTTTTCTGATGTTTGTACAAAACCTGTACTTTCATTTATATATTTCAAGCTAATCTCTTTCTAAATTTCAAATATATGCAATTTCTCTTTCTTTTATTATTTCATGATTTCATGATGTATTTGTAAGTACCCTGCAAATGGAGAGATCAAAGTCTTTCATGTACTTATCTCTCATCTTGTTTCTGTGTAACTGTTTTCTTAGGACAATAAATGATACAGCACATCTTGAACTTGAAATGACAGTCATACACTTGGTCATTGAGCATTCTTGTCAGATTCCAAAATTACATTTGAGATATGTACATTTGGTAAGACATGTTAAGTAGTTTCAGATCAATGTATTTATGGTTGCAGCCACCAGTAAACACTAGCATGATTTATTTCAGGCAGGAACTGTGAGTAAGTTCAAGTAAAGTTGTGCAAACTAGGCTCAGTCATTCCTGATAAGCTGAATTTAGTTTTTAGAAATCAGATTATTAAGAGGTATATTTGAAAGGAATAAAAAGGAAACTCCTCATTTGAATATATTTTTCCCCTTTGTCTTTTCCCGCCTCATGTTAACGCATAAAGGGACATTTCTGAGAAAACCACACCAACACCTCTTTGCAGGTTTAACACAATGCGGAGGAAACAGCAAAACCCAGAGTTCACGTTACCAGAAATGAGCTCCGCTGCAGGATTTGACACAAAAAGCAAGCAATGCATATTGGCAGGATGACATGTAAGCTCGGCGCGCAGCACAAGAACATACACATTCAGGAGCAGTGATTTTGGCCAAAAGTGTGGTAAGCGTGTTCAAATTTTTGATTTCTAAACATTTAGTTTCAACTTACTAGACTTACTTCAGCTCGTTCACCTCCTACACCCTTTAACCCACTGTGTAGTTGAGGAATATGCGTGTGTGTATGTGTGTGTGTGTCAGCGCGTAAACACTGTCACCCACAGGAAGTGAGGGTCGGCAACGGTAACAAGTCAGGTGGTTGTGCATCTGTTTATAGTGAAAGGAAAAATGTTTGACATGCGGTTTGAATAGATCACATCAATTTGATTATGGTCACGCCGGCAGGAAGTTTTGAGATATCTATGGATGTATAAGCATTCATCTACAGCCATTCATTATATTTAGCCTGTACTTTGAAAACAGAAGTTAACCTTCTGGGTGGTTTTTACACATAAGCCTCTCTTACATGACTCACTAAATGATGATTCTATCAAAAATGTTCTACTTAAAGGGCAGGAAAGTCCAGTCCACTCTATCAATTCCCTGTTTGAACTAATTTTTCCCTTTGAAGAATTTATCATCACTTTAAAATGTTCATTTGATGAGCAAACTGTTCATTCATCATGCTTGTGGGGAATAGTGTGTCTAATAAAGAGAAGAAATAAACAACATACTCCTTTTCTGTTTCTTGAAGACTGGCTTTAAAGACTTCTGATAGCTAAACTATGGAGGAAATTCTTATGTGACTTTCCACAAGAAAAATTAAATCAGGAGCCAAAAGGTGCCATCATAAAGTAAGTAGGCTTTTTTCTTTTTACACATACATACATATTTATATGTAAAATATTCAGGTGCTTTGGCTTTAAAATAGAATGAGAACAGACTCAAGTTAATGTTTGGTAAGAAATTCAGTAACTACCACAAATGGCTTGTAGACATGTTCTGACATAATATGGCACAAAAAACATAATCTTATAATGATCATAGATGTAAATGTACCTCTTTAAATTATCTGTGATATCTGTTAGACAGCAGAGTGACTGAAGAGTGCGTGGCACTGGGGAAAGGGAACACAAAAGGCATTTGAGGACAAAAACTGAATAGAGGAAGTTTTATGTCTTTTGGGCATTTCTCTCTATCTGTATTGCCACTTTTTAATCTTCTGATGGGCTGAAGAAAAAGGAGGAAAACACTGGAACACTTCATATGTGTGCATGTATGTCAGAGACTCACCCAAAACAATCCAGAACTGGGTTTGAAACTGAAAACATGATCAGACAGGTCCAGCTGCTTGAGTGGTTTGGCTGGTGCTTTTTAAAGCACTGAGCTGCACCTTTTTTAACACCAGACGAACTACTTTTATTTGATTTCCCAACAAGCTGATTTAACAGATTTGGTATTGTTGGTGCCAATTACATCTATATAGTAACAACGGGCAGCCTCCATATTGTTATTACTTGTGTATTGTTTACATCATTTAAATAACTTGAGATGAATATATTGACAATAGTTCAGGTAATTGTTTTTTTCTTTTTTTCTCTTTATGTAAAAGACCACGTGATGGTGACATTCTCACCTTTTTGCATGACTGTTGTACTACATTGACCAAATTTCCTTTTCTGTCTCGCAGCTGTACCACCATGTCAGATAACGGGACCTTTAACTACTCAGAAATGTATGACTATGATTACAATGATACCTGCAATCCGGATTCAAGTTCGGATTTCATTGGATCCATGGTCTTAACAGTGCTTTGCTATGTGCTGTTTTGTGTTGGTATTCTAGGTATGTATCTTTTTTTTTCCATACCAATTCTATGTAACACAGCATTTATAAACCAGCCCCGATAAGGCTTTTTGAATACACAGACATAGCTTGTACGATAGCCCAAGACTCAACTCTGTATACTGAAGCACAGAACTCATCAATAAAGTTCATGCATGCATCAGACTTTCACATACGTTCTGTTCTAAGATTAATATCTGAATTTATTTCACAGGAAACAGCACAGTCCTGTGGGTCCTCCTGCGACATGTTAAGCTCAGAACTATGACTGATGTATGTCTTCTCAACCTGACTCTGTCAGACCTCTTAGTGGCTGTATCACTGCCCCTCTGGGCCCACAGTTCCCAGAACCTCGGCTTATGCAAAATAAAAACAGGAGTTTATCAGGTAGTTATTTTCTTTCTCACTTTCTTTCTCTAAATGGAAAACCTCATGTGTACCATAATAACACATGGAATGCATATTCATTATTGGAACAACTGAAGCACTTCAACTTTCATGATTGACACGTCGATACCGTGCCTTCTTCAGAGCCAAGGCTGCGGTCCAGGAGATTTACAAAACAGATAATCTGGAGTCTGTTGAATTTGAAATGTTGCAACTATGACTGACGAACTGCAACTTCCTCATGGCTTTGCCATGTCGCTGGCGAAGACAAAGAGATGATTATTCTTAGGCTCATCAAAATCAATAGTTTTCGGTTGTATTGAATCATATGTACTACCAAAAAGTAAAGTTTATATATAAACGAAGTAATCCGAATGGGCTCCTTTGTCAAGATGAAAATTTTTTTATGTTACTTTTTTTTTTAAATAAGTGAAAGTTTAACCAGTTTACTCACATTAATTACTTCATATTTTAGTCAAAAGAAATGATTTCTGTTTTCTGAATGCAAAATTCCCAAACAATTACACCTGTGTAGTTGTTCGATTCTCTAAAGCTCAGGTGATGCGTGAAGCAACTGCTGGGTAATGTCAGATTTGTGAAGAACCTCACTGACGCATTTAAAGCCTCATCAAAGGTTTCCTCATCTCATGTCACATCCTGTTCTAATTTTACTTCCTCTCTTCTTCCACCCAACAGTTAGGCTTCTACAGTGGGACCTTGTTCGTGACCTTCATGAGCGTGGACCGCTACCTGGCCATCGTCCATGCCGTGGCAGCCATTCGAGCCCGGACACGTCGCTACGGCATCACAGCCAGCATCATTATTTGGGCGATATCTGTCACTATGGCAACCCCTCGGGTAGTATTTGCCTCCTTGGAGTCTGATGATAATGTCTCAGAGTGCCAGCCCATCTACCCAGAAGACACAGAGCATTTCTGGAAGTTGCAGCGCAACTTCAGTGAGAACACAGTGGGCCTTTTTCTGTGCCTTCCCATCATGATTTTCTGCTATGTGAAAATCCTCATTGTGCTGTCAAAGTCCAGGAACTCTAATAGGAACAAGGCTGTGAAGCTGATTTTCATCATTGTGTGTGTGTTTGTGGTGTGCTGGGTTCCCTATAATGTTGCAGTTTTTTTCAAAACACTGGAGGTGTTTGACATAAACCTGGGACCCAACCTCTGTGTGAGTTCAACAGCCCTCAACACTGCCATGAGCATTGCTGAGATTATCGCGCTGTCCCACTGCTGTGTAAATCCAGTGATCTACGCATTTGTAGGAGAGAAGTTTAGGAAGTCATTGAACAAGGTGATGGCTAAATACTTTGGTTGGAGTTACCCAAGCAGTGGTCCTTACAGCCACAGAGATACCACAGACAAAGAAACCTCCAACACACCTGTAAGATCAGAGTATTAAAAATGGGTTATGTGCTTTGCTGATGGGTGTAACTGTTTCCGCAGCACTGGATTTTTTTTTTTTTATTTGAAACTGAGAGACTACAAAGATCACAAATTGTGTGTGTGTGTGCGTGCGTGTGTGTGTGTGTGTGTGTGTGTGTGTGTGTGTGTGTGTGTGTGTGTGTGTGTGTGTGTGTGAGCGCACGTGTGTGTGAACGCATGTCTGTGGTTAGTACTTCTGAGTGGTGTAAAACAATTCTCAAAACCAATTTGCAGTTACAAGCATTCAGTTTTGAAACTGCTTAAAACAAAACACATGCATCAAAACATAAATGTCGTGTTTATTCACAGTTTGTAACACAATCTTATTTTTGAAAAAATAAAATTATTGAACAAAAAAAACCCTTTCGTCATTCTTCTTTCCTTTTACAGTAAGAGGAAAAAAGTCTCTGAAGTGTGTTAAAGGGTGTTACCAACAGTGTGTTTTTGCAGGGTAAGATAGACGCATAGCAACCCTTTATGATGGAAGCGGCAAAACCACTTTCACTGCTGTAATTCCTGTCAGAAGGTTATTATTATTTGAAAAGAAGTGTTCAGATCTGAGTTCATGTGTCATCTAACAACAACATGTCTGAGTAACACAAGGCATTGTTGGGGCCTACGAGGTGAATTTAAATGATGCACAACAATATTAAGATCTGGTAAACACACAAGTCACACAGAAGGTTTCCTCTTTAAATTTTAGTCAGAAGTCTACCCCTAACTCAAAGAAAGAAATGCATTTAGCAGACACGATGCTATTCTGAAACCATTGTCTGTACAGGGTGCACTGCTGGCTGTGGCGGTAGTATCACTTCTGTCAGGCAAAAAAAACAAAAAACCCACATGCAAGCCTCCAGCTGTGTGCGCCTGCAGGTCTGGTCAGAGTCACCTTGCATATTTAAAAGTTTGCATATATGGACTTGTGGTTCTATAGCTGCACAGACTGTGGGCTTTTGCACTGCGTGTTTCGAAAACAGTCTCAGGAAACTATTAAACCATACATCTCACATCGGAACCCGCAAGCCCACCCAGTTAACTTGGTTTTGAGGAAGGTTGTACTTTTAAAAAAAAAGCAACACCTTCAATTTTTTTTCATGTGTGTGCAAACCATTTCTCACTTCACACATCTTAATGCAAAGTGGATAACTTGTTTGATTAGACAAGCCATCTCTCTATCCTGCGATCCACAATGAATTCCACCATCAGCACCATGGAAAGGTAAAAATATTTTTCCCACTTTATATGCAGAATGATTCAGGCTAACATGTCAGCAGTATTGCTGCACGCCTTTACAGTTCTGCAAGTGGGAAGAAAACAATGACGCACACTTATTTATCTTCAGCCTGTAACAATTGAAATGTTTTTTTTCTTTAATGGAAAGCATCTATAATCATAACTAAATGGACAAAAGTATAAAGCAAAAAGAGGAAGGTCAGTGTAATGACTGTCATTTCTCATTAAAAGTTCAATTATAATGCTCAAAATGTTTTGGATTTAGCTCATTGATCCATATCTTAGACGCAAGATCTTTATCAGTTCATCTTTTACCTGTTGTGGCACAGGGCAATCTGAGTGAAGAATAGTGAACTGGGGCACAGTGAGGAATGTGTTATCTATGCATTATTTAATTAATGACAGTAATGCTGCCTTTTTTTCTTTTTTTCTTTTTGTAAGTGATAATAGAGACAAGCACCAAGGTGCATTTTCTGTATCTGTCTATCTGCTGACAGTGACAGGGCATTTTCTCTTTTGCATGTGTTAAATTTAGGTCAGTGGGAGAGGAAATTACATCCTCATCTCATTCGTAACACTTTTGAATATAAAATGCAATATCCTTTGATAATATCCAAGTTATCCAAGTAGTTTTCTACTTTTTTTTTTGCCTTGTTTTGTTTATTTGTCTTTTTGTGTGTGTTTTTTTAAATTAATGGAACGTGTTAAAAAAACTTATCTTAATTCTTGAAAAACAGTAGTAGCTATCATCAATCGTCAATTAGACTGACGCTAATCACAAAGCATTTTAAATATAGTGCAGCGCACTAACTGCAAAGTCCTCACAATTCAAGACAGTTATTTTTTCAGTCTTAAGTAAATAAACCACTTACAATGGAGATGTCTTCTTCTGTGGCCAGGATTTTTACTTTATAGTCTATACCTTATTTGGCTTCCTTTTTTAATACTTTAATGTTTAAAGTGATCTTGAGTTCCATGAAAGATATCAAATAAAGCTAAGCTATTATTATTATTACTATTATTATTATCAGCATTATAATATTGTGTAAACAAGCTGCCGATACTTACTGCTGAGTGATGTACACAAATCCTATGCCAACTCAGGTTCTGATAGTAATCATGACATAATCAACTTTAGGGGGATATTCTCCTCTAACATTACTTTTCATAGATTTATTTATTTGTAGTATTTTGTTTTTTGCACACAGCTGCTGAAAATGTGTTATAGGCACATCACTGAAGAAGCTACAACAGTCAGTGTGCTGCTGTAACAGATCCTTTATTAGATTAAATTTACCAAAATTTGAATCAAAAGTGGAGAGGTAGAGGGAAGAGATGACAAAACCACTCCTGGGGAAGCCTACCACAGACTGATGCAGTGCACTGATTCTAATCCACCTGTGTGAAATGTAATAAACCAAAAGTGCTATGAAGTTAAAAGGGCATACAAAAGAAATCTGTTGCCACAAACCATAGCAGGAGCAAATGTGGGTCACCCTCCCCTCAATACATGGAATGACCACAAGCATGTAAGTCATCAGCAACTAGAAGCAGTGAGATCTTTAAAAAATGTTGCAAGTATGTAAAACTTATTTATATAGCACTTTATAAAACATGTAACCAGTCACAAAGTTTCATATTATTTCATAATAAAGCAGTTAAAGACTAAAGAGCATTAGATTGATTGGTAAAATAATCCCAAAATTAACAGCAATCAGTTCTCAAATTAGTTCCGATTGCGCACGGAGCAGATTTGACTTGGCTAGCTATAGACGTGTAGTGTTTTTCCCCACTCCTCTGTACAACCTCGCTTCAATTCATTGTGATATTCAGGAATTTGTTCATGCACACCTCTCAAGGGCCAGCCACAGCATTTCAATCAGCCTAACGTCTGGACTTGATCCTCTTCTTTTTCAGCCATTCTTTTGTGTTAGGGATCACTGTCACTGTCATCATTGATCAAACTGGGTCAGGCTTGAGCTGTCAGACAGGTGGCATTTGACATTTGATTCTAGAGTATTTTGGTATACACAAGAGAGCATGGTTGACTTAATGATTGCAAGGTGCACAGATCCTGTGGCTGCAAAAAACCCTATATCCTCGCCTTTCCTCACCATCGTGTTTGACACTTGGTATGTGGTTTTTGTACTGACATGCTGTGCTTGGTTTTCACTGAACTTAAGCCATGTTTGGCTTCATGGCCAATCATCTCCACTTTGGATATCTTACTTTATCGGATTATTCATGTGATGTTTATTTCCACTTCTGCACCATAATGGGCCTTCTAATTTATCCCATTTCTTTGAACACTTTTGTTACTTATATTTTTGCAGATCCACTCATATACAAAGAAGTTGCCTAATAAATGTAATTCAAAAATATGATCTATATGACGACTTCACGTCAAGAATTGGCCCAATAAAGCCCCTGTGCCCCCCTCAGCTGAATAGAATCATTAACATTTGGTTAACCACAAATACTTCTGCTGCGATCGAGGTAAGCAGCATGCCTGTGAGGCACAGCGTTGAGAGGTAACCCTCATATATATTTGAAACTAAAATCAGGTCACTCATCAGTATGTGTGGTCAGTTTTAAAGCACAACCCTACTCAAAACCTTCAAAACAAACAGAACTGCGTTGAAAATAAATGCGTGCTCACAGTCAGCTCTCCCACTGTGTGTGGCGGTGCGTCTGCTTTCAAACACATGTATTTTCCCACTTTTGTATCTGTGGCTACATTCCTCTATGACATTATCATGCGTGTACGGGCGCAATTATGCAGGGTATGTGTGAGTGCAATCACATTTTGTATTCTAATTCATGTAATAGCAAAGTGAATTGAGCCAAATCCCCCCATCAAAGCTGCTTGCCCATCCAGTTCACATGGCCTGGTGCTGAACCTGTCCCTGTGTGTGCATATACTTACACGCACATTTAATTTGCCCAGATTTAACTCAGTTTAAGATTTAACATTTGAGTTATGTATCAAAATTGCATAGAACATTTACATGCAATTTAATGATTAAACTAATTTACATCCTTTTTTACCATATAAGTAGGGCTGATTTTTTGCTAACGAGTGAAAACTAGAGATTTATTTCACTCCTTTACAGTATAGAGTTAAAATACAGTATCCCCACCCCTGCCACTTTAGGAGGTAGGACGGGATTTCAGTTCTTTGGCTTCTTTCTTTTTCTTTTTTAAAGCAGCTGATCATGGACGAGACCACCGAAACTGACTTTACTTTCAGTTTGAATCTTACTGAATCTTCACTTTTCCAAGGGTAAGATCAGCTATAACAAACCTCTATCGGCATTTTCTTCATTTATTGCTCATCGTGAGACTATTTTAAGCTTTTTAATATCATTACTATCCACTCCCCCGTCTTTTTGAATCTTCGCGGTTTTCACCTTCCTTTCATTTTTCCTTCCAGGCGACGCATTCCTAGTTATTGTTTTAGCGTTGGCCTGCGTTTGGACAGTTTGTGTCACTTTCTCATGAACTGCGAGGGATTCAAAATCTTCAAGCACTTCGTCATTTGTCGCCAAATACTTGTGATTTGCTCGCTTGTAAACAATCGCCAGCTGTTTGTTTTCACAGTTGCTGGCCCCCTGCCCTTCCTTCCAACAGAGCAGCAGCAGTCACAGACGGTCTGTCTCGTAGGAAGTTTAAAAAAGAAGCCTGATAAAGCTTACCTCACTGCCACGTGAGCTCGTGCAGTGGTTCTCTTACTTTGCTACAGTTCTTATCTGCACCAAAACAACTGTGCTGCTTCACTAACCGCTTATTTTATTTACAACCGCAGCACTTCATAATAAAATTTGACTTCCTGCTGAGCTGTAAGACTGAAATTCAACTGAACTAAATAAACAGAATGTTATGAATATTCTTTAGATTATATATATATCATAAAATAAATGTTAATTGTACTTACAGATTGAAAAACTGTGGTCACACAGTGTCCGATTGCCTGCGTTTAAGAGTGCCAGGAGGCATTTTAAGATGGTTGCAAAACCTGATGAACGCATTGAGAAACTCTTTGATAGAAGGACTTTGGCTGGCTGACACCATATTATAAATTGATTACATTCAGTTAAATTCATTTTTATTTGTGTACGTCCAAATCTCAGCAAGGTGCCTCAAGGTGTTTTATTTTGTAAGCTAAAGCTTCTATAATAAATACATAACACGATAAATTATCAAATGTAATCTTAGTTTCATCATTGTATATGTTGGTTTTGCACTATACTCTCATTTAGTTAAAATGTTGCTATTAATTAATTATTGTATTCTGTATGCTGTGCAGTGTCACAGCTGTGGTGCTGCTATTCAGATGACTCAGATGAAAGTATCTATCGGTACTATCACACACAAACTTACACGTTCTCAGCGGCTTCACTTTAAATGTATCAGTGCATTTAAAGTGAAGAAAATCTCCTCAGTGCTCCTGTTAATCAACTTTTACCTGAGCAGCTGACCGCTAAACAACTTCTTTATCCCCTGCTTTGATTTAGCTGATCCCAGTATTCTGATAAATACGCTGCTTTATATAAATTGTTTCTGTTTAGACTTCCAACATTTTGAACAGCTTTGGTCAAGGTCAGACATAGTTCCAAAACCGCTGATCATGTGAGTGACTGGTTTTGAAAGTTCCTCGTGCCAGTCCTGAAAGTGAAGAAATGCTTTCCGATACTGTTTAAATGAGCTGCCACACAGTTTGAAGCCTGCAGATCATCGCTGAGTTAAACTGTTTATAAATGTGTTGTTTTATATAGATGCATACTTTAATCTGTGATAGACAAAGTTGTTGAAAATAAGTAAGGCATAATGAGTAAATCTAATCATTTGTTTTTGTGCCTCTGTTTCTTTCCAGCTTCAGCACGCCTCCAACTGAAAATAGTCCTGCATATAGTTCTGAATATACTACTGACTATTACTATGACCCCAACATGTTCGATGGATTTGAACCATGTGTATATACGCGACACGGAGCAACTTTTCTTCCTGCCATCTACATCATTTTCTTCCTGCTGGGCGTTCTGGGTAACTCTCTGGTTTTCTGGGTCATTACTTGTGGAGCGCGACTCCGCACCATGACCGACGTGTGCTTGTTAAACTTGGCCATTGCTGACCTCCTTTTGGTGTGTTGCCTGCCCTTCCTAGCCCACCAAGCCTGGGACCAGTGGGTGTTTGGGGATGCTATGTGCAAAATAGTCTTGGGCATTTATCATATCGTCTTTTACTGTGGGATATTTTTTATCACTCTAATGAGCATTGATCGGTACTTGGCTATAGTGCATGCTGTTTGTGCTATGAGAGCACGTACACGCTCCTTTGGAATGATCGCAGCTGCTGTTACATGGGGAGCGGGATTTCTGGCTTCTTTTCCTGACCTGATCTTCCTCCAAGAGCAAAGAAATGTGTCGGGACCGCACACTTGCTATCCTGGATTTCCAGACGTGAGTTCCAGTCTTCATTTTTGGCAGGTCTTCAGCATCGCTAAAATGAACATTGTAGGCCTGCTCATTCCGATCATCATTCTGGGTTTCTGCTACTCACAGATCATCTGGAGGTTACTGAACAGCCAGTCATCCAAGAAACAAGCTATCCGCCTTGTTGTCATAGTGGTAGCTATTTTCTTCTGTTGCTGGATTCCCTACAACATTGCGTCACTTGCCCGAGCACTGGAGCTAAAGCACCGGTTTTTAGATTGTGGGCACAGCAAAGCCGTCAGTCTGGCTTTACAAATCACAGAGGCCATTGCTTACTCTCACAGTTGCCTCAACCCCATCCTGTATGTGTTTGTCGGGGAGAAGTTCAGGAGGCACCTGTTGCGGATGATAAACAGATCTCCCTGCAGACTGTGCCAGCTGATCAAGGTCTTCATACCACAGGACAGAATTTCTACATCAGTCTACTCACAAACTACCAGCGTGGATGAGAGGAGCACTGCTATGTAGTGAACTACAGTTGGGGGATGTGCTTCTTTTCATTTTTTCATGTCCAGTAAAAATAGATCACTGTGGCTTATTGTCACTTCTAGAGTGTTAAGGTTTGGCACTTGTGAATGTATGCATGTGACTGTATATTAATATAATGTACCACAGATATGTATTTTTACTCTGTTTTTGTACTTCTATGAGTTATGACCAAAATGTATGCAATTCCATTATAAATCTGATTTTGAATACTTTGGTGTATCTTCACCTGGGACGATGAGTCACAGTTAGACTTGTTGCAGTTTGTTTTGCCGCTGGCTCTTTACTTAGCACGAAACTGTGTCAACTACAACATCTGTCAGCAGCTACGGCAACGTCATCCAGTTTAAGTGGGGAAACGCACCACCATGAAAAGTTACATGTCATAGTAGCCTACATTTTTATCCAAACACGATGACCCCCCTCACAGTTGTACCCGTTGCATCAGTCTGCGCACAGGAAATCGTGTTCAGTGCAACTTTGCAGATTCAGCAGTGTAGGTTGCCTAGCATCATTAGCAGAACATTTGCACTTTACCCAACACAGAGAAAACCACAACCTGAAAGAGGAAGCATGAAACCAAGCTGTTAGTTTAACCTTTGCAGTCTTTGTGCACATCCGAGCCGTTTGTTATCAAGTGACTTCATAGTTCTGCTGGTTTTTCTCGTGATATTAATCAGGATTGCAAGAAAGAAGTCCCTTTTTACAAGAGTTTATCGATGGGCATGCAGACAGTTCCTCTTTCAGCTTCTTTGTTTCAATGCCCGGATGGATGACAAATTACAGGAAAAATTGCAAAAATTCCAGGCTGCATTTTACTGGATCCTCTAAGAGAAGGGGAGCTCTGAATCAATAGAAAGTTGTTCTCATATGAATTGATATCATTATTACTATTATGATATTATTACCCCCACCCCCCTTTTCCAGGAAAACAGTCATAAGGAGTCCCTGAATTGTCTGATAAAGCTTGGTTCTATCTTTTCACCTATAATTCCGCTGATGTTTTTTTTTCCATATTTGCTTCAGTTTCCAGTTTTTTGATAGTTTTTGTAACATAAACATTTCTGGTTTCTGTCAAATGGGTCCAGTCATTGGGGCCACAAGAATTCCGATTCGGTTTTTGGGGTAATTTAAATGTTTGATCAGTCTTTGTGTTGTATTTTCTCATTCCTGTTTAAAAAAGGAGTTTGTAATCAGCTGACAATACAGAATAAAGGTGTTATATTTCTATGGTAAGTGCGGCATCCCTGTGACACGAATGAGTGTGTATGGTGAAAAGGTGTGACAGATCCAATCTAACCGCAGTTGCCTCTTTTCACTATTTTTACCTTTTGCTTTAAGTGCTTCCACAAAATAAGGAGTATCTGCACTGACTAACAAACCAACTTTGATATGCATGTTACTGTAGAGTAGAGAGGTGTTATTGTTCCTGTAATAAACTGTACGATTCATCTGGTTTTGGTCAGTGAAGCTGTTTGCTTTACAGGCACTCACGTTTTTCATCTGATAAATTAGCCACACATTTCTTGTAACTTCCTGGCGTCATCATTTTCTTTCGTTGATTTACATATATATTCAATTTTACTATATTTTGAAAAGAAGCATGCAGCTACCCATCATATACCTTTTTTTAAATCTAAAAAATCCTTTTCTGTGCATTATACCATTGTCTATGTGGAGAGATATGAGCTAAAACATCATTTCTGTTAGTCTAGCAGAAAGTCAGAGTGGAGCACTGAGTCCATTCTTGGGAAACCCAGTTATGTCGACTCTTGAGGAAAGTGACAGAATACGCCCATCCCTTAATAACACAATCTGCTTCTGTTTTTTTTTTTTTTAAAGAGCTTGCTCTTAAACTACTGAGAACACAGTGTACTGAGGAAGTGGAAACCCTAAACTGAGAGGAGGGGCAGGCTTGACCCTGTCTATAGATGTAGATTGATGATTACTGCTTCCTCAGAAAGTGTTAGGTGAAACCTGCCTTATTTAGACCGCTGACATTTAGTGTCTGCTGTTTAAGTCCCAAGACAATGGAGTTCTTAAGATGCTCAAAACAATGGCGAGCATCATCTTCATCATCATCATTATCATCATCAACATGTAGATTTCAAATGAAAAAATTCCAGCCCAGGAAGAAAACATCTGAAGCAAAAAGAGTCAAAGTGAACGTGTTTATTTTCAGAAAGCACAAATTTGGTCTGAATCAAAAGCGTGCCAGGGAGAAACATTTGCTGTGCAAAAAGACGATTACTGGCACAAATTGGGGCTTTTTGTTCTGGGTGGATGAATCCAAAATTGTAGTTACTGACCTTCCTGAAGACCACTTTGACGTGTATCTACCATCAGGAAAAGCCCCTGTAAAACAAACTATATATACTGTGATCTAACTAAACGGGAGTGTAAGGAGTTAATGGATGTTACAGCATCCTACAGAGCTGTAAAGCATGATCTGAAGGTGCTGCACGGCTGTAAGCAGTTTTAGGGTTGGCACAAACATTTGGTTTCTGTGGTCAAAGAACTGCTGAGGCAGTACAGAAGCATCTCACCAGATAAGGCTGTTTAGGCAAGGAAACGGAAAAACAACCTGCAAGTAAACAGTCTGACAACTGTCTGCGATATAAAAACACAAAAGCTGAACAATTATTCCCACTGCAGTACTAATGAGAAAGAAGAAACAAGCAAACATAAAAAACATTATTAGCCCCCCCAAATAACCCAGGTTAGTACAGCAGAGGACTGAAAGCGTGTCTTAAATGCATTCCAGATGTCAACAGCTGAACTACTTCTTGTTGTACACAAGTCTGGAGAATGCAGCGATAAAGCAGCAGCTCTGACAAGCTCTGGGGGAAAGTTTCACACTAACTACTCGGAAAATGCTTTCCCTGCAATGCTGAAATGATTAAAAGTGAAGTCTTCCTTTCACTCTACAACTCAACCGCTCACGTGGATTGACTCATGCCAGACTTCAGATACTGATCTGTGGGCTTAACTGATAAATGACTCGACTTTACTTCAGCTTGGCGCTCATGACTTGAAAAACTTGAAAAAGCTGTTGTTGTTGTTGTTGTTGCATTTGTGTTGCATCCATTTTTAATGTATTGACAAGTTATGTGTTCTTAACCCTGATTGGGTGAGTTCAAGTTATGATCTCTCTCCTCCCCCCTTCCTCTTAGCATGTGTGTGTGTCGGGGGAGGGGGCGTCAAACTAAAATACACTTGTGGAGACCTCTAGTGTAAAAAGGTTCAGTGGCAGGTCTGCAGGTTTGCTGGCAGATTTTTATCAATGTGGAAGCATCACAGCCATGAAAGAAGTCCAAAGATTTGATGCCATCTATTAAAGACATCAAAATGAAAGTCAAATTCCAAAAACAGTGGACTTAGGGAGACTTTGTGATGTGTCATGTGTTTTCCCCTTATCGTCATGTTCTCACAGTACAGTTACAAAAAAAGGACAAAGGGTCAAGTGAGAAAGATGGTAAACAGATATGTGAGAGTTGGGGCTGTGATGTCAGTACTTGTTCCTACTGGTTGCCACGCAGCGTGAAATACCAGTACGATATAACATATGATATAAAACTCATATTTTCACATTCGCCTGTTTTTGCTCTCACCACTTTAAATGTGGAAACTGGGCCAGCGAGTTTCATGTGAACTGCCTGGCCTGTAGCAGAGAGCGTGACTCAACTGCCCAATTCTCACTACATGGGAACCACCTCTGCTAAACACACAAAACTCTAGTGAACCTACAGAGGGAATTTACCCTCTGTAGGTTCAACAGTGTTTCAGCAGTGCATTGCACATTTAACCTTTTAATAACACACAGTTCTGTTATCTCCTTCAAACCCCTTTCAACACTACGTGCTGTTTCTGTTGTTCTTCTCCAGGCTGCAGTACTTTCTGTTTCGAGCTTGGCCAATCAAATTTGCCGGTGGTTCTTTAATAACGTCTGTAAGTTGATGCTCTGCAGGTTGTTTTGCACACGATGTGTTCCGCTATCGGCACTTTCTTGAAACCAAGATCTCCGATGCCATCTAGTGGTCTCTTGTCTCCTGATTGTGGTTAGATAGTAGGAGTGTTCTTGTTTACAGGCTTGCAACTCGCGTCCCGTCCCGTTAGTGTGTGGGCCACAATCACGTCATTATTCTCCTCATCAGTGTGAACTTTCTAAGTATTTGATATCTCTTTCTCTGACTCACGTTTGCTTTTGGTTTTAAACTACAGCCAGACAGGACTCTCCCCATATGAGTGAATGCTGAATTCAGTGGGTGGAAAATGCCCAGAAGCAACAGTGGGTGAGAAGGCGCAAAACTGGGAAATATCGGGCTGTCAAGAAATGCGCATAATTGCATATTAGGTATTTGTGTCGAGTTAAACGTGTGGGCTTAAAGTAAAGCAGTACCCGAATAATTAAAATGAATAAACAACACAGTATTTGGTCACAGGTCAAATCAAGTTTGTAGAACAGAAAAAAAAAAAACTGCGCTGGCGTGCATCACCTTCACACTTCACAGCTCTTGCGTGAGATTTTGATCACAAGATTTTGTGTAAAGATTGTAAAGATACCCCTTCTGTGGTTTCATGCAAAAAATAAAAACAAAACAAAAACTGTTGCTAAGAAAGACGAAATAGATTTCACACTCGATAAGTGCACAGGCACCTTTCAGGCACTGGGTGAAACTTTCAGAACAGAGACACAGGTGCGTCAGGTGAAGTAAATAACCTCGAATGGGGCTTAGATGACAAATACTCCAGGCTGATAACGCTCATGCGTAGATACCAGGGTTTAAAATGCTGCAAAAATGTTCTCTAGCAGACCTCAGTGAGTAACTATTGTAGCGGACGTGGGTTGAGTGGGAGGTAAAATCGTGCGTTCTTTGTGCAGTGATGCAACACACACTGCTTGCACTGATTCAAAAACAGCAGCGGCATCTGCTCCGGACTGATAAGATCAGCAACAGTCCCCTTCCTGATACCTTCTCATAGTTTATCTCTTGAACTGATCTTCATCACAGTAATGACATTCGTTCACTATTACTGTACACGTATATTCCTCCTGATTTTAATATTCTCACTTTGCTTTTCATTGTTTCCCCGCAGTGCTTCCAAATGTCACTCTTCATATGAAAATAAAAAGTAAAGAAAAACGTGTCAAAGGTGTTACGCTATCGCAAACAACAATCCCCTCTAATGCAAGGCTTAACATGGCTGCTGTGTTAGTTGGGTTTCTTGTGTTTAATAATTTTAATGAATGACTGATTGCAGCCATGTGAATTAAGGGTTTTCCCCTGCTTTCTAATCATGCCGGGAATACAGATTTATCTCATCCTCCAGCCCTCAAAAGCTTATGGGAAATCATGAATGAATAATAATAACAGACATTCTCATGGGGGTGGAGATGAATGAATATATGCGCACAAAAGTTTCAGTAACGCTGACTGTGCCTTGTACGTTTAATGGCAAAATAACAGAGGACAAAATAAGTTATTTACAACACGTAGTAACATGTAAACACAATCTTCTGTACAAAGAAATATACATGCAAAAGTAAAAATAAGTCATACTAAGACATTCAAGATGACATTTCTGCAGTCTTGTTTTAGGTGTATTTAAAATATGACAGTTGTGAGGTTTACATCCCGGGTGTGGGCGAACTGCCCGACCCTTCTCTGTACATCTTTACATCGTGAGCAGGCGGGTTTCCCAAGAAACCGTTTCTCTTCGATCGTAACCTGACAAAGCGATGATCAGGATAGTTTCAGGGAAACCCTTATCCACATTAATAAATAAAAATGACACAAAATGAAAGACGGAGACTTTACAGACCAGAGAGACAAGTCAATAAACTCAACATGTTATCGACAGCAACTGACAACCTTCAAATAAAACGAGAAGCGACGCGAGTTTTTCATTTTTACCAACCTCTCGAACTTAATTCACTGGACTGGCACTTTAAAGAAGTTTTTAAGCAACTTTTTAACCTAAAGACGTCATCGTATTTAAATGAAAACAACTGGCAGACCTTTTTCACGGGAGATACCTGTTAATGCTAATCAGAAAAAACTGTGGTTCAGGGGTTGTTATTATCTGCCAGAAGGTATGATTCTTTCATCAGTGCAGTCCATGGTGACTTTTTCACCCCAGACCTATTGCTTGGTGAAGATATAAACCAATACGGTCTAGCAACATACACTAGTATCTACCTACAAGAGCCAAACAAACTCACACGGCAAATAACTTTGTGCACGGCTTGAAAAAAAACAAAAAAGAAAAGAAATAATAATAAAAAAAGACAAGTCAATATAATTTTTTTCAGCAATAAACCACCAAACAATCTTCTTATTACAATAAGAATAAATAAAACCACAAGGAACCTTTGTAAACGCTCATATGCCTCTGCTCAGTGTGGTCTGTTATAACTCAACATGACAAGTCATTAAATAAGCAAACAAACATATTAGCAGGAGAACAAAGCAGAGCCAACTTTGGTATTGTTACAAAAAAACAAAAGCGAAACAAGGACGACATAAAAGCATAAGTGCCTATATTTCATAGATACACATTTTTATACATTATTTTGGAAAAACTCTCCTTTTGTTGCAGGGTTGTTGTTGTTGTTGTTGTTTTTTTGTTTGTTTTTTTTGCAGGATATTAATACTGAACTTAATACATAAGAGTTAACACAATACATACATCTATTGCAGTACCAGGTACGTACATGCCTTTTTAAGAATACGGCTACAACACAAGTTTTCATAAATAGTTGCATAAATGTTAAAGCTGCGACATTGCACGTGGGAACCTAGTAGCGGTTTGATCCGTCCGTCCGCAGGGACTCACTAAAACTCAGCAGATGGAATCGTTTTTGTTCGTCGAGAGATAAATCCGTCAAAATGAGAACGAAAAGCGGGAAAAACGTTATTTACATATAAGGCGGATGCAGGTAAAAATCTGAGAAGCTCTATCGGGATATTCTTTTTTGCTGAGTTGTTTTAATGCTTTGTTCAAGTTAGTTTCTCTTAGTGTCACAAACAGAAGTGATTTAACCTTTGAAACTGAAGCGGGGGAGAGTTAAGAAAAGCAAACTATTGCACTGAATGTAAGTTTCTGCAAAACGTGGTTTTGGTAGTTACATCTTGTTCCAGAATAAGAGGACCCTGCTGATGGGTGCCACTTCACCACGCAAATCTCACTTCCCTTTTTTTTTTCTTTTCGTTTTTTACTTTTTCTACTCGCCAGCTACCCTTTGTTTTCCAAAAGGTTATGAATAAAGACAGTTCTCCGTCTCCTCGCTGTACATTTTGTTTCATTTACAAAAAGTAATCTCTCGTTACAAAAAAACATTTTCTTGTGTTCAACCGAAAGCAGCCTGAAATATTCCTATTGTACAGTATTCTTCTTTTTTTTTTTTTCTTTGTTTAACACTGTCCGAAACGCAAGACTCGCTCACGCTGGCTTGTTGAGAAAGCTTGGTTTTCTCCCTGCTGAGTCAAGGTTTTGAAATCTCAAATGGATTCCAAGAGTTCGCTTGTTGTGCAGGCATAGTGACGGTATGCCAGGTTTAAGGAGGGGAAGGGCTTGGGGGTTCGAAGGGTTTAATCGGCAGAGGTTAGTCAGTCGGCAGCAGCAGCAGCAGGACTTTTGTGGCTTTGTGAGGGAAAAGGGGATTGTAGCAGGCGTGTCGCTGGTGGTGCTCTCAGTAGGCTTCTAACAAGGATCAAGTGAATGAAGAGCAGTAGTGGAAGAAATTCCTTCTGGTCGTGTTTACCTGGTGACCTACTGTCAGGTCTGGCTGAGCAGGCGGCTGTGAAGGAAGGCCTTAATGGTGCCTATGGGCCGGACATCATTCTGGTGTTTCCGTCTCTCGATGAAAGAAATGAGCCTGGATGTGTCCAGATGTGTGCCGCAATGATTCCGAGATGGTGACAGTGCTGGTGGCTGTGTGGGATTTAAGGTTGAGTCACTGCTTGATAAACCTCGAGGCTGGAGCCAGGGCTCCTCCAGGCAGGACGCAGCAGGGGGCCGTCGCTCTGGCTCGCCCCGGAGCAGCAGGCAGATGAAGTCTCTGGCAGCTGGGCTCACACCCTGGAAGTAATCCTGAGGGAAGCTAAAGTCCAGGCGACAGATGTTCAGACACGTCTCCTCAAGGCTCTCGTCCAGGAATGGAGAGGCGCCGCTCAGAACCACATAGGTCACCACCCCTGTAAATCAACCAGTTGGTCAATCAACAGGTTATTTAGCCAAATTAAATTAACTCATTCAGCTCACTTTTAAATCCCCTTTGATAATTAATATAGCTTTATATTAAACAATCATGCACAAAAGCAGCTTCTGCAGCTGCTAAAATATTATAGCACCAAGACTACAACAATAACAATCCTCTGTTAGATAATTTGCCTGCTTGTTGAGGCTTTCACTGCATTATTGTAGGGTCTTTACCTTACAACACAAAAAAGCCTATAAATGCCATATAAACAAAACTGAACTGAATCATTCATTTTACACTGCACTCCCTTACGCTGTACTAATATATACATTTTTCTGATGAAACTCATCATCTACATACATAGCAGTAAAATATCACTTGAAGCTTCAAAATATTGAAGTCAGTTAATAGATTGCTGCGCGGTTGGCAAGTAGAAATTGCGACTGGGGATTTAAATCACTGAACTTTGCATCCCCAGAGAGGCTGACTGACTGCACTGCAGAGGAAACACTTGTGTTAACGCACCTGGCTTAGAGATTGAGATGATAGTATCGCATGGGAGTATTTCTGTCTATTTTTGTGTCTTAGTCAAATATCAATAAGCAGCCTTTTGCACATACTGACAAATAAGAACAAAGGAATGTGTATTTAATACTATTACAGTGGGTTTCTGCTGCTGTGATTGTGTATTCGAGTACATAAAGGGTTCTCTAATGCAAAAATCAGCAAGATACAATTTCTCTACAGACCTAAGCTCCAGAGGTCAGACGTCAGTGAGACGGGCTGACCCAGGATCAGTTCAGGAGCAGAGAACTCTGGGCTTCCCAGAAGAGGATGGATGTAAGAGGAGGGGGGGTTCAGTTGAACAGCATCACCAAAGTCTGTCAGCTTGATCACTGGCTGGGAGGACGCATGTTCCACCACAATGTTTTCAGGCTGTAGGAGCAGGATAGGAGGATATAGGACACAATCATCAGACCTAGAGAAGCACAACAGCAGTGCAACAGCTTCCCCAAAAAAAGATTTAGATTGTAATGCTTTGTTTGTTGAACTGTTTACTTTGAGGTCAAGATGTGCTATCCTCCAGCTGTGCAGGTAATGGAGAGCTTCAAGAATATCTCTGAGGTATAAAGCAACTTTCTCCTCCGTCAGGTTGCCCCAGCTCACGATGTAGTCCAGGAATCGCCCCTGGTCTGCCCTGATAACACAAACACAACATGCATTTTATTTATTTATTTTTTTTAGAGACAAATCTAAGTATGTTTTTCAAACAGATCAGATGTCACAGTCGTTTTACTTACATCTCTAGTACCAGTACGTAGCTGCTGGCTGTCTCATACGTGTCTAGCAGCTTGACCAGATTGGGATGGTCTAGATTCTGGAGGAGTCTGATCTCCTGCAGGACCTGTTCTCGACGCAACAGCTTCTTGTTAACATGCTTTGCTGCAACTGTGCGTTTACTCCCTCTCTGGTCGCATCGCTTAGTCACTGAGAACCGACCCCTGCAAGGCAAAAATTAGTAGTTAGTAAACTGAAACTTGAGGAATAAGACATTTCATTTGTGACTCACTTTTTAAAAATATCCTACATCAAATTTATAAACTATAACGCCCAATCATGACTGGTGGACTTGGATGTATAATGTCAATCTACTTCTTTGTTGATTATCTATATCAGCTTGTCCAATGTACAACCTCATTTCCAAAAAAGCTTGTGACACTTTCTGAAAATGTCGTTTCTCATTGCTTAGTAAAGTTTGAACTTGTATTTGTGAATGCAGTCACAAATTGTGTTAAATGATTTGAATATTGCTGCATTCTCTAACCAGCTACTGAGGAATAAGCAACTCATTCCTCATTTAAATACCTTCACTTGTATCATCTGTCGCTACTGCTATTACTACTACTACTATATATATGAGTGCTGCTCCTAATTTATTAGCTTTGATGTGGTCGAGAAGCACTGCGTGACAGGAAAACACACCTTCCTAGTTCAGTAATCTCTGTGTACTGGGACTCAAAGCCGTTTTTCCAGAGGAGTTCGCTGCCATCGTCAGGGGTTCCTGAGACAACACAGTGAATTCACAATGATTCAAGTATCAAATGTAAAAATTATAAAATCAATGTTTTAAATGTTTCAAACACCTGCGTGGCATAATATCAAGAGACATACACAATGACAGGACTCTGACCTGACACTCTAAGACTGGCAGAAGAGGTGACAGCGCCTGCTATGTTTGTAGCAACACAGGTATACACGCCGCTGTCCTCTACAGACGCGTCCGTGATGCACAGGGACGCCTCTCCGGTCTCACTGCAGAAATGGAGAATAAAAGGAAACAAAGCATTAAGTGAAATTCACAAACTGATACTGTAATTTGCACAGAGTTATTATGACTTCATATTCTTTTTTAACAACATGAATGTGTTAACTGAGTTTGTTAGCAGCACATCTGCACCTTTACGTCACAGGCTAATGTAAGATTTGGATTTTTCTAGCTAAAAATCAATAAAAGAAATTCAAGTGAGCCCCCCCACACCTGTAGGTCATGCTGTATTGTCCGTTGTTGCTCAGAGAGTTGTTGTCAGGGCCACGCCAAGTGATGGTTGGTCGGGGGCGACCGCAAACTTTACACCTCAGAGTAACTGCATCGCCACTCTCACATGTTGCATCACTAACTGGAATGAGGAACTCTGGGGGACCTAAAAAGAACAACAACAAAAACCCAGTGAAGCTTATTGTTTATCTTTTTGAATTTTTATTCCAAATGCAAGGAAAGATTTGCTCCTTGGCTGAAGCAACAACGTGCACGTACCTTCATAGATAAAGTTGGGATTCAGAAGCTGAAATGACAATTTGAAGATATAATTAGATTTCTTGCACAAATTGCAGTGGATGTCGGTGGGGTGGCGTTTAACGTGACACTTTTCTACCTTGACAGAGACTTTGTTGGCCAGGCTGTCCTGAGACTTTCGGTAGCCGTTCTCAATTTTCCTGCCCTCCTTGTCTCTTTTCTCAGACTTCCGGCGAATGCGCAGTGCTGTGTGCCACGATAATGACTTTCTAAACAAACGCAAGAACAAAAATCGAGAAGTTTCAGGTTTCACGTTTGCATAATCGTAATCACTATGACTGTCGTGTTTTCTGTGGCAACCTAAAAAGGAAGGAAGGCTGCTTATGCTTACTTTATGGTGCCTTCGGAGAGCTCGGGTGTGACTGAGGATGAAGTGTGTCCTAACACGTAGCCAGGGATCCAGCCCTCAGCCGCAGGGCAGTGCTCATTGGCTGCCCGGTACACCAGGAACATGTTCTGCTGGTTGCTTGCTAGCATTTGGACCACCTCACCCTGCACCACACTGATCTCATCCTCCTTCACTGCCACATAATCCTGAGTCACCAGCATGGTGGACACGCTGCTGCTGCTACTACTGCTTTCACTCTGTCAGGAGGAGAACACATTAAATCATGAGTTACTGCACACATTAACACACATGAAAATACATAAATGCACATATGTCTAAAAGGGAAATGTTACTTCACACCAATCAAATGGATAGTTTGATTGCAGGGAACATGTATAAAAATGAAATTGAGAATATGTTGAACGCATGCAGTGCAAAATGCTTTTTTTTTTCTTCTTTTTTTGAAAAAGCACTTGTTTGTATTTAGAGCAACGGGCTGACAAGTTAGACTGAGAAGTTACAAAAGCACAGAGCTTATGATCCCCCCGGGCAGGGATGATGAAATGAGGAACTTTATGTTTTCAAAGACAAAGACGAGTTTTCAAGAAGAGGTGCTGAAGACACTTTGAAACAAACAGGGCAGGTTGTGCAAACAAGCTTTTAGCCTTTGTGAGGTGAGAAACCATCTCACCAGATAAAAAGCCATTTCAAAAAGAAATTCTGTTGGTACTGTCAAACAAACAAGGCAGGTTGCGGAAAACAAAACGCTGTTTGTGCAATCATAAGGTTAATCTCTGTGAAGTGAGAAACCATCTTACCAGAAAAGAAACGGCTTTTTTGAAATGTGCTAATGTTTTCAAAAACCAAAGAAAAAAAAAACGTCCCATAGCTTTTGAAAGGAGATTGGAAGTTATCACCTAACGGAAAAAAGAGATAACATGTTTTTGAAATGGCACTTGTTAATGTTTAGTAGCTACAGTTGGAAAGCAAATGCGTACTGAAGCTCAGAGAGAGTCTTGAAAAGCAGATACAAGTTTCTCTGTGACTCAGATCCACACTGTTAGTAGTTTCCGGAAAGGCAAAAAATCTCCCTCACACACACTGTCGGTGAAGTTAGTGCACTCAGATAGGTGTTATTCTTCAGTCATTCAAGTGTTTCAGCAGCAGTAGTAGTTGTTGAATTTAAAAGCCATTCTCAGAGCCAGCGGCAGGTTGACTGACTGGCAGACAGGCAGCCACTAAGGGTGAGGTTAGTGACTAGTAAGTACTCTAGGCCTCGCTGAAGCCTGGGCCTCGACTTGGCATCTTACCCCGTTGCTCTGGGTGGAGTGTATGGACTGCTCGCTGGTGGAGGAGCAGGTGCTCATGCGATCTATGTCCTTACTGTGGCTGGAGTGGCGGTGATGAGAGGGAGTCCCGTAACTTCCTCTGCCCAGAGAGTCGCCTCCACTGCCACCATTGTCACTGGGGTAGGAGAAGGAACCTGGCCTGCTGGCAGGAGAGGGAGGCAGAGCGGGGACTATGGCCCAGAAAGCGTTGCCTTTATGAGCTGGGCTGGTGGGGACGAACGCTTCCTTTCCTCCTCCTCCTCCGGGAGTTTGAGGTAATATCAGAGGTGAAACTGTCCCAACTCGAGGGCTTTTGAGATGAAAATTCAGAGGAGCTACTGGCATCTGTGGTCTGCTGGCCATTTGATGCTTCGGCATTTCCTCTGAGCCTCCGAGAACCTGTCTGACACTGCTGTCCATACTACCTGATGGCCTGTTACTGTTATTACTGTTACTTCCATGAGGACTATCCAGCATCCTCATCTTAGGGACCTCTGAGGCTAACAGCTCTCCATTAGCTGTGTTGCCTGAACGGGGGTTAGAGGAGAGGGACTGAAGCGGCTGTGGGTGGCAGAGTGACCACATACCTGCTGATCTGTCGGGACCCTCGGGGCCCGGGGGGTGATGGTGGTGAACAGGCTGGGGGAGGCGTGAGGACGGCTGGGGGATGCGAGATGGTCGGGAGCGCGGGCCGCACAGGGAGGAGGCGCTACCCCCTGATCCTCCAGAGCTGCCTTCGCCGCCACCTCCTCCCCCCATATTGCAGGTACTGTTGGAGCTGCTGCCTCCTGGTAGACCTGCAGTACTGCTGCTGCTAGGTGGACCGCTTGGCCCACCACCTCCCACATGGTTCCTCTGATACTCTATAGGTGACGTCAAAGCTGTGGGAGCAGACAAGAGGTTTTTTTTTTAACAACTTAATAGCCCTCTTAAACTAAAAGGACCAAGAGTGTCAAAATGTTTTATGTAAAAATGTAATTTTGTGTGTTACAGTATTCACAACAATTTCTTACCATTGAGGAAATTTCTCTGATTCTCCAGGATCTGGCTGACCTGATGGATCCAGACTTGACTGACTCCAGGACTTGGTGAATGGAAAGTGTACCTCTCCAGGTTGCCACTAGATGACCTGGAGGTCAGTGTGAACTTGCAGGGGTCATCAGCATTTTCTTCTAGACCCAACCAGCTCACCTGAAGTTATGTGGCAGGCAAGGGTAAAGAGACAAAGATAAGAAAAAATATATAGATATGAAATAAAATAGAGCAGGTTTAGCTTCATGATCAATAGGGACAATCCAAAGTAAGTCCACAGTTGGTCTCAAAGCTATTTAAGTGAGCTGTATTCACCTTAATGCTGTTCTTGAAGAGGTAGCCAGGAGTAGAGAAGCCCTTCTTTTTGTCCAGGGGTTCACTGAAGATAACTATCTGCTCAAACAGAAACACTCTCCTCTCTTTCATCCTGGATAGGAGCCCTCCATCCTGGTCTGAAACCATGAAAGTGTCTTGGAGAAGCAATCTGCCCTGAGCCACAATTTTACCCTGAGAAACAAACAGGCAATCCAAAGAAAGTTCTAGATGGTGAAGGAGTTTTCTTAAATAGTTTTATTTTGGATAAGTTATTAGAAAAAATGAAAACACACAAAATCCGACAACAAACTAGAGCTGCAAAAACAAGCGCACACTGACACCTAGTGGCAGTTGCCTGAAGCAAGACAAAAAATGTGAAGCATTTACTCTATTGTATTATGTATTTTGGAAACATTCACACACTATCAGAGGTACCAAAGGGAGACTTACATCAAAGCCTTGAAGGCGCCCAACATTCATCATGTCATTGCAGCGTTTTGGGACCACGCACATCACTTCTACAGCTTTCTGTGGAAGAACACGAGAGAAAAAAAAAGTTAAAAACTACTTATCTAGTTATGATACTTTCACAGCATTCATTGGAAAACACAACAGATTATTATTGCTTCATTAGTTTTGTGCTGAATCCTGGGCTTTTTCTCGATTGTACCTCCAGCTCTGTGGCATCCACTCCAGCCTTCTTAGAAATTTTAAGAAGATCCTGTGAAGAAGTTAACAGAGGTAAGGAGAGAAATTCAGACTGCGTTGATCATAATTTATGTTGTACAGAAAAAGATTTACCTTCAGTAGCAGTTGGTACTTCATTATGCGCTGGACAGGTTTGATGAGTAAGTCAGTGAGTTGCAGTCTGTGTCCCAGTCGCTGCTTCAGGTCCTGAAGAAAAATAAAAATCTATCATGTCCGGGACCTGACTCATGACACGGACAATACAATACAGATAGCATGCTGTGGCTATGAGGTGCAAAATGATTAAACAATCTTACCTCAAAGTACGTATCAATATACTCCGACACGATGTGCTCAGACTTAGGCTTGTTTTGGCAGTACACAATATACATGTGCAGTCTCCGTTCCTGTATTTGCAACAAAAACAGAAAAGAATATTACAGATAAGAACACGTAATACCCTCTTTAACAAAATCATGCTGCAAAACTAGTGCATTTCTTACTTGTTTGACAAATAACGGTCCCAGCCGGTCAGGATCCTCCAAACACTTTTCAAGTTCTCCCAGGAAAAAACTGTGAATGGATACAGACATGTGATTTAACCTGCCAAGAAACAGCATGTTGACATTTTCTTTGTATAATGCTGCATATGCCCTGAAGCAGGGGCAGGTACTACAGCTGAAGGATTCTGCCAGCGTACTCTTTGTGCCAGTCATAGATCTGATGGATGTTTCCAAAAACAATCTTGTCTTTTCCTTTCATGTCATCTGGAACTCCTTCCTCTTTCATTCTGCTCATGTAGCCCTGAAAGAAAGAGCCACCCAAAGTGTAAGAAGCACAAGCAAACGCTGACCAACAACTATGTCCGAAAATTTATTTATCCAGATTGTCTTCTTTTCTTACCTCCACCACTGATCCCAGGTCTCTGACATAGTCTCTCTCAGTCTCCACCAGCTCCAGAAGTACATAACTGAGAGAAAGAACACACAGAAATTGTCACGTAAGACGAATGCAACGCTCAGCTGTGGATGAATATCAGAAATGCTCCATATAAGCACACGAATGAGGACAAACATCATTTACTGTCTGGGTTCAAGCAGCTTTTATTTATAAAAACACCAACAGGACTTATAACTCACTGTCTTCTCTTGAGGAAGCCAGATTTGCGCTCGTCCACCTCGTCGATGGGTGAGGAGGAGGAGAGGAGGGAGTTGTCGGAGGGATTGAGAGAGGGAGAGCTGCTGTCACCTTGCTCCACCAACAGAGAACTGGGACGGTCTTCCAGTGACTGAATTAAAGAATTAAGAAATTAAGAGGCAGAAAAATATGTTCCACTTACTTATCTTTATCGAAATGAAGCATAATATACGTGGAGGCCAGTCTGCATGAGTATACTGGGGATATTCGCCAGCGTGCAGTGCCCATTTGTTGGAACAGAGGACAGCTGGGATAGTTAGTCACAGTTTTGACAGATGACTTGCTGGCAATGATGCCATTCTCTGTCACTAACACCAGAAAGAAAGCGTGCGCTTGTATCTACATCTATTAAAATTGTTCTGTGTGCAAGTGGGCCTCATTTGCAAGTATTTGTGAGTGTTTATGAAATCCATCTCACCATCTTGCTCTTCACCAGTTCTTCGATGGCACTGACCAGTTCAGCCGCACTGGGTGTCTCTGAGCTACTGGGACGGCCAGACAGCCGAGATGCAGACTGAAAGAGAGAGAAGAAATGGAAGGAATAAAGAAAACTAACGGTTAATCTTCAAGACACTGTGAATGGAGAACTTTTAGGTGTTGCATGCATACAGGAGTCATACATTCTTAGAGACTTGAGCTCACCATTGTCGTGATTTGGACCTCGATATTCCACATGTCCAAATAAAGACTTGGTTTGTGTGATCTCCCTAATAAAAGGGTTAATTGGGAGCCAACTTGGAGCCAATCACAGACTATATTCTTGGGAAAACAGGGGTTATGAGGTGGGTTTAGGTCAGGGGGAAACTGTGATTGGAGTGCTCTTCAAGCACACGCGCCATAATTGGTCGAAAAAATACTCCATTGGACGGAAAGTTTGCCTCTGCTACAGAGCTTAGTCGGAGGCACAAAGGGCAGGGTGAGATTTAAACGATCCACAATGCACAACCATTTAATGTCACAGACATTTTGCTACTGCAAAGACATGTAAATGGATTCACTTCAGCAAAAAAAGAAGAAAAAAAAGAAGAAAAAACATGCAGAGGGAATTTAATTAGACAGAAAGGAAAGAAAGGAAAAATCTAGATAGGATCATTTAGAGGGTTTCACATGGACAGATAGGGAAACTGGGACAGAAGAGAAGCAGAACAGAAATCAACATAATGCTGAAGGAGGGAACATGCAACCATTAAGAAAATAGGAGAAAACAGGCAGAGTTATTAGTGCCAAAATAAAGTTAAGCTGTTATTTTAAGCTGTGAGTGGAGGAGCAAGTTAAAAATCTTGCTGCCTATGAGTCATGTGGATTAATAACAGAACAAATACAAACAGAAATAAACAAAGAAAAAGCTCAAATATTTGTCCACTTTATGCTGTTCAATCTATCTTACTGTCTCTCTTGCTGATGCACATGATGAGCTGTTGTGTGTACATCATATATTTATGACTGCGTCTCGATTGCTCTGCATGTCCCCACCTTGTCATCCTGAGAGTCGGGCTGAAGCAGGCTGTGTTGCTGAATGGCCATTGGGGGAGGCAGCGGGACAGCGTCCGCCCCCTCTTCTCCTTCCTCCTCACCGCAGCTCTGCATGCCCGATGAGGAAGACTTGGACAGGGTGCCGCTGCTCAGCCCCTCATTGCGCATACGCTGGAGAGAAATAAAGAACAAGTGGTAGTTCAGAGTCAGACATGGTCACAGTTATTCAGCATTACGGTGCGTCGTCTTACTTCTTCCAGGGTCTCATCTTGTGGAGTGGCGGCGCTGTCGTCAGAGTCCTTCTGCGAGCCGGGCATCGCGTCCATGTTCTTCCTCGTGCCATCGCGGTTCTTCTTATGCTTGTGGGCGAGCTTTTTGACGTGGCCGTCGGCTTTACCGGAGCTGAGCCGCCGAACCGGACTCGTCAGCCACTTCCTTAGTGTGTTTCCAGGACGTTTGGGACCTGGGGAGCTGTGAGGACCCAGCGTTTGGCTGGAGCCGGGCTGCAGGGCGTCATTGCTGGATACGGACAAGGTGTCTGAATGGACAGAGGAAAGAGAACGAAGCACATCCAGTGTTACTCAAACGAAACGCAAAGAACATGCAACCATTAAAGAAAAAAACAAACTTTTTTCAGTTTTACACTGACTGGCAGATCTTTCAAATCAGGGACTAACAATGGACAGCTAATCCATGTGATTAATGCTATCTGATTGTGCTGTTGTGAAGGTTTGTTTACATCACACATGCTTTTACACTGGCACAAACTCGTCCTGGAATATGCAAGTATGACCCAAATCAAATCTGTTGAATTTTTGCTCATTGCAAAAATCATACATATTCATGTTAAGATGTTAAGTGTCACCAACTCATCTATTTCGGCATTAAACAAAACTCTATGCATATGTAACATAGCCTAGAGGCAGAGAGAAGAAAAAAATAAAGTCAATATATGTTAAAGATAACTGTGGATGTGTTTGTTTGTGCTCTGTGCAGGAGGCAGGATGGCCTCCTCCCCCTCTCACAGTGATGACGGTTCCTCGGGGAATCTGTAGGAGGAAAGCTCTTTTTCTTCGACTAGAAATGGAGCGGTGAGAAAATAACGCAGTATAAAGGGATGCTTGAGGCTTTGTCTGAGTACTTCAAACATACAGCCATCTGTCTGTCTCACCTGTCTCTGCTCATTTACTCTTACTTATCTCCCTCTAAGCTTAATTTGTTTGCCCTTGTATCACCCTTTATCATTCACTGCACTACCATCCTCCTCTTTAGCTTCCTTTGCTCTCGCTGAAAATGCTGATGGGAGACTCACAAGTCTGACAACTAAACAAGCTTCTGACAATCTCTGAGCAATCTCAGGATGAGGGTGGATATCCTCAAGCAGTTCAACCGAGGGTAACAACCTGATTTAAAAGTTTTTCTCGATCTGCTCATTTCATGAGAGAAAGAAAAACAAAAACCACAAGCAGTGGATACCACAGAATACATTATGTTAATTAATTGAAATTAATTACACTGCTGCACAGTTTGTCAGCCACGGTGGACATGTACTGTTGGACACACTTTCATCCCAAGATTGTTTTATACTATGTTTTTTTTTCTCTATTTGGCCAAATTATTATCAATCACCATGTCAGCTACAATTTTTATGCACGACGGAGAGCTGTAGTTATAGAAAAATTATGAAAGCATCCCCAGTGCATGCAAACATCGTATAATAATAACATAAAATTAGGGATTTTAAACGATACTGTTTTTTTAATCTTAGAAATAATCTAACTGGACAAAAGTACTGGGGCCACAGTTCGTCAATCTTATTCTGTAGCGAGTTCACGTTGCCCATGATCACTGTCGGGATTGATGGTTTGAATCGCCTCCGGTGATCCGCTCTCCTCGCTCCAGCTCCAGCTTAAAGATCCTTGCTGTTAATACAGCGAGTTAAATTAAAGGCCATTTCTTGATACAGGCGGTGATGACCTTTTCATTGTGGACACGACTTCCAGTGAGGAAGTGACTGCAAAAATATGTTTATTCATACAGGGGCGATGAGTCAGGACAACACACTCTCCTCCTACATCACTCTGCTTTAAATTGTTTGCATGAAAACACGATGAGCTTGAAAACAAACATCCAGAAAGGAGAACAGAGAGATGTTTTTCATCTTTTAGAAGTTATCTAGGTTTTACAGCTAGACTAAAGGCAAGGTTTAAAATACTCAAATTCAGTCATTAGAGCATTTAAAAAGGTGCAGCTGCAAAAGATTAAGGCACACGCCTGAGCCGAACGGCTTTTATGAATAGCAGGTGTGGAATTTCTGCCGTTCTTCATTGGACGATTTCACCCAGCCTGACTTAATGCAGCAACATGTGAATGTGTGGCCGTCATTAAGCCTCCAGAAGACTTTTCTTCTTACTTATAGAATGTGTTCTTACGTCACATGCAAAGGAATGAAGACAGCTCGGTTCCTCAACAACAAGAATCTCCCACATCAGGCACTGCAAAGGCTTTAAATCCATCTTTACTAAGATTCCTCGCACCATCTTCTTCTCACGGTAAAAATCTTTCAATATGGTGCACTTTGATGGCACAGAAATGAGAACACATGTTTTTTACAGGTTGCTTTCATTCTGTTCAAACATCTTGAAGGGATGGGAAGGGGAAACTTGGGACGCTTTGCAAATCAATATTTTCCACCCAAACACTATTTAAAGACAACAGGGGGTGTCGAAGATTTGTGTGTTTTGCTTGAGGGCAACTTCATCGCTTTTGTTGGCTCAAAAGTTTTACGTGCAACCTCGCTGGTTAGAGCAGATTTGTGGGGGAGCTTTGTAAAATGCTCTCCTCTAACAGATCCCCTGCAGTACTAAATGAAAACCAGTCACAATTGCTGGTTACAGTACTACCCTGGAATTTTTTAGTCACGGGTGCATTCACAGATCCTGTTTAAGGCTGTAATTCTGATGACTCAGAATACCTTTGTTGGTCTCCGAGGATTCCAAATCCCTCACTTATGAGTTCTGAATCCTTCCCCAAATCATGTTTACATTTGATCCACTATTCATGCTAAAAGTTAAAACTACAGGTGCTGACTAGACCTTTGATTTATTAGTGTTTAATATCAGGAAGAGTGTAGGTAAATACCTGCATTAGACAACTGTTGTTCACTAATGGGAACCAGATGAGTCTTTGATACGTTCACCCAGACTGATAAACTGTAGCAGTTAAATCAAATTTAACCCAAGCTAAAGTGATTAAGGTAACCGCTAAAATGATCACTGAAGTGAGAGACCACACTGATCAGCTCCAGCACTTAGGTGAAAACTGCTGCTTTCACTAGGAAAGCACAGAGAATAATAATAATGGATTGGATTTATATAGCGCTTTTCAAGGCACCCAAAGCGCTTTACAATACCACTATTCATTCACTCTCACATTCATACACTGGTGGAGGCAGCTACAGTTGTAACCACAGACTGACAGAAGCGAGGGTGCCATTTCGCGCCATCGGCCCCTCTGGCCAACACCAGTAGGCAAGTAGGGTAAAGTGTCTTGCCCAGGGACACAACGACCAGGACAGAGAGCCCAGGGATCGAACCGGCGACCTTCCGGTTACAGATGCGATTCCCAACCCCCTGAGCCACGGTTGCCCAGTGAGGACTTCTCATGAAGAGCAAATGGACTGTGGTTCCTGCAGACATGTGGTGGTTAACAAGCATGAGGTACAGCTACTTGTTTCATAGCCTCACCTTGATGTAATTCAAATAATAGCAAAAAATACTACTTTATAAAACAGTAGCAGTGAGGTAAAACTGTCTTCATAACTGCACTGGAATTTTATAGGTTTGCATATACATAAGCAGAGAATGGAATGTGCTGGTTATTTATTGTGATCAATATGCAGATATACAGTGTGCAAGATATTGTTTACATAAGTAGTAAGTGTGACGCTGTTGATTTTTCACTAGTCCCACCTGTCTCATGCTTAAAAATCTTCAAGCTTTGGCTTGATAAGTGTTAAGTGGCAAACTGAAGATGTTGATCTAACAGGAGTGTAAATGAAAGTGTGAGACACCTCTCGAACAGCTGGTCAGCCTCTCGCTCGTGGGGAAACAAACAGAGGGAAGTGGCAATTTGTTTGAAGCCTTCTTTTTAATTTTATTCTTTTACTGGCAATTATATTTAAATCCATCCATCCATCCATTCGCTTCCGCTTCTCCTTTTTCAGTGTCGCGGGGGGCGCTGGAGCCTATCCCAGCTGTCATAGGGCGAGAGGCGGGGTACACTCTGGACAGGTCGCCAGTCTGTCGCAGGGCCAACACACAGGGACAGACAACCATTCACACTCACATTCACTCGCACATTCACACCTAGTGGCAATTTGGATTATCCAATTAACCTATCCCCACAAGCTGCATGTCTTTGGATGGTGGGAGGAAGCCGGAGTACCCGGAGGGAACCCACAAAGACACGGGGAGAACATGCTCCACACAGAAAGACCCCGGCCTGATGGTGGAATTGAACTCAGGACCTTCTTGCTGTGCGGCAACAGTGCTAACCACCTTGCCTATATATATATTTAAATCACAGAAATAAATCATGTTTTTTGTTCAAATGAGCTATAACTGCATGAACTGTATTATAGGCATCATCCTTGAAGACCTTTCAATTTTGCTGCTAAAAATAACACAGAATGTTCTACTGGCAGCGGGAGCAACAGTGTCCGCTTTAAAGAAGTTTGAGTTTTTCTATAACTTACATTTAGATATTTTTTCTTTATTGTATTATCATTAATTTTATTTTTGGATTTTAAAACGTACTCTTTTACAAAAAAAGCTGAAAAAAAATCTGGTTTAGCAGTTAAAAGTTTGATTAATTGCTGACTTCTTAGAACAGTAAATGGCCTGTATTTGTATAGCGCTCTACTAGTCCCTAAGGACCCCAAAGCGCTTTACATATCCAGTCATCCACCCATTCACACACACATTCACACACTGGTGATGGCAAGCTACATTGTAGCCACAGCCACCCTGGGGCGCACTGAGAACAGTCCAGCCTGCAGGCTCATCCTTAGATACAGAAACAGGAATTCAGTTTCTTATTTGCCTAATAAATAACATAATAATATATAATAATATTTTTTTGCAGGTGGTCTAATAAATTGGTTAGGAAGTATACGTACATAGATGAGAAAAACTTAAAATGTATTCTACTTTCTTCATAATTCTGGCTAAACATACAAAACAACAGTACTTGTGATAGACTTCTCAATACTCCTATTCACTTTAACTTTGTGGGCTAATGTCCTTCAGAAGAACCCACCAGATGTTCTAATACTACTTAAGCATTATGTGATTTATCAGCAAGCTTCCGACACAATGTGACAACTCAGTCGATGCTCCTTTACGCTGCTGCAAAGAACATGCTAGATTTACAACTTTATGTGTGTTCTTGTGTCTCTAAGAATAAAAGTGGGGTAGGTGGAGGGGCTTTTGTACAACTGCAGTGATCCAAAAAAGCGCTGTTCAACAGAAGCATGCCTGGGATTCCAGAGGTGTCACCAGGGGAGCATCTTTCATGTGCCCTAATCTTGCCAAGAAGAACCAAAACAAACACACAAAGCCATAAACATCAGTTGGTGTGGCTGGGAACGTGCTTTTAGGGGCGGAGGTGCAGCGTGTGGGGAGAGCTCCAGGGGATTTTGGTAGATGATCTGAAAAAATGTGTACAACGCTAGAGAGGGCTTGCCACCAACAGCCACATTTAGGGAAGGGAGTGGTAATGGGATGAGAGACCACCCAGTGCACATTCTGGCAGAACTAGTGCATATTTGGGTGATTTGTAATGGTTTATCACACTGTATCTAGCAGACACCTGTGAAAACATTAAAAAGGAAAGGGATTCCATTGTTTAAGAGTCCTCATTCTCCCCTTCTCGTCAGTTTGACCTCAACAACACCCTCTGTCCATCTGTGAGCCCAACCTGGATTTCAACAGGAACGAAGACATAATCTTATCCTGGTGATTTTAGTGAATTTTAATATTTCATTATGTAACGATGCATTCACCAAATTACTTTTGCAGCTATAATGCCACCACATGATCGACAGATGAACTGTGAAATTGCAGCACAAAGCCCGTACAAAAATAGCTGATGCAAACCCAGCAAATAAGGACAAGCTGTCAAAACGACAAATGTAGAGTTGCAGTTGTTTCTTGCACAGCTGGAGCTTCAATGTCGCACTTTAGAGCAAAAAAAGACCCGTTTTAATGTCATAAGACCAGAAGCATAGTCTAATTGAGATCCTAATGTTATGCTTTCGTTACATTTTCACCAGAGGAACAAACAATAGCAGCAAGCCGCTAAACCAGAACAACTTAGCGCAACTTATCATTTGTGTTTTCCCAAGCACACTGCATAAGAAGCAAATCTAGCATTAACAGGATAAGAGGAAGCAATTTACTTTTGTCCTACACATGGCACCTACCCAGATCCAACAGCCAGAACTTGCAGTTGTCAGAGTGTTCTCCCTGCGCCGAATCCACAGAGTAAAAAGGGTTCAAAGACACTAAAGATTCAATTCCACGGGCCATGCTAGTGGAATATAAAACTCTGACTTGAAATATTTCCTTAGAGCATCTCCAAAGGTATGCCAAATGGCTTTAAGATCCTTTGAAAAAATCCCAGAATCTTTATAAATAACAATAAACCTGCAGTAACTACGTCGCTGAAATTCCAGGGAAAGTGTGAAGTCCAGTGTGAGAGAAAAGCAAAAGTCAAATGCAGCATTAGAGAGTAGGATGTTTTCTCTCTCTTTCTTTGTATCTCCATCCCTCCCTCTCTCCCTCCCTCACGAGTGGGCTGCTGTGAGGATATTGGGCAAACCTCCACTGTGCCTCTCTCGTTCCAAGGGGACGTCTGGAAACAGGCAGCATTTCTACCGTATTACCCTTTGTAGAAGCACCCACTCAGTTTGTGTGGGCGGGTGCATATTTTACAGGCATTAGGTCGCATACAACTTGTGCAGTATGCTTGGAACAAATATAGATTTGGTTATAAAATCGAACACAAATGAACAGCATAAAGCTTGGTTTAAAAAAGGAATATGTTTTCTATTAAGTTGTTCATCAAAAGTGTTGCGCGCACATTTCAGATTTTCTTTTTACATTTATTTAGTTTCTGAATGGCACTACTGACTATTTATCCAACACATAACTCTGTTTTTGGAGCGTCTTCATCTGAAACTGTGCTCTGTGCAGCCTTGAGCAGTTATGCAAGCTAGTCGCACAAAGACCTGCCTGTTTAACTATGAGTGTGTGTTTATGTGTATCTCTTTGGGCTTTAAACACACTCTCTGCTGTTAGGGCACACACAGGCACACACAGGCATACACAGGCACTCCGAGTGCTTATTCAATCAAATTAAGTTTCATTAAGTGGGTACTTTTGTATTTATTCCATCGCGAGGGGCAGTGCAGTCCACCTGCATGTCTGACAAATCTGTGATATTACATAGCAGGGACGCGCAGGCTTGTGCAACTGTCAGCAATTGGATCAGAGCCAGGAAAAACAAAAGAAACATATCATAAATCTGAATAACTGAAACTGCCAAGTGTACATTTTGTGGCTTAATTCATCTGCATGTGAAGCCTTCTATGGTACTCTGTCCCCTCAGATGCCTCAAACTGCCAGGAATTCTTAGTGGTGAGAAATTGCAGCTGTAGTCACTGGTTGTCTGCGAGGCTTCACCTCAGTTTATTTTTGTCACTGAACTGTTTGTTTCTTTTGGAGGATTTATAATGGCATTTTTCCTGAAAAATGATATGGCTTACTACCTTGCTAGAATTAACTGAAACCTTAAAAAGACTGAATCAGGGGTGTCAAACATAACCCCAAAGCCTGAGGGCCAAAATCGGCCTTGCAAAGACTCTATTCTGGCCCCGTAACCGGCTTTGAAAAGTGTGAAGGAGGACACAGATTTTGGACTTTTACTACAAGCAAACACCTCTCCCACCATCATTCATAGTACACCGAAGTCATTACGTATTAGAAAAGCAATTAAATGACTGAAAATGTTCCATTTTTTCAATATATACTATAGAAATTTTAGGATTTCAATGTGCTACCAGAAATTTTACACACTTAAGACCCAAAGAGTCATGTTGACGGATTTCTTTTTTAATTTCTAAATTAAAGTTTTAACAGAGAGTTATGCTTCTTTGACTTTTTACTTAAGCTCAAAGTGGAGTGTAGGAGGCCCACGATGTAAAATGTGTTTGACATTCCTGCTCAAAATAGTCTTGAAAACTCAAGGTTTCGACGAGCATAAGCTGATGATTAAATAAAATGCCTCCAAAGAACACTGGATGAAATGTCAGGGTGAATATCTATACACATTTTTACCTTTAACGTACAGTCTATGATTGTGAGACATGACAAGAAAAATGGGAGATTTCCTGGACGACCACCCTAATCCCCTAAACTTTCACCCTTCCACCACTTTGGACAAAGCGGCATCCACGGTTGGTCTGTAAATAAAAAAAGGCTGACAAAAACTGCACAAAAAGCTTTTTTCCCCCTTTTTTGTCATCCTTGTCTCCCTCCTCTTGAGCAGCAGCCTTTCTGACGAGAGTAACCCCTGCAGAGAAAGGCTCCTTTTCATCACCCCCTCTGACCGCACAAACACACAGTGACAAACGGACAAGAAACACGAGTCCCAGTAAACGAAGTAAGGATGACAAACAAAGAGCTGGAGTTGAAAGCGTAAAATAATTGGTTGGAAAATTGTAGCTTTCTTCTCGTGGCGGTCTAGTAAATCATTCAGCTAATGCCAAAATTGTTAGTTCCTGTATTCACCATCCAAGCATTCTTTAATTTTAAATGCAGACCTTTCTCGTACTGACTACAAAGACGCTGCCAGCAAAATATTTGTATGCTATATCACCATAGAAACAAGCAGTCCACCTCTCACCCACTCTTCCAGATTAAAAAGAGAAAGGCACAAGCAGAAACTTCTCTCAAGACATGATGACAGCAGCTCATAACTCCAACTGGCTACGTGAAATTTGATCACAGCTTGGATTATGAGTGTTTTGGTCAATAGAACAACAGTTCACAGCAATAACTAGACAACCCTATGATATATTCACATAAGAAAAAAAATGAATATAAAGCATCTAGCTAAGCCAGCTACAAGTCACTGTGTGACTAATTAAACTAAAAGCATGCATGTTTTACAGCAATGCAGCATTAGCATTGGTGGAAAGTCCTTAAGCAAAATTATGTGCTACAGTACAGTTCTGAGGAATATGTTCTGCTTTCCTTTAGGCTATATGGTAGTATCGAAAACTCTGAATTAGTGCCACTTTTGCCAACAGCAAAATGTAATTTATGCTAAGGTAAGAGTAGGGCCACTCCAATTGATGAGCACTTCTTTTTTGGTGCTACAAGTATAATTAAATATTAATAACTTGTAAGGATAGTGGGATTCATTGTGTGTGTCATTTTTTGCTGCAGACCTACAAGCCCCTACTTCAGGAAAAAAATATTTTATTTTAGAACCATCTGGCTATAGGTGTATTTTTGGATCTAATACCTTCAGAGGAAGTACCTCCTTCTCTGTGTGCCTGCACAATCCCGGCCACAATCCCTCATCAGTGTTGAGACTTCGAGTTTTTATGTCCTTTGCCCAACTTCACGTGTTAGATAATGCTTCAAATAACAACCCAAATAAGTTCCTGGAAGTCTTACATGGCGAGTGCTGAATGACTAGACTTAGTTTGAGAAGGGCTTTGGTGTTAATACATACAGATTGAGAAAATCCATTTGAAATGTGTTTTTTTCTGCCAAAATATGTCAGGTATAAGAGCAAAGGCACCAACACAAGGACAAAATCAGGTTTTCTGACAGTAATAACATCTGTCAATGGTAAAATTGTTAATGAAAAAAGTTTAAAAAAAGAGTCTAATGAAAAAAAAACTGCTGTGCTTCAAGTGGGCCTTCCACAGTTGCATAGCAACACCTAGAAATACATGTCTGTGTTCCCCGAAGCAGCTGTTTAATGGAAAGTGAAGGCTCTATGGGTCATCGATGTTGTATTTGCAAACAGGAACCGAATCCGATATGTCCATGCTCGTGCATGTATGCAACGAGCAGCTGTTTTTAAGTGTTCAGATGTGCTTCGTGAAAAAACAAACATCAAAAAACATCATTCAGTGCACCTGTAATAAGCCAAGAAATTATTCTCCTCCTACCTTTGTGGTTGAAGAGGCCCTCCATCTCCATGGAGGACCTGGAGTGAGCGATGCAGAGCATGGAGCAGGGCACAATGCCCTCCTGGGCTGGCGAGCGATCCGTGGTCCGGACCAAGCACCAGTCCGGCTTGTCGTGCAGTCGCTCCAAAACCTCAACAGTCTGGCCGCGGCGGACTGTCAGCTCCCCGTTGCTTCCGCCGTTACTGGCCACAAAGTCGTGTATGACCACTGTGAGTTCACAGCCACCAGAGAGCTGGAAGGGAAACAACAGTACTCTGAATGTTTTTTCAAGAGGATAACCTCCATATTAATAGGTGTTAGGCTAGTGTGTAGAAAAATTTCCAAACAATCCATTATTGCCTCATTGTGTTCCCTTAGAATATACATAAACATTTCTGAGTAGTTTTCTGCATTTTATTAATCTTATCACCAACACTTGCTCGATGTTAAATAATAACCCTGCAATAAAACTTTCCCTGGCAATTAATTAATAACTGTAAAGCAGATGTGCCCACACAATATCATGTGCTAACAGCACAGGGACTCAAGAAGCTCTGTACAGTGTAAGAATGAACCGGTGACTCATCCAAGCTCAACCGAATAAAACGTCATTCTGACGACGTGATCGTCTATGAAAGGAAAGGCAATTTTAGGTAGAGGTGGAGCGAGTCGGGATTAGTCATTTTTCTCACTGGTTATTTTAAAAGGTTTGTCCTTTTAACATGTGAGTGAAAAAGCAGCTGCTAGTCGCTAATGATGCTTTGATCTGTTGTGGAGGCACAGAGGGTGAGCAAATGTGGCTATTCTGCAAACACAAGAGCAGAAAAGATAGAACATTTAAAATGTTTTATGCAATTACAATTCTGGGAAATACGGACCTGAAAACATTTAATATATTAATACTATAATTGTTGCAATGGACATTCTCTGTTTTTAATGCTGTAGTTCAGTAATCACTGGGAGTATAATTGTCATCTTTGAATGACACGTTTTCAAGAAGGAAAACTTGTGTTTATTTATGTTAAACATAAAAATTATTAGCAACAGATGAACAGTCTTGGAAATGGAGTGAAGCCATGCAGCAGTCATTAGCTACACACTCTGCAGTGTAAATACTCTGTAAAACTCTGTAAATACTGTAAAAACGTCCCATGTTTTCCGATACTTACCACTGCTCTAACTGCTTGTGTGCGCTTCCATTTGAGTCTTTCAAAGCATATATTATTGCTCAATATTTTATTCACAGCACACTGCACTGCATTAATTGTCACGGCAAAGCAAAGCAGATTATCTGAAACATACCCTTTGGTAGTGGGGCAAAGCCAGAGAGCTTAGGAGCTGAGAAATGGGATGTGAGCTCCTGTCTCCAAACCTGTCCATTGTTTTCCACTCCCTCATTGCAAGAAAAGTTCCAAAAAAAAATAGAAAAACTCTACAGAGCAGAGTTATGTGTCTCAGTCCACTAAAGTTCGAATCACACTAAGGGAATGCAGGGAAGCAGGTAAGTAGAAGTTAAAAAAGAGGAATAATCATTCATTTTCAATTAGTATTAAAATTCCTGATCCCAACATTCCAAAGCCAGTAGAAAACTTCCTGCTGTCCACTGTAATTACACTCCTCTGTGGGTCCTTACAATCAGACTATTGAAGATTAAATGATTCCTTCTCTTGTGTCACTTTCCAGAAGCGGCGCAATTAATCCACCCGTGTCTTTTAACAATTACTTTCACACTGAACCTTTCATCAAGAAAAACAAAACACACACACCGGGAAAATTAGCGGTAAAAACATTCTGGTAGCCTGTATTTTGAAGCAAAGAGTAAGATCGATAGCTGTGAGGACTTAAAACTGTGCTCTCCTGTCTGGCATACAGACGAGCATCCTCTGTGAAGTGAGCGTGGGAGGCTGAAGCTGCTGACACACAACAAGTCAGTCACTAAAGCTGAAAAGCACACAGGAACACGAGCGCGCACACACACGGCAACACAAACACGCCACTGTCACTTCCCCTTGAATGAAACGTCTCATGGAGTCCGCACAAAGCGAGAGATAAAGAGATGCATTCAAAAAGTGAGAATGAGATGCTAATTTGAATTTGCAGGTGTTACTGTGTTTCAAATGTGCATGCATGTGACTGCTGCCTAAACTGAGGCACTGTGACTAATTAATCAGTGTCTGTGATAGTTTAGACTTCAGCGGATGCTCCTCACCCCCTCGACCATTAAAATTTCACATTTGGGTCATGTGAAACGACTGCAACTCAAGCGTGAAAATAAGGAACCGATGCAGGAGTCCAGTGATCAGTTTATAATTAGTATGAGATAAACGTACGGGGAGGCTATTTTATCTGTGTGTGTGTGTGCTGCATGTTTTTTAGCTTTACAGTTGATCATACTGAGCGTAGGAGGACAAGCCTTCTGTGGTGCTATTACCAGATATAACCACAGCCACAAGCGCAAATACACACGAAAAAACAAACACACACATGCCGCTTTAAAGCTCTGAGAGTCGGGCTGTTTCTTCCTCCTAACACAATCAAACAATTTCACAGGAAACGACTTGAGGACAGTCGACTGCATCTAAGCATTTTGCACATTTGTTTTGTGTTTTTTTTTTTTACAATCGTATTACTGAGTGACAGCATTAATCGACAGCAGAGCTGCAATGTGACTGCATGAACTGCACAGCAAGACAGGACAAAATAAAAACAAAAAAAAGAAATAAATAGCACTGAAAACTTGACTATTTTTAATGTGGCTAAAGTGCTTCCCTTACATACTGGTTATGACGAACGTCCGCGTGAGTTGTGTTTTTACCTTATCGCTGTCCAGTGTGTTCTGGGACGTACGTGAGGCAATAGAGATGGTATCAGGTTGGCTGCTGGCGTCTCCCTGGCTGTCCAGCTCCTCTCCATCCCTGCAGGCAGGCATCATTACAGCAGACCCATAATTACTATGACCAATAAACATGACATTTACCCTATAGGGCTATCTTCACGCCATATAGTTTTGTTCGGCTGAAATGCTTCTAGGCATTATCATGAAACTGATTTCTTTTCTTTTTTTTGCCTGACAGTAATCTACTTTTAGCTCACCTTCTGCCTTTGTGTTTAGTTGTGGTGGCTTTAGGGATGTGGATGGGTTCCTTCAGAGCTCCACGCAGGTGGATTGTTCGCTCCTGTATGACTTCCCGAATGTGTTTGATCCAGTCCTGCTTATTCTCAATACTTGAAGCCTGGTGCATAACAGATAACTGGGTTAGATATATGTTAGATTTCAAGGTTTCTTAAGTGCACAGTACTGTTTTCTCTTTTTTAAATACAATGACAGCATTAATAGCAAGAAAAACACAGGTCTACAAATAAGGCCTAATTTAGTTATTTTAATTCTCTCTCTTCCCACAGTGTGCTTAAGCCCTGCAGTCTTTAACTTGACTCACATGTCTATATGATGAGCACATATTCACTCAGAGCCCCAAAAAGCAACCACGGTCTATTACTGTGTTTATTTACGTCACAGATTCAATGTGTAGATGCAGCTTTCATCCTATAACCACCCTCATTTGAGTCTTCCCTTCCTTTTTCACTTAGCAACCAGGACCATGACTTCCATGGAGCCGAGTTATATAAGATACAGTTTAAGATGATCATCAGAAGTTATGTAATAAGACAGAAAGCTGTACAGCACACATTGCCAAATCGTAACACACCCCGGCAGCCTTTCTCTGTGTCAGTCTCAAAAAGCAAACGCATATCTACACACACACAGCATGCATAAAACATTGCTTCTGACTCACTGCGTGAGAATTACCAAGTCGCTTGTGAGGTTTGGATTATGACCCATCAACTGCTATGCTAATGTGATGAGTGAAGAAGCAGCAGAAAGTAACACTCCACCCCCTTAAAGGGACTGAACTTTGTTGGCTGAACAAAAGGAGCCAGGGAGGATTTAGTGAGGATGAACTATAGACATGAAGTAACACTTCTTCATGTATCAAAAACCTTACCACTTCCTGTGATCATATGAGAAGTACGTCCATATGAAAAAGAGCGTTTTCACAGGACTTTATGCATTCCTCTGAGAAACACAGCACACCCAAGATTCAGCGGCTTGTAGAACCACTTTTAACACCAATAACTTGAACTGTTTGACTTCTTCAGTCTCACACATAATTGCGGAGGAAATCTGCCCCAGTCTTTTTTACAATGTAGCTTCACTTCATTGAGGTTTATGTGTTTATGTATAGCTCTCCTAAGGTCTTGCCACGGCATTTCAGTTAGTTTGGCATCTGGACTTTGACTGAGCCACTGAAACACCTTGATTCATTCCATTTTCAAAGGACGTTGTTCCAGACGTCTTGTAGTTTGTTCAGATGCAACTTTTGCAAACCTAAGCTCTGCAGCCATGCTCTTTTTAGAGAGAAGAGGTTTTCTCCTGGCAATGCTTCAGCACAAGCCACACTTGTTCAGCTATTTTCCAGTTGAACTTTAAGTTTGAGCATAATCTGACCTTAGTTTGAATTTGCTGGGATAGCCACACTCTTGGGAAGATTGCATTAACACACACTTCAACACTCAAACAGCTGGTTTTATGGAAGTGCTCACATTCACTGGTCATTTAATCAAGTACTTGTGATTAGCAGCACTTGGCTGCTTTTTACTCTCTTATTTCCCATGGAAGCAGTAAGGGTGTACTTAGTTTTTCACTGTACTGTATATAGAGCCCTATGAAAACTTTCTTCACACAACTTTATAGTAACAATGCTAGAAAAGCTTTTTTGCAAGAGGATTACTTCTAAAATGATTACATCAGATCTGTTATAATATTCAAGGCTTTCAGTAAATCTGTTGGTTAATCTTAAAATACTGTTAAAATAAATATGAATGCAATGACTCTTTCCATAACCCATCGAAGTCAACATCTTCATACCTTCAGAACAATCTTGTTGTCTGAGGTTGGGGTCCTCCCCAACCAGAGGGCAAACTTGCAAGGATCTCCCTCCACATGTTCTGTCACTCCAAGCTCTGACGTCTGATGAGATGAAAAATGTGCAAATAAATTAGACGAAATATAAAAATATCTCAGATCTACCATCCTACAGTTGCATTCTTCTGCTAAGTTTTTTAAGACTTAACATCTTTATCATTACTTCATATTATTTTTTTATGCAGTTGTGTCTAATTTAGACATATTCAGCGTTATGGCCAAGGTCACAGTGAATGGTACGATTTGAAAGAATTCCCTCGAGGTGATCGAGAGATATCAAGTTCAAAATGGGAGCGGCGGACAAACAGGCTGACTCATAGAAGTAGGGGCAACTGAGAAGCATTCTGTCTCCAGCCACAACCGTTGCCATCACAGAGGCATAAAAATATGTGATAACAGCCTTGTAACCCAGATAAAAACAACAGGTGTCTCAAAGGACCTGGCGTGGATCCACTCAGTACAGCCGGATAAAACAATTCTTACAAAGAGCTTGCTCTTGTAGAGGTATTTGCTGCGCCCATTAGAGTCTTTCACTTCTTTGCTGAAGACCAGAGACATCTCAAAGAGGAAGAGGTGTCGATCCCGACCCTTCCGGATAAGAGTCTTAGGATCCCAGACCTGGAAGGACTCCTGGAGTATCAGCTCTCCCTGGGAGTCGATGTTTCCATCAAATCCTGAGGTAGTGAAAGGAAAATCAGGGAAGAATCACCTAAGGGGGCTTTCTTGTTTCTGCAGTAAATGCAAATATGTTTGTAGGAGGCAAGTTGAAAAAATTTACTTCTGACTCACAGCTGAGTCAGAAATACAACTGACTATAAAAGTGAGCAACATATTTCGTTTTCTCTCAAAATAGCAAAGTGACAGTTCAGTCACTGGCTACAGACAAGCAAAGAAAAACATACTAGCAGATGTACACATATGTATACCCACCCTCCAGCATAGAGAGGTGCATGGCATCGTTGGCTCTCTTGGGGACACTGAGCATCACTTCCAGGCCATCCTTGATCTCCCCTTTTCCTTCCTCACAGCATGTTAACAGTTCCTACAGTGGAGCACACAAACGTGTCAATCCAGTGGCATTTAAATACAAAACCTTCTTAAGATTCATTTAAATGTATGCTCTACCTTTAGAAGCAACTGGTATTTTGTGATTCTTTGGACTGGCTTGATCAGGTAAGAGGAGATAGAGTTTGCGAGACGATGTCTTTGCTGAATTTCCTGTAAATTGAAAAAGGAAAGAGACACTTTTACAGGAAAGTGCTTCATTCATTCTAAATCATGCAGCACACAGAGGAACCATGAGAGTTAAATTAATTATGATTCGAAGTGAGTCAATTTCAGATATAAAATGCAAATTTAGTATTTCTACTCCCCGAGGATGAACAGAAAAGATTAATGCTGTTGGTAATATCTTACATCAAAGTAGGGTCCAGCATGTTCCACGATGAGCTGAGTTGAATCTGGCTTGTTCTTACAGTAGTTCACATACATCTGAAACTTATCAGCCTTAGCAGGAAAAATAACAGCAGTATTTATTCACCAGAGATATGGATAAAACATAAACCTTTTTAGAAGAAATGGACTATTGTACTATGTCATGTTTTAGCATTTAACATAGTGTAGAAAGAAACAAATTACTAAGGTGCAAGTTTATCTCTTACCCAGGTTACAAAACAATGGCCGACATCTTCTGGAAGCTGCTCGTACTTTTCTAACTCCTTCAGGAAAATACTGTACAGAAAGAGGAAAAGGTAGACGGTCAAATTTCAGGGTCAAACTGTGGATTCACTGCACCTAACAATGATTTTTTTTTAAATCAACCGATATTGATGGTAAGGAAAACAAAGTGTCACAAAATAATGCACTACTGACTTGTGATGAAACTCATAGAGGTCCTGCATGTTCCCAAAAATGATGTGTTCCTTGTTGACAATACCAGGAGGAATTTCCTCCACGCCGCTGGTCATTTCCCACAGGTAGGTCTGCACAGACGCGCACGCCACAGAATAATTAATTCATCACCTAGACTTGTGTCTAGCTTAAAGAAAAAGTAAACTGGCAGTGTAACCAAATGGAAATCATTTTAAAGAAAAATATCGTCATAATTCAAGAACAAAGAATGAAATGCGTAAAGTTTTATTTGTATTGCACCTTTCAAGATAAACATCAAAGTGCTTCACAACAAAAAGAGTAAAAAGTATGAACAAAAAGCTACCTATGAGAAAGTTTAAAAAGATGCGTTTTCAGCTGTTTAGTGAAGACTCGCGTCTGTTACAATACTTACATCCATACACTCCCGTAGGTCTCGTACGTAGGCTTTCTCTGTTTGAATCAGCTCTGCCATTATAAATCTGAAACGATATAAATATTGGGAAATACAGAAAGTGATGCACACGGCACACTGCTGTGACTGACAAAATGCAAGTAAATATAACTCAAAAACAAAAGGATTTCTAAAGAGATTAAAGACTGCAATTTAGATCAACACTTTAGAAGAAACGAAGAAGAAGAAATTAAAGGATTTTATGAACAATTTATCCACAGATGTGCTTGTAAAACCTGTACCTTTTTGTTTCTTAAAGATGACTTCATGACGTCAATGAGTTAAACAAACCAATGGGTATGATAGAAGTAATCCGTGTGTGTGTAAATATTACAAAAAAATTGGTTAACAAGGAAAGACACATAGAACAGCTCTATGTGGAAGCATTATAATTCCCCTTGCTTATAGCTGCTTATGAGTAGTTACAACAGATATTTTTTACAGCATCAGCAACACAAAGTTGTGCCATTAAAGCTCATAACTCTGTGTCGTTGTGCACTATAAACAGTTTTTGTACACACTTGAATGAATCTGAGGTAATCAGGATGATATTTACATGAAGTTTGGGTTATTTAACATGAATTTACACATTACTTAACAGTAAATATAAAATGAAAGCTAACCTCAAGCTAGATATTGTCAACAGCACTGAAAAAACTGAAAATGTTTTTATATGTTAGCTGGAAATGATGTGCCTGAAACCTATGGCCTGGGAAATAAGCGGAAAATCAACCCGTCTGCTGCCCTTACTCTTTCCTTCGTGCTGATTTCCTCTTCTCCTCATTGAGTTCATGGGCAGCGTCCCGCAACTTGACCTCTGACCCTGGAGCACTGGCTGGAATGATGTCCAGTTGCAACTCTTTACTCTGAGAACACAGGAGCCAAGGGCTATTATGTGGTGCACAACAGGCCACATCAGTCACTCAGCAGTTCCACACACCAGTGGGTGATTTATCAACAGTTAAACAAACAGGATTCAGCCCAGGTGTAGTTTATTTGGGCTATATCAATGTTAATCCCATCAAGCACAAAATGATTTTTGAAAAGCTGAAAGTCGAAGCAAACGGTCATAATGCATAGTTATATCTCGCAAATACACATATATGCGTGCAATTTCATTTTTAAAGCTGCTTGAAAGATCAGATATGGTGTTATCAGCGATGGGCACTCACGGCTTTGTTTGAGTCGGAAGAAATGCCAAGCGCTGATTCCAGGCAGGTTCGGTATTTGTCCATGCGGAGAGAGAAGTCCCTGTAGCGCTTGTCCACCGAGGACACCCATTTCTTTATTTCCGAGGCATGGGCGTGGCCCTTGTCACAAAACCCATCCGCCAGCTGGATCAACAGCTTTACCCGCTCTTTGGTTTGCTGTCAATAGAGAGGGAGGGGGCACAGAGTGGAGAGGGATGGCCATACAGAGGAAAGGTAGATGGCAGAGAAAAAGAAAGAGAGTGTTAGGAAACAGTGTGTTGCCTGATGGACACAATAGACTGCTCCCTAACATAATAACAGCGACACAGTAAAGAGGAAACAGGACAATATGCCGCCCTGGGAAAGGGCCTCACAGCAGAGGGTGAGACTGTGCAAATATACACGCAACGCAACCAGTAAGTAGCAGGTAGGAAAAAAACTGCAAACAGGCTCGTCCTCCTTCTTTTATGGATAAATAAACAGACATAAATGTACACACACATACCTTTGCTGTGATCTGGAAATCTTCATGTTCCTTCAGTAGCTCCTGTGTGTGGTGAATGCTCGACCCGGTGGATGTGTGAGTGGACAGGTAAAACTCCCCAGTGTCATGGATCCACTCCAGGGCCTGAGGAAACAGCCAATCACAAATGAGTATGTATACAGTGAAGGGATTTTAGTTTAACACAGACTACCCAAATCTGAGGACCTAATGCACTTAAAACTACAAAAAAATATAAAAAATAAACCCTTAGTGTATTATGTAGTATGTATATGTATATTTAAACTAACAATAATTCTTGTGTTTAAACTGATTGTGGTCTCTCAGTAGTATTTTCTGCCATACAGATTGCCTCTAAGACTCCCTTTATAATTCCCTACGATCACATTCATGGGACTTCTGGATGAGGAAAGTTGACATCAGTATGACCTTGTGAAAATAACAAGACATGGAAATATTATGCATCATTTTATGTTTTTTGGTTTCCCTCCAGATCCAATCATTTAACACGTATTAAAATAATTAGTTAGTTCCTAAATTTCTAGCATTCACTTAAAATATGTCCTATTTAATTTCTATCCTTATTAGTGTTTGCGTACTTTAAAACTGGGTCTACCTCCCAACCAGTGATGGCAGAACTGGTCCAGTCAAACTGTGAGACCAGAAACAAGCCCTGGGCCCTGGGGATAAAACCTGGACCAGCCTAGAATAGCCATGTCCTAGAAACACGCTCGATGTCATCTGGCTTTATTGGCTAAGAGAATTGGTCCGTGCATACACCCGAACACCACAAGAGGGAGCCAAGTGGCTTATATTAAACAACCTAAGGCACCCTAGTACAGGAAAATAGAGTGCAGATTCAAACTTGCTTTGGCTCTCTCATGCCATGTTTAAATAAAGCATTCCAGCTATGAGCTCAGTTTGTAGAGTGTAAGGGCATCCCGCCTGCTACTGCAAACAATATTAACCAAACTTTTCTCAAAGTGAGACATGTTTGAATGGGAAATATTGAGTGTTCTTTGGAACTGTGGTCTAGCTCAGTTCTCTTATTCTTCACAGAAAAGCTTCCCAAGGTCAGGTTGACATGTAGGGGGGGGGAAAAGAGTTGAAGAGATGCTTTGGAAATGCTTTCCAGTAACTCTAACCTTTATATGTCCTGTGCCACATAATGGTAGCCATCCTTAAGACATTTATACATATCACTGCCTGTTTGCAGCACTTCCAGTTGAATGTGCCATTATAAAGAAACACTAACTCATTGTTTAATTCAAAAAGAGAGACAAAACAAGATGGAAGTTGCAGCTGCTCGCCAACAAAACGAATATGCTGATATACTCCCACTCCAAACACGAGGCTTATTTCTACTTCTCAGTCTGCAGTAAATCAAACACCACAATGCAGTTATCTGCTGAGCCTCATGATCAGATTGTGCTTATTCCCACTGCACATATAAACAAGCACACACCTGTTTGGCGCTGCGTTCAAACACTACATATTGCTGGCACTGGTCCAGTCTCCGCTTCCTCATGGTCCAGAAGTGAAGCACTCTGTTTTCTCTCTGCAGCAGCTCATTCAAGATATCTGATGAATCGACACAAGCACTTTGTTTATTCGAGTCGGTTACGAATTTCTGCTTAACACGCAAACAAACGCAGGAAAAAAAAATTGAACGCATGAAATCAAAACGTCGCAGAATTATTAAAATGGTGCAAGGAAAGTTAAAAAAAAAAGCCCTTTTAATCATGGAATAGTTCACACATCTGTTAATATTAATGTTTATGTTCGTGCATTTGTTATTAGCCTTACATGCAAAAGCACTGATGGATTTATGCCACTGTCAGCATAAACTCTAGTTTAGTGTAACACTGTATACGTGCAGTAATCAAAGAGAGGTGAGAAATTGCTATAACCCTCCCACAAATACTCAGGAAGTGGGCGATCTCCCCCAGACTGGGAATAGCAAAAGTCCATCACAGTCTTTTATCTTATTGCAAATTAGCAGCAGTGTTGTTGAGACAAAATGCTATTATGTAAATGTGTTTACTGCTTCAATAAACCTAGATGAGAGAATTGTGCAGCTGTAATTTTCAGTGAACACATCTATCACTGTGACTGCATGCATTCAGACTTGTTTTCTTTTGAAAGTGACATATGAAGGACCACTGCCCTGACTTTTATTTAAAAGCTCTGGGGAACTTTCCAATCAGACATGAAGAGATGTTAAGATGCCATCGAGTTAACGGCAATGAGTGCATGTCTGAAAGGGGCTTAGGTTTATACCAACTGTGTAAAAAACATTTGTAATGATTCCTGTAAACTGTAATAATGAGATCCAGAAAGGATGACAGTTATCTCTGAGGTGTTTACTTACTCTTAACCTGAGTCTCTGGAGCTTTGACGTGGGACAGCATGCCAGGCATGTTGACGCTGTTTCTGTGCAGGTACTTCAAGAAAACATCAGCGTTGCGTCTGGCTAGCGTACAAGCCTGTAATTGTGCAGAAAGAACCCGAATGTTACTCAGCGGGTCAACACATTCATATCCTTATAATCAGAGGTTGCAATGGGAATTGGAACCCTAAGATCCAGGGTAGAAGCGCAGCGGCGAGCATGCCTGTTTCACAAGCCCTAGACAGTACAACGTTGGACTTTTCCTTTTGCTACCAAATGTATTTATATTTATCAAACATCACTTGTTGAGCAGTCTTTACCTTTGAAAACAGTCTCTCATCTTTCTTTTGTACATCTTTCTCTATCTCTGAGTGAACTTCTCACACATTAGCTCTTTTTTTCTCCCTGCAAACATGGAAACACTACCTTTAACTAACATGTGCTACTTCAAAATGTAACTGCTAATACTCTCGCTCCTTTTTTGTCACGGTAGCTAGAGTGGGTGTCCTGGGTTACGTCTTTTGTCTGCCTTTTGAATGCTTCGTTCCACCAGATGAGCTGGAGGAGTTGGCTGGGAAGAGGGAAGTCTGGGCTTCTCTGCTTGGGGTGCTGCCTCTGTAACCCTGCCCCACATAAGTGGCAAAAAAATGGATGGCTTGATAGCTAGATGCTGAAATACCAAGAGCCCAACATTTACTGACGCTTGCGTACGCTTGACGAGGACAAAAAGTAAATAAAATGTGTGTAGACTGTGCAGATGGGATCAAGGCTAACATTACTTTCTCAGCAGTAGCAGCTGTTAGCAACAACAAGCGGCAGCACATTAATAATGAACTCACTTGATCTTATTTTGCATTAAACTGCCTGTCAGATTTAATTACTGTGCAGGAATGCCATTCTGGATCAGTCCAGGCCACATTAACCCCCCTAAAATGCTGACGTTTATTTTCGTATTTGCAATAAAATCATCGTTCTCACCTTGAGGAAGGCCTCTTTCTGCTCCAGATGTTTGCTGACCATGGGAGTGACATGGTCTGATTCACTGTTAGGGCCCAGTTTATCAGCACCACCGCACCAGTCTTCTTCTCTCTTATACTCCTGCTCGAGGCTTTCTAGCACACTGCACACCTACGACACAGATGACACAGTGCAGTTTGTAAAAAAAAACTGCTCTTCAGTAATCCACTCCTGGTCTACACTTTCATGCAACCTGTGCAAATTCGGGCTGCTGGAAGCAATTTTCTTATCCGAATGTAAGTCTGCAGGCACTAACTTTGGGGACTGATGCTTACCAGGGAAAGAGAATGTTTTTAAACTTAAATTTATACTAAAATTACTCATACACTAAGATCAGATATTACTTTGGTGGCACCCACTCCCACACTCATATGCATTCACGTGCACAAACAATAATACCTGTTCAGAGGTCTTGTAGAAAGCCACAGAAGCATTAACCAGCTTAAGTCTGTCCTCCATCTTTAGCATCAGCTGCTGCCAGTGGTCTGCCACCTTCAAGTCAAACAAAATAAATCAGTTTACCAGCCACTGCACTGCCCGCACTATTTTCCCTCAGAGACAACACAAAGCAACAATACCTTTTCTGCACAGTCTCTGATCATATCCATGTCATAGTGGTTTGCCTGGAGTAGAGCCTCAGCTTTCTGCTGTACCTGCAGCGCGCTCTGATGGGTTTTCTGCACGCAGGGGAAGGGTGATATGAAAAACAATGAATTTCAGGTGGTACATGAATCTGTATATCACAACGATTGCTTTGAAAATTCGACCTCAGCTTCCTCTTGGCCCCACGGGGCACTTTGGTAGAGATCTGTGAACTGGGAAGCAACAAAGTAAAGGCAATATAAACAAAAGCTGTGTCTGATTATAGCTGTGCCATAAAGGTTGTCCTAGAGTGAGCATTTCGGAGAGGAAATGAGATCGAGGGTAACAAAAAAAAAAAAAAACCAGTATCTGGTGATGTTTGAGTTAAAGTGCATAGCCCGAGAGTAAGGCTTTTGCTTCCTGCTGGACTCGGGGCCGTTGAGGATAAACAAAAGAAAAAAATTAACGATATCTTGCTAGCCTTGATAATATTTTTGTGGGATAAGTCTTAAGTCCGAAGCATCTGCTGTGTACAATTAAGAAAGATATTACTTTTTTCCCTTCACTAGTGCTGGGGTGGGAATCAGGGGTGTGCAGCATGTGTTAAAATTCCACTCTGACTTACACAACAATAAAAAACAATGTTCTTCTATGTGTGAATTGTTGCATGTATGTCAGCGTCGTAGAAGTAGGTCAGGCACAGGCCTGCATTAAAATGAACCAATGCACCCCGAATAATCAGGGGTAAAGAGGAGAAGGAAAATAAGGGGGAAAGGTAAAAGCAGCGAGAGAAGAAAGAGAGGGGTATAGATGCCGGTTATTCATAATTCCATTTCATGGCTGACTTGTGATCAGACGGAGAGGCCGTGTGCAGCGATATCAGCCTTAAAAAGAGTTTTAGAAAAGCAAAAGGTTGGAAGATGAAGGGCAAGAAAGCGACACGGGAGCAGAAGCGAGGATGGAAAAGGCAACTAGACCTTTAAAAATGAATCAAGGTAAACCTGGTGAAAGGGGGAAGGGCGGGGAATTACGTTTTTACAAAAAACACAGAAGCAAAAAAATGAGGCAGCTGAGTTTCTTGTACCTCTATTGCATGTTGAAATTGTTCGTGCTCCTTTTGCAGCTGTTCGGCCTCTTGTAAGGAACTGGCTGTGATCAGACCTGCGTTCAGCATCGACTCACCATTACGGATCCAACCCAGCACCTACAGCACAACAGAAAGCTTCGAAATTTATCTTCGAAAAGAGTGGGATTAAATTTATTATGACATTTTAAAAACAACTGAAAAACAAAAAAAAGTGGACTGGTCGTTTATTTTTTAGCTACTTCTCTATTCTGCTATATTTTACTGTCGGTACTCTGTGACAGAAATGCTCATTTCCAACTTTTTGATCTTGAAATTATACCCTGCACACATTTCCCAAACCACCTTCTCTACCCCACCTTGCATACACGCTGCCTGCAGCGCCCAAAAATCACATTTGCTTTTGTTTTTCACTGGCCTAATTCTAGCCAAAGGTTAGTCTCTCGAAGACACCTCGCTCACTCTCTCTGACTCAGCATGCACGCCTGCTGAGTGGGTGGTAGCAGAACTGCATATGAAGCCTGGCCAGAAAATGAATGACGCTACACAACACTGACACCTGTTTTTGAGAAGTTTTAACAGGGTCAGTGTTTCCATTGCACTTGCAACGACCTGGGGCGGGGCAGGTATGAGGTTAGCTTTTTAATCTCAGAGGAGCTGTGGGGACATGTGGCTTAACACAGATGTGTGAATGAACACTAAACCCTTTTATAATATAGCTCAATATTTTATCAAACCATGGCATAAAAACACAGCTTTATCTATTTACAATCCTTTTATTTCGTTTGAGCTCCCGCTTTTCTATTATAAGGCCTCCAGCAGACCTAATAAGAAACTACTTCTGGGTTTGGGTTAAAAAAACAAACACACAAACTTACACTGGTAAATTTAGCACAGCAATATTTAGAGATAGTTCAGCAGCATAAACACACAAGCTACAATTACAAGATTACTGTTGTTCCCGGCTTTACTGTAAAAGGGTGCAGTTAGAGGATTCAGAGCAGGTTGTGTAATAGCTAAGCTCCCCCGTGTAAGAGAGTGGATGGCAAAAGCTGTTGAAGTGTATTTTACACCGAATTCCTGAAATAATACGCACTAACCACACTGACGATCTCCATCCCAATTCAGATTTTCTGAGCTGAATAAACAATTATCACGCTCTGTAAAAGAGCCGCACCTGCAGCAACCTTTCTCTGTGAATGATGAGCAACTGCATTCAGTAACTGAATGAAAACTAACTCCATGCTAACACGCTATCATCATTCTGTCAGCTGTCATATCATTGTGACGGCAGTGCGTTTGAAATGTTTTGACGCGGCCCTCCTCGAGTATCAATATCATTTTCTTTTCCAGCAACCAAATTTTTTTTCATTAGTTTTAGTTCAAGTTCAAGCCTAAGACTGTTGTTGTTTGGCTGCATCACCACAATAAGAGTCCTTGTTGTGAAAATTGCCTCCGTGTTTGTTGATGTTTGGGTTTCAGATAGCAGCAGGAAAGATTGCTCCACATGATTGTCTTGCTGTAATTGTGTTCCACTACTGAATAGATACTGTTAGGGAATAACTAGATGACATGCAAAACAATAGGAAAGAAACCACATCTGTTTTTGTCTGGATTATTGGTTTTTCTTGTGTTTCTTTGTAACATTGCTGTTTATTCAAGTATTTGAACAAATAGGAATAGATTTTTCTTAATGCTCTGTGCATTAAATGTACAATAAATTAGTGGACACTACACCAAATTTCAAAGTTGCTACTTTTCTAGCTACATTGAAAGACATTTGTGGGTAATATACAGTGATGAGAAAAACGTCATTAAAACAGATCATTATGGAGGGATTTTGGTTCATTCTTCTTTAAAATCTTGTTTAAGTTCATTGAGGTTTGTTGGCATTCATTTTAGCACAGCTCTCTTAAAGTCTTACAGTCATTACAGCGCTGAGGTCTGGGCTCTGACTGTGTCGTTACAGCACAGGATTCAGCTCTTTTTCAGCCATTCTGTTGCAGATTTGCTGGTGTGCTCGGGATTATTGTTGCATCTTGAGATGTAGCTGAGACATGACGTCACATTTGAATCCTTTGGTGTACAGAGGAGTTCATAGCTGACAAAAGCATTCAGATTCATAACAAGCCCAAATAATTACCCCTCTACCATCGCGCATGATAGTAGTTAGGAGGTGTTTTTACTCGGTGGTTTTCACCAAATGTGGCAAACAGCTCCACTTTGGTCTTGTCTGTCAAAAGGACATTATTTCAGAAGTTTGCGGTTTGTTCAGATATAACTTAGCAAATCTAAGCTGCGCTGCTATTTTGTTTTCAAAGAGAGGAGGCTTTCTCCTCGCAACTCTTCCAAACAAGCCATACTTGTTCAGTATTTTTCTAATTGTACTGTTATGAACTTTAACATGCTCACTGAGCCTTTTATAGTCTAAGATAAGACCTGAATGCTGAAAACCAGCAAACTGCCAAAACGTCTGCTTTTATAGAGGTGCTCACACTTGCTGATAACAGTTAATCAAGTGCATTTGATTAGCAGCAACTGGCTCCCACTTGCACTTTTAATTCCTAAGGAAGCAGTAAAAGTGTACTTCATTTTTCACAGCACTCTTGTGAGAAAATCTCTATCCGTCATAATGCATGATGCCATGCACCTGGACAGATCAAAGTGGAGTCAAAGAAATTCATATTTAGTATTCGGATGAAAATTGAATGATGGATCAATTATTGCACTGCAAACTAAATTTGCTCATTACTGAATATTTTTGGGAGAAGCAGAATGAATACAGTTAAGAACGAGTGAGAGAGACAGAGAGAAATTGTTGACACAGGATGAGTCATCTACCCATGGTCATGTACAGACACAACATAGTATGTGCTAAAAGGCCGAACTATCACTCTCTGCTGCAGATTCTCAGTATGTTAGCACTGAACTGCCAGAACGGATTTCCATTCAGCAGCGTGACTACAGGAAAAAAGAAGATTCATGTGAATATTCATGTGTGACTATATGTATGGGACACATATATGCAGTTCATAATATATAAATATATTATGAGTTACCAGATGTCAGAAAACAGTTTCAGGCTTTGTAAGCAGTCATTGTTCTTTTTCTAGCTTTTAGAGAGCTTTTGAAACCCAAGTCAAACCTTAATCGCTGCTTTAGTGTTGCATCTTTGTCTCCCCTGAGTCACATACATACCTGTTTGACTTCAGCCTGCAGATGCCTTAACTGGACACACTGCTCCAAGTGTCTCCTGTGCTGTTCTGCGGCGAGATCCAACTCCTGCTGCTTCTCGTGGAGAAACTCCAGCAGGTCCTGAACCCGTGTGGCCATGTCCACGTCTCGGTCGCATAACAGCTCCACACCTGCAGAAAGTGGACATTCTGTTGTGTTACCAACACTGAAAAAGGTTTTCTAACATAATCAGGATGGTTATACTATACATCACTATATTTCCCAGCATCCATACAACAGCAGCAGCCACAGCTGGATGGCTTCCTATTTTTACACTCTACAAATTATTCATGGAAGGCACGAGTAGAGGAATGAGCTGGGAAATGACAGTAGCAAAGGTTTGGCCTACCAGAAGTCAAATAAGGGACTGAGCTCCCGAGGGTATTTTAGCCCGTGCAGAATTTCCCCTAACGACTGGCACTGGGTCGCCCCCTTGAATAAATACTCAAGGTTTAAATGTATTTATATTCCCTAACTCACCAGACGCCTGGACCTCCGTGACATACTGCAGCAGCTCTTGTCCCTGGTGGATGACATCAAAGGTGAGGTTGTTCATGGTAAGAGCTTTGTCCGCATGATGCTGCAGCCTCTGCTCAGCCAGTGTGAGATCCTCCGTGTCAAAGTCGCTCATCTGCTGTGACAGTTCCTCATTCCATGACTCCAGGTCTGAGATGATCTGAGAGGGGCAGAGAGGGTTAAGGCAGGAAGAAGGGCTAACATGCACATAAAATGGGAGAACGTTTCCTTTTTGTATTATTATTTCCAAAAAGGACAGTGACAATGAAGAAACATTTGCACCAACAGCTGTGCGCTACTTAATCCCAGCAATTTGTCTTCTACACCACAGTTACCCCTCGATCTAGATATATATGTGTATTTTTGGTTAGTTAAAATCATTTTAAATGTATGTTCATTTGGTGTTGAAAAAGGGGGAAAATATATACCAAATGACTATGAATTCAAAAAAAAATCAGGGTTTCTATGTTTAAATATTATCCTGCTAATTCAAAGACAGATGTCTGACAAAAAAACAAAAGAAGAAGAAAGAGGGAAAGAATTGCATTTAAAAATATGACAGCTGTTTCATCTTCAATTAGCAACTCAAGCACTTTAAGAGCTGTAAGCCAGCAGCGCGCTGGCTTCCACAATAATGGATAATATATTACAAATGGTAATAAACGGCTGGTGGAGCAGATGTACCGAGATGTCAGCGCTTGTCTCTGACTGCCCACACAGACTGAATCATGATACCAGGAGCACCTTGATCCTGGCACCATTCAGCTCTGTCTCCATGCTGTCTCGATCTTTTTTGTCTTTCTTGTTTTCAAACCGTGAGTTATAGTTTTGTTGTTTTCTAGAAGGTATTCACCTCTTGCTCTGCAGTCTTTACTTATTGTATCAAGAGAGAGAATCACGTTTTATGAATACTGTTATTACAAGCAAACTTTTTTTTAACTAAACTTGACTTTACACATTCCAAAAGCACTTTAAGCACACAGGTATGCTGGGGAATCACATCTTAATGTCAGATCTGAGCTTTAGAGGGTGATATTTACATTGCTGCATCGGCACAAAATCAACTTATCAGATTTCAATATCCATGCTTTGTGCTGTTTTAGTAATATGAGCAAAATCCTGAAGTTTCTTTCGAGGTCTGACCCTAGTCTCTGTCCTAGTGTAACCCAACAAATGCATGTAAAGAATTTAAAGTTACCTTTGGGTAACTTGAGTCACCGTGCCCTAAAAATCAAAAGTCCAGATAAGAATTAAACATTTTCCTTGAAAATCAAAGCTGTCCTCTTCAAATTATAAACAGTTATCCTGTTATCCTGTTACTGTCATGGTCCTGGGTTTGTGACCAAGTAGTTTGTGCTTGTCTTGAATTGTTAGGTATTTCTGGAATGAGGTTTAAGATAATGTGTTATTTCCTGAGTATAATTTCCTTCTGTTTCTTAGTTTGGTTAATTCTCTGTTCCTTGTTTAGTTTCATTTAGTTCCCTTTTCATGTCCAGTCTTCCCTCTGTGTACCCGTGTTAGTTATTTGTGTCTCCCTGTGTAATCTGTCGTGTCTCCATCTTTATTGGACTTTTTCCTCAGTCTTCTATCTTCTATCTTTCCTCAGTCCCTATCTGGTCCCTCTGTTCCCTCTGTGTCCTGTGTGCGAGTTCTGAATCTGTCTCCGAGTCTCACACATGACAGTTACCCAGAAAACCTCCAACACAGTGAGGAAAAATAAGCCAACTGCTAACAGCCAGGCCAGTGAGTTTCAATATAAGGCAGAAAAATAAAAATCGGGAGACAGTCATACAGAAAATAGATGTTGAAAAAAGGAGAACAGCATTGATGGCATCACGTTCCTAATCATACGTGAATAAGTTAAACCTCCTCAGCCAGTACTGTGCTTAATTTAATCTGTCCCTCAGGTACATCCCCTGATCCAGATTGCCAGAGACAGTTATTTTATTCATAATGCAGTTACACTGTACACTGCTAAAAATGTAATTTACTACAGCTTCTACATAACGTGTAATTATACATTTTGCAATGCTTAAGATTGTTACTGGTGTTCTCAGAGAGGTTCGCCTAGTAAGTGTGAGACAGCTGAGAGCTTTAAATATTCCCCCGAGATACAGAAAACAAGCCACAAATTCCAGCAACAAGAAAAACGTTGTGTTTCAAGAGTTTCTATGAATAAATACATATTCTGTGGAGGTATATTCATATTTTGGGAGGTATCAGTCTTCAGCTTCCTGATTTCTTTCTCCTTTTTCACCTCATGACAAAAGCAGACTCAGATGAGAATTGAACCAAGGGGAAAAAAAAGATTCACAAAGTTTAAAACTGATATATTGTAATTATTCAAAGCAATGCATGCATGAAAGTCTACTTCACAGGAAGGTCCTAATTGTAACTATTGAATAAGTATACAAAAGGCGAGATAGACCACTTCTACAACAGAGAACATTACCCTGTCTCCAAATGAAAAAGTGCCTCTGCTTTCTGCGCTGTGCTGTAGGAGTTTGGATTAATAGAATAAAATCTGCTCTGTACAGAGACACAATTTTTCTTTCAGTTAACACACAGGATAATCTTATCAAGCTTCCATAAGACAATAACAGATAATACCTTCTTAAACCAATATGATGATTTTTACAAATCTGGCAACAAAGTTTTAACAAACTTACCAAGCGCTCATTTAGACTCTGCTCTCCTCTCCTCTTACAGTTGAGTAAAATGCCCTCTGAGTACAAAAAGACCATTTCCTTAATCTACAAAGTCTGAAATGACTAACTAATGGAGGAGAAGTGTCCCCTCTGACTGTTTTGGTCTTGGTGCTATGCACTCATACACAGCTTTTGTCAGGCAATAAAGCACTGAGGGAGGAGTGTGCGTCTCACCTCAACCAGTGCCCTCATCTAACATACACACCCCCCCCAAGTTAAGCCAGGAGGGAGTGTCGTTGTGCAACTGCGCGTGTGTGGAGTGGCAGGAATGCCTTTTCCACTCATCATATTCCTCAAAGTCCCTCTGTTAATCCTGTGTGCAAGAGTGGGTGTACCTGACCTGACACGCACATGTAATATACACCCCTTCATATAATACTAAATTTTAAAAGCTTTACATATTGTAATGTTTTGACTCTACATTATATTTAAGAGGTTTAAGAGGTTTGTGCTCACCTTTTTATGTGGGCCCACAGTAGTCAAGAAATCACCCGAGACGTCTGCCCGTCTGACCACTAAATCCTGCTCGACCACCGTGGAAGTAACCCCATTAGCACTCTACAATTGCCCGCATCCTCCATCAAAGCTGTCGCGAAATCAATCAATGTAGAGCAGTGTCACAAACCACGGAGGCCCCAGAAAAGTCCGCCCGGAGAAAACATCAATATATGTCTTCTGACCAAAATACATGTTTTGGATACTTATAAAGCAGTGGGGTACACGCCCCCCCCCCCCCCATGGCGTCAATGACAGATTAAAATAGGTTCCAGACAATGTTGGATAACACCTCCCACCCACTCCATGACATGTTGGTCAGTCACAGGAGCTCGTTCAGTGAGAGACTGAGATTACCGAAAAGCACCACTGAACGACACAGGAAATCATTCCTGTCTGTGGCCATCTCCCTGTACAACGCATCCACTTAACACACTGTTTGCTGCTACAACTACACATGTTTCTTTTCCAACTATTTATTTATAAGTGACTTATGTATGTATGTATGTATATATATGTATATATTGTACTATTCTTAGTTAGCGTATTGTCTGTCTTGTCTTAATGTTGGTTTAAAATGGAGCACTGTAACAAAAAATAATTTCCCCCAGGGATCAATAAAGTATTCTGATTCTGATTCTGATTCTGATCATCATCATCATCATCATCATCATCATCATCATCATCATCATTATCGCAGGATCACCAAACCAAGTTACAGTCATCCACTTACCATGAGTGCTGGTGCTCTATGGAGTAGCTGTTTAAGCTATTTTTATTCTGGACCAAAAACACTAAACTTACCACCCACAGAAACCACAAGTGATGAGTTTATAATTGAAAACCATTTTCCAAGATTAATATATTCATTATGTCCTCAATAATGACTTTCCACATCTCTTCTTCTTACTTACATGATTCTTATTAATACAAGCCTGCGTCTCTTTTCAGTGCGTTTGCTTCTAAAGTGCCAGAGTGTAATTCTTCTGTCAGCACAGTATGGCTCAACAAATCTAATTTGATAGCCATGATAAAAATAAAAGCAATGCTTTCTCTCTTTCTTTCTTTCTTTCTTTCTTTCTTTCTTTCTTTCTTTCTTTCTTTCTTTCTTTCTTTCTTTCTTTCTTTCTTTCTTTCTGTTTTTTTTAAGAGCAGCGCTCATTTTTGAGCACCAGCTGAGTACAGCGTTCACTCTCACAGCAAGATGCTAAGGAATTAGCAAACTGCTAACTGGGGAGGGGGAGACATAACTGGAGCGAGTCAGTGGATGAGATTCATCGAGTGGAACTAAACACTTTTTTAATGTAGCGCACGTGTGAGTATGACTGTGAATTTAGCCGAGATTTAAACCAGCTGGAATCCTCACTCCAGGACTGAATCTTCCTTTCACGCTGTAATGGTCCATCAGCTCACAGTCACAGTCATTTTGGTTTGCCAGTAAGCCCGCTGTCACATGTAATTGATCTTTTCAACAGCCAATAAGAAAAAACAAATTGGCTGATATGATACATTCTGTTATTTCTTTCTTAGCGTATCACATGTGTAGCACTTTGTTTTTCATGTCCAAACTTTTAGTCTTTTTGGTCCCTGCTGTACACCTTAATTTCTCCCTTTTCATTGAAAACACCTTCCTGCGGTGTGGATATTTGAAACATTCTGTCTTCGCTTTTACATCTAAAGATCACGAGTTCTACTATTCTGGTGTTTCTTGTTCTGTCTTCCTCACTCTCACTTTAAAAATAAATATGCATCATACACCAACCCTCTATTTTCCGCCTACTTACGTCAATTGCGTCCCTTTCAAAGATGCGGAGCTGGAGGAAGAGCTCAAGTTTGATCTTCCTTTCCTGGAACAACTCCTCCATCTGGCCCTGGGCCTCGTCCAGCTGCTGCAGCACGCTCTCAATGTGGGCCATGGAGCTGTTGTGCGGAGTCTTGTTGCTCGAGATGGCAGAGTCTCTGTAAGCAGGGGTTAAATGGAGAGGACTTTGTTCCCAATTTTTGTCAAGTCATTCTGTTAGAAATCACCCTCACCCATTTTTCCCAGTGTATTCTTCTATCAGCGCTTCTTGTTTTCCTTTTATCTCATGAACACATGATTGTTGAATAATTGGAAAATATGTGTAACCCAAGGCCATCTCCAGATGGCAAATGTGACAGATGATCAGATGAACATTGAATATTACAATATTCAGACTTTAGTGAGGCATTTAAAAATGTAATAATACTAATAAATGATCACCTGAGCTGTTGTATGAGGTCCTCTCCTTCCTTTATAACATTGACTGTTGCCTGCAGGGTGGTCTGCTGCTGCTGGCCGAATCGCTTGATCAGATCCTGGACTGCCTCGACTGACTCTGCGTAAACATCATCCAGCAGTTCTTTCTGAAGCTCCTCCAGCCATGTCCACAGCTAAGTGTGATCGACAAAGAAAAAAAAGCCAGTTCAAATGTAGAGAAAAACAGCACAATAATCTGCAGACACATGTTTGAGGGTGGTGCATATAGTGGTGTGAGTTAAACAGAAATCTAAGAATAAACAGACGAGCTGCCAAATGGATAGACAAGAGATATGAGACAGAAATCAACAACAAATCAAATCCAACCAGTTCTTTTCAAAGCTGGTGTTTTGTGAATGGTCATCTTTGTAACAGATTAGCCATCTGGGTGAATTGGCTCAGGGTACTGAAGCCCTGGCATACGGTCCAGGCTGCAGGGGAGAGACCCTGGCACCCATTGTTTGTCTAACACCCACGCTGCCAACACAAAAACATGCCTACTTTTGATATTGTTCACTGCGTTAACTATGTTACATATTACATGGTTTCCATACTGACACAGACCATTAAAAATGTGTGAAAAGTGAAATCAAGTGAGCGACTAATTTTTCAGAACAAATGCTTCTCTCTTTGTCAAAGCCCTTGTCTGAGAATTTCTGATTAAATAAAGATGGCTACTTTTATTAGTCCGAGCCTTCTGATCAGTTAGCTTCGTGGAAAACAGGTAAACTGCTTCTTATACAATGTAGTTCATGCCCTGTCATCACAGTAAATTTGCCCTCTATCACACTGGACTGCATCCAAAGGATTCTGCAGCACTTGAAGAAGTGATGGGCAGCAGAGTTGGAAACATTCACTTGTACAAACATATGCATGCAGAGAAAAGAATCATAGTGGCACAAACACAAACACACATGCTCAGAAATGCACATGCGCTCACACAGATAGCGTACTGCTATCATTGTGAGCTGACAGATGGGATGAAGGAGATTAGTCCATATGGGCATTAAAGACTAGCTTCATTAATAATACCTAGGCTCTTACTGTCTATGAGTCTATGTAAACAGGATGTAGTGTTAACACATGCAGAGAGCACTGCCTTTCCGTCTGGGAAGGTTAATTTTGACAGTCAAAGATGCACAAAAGAGTTATTTCAAGGAGTGCTTAGCACAAATGCATTTTTACAGCTCCCTAAAGGCTTAAGAAGACAACCTAAAGACCCGCCTGCCTTAATCAAAGTCAAGGAGAAGGCAGATGAGGTCAGATTACCTTTGTATGGCGTGTGAATGGTTACTACAGAGGCAAAAGAAAATTATACTCTTTGTTTTTTACAAACAGCATAATGATTGTTGCAGGAACACATCTGGAACCAATCTGATGCATTTATACAAACACACTTTACATAAATTGCTACGGCTATTCAACATAGCCTGCATGTGAAAATGCCAGAGCAAAGTTAGCCTGCGGAGTTTATTGCATTTCAGCTGGAGCTGCAACAAAAATATGAAGACAGGTAACTCAGTTTAAAATATGTTTCTTAATACAGAATAAACATCATTGCATCATTTTTATACACGCTGTCCTCTTACTGTATTAGTCGCATTAAATTCTAGCAATAAGCAAAACGGAGGAGTGAAATCAATGCTGCAAACAGGACAAGTTGAAGCAGGGAGAGGGACACACACCTCTTTGACATGTGTGTGGAAGGCAACAGACATGTCCAGCAGCACTTTACGTTGCTCGACACGTCGCACAAAATCCTGGATGCGGTCTTCAAGCTGGTGGGCGGCCTGGTAAATTTCCTCTGGGTCGCACTCTCCGGTCTGGGCCAGCTGCTCTGCAGCCTCTAGTAACTTGTCAGCATTGGTGTAGGTGTTCTGAAAGATTAAATACATTTAAAATGGGAATATTCTATCTCTTCCAAGTGACCTTTACAAGAAGAACTTTACTTACTTTCTCTTGTCATTTTTGTCACAACTTATTAAACTGAACGTACCAACTCAACATTTTGCTTTGTTTTGGGTTGTTTTTTGTCAAGTCTACACAGTGAAATACTGTTTTCAGGTTGTTGCAAAAATAATAAATTGATGGGAAAAAGTACGTCACAGAACAAAAAGTGTTTGCTTTGCTCACCTGTGCAACCTCTTCAAAGTCTTCATGCCTTTTCTGTAAAGCCCTGGCTCTGTGCAAAGACTTTCCAACACCTGTATGTTTGCTAAGGAAGGCCTCACCGTGATTTTCTATCCAGTCCAGCACCTTTAAAAACACACACAAACACATGCAGACACACAAGCACATTTAAACAGGTAAAAATAAGCAGTGCATTTGAGGATGCAGTACGTATTTCCCAGCAGTAGGGGGTACAATCGCCTGCATTTAGACCACATTAATTACAGCAGTCTATAGATGTCATCTCTCTGCTTCTCCCCACCCCCTTTTCTTTACTCCTTTCCTCCATATGCAGTCTGTCATGTTTAAATTACAGCCTGGGTGACTGGGTTTTGCTTCAGTGTAAATCCAAAGCAGTGTAAAGAGTCAGCATTCCCATTGTGGCTGTGAACAGATATAAGTCTTTGTACTTATTAATAACCTTATTATTTATTAAACAGATGGCCTAACTCCATCTGTTTCTATGTGGGGTTGTGAAAGGGATTTTCAACATCTCTGAGAGAATATTTTGATGAGACAAACACATATGAACATGCACACAATGCCCTCGACACATTATGTGACAGTAAATTGCATCACCATGGAAACCACTACCAAGAGAAAAAGGTGATAAAGAAGAGATGGGGAAGACAGAAGCATAGATGTACAGCAAGAATGAGTGAGAGAGAAGGAGAGGTGGAAGAGGGGTTCCTGCCCAGAGGACAGAAATACACCAACTCAGAACTTTGATCTAAGAACTTGATCCCACCACAGCCACACATAGAGACGCTCACTCAAAAGAAATTAAAAAAAATCCCCAGAGGAACTTAAAAAAAGCTACTGAAATAACTGGAGATTATTATATCGTATTCTTAATATCACCCCCTCATTTTTTAAATTCAATTTCCAGTTTGAACTGGAAAATACAAATATTTATAAGATTCAATAACCCTAAAATTGACATATAATGACAAGCCTAGGAAATCGCTCTTCATTGACATCCTCTCAAGCTCTCAGAGTAAAAAATGCTTAAGTGGACGGATTTCTGGATTGGATAGTTAAGTAGCCAGAGTACAGACAATTTAAGTCTACAGGGAAACTAATTCAGACATAAGGGCAAGATGGGACAGCACTTTATGCAATTCCTACTGTACTGTCGTTGTGTGGGCGTTGAGAGTCTCAGCAAAGCCAGGTTTTGCTGTGGATGTTTGCACACATTTCTTACTTGCTGTACATCCTGCTGAAAGACACACAGCTGCAGGCGCTGATGCAGACGGACTTTGCGATGCTGCCAGATGTTTTCCAGTTGCCTTTGATGATGCAACACCTCATGGATGATATCCAAAACATGATGCACAGCCTTGGAGTAGTTAGCTGATGCCATCAACGAATCTGCACTTCCTGGGGTCAAGGGTCGCTGCAGTTTGTCCAACAGAGACTTGCCATCCTGGCTTACCTTTGAAAGTTGATGGGCAGTGTGACATTTAGTACTGGGTGGATCTGATGCGTTTGATGCTGTAAGTAGACTTAGAATATTAATATTAATACAAAACTAAAATAATTTGAATATTATATATGTATAATATATGTTCTTTATAATTTAATTCAAAAAGTTAAAACTATTACGTAATCTATATTCATTTACATGCTGTATAGAAACATTTCAAGGCATTTTATGTAATTTTGAAAATGATGGGCTATGGCTCATGAAAATCAGAGTCTAAGATCTCATATTATTAGAATATTTCCTAAGATGAATAAAAACAGGATTTCTAATGTAGAAATGTGGAATTTCTGGAATTTTTGGGCTTCCTCTTGACAATATCGCATAGATTCTCTGTGGAGTTGGCTGGCTAGTCAAGCGTACCAGTAACATGGTCAGCAAACCATTTAGAAGTAGTTTTACCACTCTGGGAAGATGCTAAGCATCTCCATAAGGTTTGTCAACAGACTGAAGCAGGAAGTGCTCTAAAATCTCATGGGAGGCGACTACTATAGCACACAGTGGACCAACCACTACTAAATACCAGTAGATAACATAACACCCCTAATGTATGTTTTTAACTGAATATTGTTTTAGATTTCTTAGCTGGAGGCAGTGAATCTACCAATTTCAAACTAAATTTCAAACATTGTTTAATTTGTGTTATTTGCTTTATTTTAAGTTGTGAAACTAACTAAAACCCAAAGAGATGTATCGATGGAGAAAGTTTCCATTGTTGCTGAAGGCATGTGTGAATATTTTGAATGCACGATTTGCATAATCATCACATCTATTGTTTGTATTCCATAGAGTCACAATGATATTTGTATATATATTTGTATACTCTGTGTGTTTGCATGCTTATTTGTGTCGCGCACTTATGGTTCGGACGCACTGTCTCCGCAAATGTGCCTGTTTCTACTGACCTCAGAGTATGCTGTGGTGATGTGCTCATACAGCCCCTGGTGATGATGGATTGTGTCTTCCAGATCCTGGAGTTCAGAGGGCAGCTCTCCCTCACCACATGCCTTACACCACGGCTCCACTTTACTCATGTACTGCGAAAAAAGACAGATATACAGTATTTGTATAGAAACACAAGTACAGCATCATACAAATGCTATTAAGACCGAACAAGCAGGTCAGTTAAAGATTACAATAGCTTTAATATGTCTTCGAAAGTCATTTTTGCACACAAATAATAACCCTGAAGTTTTCTATCCAGATGGTGGTGCATATGAGAATTTCTATGGGAGGACCAACACAGTCAAAAAGAGAAAAGTAAGACATCACTTGGAAAAAGAAAGACAGAGTGATGGTATTTATTCACAAAACTGTGAACAACTGATGGATTTTGATCTTATATGTCACTTACAAGGAAGTCTTGGGCATGAAAGACCACACAGAAAAAGAGCCACTCAGCAAACAACAGTTGTCAACAACTAATGTTCTGCTACTGCATCCGTAAGCAAAACAGTTTAAAGTAGTATTGATCATTTAAATGGTCTCTCATTGGCAAGGTTCCACAGTAACCTCAGGGGCTTTAAATTGGAAAGTTTTTTTTTAATCTAAATGTATAAGTAAGAGTACAAGTAAGAGTAGAAAATTACACAAAGCTGTAATATGGTTTAGATGACAAAAACACATCATTACATAACAGATCATATGCTGCATGCTCCAATTATTGTTTGCACAGCATGTACTAAATGAATGTAAGAACTCACAACTTTATAAATACATGCAGATATTCTGATGCTTTCAAGCAGAGCTGCCAACAGCGCATTTACGTCTGCCAAAAAAAGTCTTTTTGCACATATAGAAAAGAAGAAATGTGCATCTATTATGCACACATGTATTACTATAATATCAGAAGTGTAATTAATTTTTTGCATCCCAGTACCTGATCTGCTTTCTGGTGGAAGCTGGCAGACATCTCCAGCAAGGTGCTGCGTTCGTCCAGTGCTGCAGCAAAGGCCTTCCACTCTTGCTCCAGCTGGCTTGAGATCTGCTGGATCTGCTGAGAGGCATAGTGGCTGGACTCCAGGAGCCGATTTCCAACAGACATGATTCGATTGATGTTCACATACACATTCTGTTTTTCAGAGAGAAACAGATACAGAGAAAAAAAAAACCCAAAACATATTAACAATTATTTAATATGGTTTTACTCTTTTAATTAATTTCAGTTCTATACAAAAGAAAAGAAAAGCTACATTTACATAAAGAGTGCTCTTATCGTTAATATTTGGACATCTTCAGTCCAAATATTCACCACCACACACACACACACACACACACACACACACACACACACACACACACACACACACACACGGGAGACATACCCCCATGTGAATAATAAAAAAGCCCATTTGCCTCTTAATCTTTCAGTCTTTTTTAATATATGGGCCCCAAGCTGTTTTGTGTAGATAGGCATGGATCAGCAAACGCTAATTAACAACTGTGTTAACAGCGTGTTATTATTCTATTCAATTACTGCTCCTGGAGCCTATTATGGCTCTTAGCTAGCTTGTTTCAATCACAATGGGAAGGAAAGATGAACCAAACACCAGCTACGACCCTTAAAGCAGTTTTCATCAAAGCTGTGGACACTGGATTTACTTTGTTCAACTCAGGAAGCTTTGAGTTTGTCTGTTTTTATATTAGGGTTTAGAGAGATTTTAAACAGCTCTGCATTTGCGTGTACTGTAGAAGAACAATCCATACTGTGCAGAATCAACACTGAAACGTGCTCGATACAATCTGATGTTGGTTCAAGGATAAGAGCGACAGTGGTGAGCTAAACAGCACGGCTAACACGAGTTCAGCTTTTGAATACACAGCAGAAGTTAAGTTGTCATAAATAAAAGCATGGCGGTTAGGACTAGAACTACTATAATCCCATAATAAATCTTACACATCAAATGTCACAGGAAGAACTGTCTCTGAGGTTTTATGTGGTATTAGGGACTATTGGGATTTTGGGGGGGACCTCCAAATCACACAATCATTCAAGGGAAGAGAGGAAATGCAGACATGTTGGACTACTTCGGGTGGTAATCTAAAACTGATGGCTGAAGGAGAGAAGGGAGGAGGAGTTGGGAGAATATAAATTTAAAAAGTCTTCTTAATTTAAAACTGATGGTGCCATAGGGAATGAGAGTGGCTGTGGGAGAGAAAACAGACAGAAATACGGAAAATGGAAAAGAGGACAGGTCCCAGAAATGAATCAATCTGTAGAAATAGACAGTGTCTATCCTGTAAAGGAAGCACAAGAAACAGTAAAAACTCCCAAAACCTTAAAGCTTTAAATACTTCCTGTTTCTAAAATGACCAGTAACCAGACTCGCTGCTTTAGTTACAATATTTACTGAAGTGAAAATTTCATGGGTAATATAGGGATGTCAAGCAATATAAAAATATCTCTGCAATGTGCAATTCTTCAGCTAGCTATAGGTTAATATAAATGTAACTTTGCAGGACGTGTGAATTTATGCTAACCATGAACAGTATGAATGAACAAACCAGTCATATTGGACAGGATCCTAATTCAGTCAGCAAGGTAGCTGTATGGAGATGACTGGCTTTGTAACATGAAACACTAATAAACCCAAAGAGTCATTTGTAAGATTCCTTTACTCAAACAATGTAAACCCAGTTTTGAATAACTGGGTTATCTCACAGTTCACTTTCCCAACACCCTGTGCTCCTGCTTTCCAGTTTTCACAGGAACTACTCCTAATCTCTGTGAACCATCTCTTTGTATACAAACTAAAGGCAAATCATTTATTTGCCTTTAGGAATTTTTCTGGGTTTTCCATTTTTTAGTCCACTGAACAAGATACAGTATCAAAATCCCTCCCGAATCCTTTGGAATTCAGATTCTTTTTTTGTAAACATTCATTCTTCTTTTCTTTTTTTACATTTTTATATAATATATGCTGTTATATTCCAGATGTAAAAAGTAGCTGCCCGATGCTTCCAGTGAAACCTTTTTACATTGGCCCCTCCTACCAAGTCATTTGCATCCATAAAAATCTGTAAGGCATTTTAGAAAAACACATCACACAGTCACTAACAACCAAAGACACCACTCAGCAATGGTGGAGCCGGCAGCAGAAAACGAAGATTACATGACAATGGATGCTGACCTGTGGTCAGAAGACGACAATACTTATGAAGTTGCAGACACACTCGGTATAGATTACAACGCAACGAGGGACTCAAGAGAACAGCAACCAAACCCTGTGTTCAATGGTAAGAACAGAGAGGAGCTGAAAAATCAGAGAGCTGCGACAAACGCAACACTGCCAAACATCGGAAACCAAAGCGCAGCCACCAACCGCCCCCCCTCTCTTAGGTACATGACTATCAGATGGCCAGCGTTCAATTCCAACAATGGAAGAAAGCAACCTCCTGAGTTAGGTAAGACAAATATTCAAATTCAGACGATACAAACACATTAAATACAAACACACAAAACTATTAACATTATTTTCTCATTAGTTTTTTTCAGGCATGTTACGGTGTGTCTGGTGGTTCTGTGTATTCTGTTAATCAGCGTACTCATCTGTGTGAGCATCGCTTGTGAGTGTGAACTTCACTTTCGTGAAATCATAATGTTATCACCATGTGTATACACTGATCTACGCACTGATGTATGGAAGACATTTTTAAGCCACTACACCAGATCTAACAGACTACATTTAAAAATAGTGATACTTACAATGACTGAAAGTTTTATCCTCATCTTCAGTGAATATATTAGCTCATTTATCACTTAGTCATGTTACTTTAACTGTCCATAGGACCATGAGCGTGGAATAAATCTTCTTTGCATTGCTGTCCTTTGTAAAGAATTACGTCTGTATGTGAGCTTCAGTTGTACATGAACTCATAAACGTATCATTCCTTTCATAATAGGTGCCACTTTAGCTGGGCATCAGGTGAAGTTGACTGAAGAAAACAACAAGCTACGCGGAAAAAACAATGAGTTGACGAATCAACTAGGCACGTAGTCAATAAACACAAAATCAGCATTAACATCTTCGAAATTCAGCACAACTTCATCACAACAGAGTGCAAAAAACACAAAATTATGTCCAGTCTAAATCCTTGAGCAAACAGTTTCTTAGATATATAAATATATATTTATTTGAAAGTGTACTTTTTTGAAAAAACCTGTTTCTGTATTTACAGATAATTTAAGAAACGTTTCCACAGCAGCATATGATGTTTCCAGTGATGCTTACCCTGCCTGCCTCTCTGGAAGAACATTCTTTGTACTTAATTATGAAGTACTTGATGTAAGAAAGCTCTTTCCCTGTATCTCTATGTGTGCGTGTGTATATGAATGTTATGGGTATCAAACATTATGCTCAAACGTAACAGCTTCATTTATCTTTAATGCAGGATATCATGACAGAGTGCTACTTCTATCTGCGCAAAGTCAGCATGGATGGTAAAGGCTGCAATAGCACATTTTCTTGGAGGTGTGCACGTACCTTTCTCTGAGACTGCAGCAAATATACAAAACGACTGCTTGTACAGATCATGGCATTTCTACAGTCTGATTTCGGGCTTATATTGCAATATTTTTTGGACAGTTGTTATATTTGCTGCATAACATACATCATGTGTTTCCTTCTCAACAAATATGACTAGAAACATTTCGACTCCACGCATGACAGTTCGAACAAATCTACTAGCAATGCTTATTAAATTTAATCATTACAAGATACCCAAGTCCTGTGGCTTCAACACAATCCCACCATCCCCTCCGTCACCTGAGGCCCGTGGATTCTTGTAGTTGGATTTTTAGTTTCTCTTAGCATTTCTATGACCTTTAGCTTAATTTGTTGGGATGTCCACTCCTTGCAAAACTTTCAACTGTCTTGATTTTTTTCCAATTGTGAAAATTGTAGAATTACAGAATAAGTTTGGAAATGTCCTAACGATTGATGGTTAGCAACAATTGCTTCTTTGAGATCATTACTGTTGACTTGCTTCTTTGGCATCTACATCAAACATCTGAATGTGTCGCATCATCAAACTGTTAAAATCTTCAGCAAAACTGTGTTAGTTAACAAAACAAGCCAAACAATCTGAACTCTCTGAATTCATTTTGTGATATTAGAGTTTTAAAACCTGTAGTAGTTGGGAAAAAAGGCATCATATGCCACATGTGTAAACTGACGGCTCTATTAAAAGTGTTTAAAAAAAAGCTCCTTGACTCCTAAAGTGAATTTTTAAGTACCTCCCATAGGGGGAGTAACAGTATCATAACCCTAGGGGTTGTATTTTGCAACGTGACACATTATCTCTCACATAACAACAAAGAGTCACCATCAGCATTTGGTCCAAACCTTCACTTACACATGACACTCCCATCACTGATGACTGCCTGACACAATACAGTAAACATATGCTGGTGGGTTTTTTTTTGTTTAGTCGCTGGAAACTGGCAAACGAGTAATTGCGTTGTTTCACCTTGGTTTTACTCTTGCTACAATGTTGACACAGTCGGAGAACGCGGACACACAAACAGGAGAACAGGCAGTATAAACACACCTACTGACACTGTGTGTTTCCATTGTGCTGTGCAGGCAACAGGAAGGGGAAACACCGCTTCCTGTGGAAGAATAGGTGGAGGGGGCGGTGGTCTTTCACTGTTAAACCATCTGTATGCATGTTTGTATATGTTTGTCTACCCCAGGGGTAGGCAACTCCAGGCCTCGAGTGCCGGTGTCCTGCAGGTTTTAGATGTGTCCTTGATCCATCACAGCTGATTTAAATGGCTAAATTACCTCCTCAACATGTCTTGAAGTTCTCCAGGGGGCTGGTAATGAACTAATCATTTGATTCAGGTGTGTTGACCCAGGGTGAGATCTAAAACCTGCAGGACACCGGCACTCGAAGCCTGGCGTTGCCTACCACTGGTCTACCCTGTCAATATGGGCCTGAGTATACAGTGTAGGTCTATCTGTCTTCTCAGCTGTCTCAGTTGCTTTTTGGCTCACCTCAGCCAGTACAGTTGAAACATCCGGCTGTGGGAGGTCACTGAAACCGCCCTCTCTGGGCTGAATGTTGCAAATGATCTGTAACACCAGTGACTCTATAAGAAGATTTAGGCCAGTTGCCCTGCTCTCCATTGGTTTCACTTTTGCACTAAAAATAATTACTTTTAGAAAGTAGCACGGAAAAATGGCAGGCTAGTTTGCTGTTCAAATCAGAGGTAGTGGGCTACATCCTTATTGTTTCTCAGATTATTTTGAAGCTGTTTTTAGTCTAAAATAAATCTACTAATTTAAATGCATCCCACGAAGCCTGGAACAAGCTTGGTTTACTTGCTTGATGATATATGACAAGCAGGAATAACACACCATTATAAGTTATGAGGGATGTAAGAAGAAAGTGCACTGCAAAGGATTGACAAAAAGGATGAAACAGAAACCTTGCAAAGCTTACCAGTCAAACTGTGACAAAGGAAAACAAAGTTAGGGCAGAGTGCATAGTGTGGTGGGTGCAGTGACACAATACTATATCCTCAGCTAAATTTATTAGCCAACAGCAGAGCTCTAAGGACTAGAGTGAGCTATGATGTCGCAGGGAGGAGGGTGGAGCAGAGCAGCAAAGGGCAGCACACAGCGGTGGGAGGGGCACAAAGGCAATGCGGGTCAATTATGGGAACAGCACCATGACAAGACATGACAAACTGGGGCAGAGTTGAAGCAGAGTAAAAAAAAGATGAATATGAGAAAAAGAGCATGGCAAGACAGAAGACATCAGTTTCCCCATATAGGGAGAGGGTGGTTTGGGATGAAGGGTGGGGAAAAAAAGCATTTAGTGTGGATGAGAGGAATGACGGCAGTTTACGATTGCATTACCTGTTTCTGTGCATTTGTATGTGCGTGACAGCTAACGATAGGGTCTTACCATGCAGTTCATAGCGAAGTGGTTGTGCTGCGTCTGCAACTCCACAGCATGCTGGTGGTTCCCTCCGATCTCTGTGTAACTGGTCAGGAAAAGCCCCTTGTTGTGCATTATCCAATCAAACATCTACAGAGAGTAGGTGGAGAAAACACAGTTAGCTTTACAAAAAGCACATCAAATGAAAAGCTGCCCATCTTGTGGTAACTCATAGCAGCAGGAGTGAGAGGCCTTGTTGATTGCTAATTAACCACAACCGCTGAAGAAGGCAAAGGTCATCTCCAAGCTCCTCTGATAGGAAAACTAAAAAACTAAAAGACCGCTGTTGTTCACCCTCTATTGAGGTAAGAATATGACAAATGTCTGTTAAATAAAGGTACTTGCCAAAAACCCTGAAAAGTGTATAGGGCTACAGTTTCCATTAGCACACACTCACACATTACTTAGAATATGAAAAACTCAATTATATATTTCCAAAGGGCATTTAAAAGCTTGTAAACTCAATGGGCAACCAGAAATCTAAATATATATTTAAAGAATATAAGCAATTTCCACTGTAAGTGTAAAGATGACGTATTATGTCATCCATTCATTTAGAAGGAAAAGAAAATTAATATTCAACACCTGCCATCAGTCAGCTTTATTAAACCTTTACAACCATATTGAGCCTCAATTATCTGGCTTACATGGTAATGATGATGATCATGTTATATTCTTTTATGCCTGAATAGAATTGGTAAGTATGCTCATGCAAAAGATTAGTCAGGAATGACTGCATGTCCAAAAAGTTTAACCGCTGTAGTGGCATATTTAACATCAGGCATACTGCAGAACTGACAACACAATTAACTTTGTGATTAGTTCATTTGTGATTAGAATGATTAGTTCTCTGACCTTCTCAGCATCTTGCTCAAACAGCCGCAGTTGGAAACACTGGTCCAGCTTCAGTTTCCTCATGTGCCACAACTGCTGCAGATTCTGCCGCATCCCGTGCAGCTTATCCAACACACCCGTCACTTTAGCCACCAGATTGTGCGCGTCCGCGTGCACGTGAAACCCGTGATGGTGGTCGTTAGAATCTCCGCTAGCTCCAACACTCCCAACCCCTGCAGTCTGTGACTGTAGCCTTTGGAGCAGCCTCCGTCCCTGTGCGTCGAGCTCCTCTACCGATGCTTTGGTGGCCCTTTTCTTCAGTGCAGCATGTTCTTCCATTAACCGCCGAGCCCCTTCCAGATCCCGTGGGAGATCACGCTGGGACAAGGTTTCCTGGAGTTCTTCAAGGCGTGATAAAGCCCGCGCTGCATCACTGGCAAACGTCTCATAAGAGAGCCGCACCTGAAAGGAAAGTTAAAAGTCAACTTTTTTTCCCCAATGAGGATACGGAATTGAATTTTTAAAAAGATCTGCAATAAGACTGGTCTTTGACTGATGTTTTCTTAAGTAAGCGCACAAAAGATTTAAATTAAAACCATCTTATGAAGGAACAGATGTAAACAAAAGAAAAGAATCAAAACCTCAATCCATTCATCATGGTTGTATTCTAGGCTGCCCTCGAAGTCGGCTGTCAGCTGGGAAGGGTCCACAATCTTGGTTAAACCCTCTAAGGAGACCATCACCGTCTGGTGCGGGAAGGCAGATTTGGGACACACAAGAAAATAAAAAAGAATTACAAATAGATGAAAGGGCGAAAGAGGAAAAATAAGCACAGTTTACACTAATATAATCACCACCATATTCCAGACTAGTCAACTGTTAAGTTTCTAAAATATTTCTTACTGTAAAAACTTGACTCTAACGATAATGTGCAATCAGTAAGCACTGTACACCCACTGTTAGAATGGGTGTGGTGAGGTGACAAGAAAGACTGAGTTATCTCTCATACAAATGCTTCTATCACTGTGATCTGCCTGATAAGTAAAACTCTACGGCACTTGATGTGCACCCAAAAATAGTACGTTTGACGTCATACACAAAAAGAAAAAAAACAACAAAAATACAACAAGTTGCTTGTCCAAAGCCAAATGCACTAAAGTTAGGAATAAACTCTTTGCCATGTCCTATATATCCTGTTTCCATAGTAACTGGGTCAGAACTAAATATACCACCTCAACATGCCCACATGGGACAGAATCGTGCCACTGACACAAAGCACAGTCCAATTAGAGCTGGTAAAAAAGGCCAGTGGGTATGCAAAACTAACTAACAGTTTACAACAATTTGCTCATCTGAGCATACGGTACACTGACATGACGAGACAACAAAACAAAATGCATTAATCATTATCGAAAAGAGAAGAAAATCAAACCAAAAACCAAAAATTACAAAAAAAACAAGGTGGAGGGGTTAAAATGATTACCTTTTTATGTTGAACTATTTAAAGCGTGTTCGAGCATCGCCTACCTCAAATTCAAACTTGGAGCTGCCAAAGTTGGTCCTCTGCTTCTGCCAGAAGTTGTCTGGTTTGATGATAAGAGCAACGTGAATACAAGAAGGGAACGATTCCTGAAGGATCTTTAGCAGAGGTTTGATGCTGTCCCACTTAGAACCACGCATGTCCACAATGACTGTGAAGCCATGTCTGGCCACCTCCTCACTGCAGAAAAAAAGGAAATAAATAAAAGAGGTCATATCCCAGGATAAAGGGCTAATTCACAAAGAAAAAGATGCAGTACGTTTAACATTTATAATGCTAACATAGAACCATTAAAGCCAGGTTAGAGAAAAAAAAACTTGCTGGCAACGAAAGGACAAAATTTGACGTCACTGCCTCGAGTCGTAACATAACATTACACAGCCCTTTTCTAAAGGAACTGCTGTAACTGAAGTATCCAATCTCCACAGCATCTGGAGAGGAAAGAAAACAGTTAAAACATTCAAGCGTTGAAGTTTCCACCGCCGCTTACCAGGAGTCCTGCTGCCGTACACTTCCATAAAAGGTTGTTTCTCAGTATTAAAGGCTTTAATCTGAATGTGTAGCTAGGACACAGAAATAGACGCAGGGCCTCCTGCTCTATCTCACTCTGACCACACTCTATGAATACAGATCGGCAGCCAAATGGATAGAGAAAAAAAAAAACAGAGCAGAGCCGGTAGAGAGGAGAGCGAGTGAGAAAGAGAGATACTGAGACTGGAAGGAGGGTAAAGAAAAAAAAGGGGGTAAGGCAGCAGAAATATTTAGACAGGAGGAAGAGAAATTAAGCTGAGGAAAAGAAGCTGGCCTCCTCCTGACTTATGACACTCCTCGGCCTTCCGACTGGATGACTGGCCACCTCTGACTAATCTTTTATCCTCTCCAGTCTTACCTCTTTCTGAAGAGCTGAGCAGTTTGGAAGCCTGTAAGTCTTTGCACACCAGCTGTATCGGCTTCTACGGCTTTAGTTAGAGGTAGATACTTGTTTTTTTTACCTCTCAGCCCTAAAAAATACTTTAGAGAAAATTATTGCAACACTTTTAATAAAGAGATCAGATTGGCAAAATGATCTGCCTTCAGATAATGATTTTAACATAAACTTTTTATCCAACACAGACTGCTCTCCAAACTTAAAATAACAGGCACTTTGACATAAAACATAAACTCCTTGCGTGCATAATTTAGACTTCATTCACCCTCTTTTTGGGTTTTAAGGCATTTGATCTGAGAATATATTCTGTGGGATGATAACTACGCACATAATCTATAGGGAGTAAACAAAGTAAAGCTGTGAACCCAACAGTTAAACTTGATTCTGCTGCTGCTACTGAAATTTATGCAGGAACTGAAAATGCCTCATTCAGCCTCTGACATCCCACAGATGAACTAAAAGATCAGTGAATCTGCACTCCATCTTTTTTTTCAGTAACTGATCTGGACCACTTCTTGCCTCAAGACAAATCTCCAAACTCCACCGTGAAAAAGACTTTAAAGCAGTCAACCTGCAAAGCACTAGTAAGCATAGCACAGGGGAGATCAGACGCAGCAGAGAAGAAAAGTGCAAACTTCCCTCTAAGCTAATGACAACTGACTCCAAACAGGTAAACGCCCGGAGCTACGTATTAAAAGTGCTTCTAGATTTGAAGATCAGCCTGCACACAACTACAGGGAGCAACTTTGGAAATGCTTCCTGTGGCAACACGTTTTGAGTGTGCAGCAGACTCTAGTCTAGCATGACAACACATCAAATGCAGGAATGAGAGGTGAGGTGGGGGGTCAACAATTGGCAATACACCCTTTACAGAGAATCCAAAATAAAAACAGCCCACCTTTTTTTTTAAATTAAGAAAGGTGGGAAAGTCAAACACAAACCAAACAATGAGTATACTTTGTCTGTCTTCAGGCTTTGTGGATACATGACCGCTAACCATCTGATGTTAACTTGTTTGACATTTTGGATGTGGGACAATCATGGTGACAATGTAGGATCAAGTGAATAAGGTCCCAGTCATACAGGCCTAGAGCGCACAACCATCTGGCAATCAATGGTCATGAAGGAAAGATGAGTATTTCCTGAGCGAGTTGTAAGTGCAGGTTGATGGAAGTCGCTGAGAGCTTTACTTAAGCCAGTCAGCGACCCCCTGGCAGCTACCTTTTGGCTGGGAGAAAAGTGCATTCCCCCAAAATGTCCTTGTGACTACATTGGTTGTTAGCGTATTGCCATGGTGGTAGACTGAATGGAGCTGATGGACTTGTCTACAAAGATTGGCTGGCTACTCTCTAAGCTGTAGCAAAACTGTGAAAAGTACTACTGCTCACCTACAGGCAACTACAGGCAACCTGCTAAAAACCAAAGCAATCACCAAAAGGTTTCTGGAGCAGCATCTTCTTTAAAACTAATTTTACCCAGTAACAGCCTCCAGAAACCACTGCAAACCAGTTGGGGAACACACATTTTCATCTAGCAGTTGTCAGTTGTATCATGTCCAGTTATTGCAAACAACTCTCGATGTCACGTGGGAAACATCAATAGCAAGCTATAGCAGAGGTTATATTTGAGCGTCTACGCACGTCCATAGTTGGGTGTGTGTTCCACTATCCTTACCTTGGGATTGTGGCCAAGTATGCTATGAGCCTGCGCAGGTCTTCGGGTCGTATTCTGTCATGGTTGCTCCGTGCTGGAAAGGTGAGAATCGGACCTCCACGTCTGTCTCTGCCACCTTCGCATAGAAATACAATGACACAAAGAAAACCTATTTAAATTATGAAGATATTTTCTTTTTACAATTGTCAGAGATAACTAGTGAGTAGAGATAGCTGGTTCAGATAGAAAGACAGGTCAAATCACAGTTACAAGAGTGGTAATGGAGTTCCAGTCACAGAGCTATAACAAACCACACCAACTACTAATCTGACAGAAAAAAACATCTTAAATTACTCACAACTATGCCAATACAGTTAACACAAATGATGTAAAAGTCAGATCAAAACCATGCTGTGTCAAATTCACAGTTCAGAGAAATAAGTGAATGCTAATAAATTAGCTACACATACCAAATGCAACAGGGGAGCCAACAACTATACCCAAGACCAGTCTCCATTTCCATGTGAAAATTTCACACTTGATGTCACTGACCTCTCACCTTTAAAGCCAAAAATGTGCCCATGTTATCAACCTATTTAAGCTAGCAAATTGAACACCTGCCACAAAATTAGACAATTAGCCCCTAATGGTTTATAATACATTCAAAAAGATAGAGACTCCTGCTGCAGATAAGCACACTACATAGTTGGCTTAAAGTACTACAGAAAATACTGCTCAAGTTTTGGTTCCTAGAGTTTCAGTTGTGCATGTTTCACTAAATAAATAGATTAGAAATGTGAATAGGGAAAGTGTCTAACCGAACTCATGACTAGCTAGTAGGCTAGCAACATAGGCAGCATCTGTATAGTTAGCTTAAGCCAAGTGAAAATGATGAGGCGTCAGTGATCATATGCAACATTTTTTGAAGCTTTCAAGATTGGTTAATCTAGATAAACTATGAGTTTGGTGTCATCACAGTAGCTATTTGGATAAGTGACCTAGCCTACACAAGCGAGAGAAGAAGCAGGTGACAAAAAATGAGACATCAAAAAGTATCCATGTGATTAGAAAAGTGTACTCCTATAAAACTCTGATGAGGAAATTATATTTAATATTGTGGATAATGGTTTATGTTAATTAATACAGATTAATGAGAAAGGTCAACCACAGAAATATAAATCAGAAAAATAACATGATTTGGAAGAAAATGAGAGATACCGAGGAAACAGATTAAGATATTAAACTAGACAATAAATGCGATAATTTAGGTCATCTGGCTGCAAGAATCGGCGAGATTCACTAAACAACGACCAATACTCAGGGGGAAGTATCAATTCTCGGTTGGGCAGAAAACTCACCATGGACTAAGCTCACTGGTCTTTAAGCCGGATGAGCAAAAAATGTTTGACAGGTTTCACAGAATACATTATTTGATAGAAACAAAGGGATTTTCTAAATGGCTGACAGTCTAAGAAAGTAGAATTAGAGCAAAGCATATTCTCAGGTTTGTCTAAATGCTAAAGTGGCTTTACTCCAGCCTGCCTTGCAAACACTAAAATACAGGGAATGACACCAAACATAGAGCACTGTAAGGACTCTACAGCAATATAGTGATACAATGGCTCCTTAAAATAAGAGCACAATTTTGCTGAATGTCAGAAGTAACTAGACTGACTTCTTCACTGAAAAAGGATGGATGGAAGTTTCAGTGAGCTTAAAGTTGAAACAGATATTTACAATTACAGCACATAAAAATGACACTGACCTGAGAGAAAGGCAACCTTCTCCTTGAGGATTGGAAGCACATCAATGGCCTTCATATCCTCATTACGATGAAACCCTGAAACACAGAAAAAATAAGCAGAATAGAATATTTAAAATCAAAATATTTAACGCAGAGACAGCAATTAGACCAAGTTCATTCAACCTTTACACCCACGTAGAGAATACATGACCCTGCAGCACACCAAAAAAGACGAAACACTTAAATAAGGTAACCCACTTTATAGCACAGCGCGCAAAAAACAACATAAATGTACATTATAATGCTTTTTGTAACTTTGTTCATATCAATGACCACAGACACAGCAGAAGTGGCTCTATGGAACTGGTTAGAGTTAAGGTTGATGTTGTTACTAGTAGCAATTCTGAGGAAGTTAAGACTGGCTGCAGATCTAACTAGTTGCCAAGAAAATCTCTGTTTTAACTATCTGCTTCTTGTATCTTGCAAGCTATTACATTTGCATTATTTTTGAAATAGTCCATTGCTTTAGCACTGAATATTCAGCCTACTTAGGTTTACTCAGGAATTCCCACAATAGTCAGTGTGTTACACTATGTTGCTGAAATGTCATCCCCTTTGCCTCGCCTCCTCAACAGATGGCACATGGTTAATACCAGGAAGATGGAGCATTTATGTACACACACACACACACACACACACACACACACACACACACACACACACACACACCCTCAGTCTCTCTTTCTCCTTCACATGAAAACAGCACGTTTACTGAAGGCAGTATTTTGGTATTTGGTGATAACTGATAAGCATATTTATTCTTCAGGAAATTTCATTATGAGGACTGAAAAGGGCAATAATGCATAGCTGAACGCAATCATGCCATAGTTAGTAAAAGAAAATATACATCAGCCATGATGATATTGACATTTCAGGCTGGTGAATATATGAGTAAGGAGCTGGCGGGTAGGGAGGGGGCTCTGCCTGCACTTTCAGTTTGCTAGTGATGTCATCAGATATTCCTCACGTAGCTCTTAGTCATCTCTCTCACACAAACACATAAGAAATGTAACCGATGCAGTTCATTATCTTAAGTCCCGCCACCACATAAATCACCGCTATCACCTGAACTACAACTGACTCAAGGCGTGATAATGCTATTAGAACTGAGGGCACAGACTATCACATCCAGGATGGCGCTGAAAAATAACAGTCCTGCTTTGCATAAAACGCTTCAATAAGACGCCGTTTGGGGGGCTAAGTTCTGATAAACAGAGCCTAGGGGGTCAAAAAAAGAAATATATAGTAACAACTTTGCACAAACACGGTGCTGCTTTGGCATTTCTAATATAAGCACTTTATCATACTGACTACCAACAGAAACCAACTAATCAGAGAGGCCAGTCTACTGAGTGCTGAATCATGCCAAATTCCCTTCAATAAAAGTCAGTCGTGACAAGTACAAGCCAATATCTCCAGCAGGAGGTAGTGACTTAATATTACTCTAAAAAAAGTGATGGCTTGATGGCACAATTCAGACACTGAGTGACATGCTGTAATGTAGATATATTTCAACACGAGTGCCATTAAACCTGTGATTGCGTCTCCTAAGTTGTTAGTGAGTTATAAGCTGAAGATATGAAGAAACAAGAAACAGGCTATCTTTTAAATGTGCAGTATGACATCACAGGAATAGAGAAGCCAAGTCGGATTTGTGAAAGCATAGAGAAGAATATGAGGACAGAACGACCAGCTGTGACAGCACACAACAGGACTGCAGAAAAGCAAAGAGAAAACAACTAAATAGCTCCTGCAGGTTTAAACAGCTCCTGTAATATTGATTTCAGCCACGGTTTGAAGTCAGGCCTGAGCGGTATCACGTCACCTCTCTGTAGGAAGCGACTGGACTGATTCAAGGATAATGTCACAACCAGCTGACAGAAAATGGGACTGACGTAGCATCAATGGCTTTTTATTGTCTTTCCATTGGTAAGAGGATAGGGAAACCCACATATTTTAAGCCTCCATGCTTCATGTCCTCCTACACCTGTGTGTCTTCTCTTGACTTGCAGATTTTAAAAAAAAACCCATAGTAATAATCATGGAAAGAGTTAACAGAGAGACTTCATTGTGTGTCTTTAGAATAGTGCTTTGTTGCTGGGACTGCATTCACTGAAAATCAGCACTATACAGAGCAAAGGCAAAAAGAAACAATACACCTCTAGCAGGTTTTTGTGTTAGCACATGTGTGCCTTTCCTGTGAAGTGTGCCCCAGACACATTCCTCTCAGTGGTAGTTTATGTAAGATACTGACTCTGGCACGCAGCCAGCACTGACCTCTGTTACACTCCTGCTTTCCCCGCTAAAACTCAAGCTACGCACCTTTCTCAAACACCACAGATCAGACCAGGTCAGCAGAAAGCTGGGCATATATGCACTTAAGCTTTATGTTGAGGACTGTGCTAAGCTAAACAGATCTGCAGTTGTATATTTTAATGCCTAAATACTGATTTTTCAAAATTCGGTGGTGAATTTAACATAAATGCTGCATTGCTTTAAAAAAAAAATCGAGAGCAGCTGGCAGTAAAGAGAAAGTTTCACAGTATGATGGCCTATTACTTATGACATCAGAGCCTCTCCTAATTTTAGTAAACAGTAAGTACTACCCTACACACTGTGATTCATGACATCCCATCACCGCCTCTTGCCACACACACACTGTTGTGTAGTTCTTCAGGCTTTCTAGGGGTGTTTCAAGTTTTTCTTTGGACATTTTCACTCATTTTCAATCCAGTCCTTATACCTGACCAAACCACTTAACACTGAACTGTGAATCATTCAAGCATAAAAAAGGTAACTAAATCAAGGGATTAACCAGTGTTGTGTCTACACATAACAGAAAACTTAGGAAAGAAACTGTTTTAAATTGTATTGCAAAAACACATCATTTGTTTCCATTTCTTCAAAAGAATCTATGAAAAATGTCAAAGACAACACAGTCCAAGCATTTTTTCAACCAACAAGTTGAGTCTTAAACCGCTGTTAGCCAAAACTTATATCTCAGCATGTGTGCAGTATGACTTTAAAAAAATCTTAGGAAACTGGACAAGTGTTGGACAAAAGGTGTGCCAGGCCTAAGAAAAAACATTTCAGCAAATGAACAGCATCTGTAAGTCACGTCCTTATGAAACAGGAATAAATCCTTGACCTGACACACGAACTGAAAAAAGCAGCTGGCCCATCAGTTGATCTTTCTACTGTTGACCGAAGTTCATCATTGGAAGGGAGGCTGTCAAATTACATTTGACTGAAAATCAGTGACAGTAATGAATCCAAGATAAATTTTTTGGTTCAAATGGTCATTGGTATGTGCACAGGAGATCAGCAGTGAGGTACAACAGTGAATGTCTACATCATCATGTCATGGTGGAATTGATGGAATGGAATTATGAACTCAGAAAAGTACCATCAAACTTCGATCCACCATGCAATACTATGAGGAAAAAATCTCATTGGTGAAATGACTTCATTTTGTAACACAACAATTGCTAAAATATTAAAAGGCATATCTTGTTGGTCAAAAACACAACATAGCCTCCCAAGAGCCCAACGTGGGCTCATCTTTGAATGGAAACCAAGAAGCCTGGAGAACTATTCCTGAAGACTAATGAAGAAAGAAATTACTTAAAGCTGTGTTGAAGAATAAAGGTGGTCACACCAAATATTGACTTTCAAGCTTGTTACAATTGTGCAAATGCCGTTTTTCCCTTAAGTACTGTATTTCAAGTTATGTTTACACATTTTTCAATAACTTCCTGCACCCATTTGTACACATTTCCAATTTTCCTAGCGAAATATAAAGAAATGGGGGGTGGCTCGAGGCTTTTGCATAGCACTGTATTAAAACAAAAGAAGCACACACACAACAACCTCCTCCTTTCACTACATGCGACCCTTCATTTACAAGTCTACTGAGCATGAAATAAAGCTTTTCAATCAAAGATTCTTTGTTCATAGCGGTCTCATAATGAGTACAATCCATTTTACTGGTGGCGTGCATTCAGCACCCTGTAATATGAATAATGCTTGTCCACAAAATATGCCCTTTATAGTAAGCTTTTTATTATTATAACATATTACAACAATTTAAACAGGAAATAAAGACAAAGGGCCTTAGCAACATATCTCTCCTCAAATCTAGAAAGTATCAGGATATGCCAGGTGATGAATGCGAAACAGAGGATGACAGACATGACAGATCATCTAGACATATGCAATGCATAACAGTTTCTCATTCATTACAGGCAGAAATGTGGGCAGCGACATATGCACTTAAACACTCTCTGTCTCTTTGCGCGTTTGTTTATGGAGACATTGTGCAGACATCCATCAAAGGTGCAAATAACACATAATGTGTGAAATAAGACAATTCTCTGGGTTGCGAGGCGTGCTCTTTGTAGCAATTTGCATTTCCACTACATATTTAGGTCGTGCACTATACTCTGATATTGTTTTACTTTATTTAATTTTTTTAATTTAATGGATATTCAGTGTGGTTCAAAACCATGTAATATTCACGATCCCAACAAGTCATCGCAAATGGCTATCCTGCCCTGAGCCTGGTTCTGCTGGAGGTTTCTTCCTTTCCACTTTCGCCAAGTGCTTACTGATTGGCTGTTCTCTGATTGTTGGGGTTTCCCTGTAATATTGGAGGGTCTTTACCTTACAATGCTTTTGCGCTATATAATTGGAGATTATGTATCGGAATTTCAGAAGCGGGACCACGCCTCCTTCTCCTTCATCTATATAGGTTCCCCCCAGTTCTGCAAACTGTTCATTCTTGTTTACATGCCCCACCCTCCCTCCCTCCTTGTTCTCAATTCTTTAACTTCTTCACTCCTATTTAGTACATGGGGATCTGTCAGGCCCAGGAGCTGTCGCCAGTCCCCTTCGAGGCCTTCCCCAAACCGCAGCTCAATTCATGTCCAAGCATTCACCTTTACCTACTAAAACGCTGTCAAACCTACAATGAGGACGTGGGCCCAGCTAGTGGAATAAAAGTAAAAATAATTGAATTGAATAGAAGAAAAGGTCAGAGGTGAATGATTTTTCTCTCTTTCTTGCAATCAATAACAAGCAAAAAGCAAAGATGATCTCGTACAGTTTGCTCATTTGTATAATAATGCAAACTGCTGTATGTTTAGTAGTGGCAGCAACTTGGCAAAACTTGTGTTTTCATGTTGCCCGAGGGTCAGTCAACCCTTACAGTTTAGTTGAGCTTAAGACAGAAAATTGCAGCTTGCATTTAACTTCACGTGAGATCTTAACTGAGCCTGTACGTGGGAGTAAAGAGCTTCATGCATGGTTTCGAAACTGTAATGTTTCTGTGATTCCAAAATTCCACAAAGAACATTGCGTTTTCAATCTGTTACTGTTGCTCTGCATGAATTTAGAAAGCAGAGTCGGAGCAAGAGGTGATGACACAGATTCACTCTGTTCAGCCCTTTTTTTTGTCTTTCTAACTCCAAAAGGATTCTGCCCTAAATCCATCAATTCGCGTAGTCATGTAGCAGAAGCATGCCAATCCTTTTCCCTTTGCCCTCCTAACTCCGGGCTGGAAAGACTCACATACTAATCTGAATACACTACTGGAGAACAGATTGTCTTCAGTGTTGTACTAATTCTTCACAGCACAGACTGAGAACATCCTACGTCGTTTCCAATCTGGGTTACAGGCTAGTTTTTAGAAGGCTTTATTGAGATGTAATGGGGGAATGAATGCAGTAAGTTTAGACAGTAATGTAGAAATTCTACGAACCCCCAACCAAAATTGCAACACATGCAGAGATAATTGCAAGCAATTGCTTCACCTACAAGCGCTGTAACAACATCTCATAATCCAAAATGAGCATATGTGCGTCGTCTTTCCACAGAAAGTTGGAAATCACAGCCTCGATGCACAGGGCCAATCCCTTTGATTCCAATCCGTCAGACCACAGGCTAGACTGAACACGGTGCATCTGTGCAGCCTGCCATGCCACATGATGCCAATCCTCTGGCTCATAACCTCGTAACCTCAAACTCAGACCAATTACAAGCCAGGCTAAATGTAGTGCAGTGGAACAGATCAGGCATGCAGCATAATGCTGCAGAAATGCTACAGTACAATTCCACTGGCTGATATCGTGACCATCCCAGCAAAAATTTGATAACGTGCATTCCAGCTGCCAGCGAGGATAACTGTGGTGAGATTCAGAGATTTAGAGCAGCACTTGCTATGAAATGAATTTCATACTAAAAATGTGCACCCAGCATTTTTTCATACAACAATATTTTACCGGACAAATCTAACAAATTACAGCTGTAAGAATGAAAGACTCTTTAAAATTAAGTGGTGACTACGTATGAAGATTTATAATGCAAGAGCAACATGAACTGCAGTGCAGTTCATATGCTTCTTCCATACTTCAGTTCTGGGTCAGAGCCCAGTATGTGACCCTCACTATGTGTTAGTGCTAAAAGAGAGAACTGGGAGTCATTTGTTGCACTGCTCAGCATGGTTTGGCTCAGTATATATGCAGCTTTTAGGGAACAGCGCAGACACTGAGGAAGTGTGGGAGCGGATTCATTTATGGGGCCAATATACCCTGTCAGAACAGCTTGTTGGACAGTCCAGAAGCTTTGGAAACTGCCTGACATATATCTAACCCTGTCATTGTTACATATACAGAAAGGCACACTTGTAGCTTTAAAGGTTCTGTATGTGTACGGATGTGTGCTGGTGCTGTTCTGGCTGGTGCTTCACGGTGCAGCAGTGTGACTGACATCCTTTGTGAGCCTCTCAGAATAGTGCTCCCTCAGAGGGACGGATGTGCCAATTTATAAGCTTTTTGGATAAAAGTAAAGAGAACTTTGGCAAAAAGCAGGGCACAGGCCACAGACACTCCATAAACTGTACATAAAGGATGGAAATAGTCACTGTGATGCCACCCACTAGTTTTTGCAGTATTTTTGATGTATTTAGCCAAAACTGTTCCAGCCAGTATTCTGGCTTACTTTGAGCTAATTGTGTAATTGTGACACTAGGTATGCCATTTGTTTTAAGCTCAATAAGCTCCAAATTTTTATTTTTGAATCAGAGTTGCTTTGCATGATTCACGGTTCAAAATAGCTCTTGCTTAGCCTATACTGGACGCTAGCACAAACCATCAGTTCATCCGCTGTCTGACAAACGCTGCTCCAGGTCCTGTCACTTTAAACAAGCTTTCTTCTAACTGGCTGCCTCTCAGTCTGAAATGCCAGTGAGTGGTTCTGCTGGGCTTACAGACAGAGCTGTAAGTTGGAAATAAAGATATATCTATGACATCATACAGATCTAAGAGTAGAGATAATGTATAGTGTTTAACATGAGCATCCACCATTGCACCACTAGCGCAAAAGTAAGGCAGAAAATTAAAAAAGCACAATAACTCCACAATAACAACAACAACAAAATCTTCAACACGCAGCTTATACAATTCAATACTGAACTATTGCAGGTATTTTTGCAATCTTTTACAACAGGCTTAGAAAAGCATCTTTAAGCTCAGTTAGCACATCCATTCACACATCACCTAGATTTGTCATGTGTCTGCCATATGAAGTTGTCGTGTCGCGCTCTATTTCTGCTCATCCCCCTAGTGTGTAGTGGAGATCAAGCTACCTTTCCCTTCATGTATGAATGTTTGGCCTGGTCTCTATGACAAGCAGGGCAGTCATCATGTCCCTGGTGTGACAACCAGGACTAGGAAGTGAGTGTTGCTCCGTGCAACAGGGTGACAAGATAAAAAACAGCAAACTCTCTCATCGCGCTCTCTCTTGTTCTGCTCCTCTCCCTCTGATTCTCTTTCTAGGCTCTTCAGCTATAAATCACCTGCATTTATTTATTTTTGCCGCTTTCATTCACACGTCTTCCTCACATACAAAGCCACTTCTAGCAGCCCCTGCCCCACTCCACTCTAATTCTGCGACCTTCATCGGGAGCTGGCAGGGGGCCTGGGGACTGTGGCGAGCTCAACTTTCATCGGGTTTCTCATATTGTTGTTACAGTGTGGCTTACAGCAAAAATAACACTTTGCTCCAACCGCAACCCCTCGACCGGGATATAACCCCTAAACCCAACAGAAAGAGGCCATGAATAAATCATAACAAACTGGAAAGGTAGAATACAAAAAACTAATACCACGCTGTGGCTCTCACACTGTGCTTAAATCTCAAATCTGCAATGTCGCTCCTTCAGATAAAACACTGCTATCATGGATTCTTCTTTTTTTTTCTCATAAATTTTTTAAATGCTGCTCGGCACATTACTACAAACAGCACAATGTTTAAAACAAGCTGAATGAAAACTTAAATGCAACCTTTCAACACAATGTCACTTGCGTAAATAAGTTATTATGGGGATTATCACAGGAAAACCTAAGAGATGACAGACTGAAACTAAATATATGTTAAAGATTAAAAAGTCCCGCTGAATGAACGAGTCATCGTCCAGAACAAACCGCGGGACTAACAGCTCTGTAAAATCATGTCCAAGTCAAACAATACAACAAATACAACTCGACCCCTAATTATAACTCTTATTTAGCAGAGTGTGTGAGCAGTTGAGGGGCAGTGCAAAGATAAACAATGGTCAGCAGTCTTATGCAAGCCAGTGATTGTGCATGTGAAGGCTGTTTCACTGAGCTGTTTGTGAGGGAGGCCGACGAAGGGTACAATCAAAGTTTCAATGCTGGATAATGAACTACTGTGGTCACATCTGTGCCCTCATAATAGTGCATCGCTACGCAAAACACTTGCATGCACACTCCTGGAATTATCTTGCAAGTGTAGCACTTTGCAGCGATATATATACGAGGTCTGCAGAACTTGGGAGTGAGCCTGCGGTCATGAGACAACGTGCGCGGCTGTCTGTTTGTATGTGCAGCTGTTTCATTCGCGATCCGGTTAGAATACACCTTGAGAGATTATAAGTCCTTTATGTGTTCTTATTAAGATGCTACAGCTGTTTCTCTGTTCTGTTCACAGCTCACTGAGTCTGAATAACAACCACAGTGTTTATGTCTCCTCCTTGCTTTGTTCTTTGCACTTTTCATCTCTTGTGTGACGTCCTTTCACTCTGCCTGTCTCCATTCTCACCTCCCTCTGCAGTTTGACTGTATTTGCTTCTGACATACTTGGCATTCCCCTCTGCCTCACTACTAGTAACCCACTGTTTCTGTTTGTTTCTGTTTGGCATTACTTAGTTTAGTCTTAAATCTTGGGGTGTGGGCAAAGTTGCTGCTGAAATAAATGATGCAGGATGACAGCATCAGGTTTTTGATCCAGGCGATGTCAGCAACAGAGGACGGCCTTTCGATTGGAAGCGCTCAGCATTTTGCATCTATCCAGCTTTTATAGGGCAGGAGAGCCATAGCAGAATATATAAATGAGACATCTAAAGTGCTGCAGCATTTAATTTCCCTCAATAACATTCATCAGAACATCACAGTGCACACATACTCATGCTTTTACAGTACTGTTGATCATCGGGCCAAAAGACTAGGTCAGTGCGCTTTACCATACAAAACAAAAGCTCACTCAGTCTCAGGTGCAAAGATTGATCCGAGCGTTGCCTTAGTGTATGTATTTTAAATTAAACTATGCCAGCGGCTTCATATATCCTCCCTCAGCTGGCTCTGTTTGGATCTCACTCTGCTGTGTACCCATCGTGACAAATCACACCACTTCTCCTAATCGCCTCAGAAGTCATCTACTCAGACACCTGCATTCATTACCCCTACAGGTACTCAGTCTTGTGATTAAACTAGTATGGAGGAAGAAAAGATGGTTTTTACTACTAAAAGATGGGTAGCTGTCATTTCTTCTAGTGGCATTAGAGGAATATATTAAGGAACTAAAACAATCCCAAAGCTATGCACAATATGTGAATCTTTCCATCAAGACCAGCTGTACTGGTCAATCTGTTTCAACACATGGCACTGACCCACTGTGGCTGTGCAGACTGACTATTTAGGTATGGTCTTGATTTTCATAATGCACCCTTAACACCCAATAAACAAATATAAGATAGTATTTTCATTTTCTTCCTATTTATATGGTAATATAACTTACAGTTCTTAGTCTCAATCACTCTTGCTACCTACTTAACAGGAAAATGATAACCTTTTCAAGCATCCGACAATGTACACATAGACAGACTCTCTTGTCCCTCCGACTGCCATAAACATCAAAACACAAACCCCAACATCTTGGCTCCTGTGACCTAAAGAGCAACACAGCTCAATAAAACCACAGGCTTAAAAACATAACCTCAGTTAAAAAAAAGTTTTAAAAAAAAAATCTAAATTAAAATCTTCACAATAGTATCATTTAGTGTGCATTTTTTGAACTGGTTTGCTATGCATTCCTATTATTTATTTCTCTTGGGATAAGCTTTGATACAGCTGTATTGCATTAAAGCCATTCTGCACTAATCATGGGACACAAACATCACAACTGACAAAGCATTGTGAGGCCTAATGAGGCTCCTGATCACGAACATTAAATAAGGAGGGAAAATAAATACATCTCTAGAGATCGGAATGAATTTTGGTAAATATCTCTTCGTGGACATTATTATTTTTTAACCACACACCCTGTCTCATCACAGGATTTTGGATAAGCATAACAAAATACATTTATAATAAACAATACTCTACCTGATAGCCTGATCAGGGTTTTTCCAGCCTGGGCGTACTGCCAGCTGTGGTTATCCAGCACTGCCATGGGTAAACTAAATCCAGCAGCAAACCATTCCAATCTATATAGTCCTACACAACATCCTATCAAAATTTACAGTGGCTATCGCCCCTACCCATTCTAGCTTTCTGATTATACCACTGTGGCATGGTGAGGAGGCAACTAAACAGCCGTGCCATATATTGGTCAACGCCCCGCCACCCACTGAGCTGCAGAAAGCCAAAGACACTGCCAGCTCCTTTTTGCCTTCACCAACTGGCTTTTCTTCACTATGTCTCCCCACATGTCACTAACCCCTCCCCAAAACAAGATTTAGTAACAAGTGCTGCTTTGCATTTAATAGTTTCTCCCCACCCTGTGTGCCTGGCTAGGGTTAAGCCAGCCAAACAGTTGTAGCTGGTGGATTTGTGAGTGAAATAGGCTTTAATAATGATTGGTTGTAATCTGCTCTCTGACTAATACTCAGAATCTGTTGCTATGAGCTTTAGCAGTGGCCACCTCAGGGCCCTTAATGTAAATAATGTCCTTCTTGTCATCTCTTCAAGTGTATTTACATACAGTGTGTCTGCTGGGACTTGGATCTTCTTCACCTGATGCAGTTAGTCTTTAAAATTGATTGATGAAGCATGCACACACACTAATAATCAGTTTGTTCATTTGTGTGAAAAGCTTTTATATTTTAGCCCTTGCGTCATGTTAATAAACCTCAAAATAACTGAAGCAACATTGATGCATAAAGTAATTAGCTTGCTGTTTTCCTATTCTATCGGGATGAATTGTATTGATATCCATCCAAACTGTTGCATTTTCTATTTTTTTTTACAAATTATAAAGAAAGTTTAGATAAGACTGAAAAATAAGAGGCTCAAAAACACATGAACCAGCAACCAAAAGTGTGCTTAGCGTGCATCAGCATTCAAGCCGCAGCAAAGACTTTATCTAGACATAAAGCATGACACTGAAATTTAGCATGTGCAGACATTTTTGACACAAAAGCCATAAAAAAGACAAGAAATGTGAATACTAACATTCACATCTTTAGTATTCTTTCAGCAGCACTTTCTGGGTGCACCTACCGACTCTGTTAGCTGCCTGATGCGGTTCCGCTGTCAGCCGACCTTTCCTGTCCCTGAGAAAGCCCATGTAGTGCAACCGGAATAACACGGTCAGACTAGCCATATCCAGAGTCACAGATAACAACCCGGGGTCTCATAGGAGCTTCGAAAGGCAGCGATCCTTTCAGTTTCCTCTAACTTGTGGGGAATTTATACCCTCTGAGGTGCTGAATGTGTTCTCTGAGGTTTTGAATTAAATAGTTATCTAAGCGCACAGAACCTGAGGGTTAACTGTGCTTTGTTTTGGTTTAGATCTTCAAGTATTATCTTAGAGCGTGAAAGCTCACAGCGTCTTGTCTCTATGAGCTGAAAGAGAGGTCTGTCCCTGCTGCATGTGAAAGCAAGAAGGCCAGGTCACATATATGTGACTGATCCTGTTGGAATAAATAACTGAGAGGGATTGTCACCTCTCGGTGAGGGAGTCAGTGACATGCTGACAGATGAGTGTGTGTAATAGGTCAGGCTTTTCAAGCTGTAGATATACAACAACCTAACAGCCAATAACATTACCTTCTAGACATGGACTGCGTCGCCTTTCTATAAGTATGCTAATTACAATGAAATGTGTATATGTCAGTATATTAGGTCAATATTAATTGTGTTGTTACACTTTAACAGATAACTGAATACAAAAAGTAAATTATTTGAAGACGGTTATTAGATAAGGTCTCTCATTCAGATTGTTTCCAACTGCAGTTTTTGTATTTCTTATGGATCACATTTCATGCGTTTCAAGCAGAGGGAATACAGAAAAGCAGCAGTTATGAATTTAATTGCTGCACACGCATTTTGTGTCTGTATTAACATTTTGAATGTAATTTTTTCACTGTATCACTTTAGTTAATTAGCTCTCTTTGCCCTTTTGTTTTTATCCTGTCAGTTTCCTTTTCTTCACAACTTGGTTCATTCTTCTTCCCTCACTCGTTTGATAAGCAACGACTGTGACAAGCAGTGTGTCAAACAGGGAGGTAAATCCGTCCAGAACTCCTTTGTGCTTTAATCAAACTATCCTTATTTGGTCCTACTGGAATAATTAATGGTTGTTAAGAGGAAGTGATATATATTTGTATCTTTTATTTCATCTATTTATTCTATAGTTGTATTAACTTTAATGCAGCTTTCATATTTGAAATTTCATTCCTAGTCCTGTGTGCACCCTATTCTGTGTTTGGACTACATATTGTGTGTATTCTTGGCCCACGTGGATCACTACAATGGGAAAGCACTTTGGGTCAGCTTTGGTTATGTTTAAAAATAATAAATAATTAAAAAATAATAATTAAAAGCGACTCAAGCCCAACCAATATATCAACCAGTATTAGTTATTTCCCAATTTATCAGCATTGACATTTATAATCTCAGATAAATGACAATGTAAAAGGTAAAGAAGAGACGGGAGAAACATCCTTCAACCATCCTTCAAGGGCGTTCTGCTACGTCTTTGTTGGCAACACATCTCAAAAAGAGACCACGAACACCGCAAGCAGATGATAAATGAGAAATCCGTGAATTGTTGTGATATTAAAACAAGAATATTTTTAAACTGTCTTAATCTTAAAAAGGGCTCATAAATACGTACACTTTACAAACGTTAGGAAATACATGTGTTTGAAAGACAAAAAAAAATATCAGCGGATGTTTATCTGTCGGGCTGTAAAAGATGCATACTTGATATATCAGTCATATCTGCCATATTAGGATACTATACCAAGACTAGCCATCCAAAGCTAATTGTGATCTATGTTAATAAGTTGTCACTTAGAGTAGAATTTCATTCATAGAAATGTGTTCACCAAAAGAACTATTCGTGGTAGCTTCCTGTAGCCTTTAAACTGCGTCTCTGTGACCTCCAAACAGACTCCATGTTACATGCTACACAGCTACTGTAGCAGAGAGAGGGAGAGGGAGGGCAAAGGAGAACAGAAAGACCACAAGAGAAGCAGTCACTGGGAGAGGGACTATAAAGAAGATTGAATGTCCTTTTCAGTGCTGAGCGCCCATGTGCATCTGTCTGCTTGCAAACCCACAACAGTACACAGTACGAACTCACTGGGCAGCCAGCTGAGCCGCATCAACACATCAATGAAGCGGGGAGGAGGACGCTTTGTACAGCTCTGGATGCGCCATTCATCAGTTTCCTCTAACCAAACCACCCGATTGTCCCGCTGCACAACAAAAAACAGGCCAATAAAACACAGCAGACCAAATAACACTCGACAAGCAGGGCGCAGGAGGGAGAGAGCGAGAGGGACGAGTGGAGAGAGCTAGCGCCGCTGTGGTCTGATGTGTCACTAACTGCCTCAGAAGAAAGGGGGGCAGAAAAGAGAAAGAGGAGGAGAAAGAGAAAGATAGAAAGGAAGTGCTCGAGACAACACCGTGTCAGCTGTCCCTCATTCATCAAGACAGTTGTGGCCTGAAGCAGATGGGACTTGAAACGATGATGTCAGACGGTGGGAGAGAGAGGTGAGGAGCGGAAGAGAGAGAGAGAGAAAGAGAGAGATGGGGAAGGCACTTGTTTTTCTAAGCTCTTCCAAATCTGATGCTTGAAAATACTTTAATAGTGCAAGTGTACAAATGTGGGTTGCTAAAGTGTAGGAGAGCAAAAGTGGGCCGTCACATGATCGCCACCTACATATTTATCTGATAAAACCATGTGATCCATGCAGATCCATGTTGGTATTTGATTGATACTAGCATGATGGGATCAGTACTTTGTCCTCTAATGTCAGTATGTAGCCAACTGAATTGTATTCAATTATTTTCATTTGAAAATGTAAAAAAATCTATTTCAAACACGAACTATGAAAAATCTTTTTTGTGCTGACTGTCACATCTATTTTATTTACATCCAATATCACATTTCAACAACAGACACTTACCCTTGATTTAAAGAGACAGGTGTGTTTACATCCCAGGTTTTTAAAAACACGCTGAAAAGTGGGGGGGGTTGTGGAAAGTAAAAGTGTGTTCATTAAAATGTGCTCAGAATTTGTAAACTGATGATGATTTATCTCAATACAAAATACTGGACACGCGTAATGCACACACACAGTAGGCAATAAGTGCATTCTTGTATGGAACGGCACAGAAAGAAGAACTATCAGATCAGCCGACTCACGACCTGGGCTGACAGCAGCACTAACAGAGCGACAGCTGAGCTCTGATAATAGGATTAATTACTCCTACAAACCTCAGGGACAAAACTAACAATTAACACGTGATGAGCTTTAAAAGCTAGTCATTAGCGCGAGCACCGTGATGACGCTCGACTCTGCACCGGAGACGTCTGGCACACTTCGCTGACATAAAGCTGTGAACGTGACTCTCGGCAAAACATTTTTTAGTAAACAAGCTAAAAAAATAAATAAAGGAATGCTTAAAAGAATCCAGTAGTGGCTTACTGTCCAGTCTTTCCCTTGGTAGCTGCTTTTGGAAAGTAAAAAAACAACAGACAAAATGTGAAATGAAGTGCTGCTGAGAGCTCGCCAACTGGTAATTTCTTTCTGTAAACAGTATCTGTAATGAAAACCTCTAACAGAGCGCCGAATGATAAACAGAGAATCCGGTCCTGCAATTTGTGTCTCAACAAATCCAGCAAAACAGATAAAAACTATCATAGGCGAATCCAGCTTTTTTTTTTTTTTGATGACGTGTGTAAGCACCTGCAGGGCTCCAGTTTGCTAAAAGCAGGATAGTTCCTGTTTACAAGCTCGGCAGTCAGAGTCTGCTCCCAGAGGAAGACACAGAAAGACACGTGTGTGCACATTACTGTTACTAATGTATATCTGTGTGCGTGTGTCAATGTAGTCCAGGGGGAGTTTGCGTGGACTGTTTATGAGCTCCTGTTGCACAGATGCATCACTTTCTCTTCTCCTGTCATCCTTCGCTCCTCTGCAGCCAACTTCCTAAGCACATCCCCTCTCTGTTACCCCTCTCCTATCGCACCGTCGCCCTTCCTTGCCTTTTTTTCCCCAATCCAAAACAGTCTCTCCCAGTCATTTCCAATCATACCCTCCCTCTCCCCATCGCCTCTAACCCTATCCCCCAGTAAGTAGATTTTCACTAGACTTGTCCTCAACAAAGACCAGTGTCCTGTTGAGTACACACACAGCAAACACGGAACTACGGGGCTACAGCAGGAGGCCCCGACCGGGTCCCATGGTTATCCAGTGTTATCACAGCCCTGAAAAACAACTGGCTTAGAAAAACAGGCGCCACCGCACTATCTTATGGAACATCTGACTTATTGTACACGCATGGATACTCAAGTGATGCACAGATTCCCCACAACAGAGTGGTCAATAGTCACCAGGAGGAGAAAAGTGACATGTTTGCTCTCTACTTCAGATAAATGATATAAAAAAACACCAAAAAACACTCTTTTGCATGAGCACAAAGCTACATTTTGCAGTGAAAAAAATACCCGCATGCAGCGAATAAGCAGCACTTACTGGTGGGAGTATATTTGCAACATGCCAATTGATTTACAACAGTATTTCTACCGAGGGAAAAATTTCACATCAATTCAGACAGTTGAGCAGTCCCAAATCTAATCTCATCTAGATGTTTCCAGGGTTTGTTCAGGCTCCTGACTGTCTCAGTTTGTAACCATCCTCTGAGAGGAAAGGGGGGGTGAGAAAGTAAGGGTGCGAGGAGTAGGGGACGATAAGAGAAAAGACAGAAGAAGACTTCAGGATTTGTTTGTGCCTCCTCATAATTTGCTCTCTTCTAGCCATTTCATTTTTGGTCTTTTATGACTTTGGGGGCCTCAAATTCATGCTCAACTCAGAACCACATCTGCATCCAGACTCCACCCTGACTACATATAGATAGGATGCAACACACAATCATGTACATGCTTTCTGTTTTTAGCAGCGCAACTTCTCCATAGTAAACACAAACACAAACCACACCTATGAACTTAACACGGAGCAGATACGCAGAATTACACGCAAATAACACATAAAATGACAGTATTACTGCGAGAGAAAAAGAGAGAACGAGATGGGGAGGGACAAACACAAGTCCCTGTCACTAGATGCATTTATCAGTTATTCATTGGTAGGAATAAACATATTTTAAAACTGAGAAGATAGCATTTATCCAATTAGTTTCTGGGAGGAAACTCCTTACCAGCAAAAAACAAAGAGATATATCACTTTTTAAGCTCCAACATCTTTTCAACATGAAAGCCATGAATTGGAATTGTTAACTGATTAGTCTTAATCCGCCTAAAGCCACTAATTACAGTGGGCAAGTTAATTATTTTATTTGCATGATTTCTTTAACATCCTGGGCCTACACTCTGGCTGGCATCTTGCTCTTTTTTCCATCTCTAAGCTGAAAGGCTTTTGTACCAAGATGCCATGATGAATAAAATATTCGCCCTTAAAGTATACATTTTAACGTGGAACGCAGCATCCTCAGGGAAAAACTGCGAGTGGCTGAGCGCTTTCGTCTTGAGCTTTAGTATTCAGCTACGGCGTTTGATTTCTGGACGTCATTCAAAAAACACATTTTCATTTAACGCTGGAAGAAAGGAATATCATCAGTCTTGGGTTCGGCAAATTACGTCGACAGTGCTGACAACTTATTACTCTGTCACAGAATACGTGCATCAGCAGCCATGTCGAGAGGGGGGAGAAAATGGAAAAAATTATTTGATTATGTGGCTTTCTGCTTTGAAAATCAGGTGTTTCTGTCTTCAGTTAGCACAGCGCGACTTAAAAACGCTTCTTCCCAAAATTTAAATGAGTAACAGGAAACCAATAAAGCAGGCATTCCCAGCATTAATGGCCCTAATATTCCCATAATCCAGCCGTATAAAACTGTATTGACAAGCAGCTTACATATTAAAAGCTTACAGGTCACTAAACCCTTTTTCTTTCCCCACTGCCAAGAAGGTCACAGCTCGCTGTCTGCTCATGTTTTGATCAATGAGTAATATGAACAGGTTATTTGATATGCCGAGCAGCTACAGGCTAACTTGTTCAGGTGCAAGCAGAAGTTTTTGGTGGCTAATATTAGCCACTGTTGGCAAACTTTGAGCATAAATCATTGGCTGATAACTTGACCACCTTGAGTACTCTTTTGTACTTGCACCCCTGGTAAACATTCACCGGTATCCTCTAAGTTGCCACTCTTTAACTAAAAACCTAAAAAAAAATTAATTTAATCACCACCGTGGACTCCAGCTGCTCGCTCAAAGTTCATATCTTCACTTTGAAGTTGGTTCAGCTCTATTACTTGTCTTTTATGTTGAGAACTGCTGGCAAAGTGATATGCTACACCTTTATAGATTTTATATATGGTCTTGCTGGTGGCCACACCCCTTTCTATGTAAACATAACCCTTTGCAAGAGGATAGGCAAGGCCTCGTGACTCACATGCATTCATTAGTTACCCAGCAGACCAAAAATAGGTGGTTGTGACACTGCTGAGAAGTAGCTCTAAGCATAGCTCAGCAGAGTTTAATAGAATCCAAACGCTGCCAATGGAAATAATGCATTTTTTTAATGGGCATTAGGCATATGTTTTGGATTAATCGGCAAAAAAACAAACATAACAATAGATGAACATTTCAAAGCCTGTACTTTTCTTTGCTGTGTTTGAAACAAGTCAGTCTAGCTTTGTTTTATCATATCATACTTACAAGCTTTTACAGACATGATCCAGATGGTCAGTCAGCTGACCAACAAAGCAAGCAGCATGCCAGCGCAGGAGGGATTCCAGCCAGAGGATAGTAGATTGTATAGCCTCTCTCATTTAAAAAAAAAGTTTCAAGTTTCAACAACTAAAGCCGTTACCACCTGGGTTTCTCTCCATTATAAACACTGCTCTACTGAGTGTCAACTCTTATCTTGTGTTGACTCCATATTAGTATAAACCTGCAGGGTATAAACCAATCTAATTCATGAGAAACTGTCGTTATTAGTTCTGCTGCATGTGCTTAAATGCCTGAACTGAACTGTGGAATCACTATAATAGTCCAACTGCCACATTTCTGCAGTGCAACAAACCTTTGACTACAGTATTCCAGCATGAAAATGATCCAGTTCACTGCACAGATGCAACTACTATCAACAAATCCAACACCATGCTCCCACTGCTCACTTGAATGAATGAAGAGAAATTTTAGAACAGGAAATCAGATGTTTTGTCATAAATCATAGATCAGCACTGCTCCTGCAGCAGCTCAAGCATCAAAAAGTGAAATTATGGTCCTTTTGAAAAGGATGGAGCAGGCGTTGCAATGATATTCCTCTGTCCTCGGAGCAGCCAAGCATCCTTTATATCCCTGGAATCAAGCAGCAACCAGCAAGCACACGTATACACCCCCCACCCCCTTCCTGTTCAGCCCCTCCCCCGAGATGGCTATTTCCAGCAAGCAATTGGCTGATGCGCAGGGGGAAGAGGTTGATGGCGAGTGGATGGGTGTTAAGAATGGAAACCCTGACTTCCTATGCTTCAGTGCTCTCCAGGAAAAGGCCGGCTAAGTGACAGAGGACAAGATGATAATGATGTGAGAAGTAAGAATGATATGATGGTGTGGAGGACAGGGAGGAGGCGCGGTGGGATATAAGCTGCTTAAGATGAGCTGCATCATCTAAATTCTAATGAAATACTGTCTGGAATACATCTGTATTTTATTACTATTAACATGAAGTTTTGCAGACAGAGGATTCTGATGAAAAGAGTGGACCTGACGTTAACGGTGCAGGGGGAAAAAAAGTGCAGAGGAACTCACTGCCTGAACGTCAGGCCAGATACAGTTCACAACAGATGGAACCAATTAGCAGACAGCACAGCGGTGTAAATTTCTGCATTTAACATGCGTGTTTGTATGTGTCAGGAAAAACCCGATCAGCAGCGCATGGTAATAAGGAAAACAAATATTGATAAAGCTATGAATGACCTAATCCTCAAGGGAATATTGGTCATAGTGTTGGGATGTAGCTGGAGGTGTCTGAATGTCCATAGGTTGTGGAGAGGGAGCGGTAGCTGATCCCAGCTGACAGAGTTAAAAGCAAGGTGCACCATGCACACTCTGACATCCTACAACCAATTTAGAACCACCAAATAACCTGACATGCCTCTCTTTGGACTTTAAGAGAGGGAGAATATGCACAGAAAGGCTCAAGCTGACCTAGAGGTACAAGCAGAAAAGTTCCTGGTGACAGTGATAACCACTGCACCACCCACACGATGGCTCTGAAATCCCTTAAAGCAGCGGTCCCCATGCCCCGGACCACGGACCCGTACCAGTCCGTGAGTCGTTTGGTGCCGGACCGCGAGAGTTGAGGCTTGGGTGTGAAATTTATGGTTTTCAGTGATTTTAGCGTTTTTTGTTTTGTTTTATCGTTTTTATCGTTAACTTAGTTTCCCTGGGTCTTTTCCCACGTGTTATGAATAAATCTTTTATTTTGGTACAGGTACTGGTTTTATTTTGTTGTATTTATCTGCGACACCTTAAAGGCCGGTCCGTGAAAATATTGTCGGAATAAACCGGTCCTTGGCACAAAAAATGTTGGGGACAGCTGCCTTAGAGCAACACATTCAAACATATAGGGTAACTCTAAAAGTAAATGGTCAGGTGGTAAATTTCCAGATGTAATGTGGGTTATTTTTACATGGTACCTACCTACATCATTGCCTTTCTATGATGGCAACGAGTACTGTATAAAGAAAGATTGCATAAAGAAAACAGTCACATTTACTTCCTACAATTTACGTGGTTATTACGTTTTAAATTAAATCTCAGACACTATTGGACCCATTAAAACATGCACATTTTCAATCAGTTTAATCATCATCCTTTTATTCAAATAATGACAGCTTTTTTGACAGCAACTAATAACTCCAGTAAACCTGTCCAACTCTTTTTAAGAGTAGTAATACAGATATTTAAAGCTATGCTCAAAATTCATTATCAACTGACAAAAACATCTACTCTACAGTGTGCATGGATTAAATAAGAACAAGACTACATTTCACTAATAGGCTCCAGCTTAAACAAGCCAGAGTGTGGTTTGGAAAAAGAAACTTTTTGGATTCGATTGTCTTATTATTTGCAGCCATCGGAAATGCGGCACGGCCAAACAGATATCATTATGTTGATATCCTGTCACAGAAGGATGCAAGCTGTGCGCTTAAAAAAAAGAAAAGAAAGACAGCCAGTGTTCTACAGCATGATCCAATTAAGGTCGTCTGCGCAAACACATACGCACACGTACAAAAGAGGTCAGGATGCACACATCCACATGCAGAAATCCACAGAAGGTTCACAAAGACACACTGCAGAGTGCAGAGTCCAGCTGTCTCTGTGTAAGACACCACAGGGAGTCTAACTGGCTTTCCTCTCTTTTATCATATCTCACGAGTTTGTGTGTGTGTGTGTGTGTGTGTGTGTGTGTGTGTGTGTGTGTGTGTGTGTGTGTGTGTGTGTGTGTGTGTGTAACTGTCAGGAAGAATTTGGTCATTTTAACTCTAATAACTATGTAGCGGCACGGGAGTCAGTTAACTCTAAACCACGATATTATTGAGAGGCTGTGATTCATTACACATTCCAGTGAACACTTTGCAAAGTCCCTGTTCCATAGTAGTGCATGTATAAGGTCTACCTGCCATACTAAACAGTAAGCATGCCGTAGCTGTTACACACATAGATGTTAACCACACTATGCACACTTTTTAGGCTATAGCATAAGCTACACTGACAAATATAAAATGTTATGGCACACTGTTGAATACACAATAGATGTGAGATTAATTAGTCATCTGCTTTTACGATAGTTCAAATTAGGTTCAGAGAGCCCCTTCTTTAAACCACAATATTAAACACACACATTGTGTGCTGTGGAAGTACATCTGTGAACTTACAGACTTAACTTAGGTTACAGTATAGCTGCCTTCCATTTGTCTCCTCATGCCGCCTGTTTTATTAGAGCTTTCATGACCTTTTGTTTCACCCTTTTGGTCTGTTCTCTGCATTTAAGTTGAAGTTAATTACAAATGAAGCTAAAGCTTCATTTAGATACCAGATAGAAAAAAGAGCAAGTAAACAATCAAACAGTCAAACACACACACACTCTACACTCCAGAGTTTAGTGTTTCCAATCCTGGACTTTGCAGGGGAGAAAAAAAAGATCCAATGAACTCCAGAGAAAACCACTTCCTCTTTGCTTAGAAGTTTGTGTGTGTGTGTGTGCGTGTGTGTGTCTGAGTGAGCCTGCCTGCCCGTCTTACCCGTGGTGCACATGGTTAGCATTCAAAGCCTAGTTCAATAGGAACCACACAGTGAGCCCAGTATGGGCAGAATGGGAGACTGAGCTCACAGCTGAATTAAACTGAACAGAAACATATGGAGGAAATCAGAGGAGAGGAATGGAGGAGTGGAGGGTTGGTTTTTTTTTTTCAGTCAACAAGTATAAGACTGAAAATCGCTCTCATCTAATTCACTGTTGACTGTCTGCGCTAGAAATTATTAGGCCAGAAAAAGAGATGAAAATCATCCTGACTAAACTGGCAGTTGGCTACTGTTGCAAATGATTATTTTGGAATGAGCCTCAGCATATCTGGGGAATAGTCCAACACTTTACTCTAAGCATGCTTAGTCTGTAAATCCATATGCATGCAACAGTGTTTTGGGGACACTTGTGATTTTGTGGTTAAGTGTCTTCTACAAACTCGGCTGTAAGTAATGCATTTTTTTTAATCTCCTCTTCTATGACAAATTGAAATGAATTTGTAACGCTCAATCCTGTTAATGCATAAATCAATGCATAAAAATTAAATAAAACAGAAAAGTGATCATATAAGCAAGGAAGTAAACCTCCACAGTATGTGCAGAATAAAAGCACCAATGTTTAGATGCGGGATGGATCCCTGCCCCTGTGTGGCACTGCGTGCTACCAGTGGAACAGATGAGTGCTGGCAGATCAGACAGACGAGGCAGGTTGATGTTGAAGAAAGGTTGAAGTTAGCATGAGTTTGTGGGATGCAGAAACATCACTCACCACTAAAGCAAGACCTAAAAATCTACCAATTCCCAGCATTATTTACACTTTTAAACCTAAATGATAACATAACTGATCGATCTTCTCTTTCTATGAAATGTGCAGCATCTTTCCCAATGAATGAAACAGGCTGTTATTGTTGTTCAAAAATAGCTGTATGCAGATTATGTAATATTACCTAACATGGCTCTGTTTTTTGGCTATAAGTGTGATTCTAATAATGGAATCCCTTCTCTGAACCACTGCTTAGCCTACACGATACTGCAAATATCTTCATTGAGCGACTTCATCCAGTATTTTTCTTCATTAGGATGCCATTTCATACGCCAATGCTAACATAAAACATTAGGTTTTCTCTCTATATATTTTTATTTGGAAAGATCTGCATCCATACAAAGATGTGGGAAAACCACAGCTTTTGTTATATCCTCACAACATTTTATTTTTTCATGAAAACTGCTGTACCCAGGCTCTACGGAGAAGTAAATTGTAACAATGAGGAAAGCTACAGCAGAAAGGGCTACATTGTTGTAACTTACAACATGTGGGCATCACGGGCCAATAATTCATGTGACCATCAGCTCATTATCTCACAGAGGAATGGCTACTGCTGTCTTATGTTCAAAAATATCTCCAATAGTAAGGTAGTCCACATGCACTTGCATTCTTTGCATCCAATGAAGTTGGACTAGACTGTAACACAAAGAGTTTATCAGGTGCTTGTAATACTTATGATCGGTCATAGTGATAGTGTTGATCAGTCTGCCTGCTTGACAATCCCATTTTATCTTAAACAAAATGAGTGAAGTAAAAGGAATGGACTGAGAACTAAAACAGATATTCACAAAGTTTACCTTTGTGGATTTTAATTTGCAAAAACCATCTAAACCGTCGTGATTTTGTTTGTGATAGTGTCTCATGACGATGCCGTACAAGCATGTGACGCCCGTGGCAGCAACAGATGTGCGCAGATCAACAATGGAAAATATGGAGTGTGGGAGAGAGTGCGACCATGCAGCGTTTAAAGCGTGGATGTGCTGACATTACTTTAAGTTTTATTCTGTAAAAAGTGACAAAAACATTAGCGTCCACTGTACACTCTGCGTGGGAATAAAACTTATTTCTAGGAAGCCGCCACAGGAATGTGAAATTTACAGAGAAACCTCAGGATCCTCCCACTGACATGACCGCTGCGGCACCGAGCAAACCTCCAATATCCCCACTCCTGCCAAACAGGTGAAAATACAGTGGCTTGCAAAAGTATTCGGCCCCCTTGAACTTTTCCACATTTTGTCACATTACAGCCACAAACATAAATCAATTTTAGTGGAATTCCACGTGAAAGACCAATACAAGGTGGTGTACACGTGAGAAGTGGAACGTAAATCATACATGATTCCAAACATTTTTTTTACAAATAAATAACTGAAAAGTGGGACTCAGTCCCCTGAGTCAATACTTTGTAGAACCACCTTTTGCTGCAATTACAGCTGCCAGTCTTTTAGGGTCTGTCTCTACCAGCTTTGCACATCTACAGACTGAAATCTTTGCCCATTCTTCTTTGCAAAACAGCTCCAGCTCAGTCAGATTAGATGGACAGCATTAATGAACAGCAGTTTTCAGATCTTGCCACAGATTCTCGATTGGATTTAGATCTGGACTTTGACTGGGCCAGTCTAACACATGGATATGTTTTGTTTTAAACCCTGGCTTTATGTTTAGGGTCGTTGTCCTGCTGGAAGGTGAACCTCCGCCCCAGTCTCAAGTCTTTTGCTGACTCCAAAAGGTTTTCTTCCAAGATTGCCCTGTATTTGGCTCCATCCATCTTCCCATCAACTCTGACCAGCTTCCCTGTCCCTGTTGAAGAGAAGCACTCCCAGAACATGATGCTGCCACCAACATATTTGACAGTGGGGATGGTGTGTTCAGAGTGATGTGCAGTGTTAGTTTTCCGCCACACATAGCGTTTTGCATTTTAGCCAAAAAGTTCTAAAGACTAATAGTTGTCCTATGGACAGATTCCCCCACCTGAGCTGTAGATCTCTGCAGCTCGTCCAGAGTCACCATGGGCCTCTTGGCTGCATTTCTGATCAGTGCTCTCCTTGTTCGGCCTGTGAGTTTAGGTGGACGGCCTTGTCTTGGTAGGTTTATAGTTGTGCCGTACTCCTTCCATTTCTGAATGATCGCTTGAACAGCGCTCCGTGGGATGTTCAAGGCTTGGGAAATCTTTTTGTAGCCTAAGCCTGCTTTAAATTTAAATTACAATAACTTTAACCCTGACCTGTCTGGTGTCTAAATCCAACCGAGAATCTGTGGCAAGATCTAAAAAAACTGCTGTTCACAAACGCCATCTAATCTGACTGAGCTGGAGCTGTTTTGCAAAGAAGAATGGGCAAGGATTTCAGTCTGTAGATGTGCAAAGCTGGTAGAGACAGACCCTAAAAGACTGGCAGCTGTAATTGCAGCAAAAGGTGGTTCTACAAAGTATTGACTCAGCGGACTGAGTCCCACTTTTCAGTTATTTATTTGTAAAAAAAAGGTTGGAATCATGTATGATTTACGTTCCACTTCTCACGTGTACACCACCTTGTGTTGGTCTTTCACGTGGAATTCCACTAAAATTGATTTATGTTTGTGGCTGTAATGTGACAAAATGTGGAAAAGTTCAAGGGGGCCGAATACTTTTGCAAGCCACTGTAGATTTAAGAGCGGCAGGACTTAGTGCTGCTGAATCTTTGATTTTATTGATCTTTTGCTGTGTTTTACTTGCATCTATTTGAAAGAGTGAGTGTAAACCCAAAACATTATTTTATTTTATATGCTGCAATATGCAGAAAATGGGTTTAAATGTTAAAGAATTTCTTCAAGTCAAAGACTGTTGCATGTAATTTAATTTTTTGCTTAATGCAATGTGTATAAAATTAAAAGATTAAAACTCATAATACAATTTTTAAAAAGAGGCTTTCCATTTGATTCAATTTAATATGACGGATTATGCATAAAAAATAGAATTGGGCTGAAAGGTCTATTGTGTTATTACGTATTCAGGTCGTGTATCGTGTTTTTAAAAAGTAACTAAGTAACTAATTACTTTAGAAAATAAGTAATCAGTAACGTAACGGGATTACTTTTTTGGCAAAGTAATCAGTAATTAATTACTAATTACTGTTTTCAAGTAACTTGACCAACGCTGATATACACACACGGGCTTAAACAATTCTTAACCCTCTTGCACTTTCTAACAGGGCTGCAGACACACTCTGGTAAAGGGTAAAAGCTTGTATTCTTCATTAACATTCACAATACATGTTTAAAATGCACCACATCAGCACAAAAGCTTTTCCACAAGGACACCTGCAATTTCATGTTACAGTGTAATAGATTGCTACAGGCAATTTGCTAACCTGACACTTAATTCAACAGCAAGATGATTTTCTTCACAGTAATTGAGAATGAACAATGAACAATCAGCCATAAGCGGCCAATACAATCTGATTACCTTTGATTCGCCGTGAGCAGCTCAATTTCTTAATTTCTGCCCGATTTTCACAGAAACACAAAGACACCAAAGCAGCTCTAATTTTTTTCGTGTCAACTTCAGGAATGAAGTTCAAAGTTCACAGGATTTAGCTGGTTTGTTCCAATCATTTTCACATTAACACCCATTCAGATTCTGGCAACAGGGAATAATAGCCCAAACGGTCAATTGAAAAGCAGTCTTCTTTTCATCCCTGGATGACCCAGTTGGAAAACATCAGGTCAAAACTGTGTCTCACAATCGACTAACAATGACACTCTAATTCTGTAAAACCCCACATGATATGCTTTTTTTTAATTCACTCTTAGCATGACAACACAAATGCACTTTCTGTCACTCTGTGTCAGCTTTTCTGGCACGGATTACACCAATCCCTTTAATTTAAATCAGACTCTCTGTGGAAACAGTCCAAAGACTTTTGGTGTTTTAGTCCAATACCGATTAAACGGAATGAACCGGGGCCAGGGAGTCAGGCCCACATTTATATGGTATAATCTATGATCTAAGTGCATACACTAATATGGGCCATTTAACTGACCTGCTTATACTGCAAAACAAATCACCCTGGCAAGTGTGACTTGATATATTTTTAGTATGTGTGTCCTGGGGGTATTGGGCTGAGAAGCAACAAGGTCATGGTTGCTATCTGATGCACAGAGGAATATGAGTGTAATGGGATTGGACACAGAGAGCTTTGATGGAAGACAACATTTTATTTAAAGTGGACATAGTATATGGTGTCAGCCATGTTTTGGGGGTTTCAACACTGCCTCTCTTCTACCCACACAAATACATATACTATAAAACTATGCTGTCCCAGCCATGCTAAACTGGAGAGCATTTTAAGTGTGAGCCTTCCTTCTTTGGCTATAGAAGTCTTAACAAACACAAATGTGCATTTTACAGACCTCTGAGGCTTTCGTGGAATTCTGTTTGATGTGGGACAAATGAGATTATGTATAACTTATTTTGTGATCGCTAACTGCGAGATTCACGGGACGTTAAGGGATCATGTGCATCTATTCCCCTCTGTAAAGGGATTTCTGATTAATCCCTCGTGACCTACCTGAAGTTTGACCGGGGCCATCCAGTTTGGATTCACATTTTGGAAGAGAGCAATCTAAAAAGAGACAGAGATAAAAATGAGAGAGGGAGAGAGAAATTTTAAGAAAGGAAATATAGAGCTAAAGGACTGCCCAGTGACCCACTAAAGCAGCAGCATGACCTTCATCACGTTTTAGTGTCCAAACATTAAAGCCTTGGGATTACAAATGAGAGCGAGTGAGCAATTCGAGAGGAGCCCTTTGATCTGCATATCTGGACAGACCCACCCTGAGATTAAACGCCATCAGACATTTTGTACGCAGTTCTACACACACACACACACACACACACACACACACACACACACACACACACACACACAGAGTTGTGTTTTCATATCTTAGTGGGGACATCTACCTGACATAATGCTTTCCCTAATCACATACCCTAAACATAACCTAATTGTAACCCTGATACTAAAAAAAATATTTTGAGTCTCAAAAATGTCTTCAAACTCATGCAGACAGGTATTTTGTCCCCATAACGGCTGTTGGTCCCACAAGTATAGTAACATCCCAGTTTTTGTTCCCCACAAAGATATGTAAACAAACACACACAGGCGTGCACGTTTACATAGATTTATGCCCAAACTGCTAAGCTGGAATCAATAATGTCAGTTTGAGCACCTCAATTAATTCAGGATAAAATAATCAATAATGACTCATTCATAATGGATCCTCTCCTAGTCCACACATCCAGCACACAAATCTAATTTTGCCAAATTCATACATAAATAAATAAGGCAACATTACTTCAAAGGGAACACTGATGTGAGAGACATTCCATGCCGATGACATAAACCCTTGAAAATAAATAAAAATGAATGAAATGACTCCAGACTGTAATAGAAGTTTCCCAGAAGTCAGTGCAGGTAACAGCTGGACCAAATGACCAAATCATCTTGTAGCCTGTAGAAGACTGAGAAACTCTTTCTGGGTCGCTCACTAGTTGTACACTATAGTGGCAAAAGATAACAGAGAGGAGAGAAGAGGGGCAGCTTAGTCCTTCACTCTAACTTTTCCTGGACTCCTTTATGAAAAGAACAGCCTGGCATATGCTGTCGCCTAGCCAGGATTACAGTAAGCACCTGTTCACGCACAGTACGCTTCATTTTGTACGTAGATAAAGTTTTTGGTCCAGTGAAAAGCACTAACAGAATTTTCAAGAGCTTATATATACATGCATGCACAGCAGCCTGCGAGAGACAGACAGGCAGTCGGAGACGCCAAAGGGAACACAAAACAGAAGGTAACCGTCTACCAAATACTGTGAAATAAACAAACCACTAGGTTAAAAATAATTGAAAGAATCTTTACTTGTACCTGAGGACAAGGTCAAGCTGTTAGGAGGTTTTAAAGTAAGTAGGAACTATCCAGATTTCTCCAAAATCTGCACAAATGAACTTCTAGAGAATAAATAATGCAGATTATTTAATGTAAGAGAATTAATATAAGAGAAATGTCATGTTTACAAAAGGGAAAACAGAGGAAAACCCTTTTAGAGCAACGATGATATAGAAAGATGTTAACCTAAATCCTGTGCCTGTTTTTGTGATTGTGTAGGAAAAGAGAGAGGGGAAAAAAGTGAAATCGTGCACCACTAAGTGTGACCAATCAAATTCATTTGAGTGCATGTGTAAATTTGACAACAGCAGAAGCAAGAACCAGTACTTCTGCAAGCCTATACATTAGGATGGTATGTTAGTTTGATCCTCAACCCATTTTATATAAAGGCAGAGAGGCTTTGTCGGCTAAGTCCGAGGAGCACTGGGCTGGCACTGTTCACGCAACACAGATCAGAGCCTGCTGCTGCCTTCAAAGCATGGGTGAATGATGCAGAGTCAGTCTGTTTGTGAAGGGAAGAGAGACTACACAGTTCCTGCTGGACAGAGTAAGTACAGCTGTTGGCAGAAGACAAGCAGTCACGGGCAGCACACAAGCTCACACATGTATGCAAACACACTCTGCAAGCTGTGCTTTGATTTTACCAAAGCTGAGCCCATGATGCACTTTAGTCCGATTTGTTGTTTTCATGCTGACTAAAGAGCGTCCTTGACTTGCCTGCTAAAGAAAGTAAAACATGCAGAGAAGAGCAGTAAAGAGAACGGGTATATTATCAGAATCAGCTTAAGCATAAATAGGAAAAGTGTTAAATTAAATATTCCAAAGTTAACAACACTATGTACAATATAAGCAAGATATTACAAGTGAAAAATAGTCCAGATGTCATAAGGAGGAGATGTAAAGTTTAATTGCAGTAGGTAGGAATGCTTTCCTGTGCTGTTCTGCGGTACATCGTGGTAGAATGAGTCTTTTGCTGACCGTGCTACTGTGGCTTTCCAGCAGAAGATGGAGAGGGTGTAAACTAAGAAGCTTGGAAAGAAAAGTGTCTGGACTTCTTTAAGTTGCTTGAAAACGTTTCACCTCTCATCCGAGAAGCTTCTTCAGTTCTAGGGTCAAATGGTGACACCAACTGTCTGCCATCTATAATCCAGTTTTGAGATCCCTTCACAGACGCCTTAACACCCACTCACATCCTGGGCCATCTGACCTCAGGAAATCACATGATAGGGTGGGGGCAAGGTTTCACAATGAGCTCACCAGAAACCCTGTCTGATTGTGACCTACACCCGTTTTCACACCTTGGCTCATGTGATTAGGTAGAGGATCATTAGGGGGTCCATTGTCCCCCTTGGGGGGGATACTCCCACAGGGCTTAAATCTGGGACTCTCCATCATTTGACCTTAGAACTGAAGAAGCTTCTCGGATGAGAGGTGAAACGTCTTCAAGCAACTTAAAGACGTCCAGACGCTTTTCTTTCCAAGCTCCTTAGACTACGATGACCTGGATGACTGAGAACCTTCACAGAGAAGATGTAATAGATCGTTAAATACTGTCCGTAACTTGGACAGCATCCTCCTTTCTGAAACCGCTGTCAGAGAGTCGAGCTCCACACCCACAGCATCACTGACCTTGTAGGTCAGTTTATTGAGTCTGTTGCTATCCGTTGCACCACAGCGCAGACAATGGCACTGGCCACCACAGACTCATAAAACTTCCTGAGCATCATCCGGCATATATCAAAGGACCTCAGTAGTCTCTGAGAATACAGATGGCTTTGGCCCTTCTTCTAGAGGGTTTCTGTGTTTTTAATGAAGTCCGAGGGTTTTTTTTGTCAATGTGATCACCGCGGTAACAGTATATGAAGTTTCATGAATGCAGCTTTTGCATGTGTGCTTCTGTGTGTGTGACAGAATATCATTTAAAGTTACTGCCATCAGCCTCATATAAAATTCAACAGAAAGACTTGAATTAGGAGCTGTAATTTTTTTAAAAGCAAGAAACTAGAGTGCACAGTGCAAGAATGAGGCCTCCTTTTCTTTCTAACTCTACGCAGGAAAAGCAACTGGTACTCTCGCTAACTGGTTTTATGAATGGAAAAAAATAGCACACTGCCTGACACTTGACATGCAACCTTTCTCTCAAAAAGTATTTAAAAAAATAGCCCCAGAACTCAAGCAGAGCACTGGCCTCATGAGTCATTGCTCGTGTTTTTTTTTTTTTTTTCTCAAAGTGCTTTTGGTGAAAGTAAAACTGAGACACAAAGCATTGCATGATGCTCCTGACTTAAAAGACTCCACATTCAGATACTACCTTTTAGAGCAGGGCGATATGGCCAAAAATATTTATCACGATATATATTTGAAAATTTGCGATAACGATATAACTGACGATATAATTGATGCGAGACAAAATACAACTCCACAACATTACTAACGCAAAAAGACAACCTTCCATTTATTTTCACTTAAACAAGAAGCTGGTTTTTATGTACATTAAAGCTTTATAAAAATGTAACAGTGCAAATGCAAATTCCTAGCTGAAAGTTTAACCAAAAGGCATTTCCAGTAGAAATGGGCTGACATATCCTGAGCATAACCATGTATAATATCCACTGAAGTTAAAAAGAGGTGCTTTGCAACATTAAACTGCAGTGTGCAGTACGCATTTTTCGGACCATAAGGTGCACGGGATTATAAGGCACATTAAGCGAAACAAAGCAGTCAGATAAATCAAACTTTATTAAACTCATTCTTCTTGCTTCCTCCACTTCTGTACCATTGATTCATTAATGTTGAATTCTCTGGCAGCTGCTCTATTCCCATGTTGTTGCAGTATATTAATGACTGACCTCGTATTGTGGATGGATTATCTCAGTTGTTCTTCTGACTGAAGTTTGGTCCGTTTACAGCATCCTGCCATGCGATTGCATTTGTCTCTAACTATCAGAAACCTTAACGTTAACCTTTTTAAGTGGAAAAGTGTTAGTGTTCGTCCTCCAGCTTCACTGTTTATATTATGCTAACATAGCTGTGTTGCTAGCGATCACGTAGCACATCATTAAATACCAGCTAGCCCAACTTCAGTAACCCTATAAACGTCACTGCTGTTTAGTTTCCTGTCTTCATTTATGTTGGAAGTGATAGCAGAGCTGTACGTTTGATTTTTTTTTCAGAAATCTCTCAGTCAGAACATGCTAGCGAAACTAGCGAGCTAACTTCCGCTAGCTTCCTGCTAACTTCTAACTCCATTAAATGTAATAAATTTTGTTTTCATGGATGCCTGGAAGTTAAACTTCATAGTTACACCTGGTAAAGCAGCAATGCTGATCATTTTATTAAAGATGAAAGAATTTAGACAATTTTTAATTCTCAGTGATGCTGCAGTGTTCGTTTGACCTGAAGAATGTGGAGTTTAGGACCCAGATTACTCCCAGATTTAAGAGCATCTTAGTCCGACAATAACGACGGCCGCTTGCATGTTCTGCAAAAAAATGTGCTTTGTCATGTATCTGACGGACAAACACCAAACCAGTTCCACATCACTGAAGTTGCACCATTTTTACAAACCAATTCTGGTTCATTTGTTTCACTCAACAATCGGCCATGTTCGTATGAAAACAAAGCCACTGTGCATGCGCGTTTTACTCATATTCTATCGCGATATTTCATTTTCCTATCGTTGCATAACATTATACCGGTATTACCGTGAACGGTATAATATGGCCCAGCCCTACTACCTTTGCCTGAAAGAGAGACGAGATAAGGGAGGCTATAAGCAGAAAGCTTGAGAAAGGAAGAATCATATTTTCGTTTATGAACATATGGAACTTCATATGACGATGTAAAGCATTTTATAATCTCTGCATTGGTGTCTCGGTTACTGAAGGTACAAGAAAAGAATGGAATTAGATGTGGTGGGACTTGCAAACAGAAGATCTGAATATTACAATAAAAAATCATTACTTGGATATATTACAACCCTGAGCAGAAGCGAGGTCTGAAGTAATGATGGAAGGCTGTGTGGGAGAGAAGTGGAGGAGGCGAGGAAAGGAATGAAAAAGGACAGAACGAGTGGGAGACTGCAGTTGAGTGATAGGCTTCGCTCTTATCAGATGGGGGATTTGCAGAAGACACAGAGACGAACCCACAGCTTATTTTTATGACCTGCAATCCTCCTTCATCCACCCAACCCCCCCTGTGCTTCATAAGCCCGGGGCGACGTGGGTGGGATGTAGTGATTTATACCTATGTGCACGTGTGTGTCATATGTATATGAATGTGCATGTGTTAGAACACAAGACGAACGTACTGGAATTCCTGGTAATTGACTTGACACTAGTAACCGATGCCATTCACATATGTGCACAAATACTCAGCTGATCTTTCTGGATAATTTTCCTGTTAACCACTTTAAATGAACGAACGTGATCTCTGTCACGGTGCAAAATAAGGCAGCGTAGTTTCACTCAAGACCTTAACTCAAATTAACTCAAGAAAATAAATGGCAAACTGAAAAGTTTGATTGGCTTCATTAAAGCTGAAACAACCGCGGCACGTACTTCCACATTTCCTGTGTTAACGTAATGGCCCAGGCCATGTCGGTGTGTCTTCAAAGCGACTCCACAGATGTACGTGACATTTTACAACAATCAATAACTTGGCGTGATGGAGTGTATTACGACTCTCAAAAAGGTCGAGAGCCTTTGATGAGATCGATCAGCATGGTCTGGCTGTAAAACAGGTAATTGCCTCACTGTGCACCCTTCTTGATTGTCTTTGCCATAAAACTCTTAGAAATGGATCCCGATATCTGGCCCTTATAATACAGTGTACAGTAGGCTTTTTATATAAATTCACAGTAAGTGGAGGATTAACTCTTTATTAGCCATATCAGCAACTTTGTGAGGGTATTTCAGGCACACAGGCACCAGCATCTGGTCTGTTTATTGCACATGCTCAATTTGATCACAAGTGGGATGGAACATAAATGCCACTCCACTGCAACATATATGTTTAAGGGGGAAAATTAGTACATCTGTTTAAATTCAATTTGCTAATATCAGGGATTAAATACTTTCCATACAGTTTGACTCCTATATAAGTCTCACCACACTGCCAATGCTTTAAATTGAAATTAGGAATTATTAATGCCTTAAACACACTGTAAAGCTACTCAGTGGGTTAGATCGGACCCTATGGTGGGCCAGTTTTTGCTTACTGGCTGTGCACAACTGATTTATGGGTCTGTTATCTCTCTCTTACATGGAGAATTAATTTTGGAATACGCTGTTGCTTGCACACCTGTGAAAGATAATTGGATTTTGAAGGAAGATTTGGACATTCAGCAGATGATAAACAAGCATAAATGGTTAAAAACTTACTGTAAGGCTCAGCATGAATGTGCAAATATTTATTACTTATGGTACAAAAACCGAAAGTATACAGTATTAAATGACCAATTTGAGAGAACTCAAGTTCATAAGCACTCCTTTTGGTCCAGTTTGTATCACTTTGTTTTCAAGCAAGCGCTCTGAAAACAGCCTAAAACATTTCCTGGCTTCGAGATGTTGGCATTTAATATACATAATCTGCATGTTTTGTGGACAGCGTCTTAACTGTTGGCTTTAGAGCAAAGGTTCTAACATTTCTGACGAGCACACGAGTAAAAATGTACACGTCGGCCAAAGATACAGAGAATCTCTACTGTGAATAAAAACAGCCAAGCAATGACGCAATGAAGAATAACTGGACTTTCCAATATTTCGAATGTTTGCTATCTTAAGACTTTTTGAAAATATGTCTTAAAACTATGCCAAAAAATGCAGTTTACTGAATAGTTTTCTGATGCATGAAGTCTAAATAACACACAGTTTTACTCCAAATCTTTGTCCCACAAGGAGGTCGGCTAGGAGGAAAACACCCTGATGAGTGCAGCCACACAAACCTTGGGCTGCGACCTGGCCAGTCATTCAACCAGCAAAATTTCCCCCCGTTTTGCTGACAGCTTCTCCATCTTTAGCCTGTGGCACTATGTGGATTATGATTGATCGACAGTTGCTTGTAAAGCCAGTGGAGTTAAAACTTTGATCTGCAAACATGCTACAAGTCAATCTTGGACTTTACTCTGGTTTTCTCTGCTGCGTCACACTTATTTAACAAATAGTTTATTGGTTGTTGTCATTTTGGCTTCTTTTACTGATTTTTAACTATTACCAAGGTACTAATTCTTGACCACTGCCTTATTTGGCATTGGACGGTATAATCAGCTGATGATGGCTAATAAAGAAGAGTTAAAATAAAAGAAAAATGATTATTTAGTAGTGCTGTCAGCATTAATCTTGTAAAAATGACGTAAACTCCATAACCGCATTAACGCCACAAATCTCCGTTAGCGAGTTAATGCGGATCGCCCCTTACGTGGGGCTGCACGGCGCTAAGGCATTAACGAGCTAACCGCGCCAAAGCGTTAACGAGCTAACCGCGCTAATGCATTGATGCTGTGCAGCCCCACGCATGGGGAGCTCTGCGTTAACTCGCTAACTCGATTTGTGGCATTAATGTGTTTATGGCGTTAACGTCATTTTAACAAGATTAATGCTGACAGCACTATAATTTAGGTTTTTTTTAAAAATGTATTTGTATACAGTGACACAGAATGAGGATGCTTTATTTTTATCACATTTGCAAGGCAGACAAAAGCGTTACCAATGTTTACCACTAGTCAATTACTCTAAACCCCTAGTTCTAAAGTAACATTTCACATATAAAAATGTTGGTTCATGTTGTTACTCTGTGCAACACTTAAATACACTCATATATCCCAGCGTTAAGGAAGGCAAAGCTACTTATCAGCCTGTTTCTTGTGATTGCACACACAAATGCTGCCATGAAAGAGATTGTTATTTTGTCCTTCTGTAACTAGCATTTTACAAAAAGCATAGGGATATCTATGTTTTTCAAACTAGTCCTGTTTTTCTGTGGAAGTTTACCTAACAGACTCTTTAAGCAGTGCCGGCTGATTTAGCAGCACAGGCACTGCCAATCTAAGCTTACAGTCTTTAACTCTGACCAACTGCCAATTAAGCTGCTCCGAGAAGCGACCGTAAGGTCTCAGCCTCAAGACCAGAGTAGCCTACATTTTGCAGGGTGTACTCCACCCAAGCCTCAGATCTATAATTTGATGACTGAAGGGTTTTTTTGTCCCTCTAAGTATGTCATGTCCTCTCTTTCTGGATCTCACTCCAGTTCCCCTCAATCCCACATTTACATTCACTTTCTTCAATCTGTTTCTCTTTGCCTTCACTCTGCCGTTTCTCTCAGTACACACTGCATGTTTTAAGATGCATACTGCACTGTCTGTTGAAGTTCTCTTCCTCATCTAAATGATTATATAAGATTTACGCTTGAGTCTGCAAGGCAACGCTAGGTCGTTATGCTTCCATCGATTGCGAGTGTGCTCAACGAAAATAAAGAATCACTGCTTAGTGATCTGGCTGCTATTGCAGCCTGCAACTGGCAGAGGTCACTGGGTTCACTTTGGGCACGGAGAGAAATGTCTCACTTTAATGTCAGACTGACTCTGGTAATAATGATTGAAGCATTTTGATTCTAGTCTTAATGCAAGAATTACTGAGGGACAAGCCATTAAAAGCAACATGGACGGAGCCTCAGTAAGTATCACTGTTAGTCAGTCGCTGGTACGATTCTGTAAACTTGTCTATGCAGTACAAGGTTGTCATAATAGTCCCTAATAGTCCAAGATCTGATATCCCAATGTTGGTGTTGTTCCTACATCATGATAATAATCGTGGTCTGGAATCAGCATTGCAACTGGCCAGTGAAGTTGCCATACTATTATGTTAGCATTAGCCAAAGGGTTAGCTAGCAAACCAAAATGAGTTACCTAAATTTGGCTGACAGCAAACCTAACTTGATAATATATGTATGTCTTGTATATAGTATTAACAAAGACAACATTTATTATGCTTACTATATGTTTTTAACAGTACAAGCACAACAACTGCAAATAGTTGTTCATGCCATAAAAAGTAGATCTTTGCAAAAAACCTAAACCCTAGGGCTGGGCCATATCACGGTAATACTGTTATAATGTTGGGCAATGATAAGAAAATGAAATATCGCGATAGAATATGAGTAAAACGCGCATGCGCAGTGCCTTTGTTTTCATATGCACATGACGGAAAAGGCATGGTGGCTATGGAGAATGAGTAGGGCAAAAGCAGATCATTGAATGAAACAGATGAACCAGAATTGGTTTGTAAAAATGGTGCAGCTTCAGTGATGTGGAACTGCTTTGGTTTTTGTCCGTCATATAGCCACCAAAGCACATTTTTTTGTACATGGCGCTCAAAAATCTGTCAAAAAATGTTTTAGTACGACTTTGCATTATGTCTACCATAGTCAGGAGCCACTTGGAGTAATACGTACTGTGCTTCAACCTAATATTACCGTATTGTGTGTGTATAAGGATCCCAAAATGGCACCTGTTAAGAGACATGCGTATGAAGCGGATTTTAAACTCAGTCGTGCAGAACATGGGAATAGAGCAGCTGTGACAGAATTCAGAATTAATGAATCAATGGTATGGAAGTGGAGGAAGCAAGAAGAATGAGTTGAGTATGGTTTGACTAATCTGACTGTTTTGTTTCACTTAATGCGCCAGAAAAATACGTATTTGACTTATTTATTTGGCACACTGCAGTTTCATGTTGCTAAGCACCTCTTTTAAACTTTTGTGGATATTATACATGGTTATGCTGAGGATATTTCCGCCCATTTTCACTGGAAATGCCTTTTGGTTAAACTTTGCAAGGAATGCAAATTCCTTGCAAATGCAAGGAATTTGCATTTGCACTGTAAAATTTTTATATAGCTTTAATGCACATAAAAAACAGCTGCTTGTTTAAGTGAAATAAAACTGATGGGGTTTTTTGCGCTGATAAAGTTGTCGAGTTGTAAAGTATTTTTTTCACATCAATTATATCGTCAGTTATATCGTTATCGCAAATTTTCAAATATATATCATGATAAATTTTTTTGGCCATATTGCCCTACCGTACTAAACCCTATAGTTTATTGATATTATGACTAAAGATGCCAGTCCTATGACCAATGTAGTTGACTGCAGACTGGGAATATGGCTCTAATGCAAGATGTTTTGACAGTTATTGGACCTTCTTCCAACATACATCTGGTTGCTTTTACGCCAATTGAGTTTCACAGTGCAGCTCTGTACAGTATTGCGCAGGGCCAGTAACTTCATTTAGCATCACTCAAAAGACTATATGAATTAATGCCTTTTATAATATACCATCATCCCAGTTTTATTTTTTTGTCTTGCCAGTAAGGCTTGCCCCAAAGCGCCTTAATGTATTTGAAAGCGGTTAATCAGAAGATATGATGGGTTGCAACATAATCTGATTTGTTGGCTCATATTGCTAGTGATGCAAGTGTCACATCACTGGCCATATGGAATACAGAAGACTCTATTCAGCAATCTGCCAAATTAGAAATTGGCTGCACATCTTAATGACAGACATGCTGTATGTATGACATTACATGGAATAGAGTCATTTAAGCATGAAATAACACTTATTGGTCAATATTTGTAGAAGTCAAACTGGATAATGATTTGCATTTTGCACAACTTGTAATGTAGAACATGCAATACTCACTGCAAACTGCAAACTCAGAGCACTGCAACCCCAGTTCTATAATTGTCTGAATGAATGAATGAACAGAAGTTTAAAATCCCAACTTTACTCACGCACTCTTACATTATTAACAGCAAACCCAGGAAAATAACTATATACATGACAAAGAGTGCTGTTCTTTGACAGACCTACACTTCAAGTTTACTCATTTTGACAATGAGTGGATTTTTAGGTTGCAAATTAATGGTTGTATTGCACATTAAATAAGGATAATTGTATATAATAATTAGAGCAGGGCGATATGACCAAAATATTTATCACAATATGCATTTGAAAATTTGCGATAACGATATAACTGACGATATAATTGACACTAGACAAAATACTTTACAACTCGACAACTTTATTAGTGCAAAAAAAACCCCATCAATGTATTTTTACTTAAACAAGCAGCTGTTTTTGATGTGCATTAAAGTTATATAAAAATTTAACAGTGCAAAAGCAAATTCCTTGCTGACAGTTTAACCAAAAGGCATTTCCAGTGGAAATTGACCGACATATCCTCAGCATAACCGTGTATAATATCCACAAGTTAAAAAGAGGTTATACACACACAATACGGTAATATTATGTTGAAGCACAGTATCACTTCGCGAGGCTCCTGCCTACGGTAGCCGTAATGCTCCGACAATCCATCAAGCAGTGCGGCTTCGTAGCTTAGCAAAGTCGTACTAAAACATTTGACAGATTTTCGAGCGCCGTGTACGACATAAAATCGTTAAGGGGCACTGTTGATTTTCAGAAAAATCAAAGGATTAATTTTAAGTGTGCCGTATTTTGAAAAAAAATACGGTAATAACGACGGCCCGCTAGCATGCTCTAGCAAAAATAGTGATTTGTTGTGTATCTGACAGATGAAAGCTAAACCAGTTCCACACCACTGAAGTTGCAGCATTTTTACAAACCAATTCTGGTTCATCCGTTTCATTCAACGATCCGCTTTCGCCCTTCTCATTCTCCATCGCCGCCATGCTTTTTCCGCCATGTGCATATGTAAACAAAGGCACTGCGCATGCGCATTTTACCCATATTCTATCGCGATATTTCATTTTCTTATCGTTGCCCAACATTATACCGGTATTACCGTGAATGGTATGATATGGCCCAGCCCTAATAATGATATATTACAAAAAACTATATATTTAGATAGGCGTAGGTAACTTATTATAGATCAGTGCACAGTTACACATATATTATTGCAATGAGGGACTGTGTATTACATAGCTCTATTTATTTACATATAGTGTATATGTATATATTAGACTGTATAACCAAGAACAGACATATAATGAGTTAAATAGGGAATGAATAAGCATTTGCTCCACCCACTCATTTTCAAACAGGAAATGGTTGATATTTTATAGGATTTCAGTCTATTGAGTTTGACTGACATGGTTTTTTCACATTAATATGATGGCTTTCTTTTATTTAATGTTTCTTGGGCTTTTTTATCTTTATTTACATTAGTTACATGTTCAAAACTAAGATCTCATCCATACAACTTTCATGCTCATTTAGACAGATAAAGATATGGAACAGTTCCTGACTTCTATATCTAGGGAAATCTTTAGTTATGAGCAACTTGCCTTGATCACAAATGACCTAATATTTTCACAGTTACGTTTTCGAGTAATCAGCTGTTGCACCATGATGCCTTACTTCAAATAATTGGTCCAATCCAAAATTCAAACTGGAAACAAAGGAGTATTAATACATATTCTTGATCTGATAGTCAACTGATTGTGCTATTTATATAAAGGATAGGGAACAACTAAATATAACTATGAGGAGTGTTATTGTACTGCCATGCCTTATGAGGTTTTCGCTGCAGTTAGGTGAAAATCTTGACGGATGCTCGAACAGCTGAGCAGCTGAATATGTCTCATCTTTGACCAGTTGCAACATTTTCGAGATTAGAGTCTAAGTCATGGCACAAGAAACCTCGGAGAGTGACTCAGCGGCTGAGCTGTGATCCACAGCAACAGTGTGGGACTCAGAGATGGAGCACCATCTGCTCACTGAAAATAATCACGCGGAGATGAACACTGAGTATTTTCGAGGACCAGTGAGAATATTATCCGTTCAGGTGAGGCGAATTAAACACCAGGGCTGGATGTGGATGTAAATGTGTTGATGAAACTCAAATCACTTTCAATCCAAATAGTCCACCAGCTTTATACATAATGTACAAGCTTAAATAGTTATCCAGATCGTAAAGACGTTAGTCTTTCTCTAAGTCAGACTCTTAGTCAGTGACCAAGCTGTTCAGGTAGCCCATCGATCACTTTAGTGTTGGTTCAGTAAAAGAATCTGCTACCTTTTGTTTTCCTTCACTGACTAACTAGGGCACCACAGTGCACCCACTGACACACACTCACACACACAAATTCCCAAAATAGGTATTCAGAATCAACTAGGATGGGCAGCTGTTTGGCAATATTTCAACATGGAACGGGCTGGCATGGATTCAAGCTATGCATGCAGGAACAAATTAATTAATTGACATGTTTGCATTGGGCTGAGAGTAAAAAGGTATAGAAATAGAACATAAAAAGAAAGGTCAGGGAAATTGATGAATGAATCAATCAGCTTTAAGGAGATGTACATAGAAATTAATATAAGAGTGTTGAAAGGAGGAAACTGCTAAATGGTAAAAATATATCACTTTCAATGTCAGATTGATTTCAGGTTATTAATGTATTTGAGTGCACATGATTTTGTGCTTTTGGGCATATTTTTCAAAGTCTCAAAAAGCAAAGAAAAGCGTAACTTTCACCTTTGAACTGTCCGACAGTATTCACAATGCATTTTGTTGTTTTCCCAGAACCTTCTTTTTCCATACTTTCTCTTCATAATAGGCTCTCGTAAAAGTTTCTTGAGGGCATAACCTATTTCTGTCTCCATCATGAATACTGTATGAACTGCATTTGCTGCTATATAAACAACCAAGCAGCCCAACTTCACTCTGAGCCAACTTTCCAGCCTGATACAACACAGCTATAGGAAAATACATTGGCAGGCATCCAACCAACCGTAACAACGGATTTGAATACAATCCATTTTGACAACATTCCTTACTGTCTGACTGGCAGGGAAGGCAATATCCAGGAGAAGGTATGGGGTTTATATCGGCTGTTTAAAAAGTGCGCACGTGCAAGCGCAAGGCTGCTGCATTTTATCAAATAATTTTCACTTAAGTGGTGTAAGTGTGTGTGAGCGTGTGTGTTCCTACAAGTGGATGTGGTGGACAGCAGACCCCAAGGCACCAGGTGTCAGAGAGAGAAACAGCTGAGAGAGAGAGACAGCTGCTTGTGCTGTTGTGTATCAGAGGTGCTCCCAATACTGGACTGTCAGCCTAATGATTGTCAGATTCGATTAAAGAGGTATGCTATAAAGGCTGAATAGGATAAAAAGAAAACATTTAATCATGAATGTGTTAAGTCTGTTTAAGATACAGATTAAAACAGATCTTCCTATAGAGTGGAACACATAAGGAATTATTATCACTGGAGTAAGGACACTCTAGTTATCTGAAATGACAGATCAAAAACGGATTAAAAAAAATGTTTGCCACAGACACCTAAATCTTAATGCATGGCTGATATCAAGGAGGCTTAAAGCCCTCTAGGACCTATAAATAGTGTTTACATTATTTCCATGGTGAGGGATAAGGCTGGCAGGCCAATCCTTGTTTGTTGTGATGATGCCATCATATCAGGGAGGCTCTACGCTGTAGAGTGCAACCTATTGCCCATACATGCATCTATGGCCTAGCCTATGAGTGCATAAGATGATGAGAGAGGTTCGCTAAGATCCCCATCTACTGGCTTCCCGTGTTTCTCTCTATTTGAAGACATGGAAAATACATTTTACAAAAGGATCGAGTCACATCTGGTGGGGTTTGTGATGGATAGTGTGTGTATAGCATCAAAACACTCCTTCAGCCCGAGGAGACCACGGTCTAGTTCTATCACATCCACACCTTGTTGTAGCCTAGGCTGCTTGGTCCAACCCAAAATGGGGTCACTGCATAATAATCAAATCCCATATTTCAGGAGGTATGATTGGTGGTTGTCATTAAAAAAGGTGCGACATGACAACTGAGTGGTTGACTACAATGTGGTAAATAACTACAAAACTGTGAGCATCTCTCCAGCACGTCCGACGCGCACTCTGCATCTCGCCCATCACTGCTTTTTGTCATATTTGGCAACAATGTGGCAGACCACCAGTGAACACGCCGATAGCTCAGGGTCTCCTAGAGGGAGACTCGCCCCTTCTCTGACTTACCGGATTTGAAAAACGCCGCTATGTCTGCCGCGTCCTTCCCAGCCTCATCTAGCCCCTCTCCTGCGCTCATGGCTGCGCTCGCTTGTGCGGAAATAGCGATAGATATCCTCAAAGTGTTAGGTTGCTGCAAGAACTATTATATCAGCAAAAGCGGGTCCTGATGCCGATCATTGAAGCAGATCCGCTCATATAGTCGGTGCTCTCTTCATTAAGCGAGAGACCTTCTCCTCCATTTTGGCCGAGAAGGGAAAATCCTGGCGACCGATCGGCGGCGCTCCCGAGTTGGGGACGTGAGGCCGACAGCCGGGGAGGAGGAGGAGGAGGAAGGGGGTGATAATGAGAGAAGGCGGAGGTAAAAGAGGAGGGGAATAGGAGGACTGAGGAACGAGGGCTATTCCGATTCGAGGGGTGGGTGGGGGTGGGATATCCTGGGATTCCGTTTCGGGGGGTTTTGGTGCAGTGTGCGCCACCCAAATTTAGTGTGCGCCACAGCACATCAGCAGTCCCAGGCGTCACTTAATGCGGTGCTGATGCGGGTTGCGTGGGAGTCATACCATAGAAATTTATGCTTTAATTGCTTCAAGCTCAGATATTACATCAGATGTGATATGGAGAGGCACAGATGTCCATGTCGGCACAGTGAAGTTGTATTCACATATCTTACTTTCTCATATAGTCCAGGCCTTTCTAACGAAATTCTTACGAAGGAAAACACGATTTCACATGTCCACGAGGGTCACTGAGTTCTGGTGTTGCATCATTTAGTTCCCGGTTTGCTTTTAGCTGCTGCGAGGTGTCGCGTGTCTTCTCTCAGTGATGCCAATCCACCCACGCTTTTAGTTATAACAGGGTGAAAACGACCGTGGCAGAGAATGACATCATCATCCTCTCTTCATCTCCTCTGTGATGAAGAGGATGCTACGGCATGAGGTCATTTGCCCCACAAATCTAACCCAGTTCAACAGGACAGCTGCAGCTCAGTCCTGGAGGAACAGGACGCTGCTGCCATCTAGGGGTTGTCGTCACATATTGCCTCGGGAGGTCAGCAGCGCTGCACGGTGATGTTTGCGAATAGAAATTGACTTTATTACCTCCAGCAGTTGGCGCTGTTTGTAAAAGTAAGCATATTGACTAAGCCAGTGACTCTCACCCAGGAGTCCAGGAACTAAACGGGGTGCTTTTACACTTTCAGTAGAACAATTAGGTCACCTACTTGGACATATAAATAAAAAGAAAGGAAGGAAAGAAAATCTAGTTAAGTAGAAATAAAAAGGTATGGAAGGTAATAGCATTAAAAACGGCTTCCTAAACATTTAAAATTGAATAGAAGCTCAAAGTAGTGAATTAACTAGTAGTAAGTGTGTCATCAAATGACTTGAAGTCGATAACAAGAATCTTATACATCAGGCAGGTCATCTGGGGTAACTTTTATAGCCTGCAAGGTCAAGGTGGCCTATTAGCTGAAGAACCACCCATGTAGCAAGTTATCTGTGATAGTAGGCCAGAGAATGGTTGGAGAAGGTGGGAGAGATGAAAGTTGTGAAATTAACCATAACTGATAAATGTTTAACTGAATACAACAGTTGAGAATAAACAGTATAAGGTCAACAAATTAAGAAATGGTTCAAGTAGCTGAAAGCTAAGAGACTATATAGTTAAATTCAGTACAGTGCAAATGTGTTGAGCCACCACTCATTTCTTTACATTTTCCTCGAAAGATAGAAAATAGGTGCAGAAATTTATTGAGTCGTGTGCAACTATACATGGCAATACTAAATGATACAGAGTTTGTATAATCTATCTATCTATCTATCTATCTATCTATCTATCTATCTATCTATCTATCTATCTATCTATCTATCTATCTATCTATCTATCTATCTATCTATCTATCTATCTATCTATCTATCTATACTCAAGGAATGCAAATATTGTACTGTGCGGTCATGTCTAGGACATTGACCTATACCAAGAGTATATTATTGATTTCTTCTCTCTGCTTACACTGCAGACCAGTGTCAATCTGTGGGAGAGTGAATCCCTGGAGTATGTTACTTGGCACACACCGTACACACCGGAAAAGGCAGAACAACAAGCACATCCTTCCACCTTTTGTGCACAACTGGAGAGCCTACAGACAATGACATTAAAAAATATCACACATTACAATAAAAAAGTTGATCTACAAGTGTAAGTCCTTCTCTGGAGGCCAGAAATGGAGCAAAGATTACACTAATTTCTATGCTAGACTTGCTGGTCTTGGTACTCATCCAGATCACTTACATCTTGGTGCAAGTTCCTGTATGTTGTCTGTCAAGGTTCTCAGTCATCCAGGTCAAAGACCTTGGAAAGAAAGTGACATTGCACCTCTCATCCAAGAGGCTTCTTCAGTTCTGAAACCAAAGCGTCCCAGGTTCAGGTTCTCGATGGGGATATGAGTACAACACACAGTACCACAGTCCTGGATGAGACAACGAACATTCACGAGTACGTCAGGAAGATGGCCACGACACGCTCAGTGAATATCTCAGGCAGCAGAAACTCAAGAAAGAAGACCAAGATTAGGAGCCATTTTTACAGTTTTTCTCAGTCACTTTGGTGCGTTCCTCAGAACACCACTAACATTTGCACAGCAGTTAGTGCATTTCCCAAAACAATTAGTGCAAACTGCAAAACCTAGTGGATAGCCTGCAAAAGCACGTCACATGCACAGAATTGATTATCCACACCTCAAAAGCAAGTATCCATGTCAATGAAACTGTCAGTGCCATCAAAATGAAAAGTCTTGACACCATCTTTATGAACAAGATAGTCAAATGGCATTGTCATGTTTCCACTATGACAGTTTATAATTTCAGTGTTTCCCATTGCAAAAACAATTGGTGACACCTGAAAATGCTGACGACAGCACTATGGCCTACCTGTACAGCCATCTGAAATGTGCAGTAAAGTCACTGTAGATGTTATGGGAGTCTTGGGAGTAACTGAGACACTGAATACGTACGTTTCACATTTCCATTGTGTAGAAGTGTTTGTAATCCTACAGAATTGTGCAAAAGAAAAATATGCTACAGTCACTTGTGCACTGTAGAATACATGTAAACATAAAATCACCCATTTGGTAGAGCTGTGCACTAATGTGAACAATAAACAGCACATGTAACAGTACAGTAAATCATTCTGGCACATCCAGACGTTCCTGTCTGTCTGGCCACATATTTTCATCTACATCACAACAGATGTTATCCCTCGCAATGCAGCGAGGAAAGTATCTCCTGGAGTGGCGAATCCATCCTCTGCAGGACCCTGCTGTGATGTCGTCACATGCTGCATCCATGGCTGCTAGCAGGGCCATTTGCTCATGTGGATGCCGGTCATAAACTTTCAACCTCCAGGCAGAGAAAAACTCCTCTATTGGATTAAGGAATGGGGAATATGGAGGGAGATATTCAACCAGAATTCTGTCATGTGCTGCAAACCACTCTCTGACCTGATGGGAGTGGTGAAAACGGACATTATCCCAGACAACAACATACTTGCTGAGTTGGCCTCCACCTCTCTCATTCTCAGGGACTAGGTCCCTGTAAAGAGTGTCTAAAAATGTCAGGAGATGTTGGGTATTGTATGGACCAAGAAGGGGGATATGGGTGAGGACGCCGTTGTCTGAGATGGCTGCACACATGGTAATATTCCCTCCGCGCTGACCAGGGACTTCAGTGGTTGCCCTCTGTCCAATGCGATTTCTTCCACGCCTTCTGCCTTTGGCCAGATTGAAACCTGCCTCATCAACATATATGAATGTGTGCAGTGTTTCCCTGGCTTCCAGCTCCAGTACACGCTTTAGAGAGAGACAGAAATGCAATGTCACAATATGCCTGTGTACAGTAACGAACAGTAATGCATGCATTTAGTAAAACACATTGTAGAGTATGTGCTGTGGAATTGCAAGTGTACTGCATGAAACTACGAAGTACTGTAAAACAGTTTGCAGTGCAGAACATAGAAGACCAGCTTTACCTGCACATACTGGTGACGGATCTCCTTCACCCTGTCACTGTTTCGTTCAAATGGCACTTTATACAATTGCTTCATGTGGATTTCATTTTTCTTGAGTACTCTGTCAATTGTTGAAATTGAAACAGATTCAATATTGCCAAATACCGTGTAATTCTCTATGACAGCGCTTTGTATTTCTCTCAGCTTTATTGCATTGTTTGCAATGACCATTGCACAAATGGCTTCTTCTTGCTGTGGGGTAAAAAGGGGCCCTCTCCCGCCTCCGCGAGGTTGTCTTACAATCCTATGTGGTGCAGAGTGAACGTTTTGTGAAATTGCAAATACAGTACAGTAACATGTGATGTGTCTGAGATGGCACAGTACAGTACAGTGTATTACTGTTTGCATACCTGTTTTCCCTAAGGAATGTTTGAATGATTGAACTGACAGTAGTTCTTCCAATATTGGGTTGCACCCTTCGACCAGCCTCCTCCATGGTGAGGCCGTGATTGACAACATGGTCCACAATTGTAGCCCTTATTTCATTAGGAATCCGCCTATATCTGCCTCTTCTCCCTCTTCCCCTTCCCCTTCCTCCCCGCATCCTCACCCCTCTTCCACGGTGCTGACCTTCCATTTTGTGTCACAGAAGTGTAGAAATGGTACACACTAGCTCCTGCGCAGTTTATATATGCTTGCCAATTGGGGATTCACAGGATTCATCCATAATTGACAGTGAACAAGTTGTTTGTCATTGGTTACAACTAAACTTTCACATGCCTCCTCATGAGTGACAGCTGTAATTCACCCGAGATCAATTGTTCAATTTCGGAGACATTTCCAGGAACAATGATACAGAAAGGTATAGGATTTGCTTGACAGATGGCCAATATTTGGCATGTGATAACTAGTTCAACAATTTTGTGTGTGATGACTCAAGCAATGGATGTATGACTATTAGTTTTATTGGGAATGACTATTCAGCATCCATAGGTATGATTACTTTTGACTGACATGACATAAGCAAATGGAAATGTCAGAAAGCAGCAGGGAAATGTATGGAAGCAACTGATTCATGTCCAAAATCATTTGCAGTTTGTTCAGAGAGAGGAGAAATTGCTACTATGATGTGCACAAATGACTGAGTGTTGCGGAGGTTGAACTAATAGTTATGAGAATTTCAATTCTGATCTGAGAAACGCACCAAAGCGACTGAGAAAAACTGTAACACTGACCTATAAATTACTCAAGCATAACAAGGCAGCTAACTCAAGGGATGATCCAATCTTGTGTCCAGCAAAGTTGATCCATCTACTGTTCACAGAAGCCTCATCAGAAATGTTTTCAGTGGAAGGATGGCTGTCAAAGAAACCATGCTTAAGGAAGGCAAACGGAAAGAAAAGGCTCAGGTATGACAAGATACACAATAACCTGTTTCATGGAGTGATCACTCCCAATTGATGATTGGTTTTAACATGTCTGGCATTATAGAGAGATTAAAGTTCTTAAAACACTGGAGATGTGAACAGTGTCAGTTACATTAAAGTTGTAGTGCATAAGACCAAGTATATTTTTATGATCATCCATGCATCACTGCTACAGTATCTTTCAGTTTTGATAATAAAGACTACAAAATAAGAGTCGTAAGCACAGTACAGGAAAGAAACTGCTGACCTTTGTTTTTGATCAAGTGGAAAGAAAACCTTGTCTTTCTGCAGCTGTTCATCCCTCCCTTTTATCCCACAAATTTCCCACATGTGGGACTAATAAAGGTTATCTTATCTTATCTTATCTTATCTTATCTTTGATTGCACTGCATTTACCTTGCAGGTTAACATGCTGTCAGAAATTTCATGCTGCATCATAGATGGCTTTAGAAATCATGACATTTTCATCTGGAAGTAAAAGATGTATGATTAGAATCATCACACCTCTGCTGAAAATGATTAAGAATGGTTCTATTATGAATGATTACTTCACAGCACTTTGACACATCAGTGCATCATTTATTATTTAAATATTCAGACGTGTATACATTTTATACTAGCGAAGACCTGACTAGGGTACTGAGCAAATACACCAAATCATTCTGCGATGGGAACCAGAAGATGCTTTACAGCAGATTATAATCATATATATATATTTCTACTTGTAGTCTTTGATGGTTTAACATGTTAGACATTGCAGAAAAGCTATCAGGACAAGAAACTACAAAAGGAAGACAGCCTGGGGCTCAACATCCCTTGAAGTAATGGAGAGAGCAGTCATTGATTTAATGGGTGGGAAATCCATAAGATCAGTTACAAAAGTGAGGAAAGTTGACAAATCAACACTTTGGAGGGACAGTAAAAAGAGGCAGGCACTCAAATATACAGGCACGCATGCACACACACAAACACACACACACACACACACACACTGGTTCTTAGCAGTAAATCCTGAAAAAGTACAGATGACACTGCAAAGGGGGCATGATATTAAAGTGTTTCTATTTCAACCTCAAAAGTACGTCTCACTAAACAAAAGAGGAATGAAAAGGATTCAGAGCATCAGATTTTACTGGAGCCTGTTTAGTGTCAAACACATGTCTGATCATCTACAAATGAGGATAAAATAAAGAAAGAAACAAAGAAACTAAATTATTTCACAAAAAAACAAAAGCTACCACAGTCAAAATTATTAATTCTCCTGATGCTAATAGAAAATTGTGCATTCTGGATAAAAGCCTGCAGTTTTTTGGTGTCGTTATCTCACACACGTGTCCCGAGCAATGCTGGCCCATTCTTCTTTGGCAAATCTCTAAAGCTTTTCCAGATGTGATGTTCTTCCAACATGGACCTTGGTTTTCAGTTCACCCCACCCATTTTAATGGGATCAAAACCAGGGCTTGGTGTAGACTAGTCAGTAACGTTCACTTTGGTCGCTTTGGAGGTAAGTTCTTCACCAGGATCGAATTATGTTTTAAATCGTTTTCGTGTTGGAAGACAAAGGGAAGACCCAGACTGAGCTTTGTTGATGACTGCTTGAAGTTTTCTTTCCAGCTGTCCTTCTTTCTTCATGGTTTCTTCCACTTTTAATGAGATTTCCAGTTCCTGGTGCACTGAAGCATCCCCACAATTCAATTCAGTTTTATTTATACTGGACCACATCACAACAACAGTCACCTCAGGACACTTAATATGTAAGGTAAATACTCCCACCACTGTGTTTTACAGTGGGGGCGGTGTTCTCTCCCTTCTTTCACCAAACATATGCAGCATCATAAGCCAAAGAGCTCTAGTTTGGTCTCATCTGACCAAAGGACAGAATTCCAGTATGCATACTCTTTCTCCAGTTTGTCCTTAGCACACATCAGTCTGGCTTAAAGATGTCTGCAGAAGTGGAGATTTTCTTGGTCTGCAATCTCACAGTCAATTCCTGTGCAGTGGTTTTCTTCTCTGAGACTAAAATTCCGGATGTGACTAAGTCATTGACTGGTGTCTTTGCAGTTATTCTCATTAGAGACATTTAGACGCCTTAGACATATTTCTCATTAGTTTTCTTCACGGAGTCTTGGAAATCTTTTACTTCTTGCCTCTGCCAGGCTTGTTCTGTACTGTGGGGCCCTCTTTAAATTTCTTGATGATACTTCCCACTCCAGTTCTTGACATTTGGAAATCCTGTGATAACTTTGTACATCCAACTCCTGCTTTGTGAGCATAAGCAATTCTTTTCCTCAAGTCTAAACTGATTTCTTTTGTTTTTGGCATGATGCTTCCTCGAAAGACAGCTCAAACCCACGCTGAAGTATTTATGCTGTGAGTAAATTGGAAGATAACTTTCAGTTTTAACTTGATTTTAAAGGCTTTGAGCATCGCAAAGTTAAAGCATATCATTGCACAGCAGTGGATTGTGCTATGGCTCAGTACTTTCATTTTTCAGGAGCCCATGAAACTGTAGAACAACTTACTCTTAAACTCCAAAAAGCCTGCTGTTGATCTCAGTAAATGAAAGAGGACTGTCTCCCCTCCTCTTCAGAGATTTGCAAATGTGGATAAAAGAGGGGCAACACGCTGGAAGGAAGGAAAAAAAAAACAGTCATCAAAACAGACATTTTCTTAGGAACCTACTGTATGGAAATATTTAGTAATTGTTTGTTTAAACTGATCAGATTTTCTGCTGTTGCATTTTGTAATTATTCCATATTAAATACCGATGTTAAGTGGCACAGTTGGGTAAATAGTGTTGAATGGAGGAAACTATTTAAATCTGGCATCTTAAATCATCTGTATTGTTGTGTTGGTTTGCCATAGTCTGAAGACTACATGGTCAGACTGGGAATGATTTTCGATCATGTCATTAAAAAAATTAAAAGCACATAGGCCAGTGAACGCATAATGCTTATTAGTGAAAGAGGGAGAGTTTTCAACCTCACGTTGCTGTTCACTGGATTGAACAGCAGGTGGTAATGCTACATAAAAAAAATGACCTGAGATCCAAACGCACAGCAGCCCATGCATTGGACAACTGCTTCTCAATCACTGGAATGCATGAATCAGCCTGCTGAATTTATAAGAGGGGCACTTCAGATCAACCTGCTTATCAGCAATAACACAGCATTATACATGAGAAGATTTTCTCTTTCATTTTAAAATCTGCTATTAAATCTTCAATGTTTTGTGCGTAAAAGTGTCCCACACTGCTGACTCAGTAACTGCAGATTTCCAAACAGTTTTATGTTAATACCAGAGGAGGCAGTTCCTATCAGTTTGTAGGTGGCCCTCTACTTTGGCTCATGTAATGCATGTTTATATCTGTGTGGTTACCCCGTGACAGGAAGTCCACTAGATAATTCCATGGCCCCTTTGATCCACTGCTGGCTGTAATGTGAAACACCTGCAACAAAATAGCCAATAAGTGGCCCACATTTTTTTAAAGACCAGCCCTCTCTCCCTTTGCCCCCTTTTACAAATACCTCGTTACCTTGGAAACCAGTAACAACACGAGGGGCCTTCCTGGAAAGTGAGAGCGTCAACTAAATCACTAGAAATGATACACCAAAACATAATGGAGTAAAACGCCTTTGCTTTGGTCCAAATGAAGCTTTTGATATAAAACGCAGTTACTGAGGAGGCCTGTCCGTGAAGGAATGCTGGAGCCATGTCCTTCAGCGCCAGGATCGCTAAAGTGAGCTACAGGAACAGACCCACCCAGTCTTCCGTGGCTGTGGAGTCACTCAAGGAAATGCAGGTTTGATCCCAAATGCTCTCAAAAGTGTCTACAACACTTTTTCTTTTGTATTTATTTATAGTTCTGTGAGCTAAGTCTACTAGTTGCCCTTAATGTTCTGTGTTTCTTAAAGCCACCATTGTTATTTATATGTGTGGGTTTATTTTTTGGTTTGCGTGTTGCACAATTAATTGTATTATAAACAGGTAAATTATACAAAAACAATAGTTTATTTTTTTTAAACTATAAAATATATGTTGTTGATTCTTTAGACTTTTTGTTTTGTAAATTATGTCTTCACTATCTCTGGATTCTTACTCCGGTAAGTAAGACGATTTTGCCTTCATGCAGCTTGTATCCTAGAATCAGGACACCAATTTTTCCTTTCCACTTTTGGTAACCTGTTTTGTTTTGTATTATGCATATGCAGATATGCATTTTATTTATTTTACATCTTGTGTAGTTGCTATATATTGCAAAATATCCGATATTGTCACGAATCAAAGAGATTTTTAAATTTCATTTCAGTACCCAGCAACACTTTAACTTTGCCCTAAAGGGAAATCTGTCAGTGCAAGAGATTATCTAATGGGATTTCATTACCATATTTTCAATATATGATTATTTTTCAATTTTATTCTGTAATTAATTGAAAAGTGAGCGTTGATATAATACTGCAGTAATTGAGCACAGGAAGATGTAGCTAACCCAGCAAGATAATGAGCTGCAAGAGTGTAACACCAGAAATGTCGTTCTCTTGTGAGAGAGGGGAGAAAAAAAGACAATGATGGGATTAATTTGCACTTCATTTTCACCTCAGGAGCTCTCTAAGCCCTTCGGAAAATTGCTCGGAGACTCACTACACTATTAGATTCTCTGGCCTAACAGCAGGCAAAGATAGCTGTGGCACAACCTACTGTAATGTGTGGTTGATTGTATTGTCAGCCCCAGCCCACCAGATGGCGGGGTGTTGCTGTCTTATTGGCTTTGCTGCAGGAGGCTGGATGATGTTGCCCAAAGACAGCTGAACAGTAAACTTGAAATGAGCAGTGAGTATCCAGCTTCTGTCATTCATGTGGAACTCTGTCATTATTACAGTGACTGGTCTTTGTGGGGTCTGTGACACATTACTTTTAAAAATCTCCTTTTGCTTGTAGGTGCTAAGAAAGTCAGATTAGGCCAGGATGGAAGTTATAATAGTTCATTTTATTAGTTAGTTTTATAAACTTTTAAACTTTAATCTACACAACCCCTTTCCATGTTAATTGGTTCTCTGCCTTTAGTCAAAGCCTTTCACACATTTTAGAAATGTTAAATAGCTATGCTTCTTTGCCTCCCAATAGCAGTGCAGCACTAAATATGGCACTTTAAACCAAGTACATGTTTAATTAGTATGCAATAGACATGAGCAATAAGACTAAAGCCCCCTGCACTCTGTCTGTGTGTCAGACCCACTGCCTTCATGCAAAATACTCCAGTTTCTTGCTTATTTTTCTACGATACTGACCGTAATGAAATAGAATTGGCTGAGGCATTCCTGCATTGTGCGAAAACACAGGCCAGATGAAGCAATGTCAGTTCATTAGAGTCAGTTTTCGGCATTGGACCCAGCGAACCAAATGCAAGAAGACACCATGGTCCACGAAAGGAGAATAAAGTATATTAGGCATGACATTTACGAGCCACATCTTTCTTAAACATATTTGCTTAAGCTGTCTGTGCTTCTGTCAGTGTGAGCAGTCGCTGTGAAAAACTGTGAACTCTTGTCTGTCTGTGTCTTCAGATCTCACCACCTCCTCATTTATAATTTACAGTCACTCTCATGTTTCATAGCCACTCACAACCAGGCAGTTCCACACAGAAAATCAGCCATGGAATAGTGAAAAATTGATGACCGACCGACTCTGTAATGCAAAGCTTTGCAACCATTTCTTCACTATCTGACTCACATTCAAATCCTCATGGAGAGGGATGTGCCTGTCATCGGCAAGATGCGACTGTAAAAAGCAACGATACTGAATATTAATTGGTGGCGACGGTGGGGTTGTGTATGCACTTGTGCACATGCATATGTGCTCTCTAGGTAAATAATTAGGATTACCCCAGGGGTAGTGCATGCTTAATCTCATTAGGTTCTAATCTATTGTTTTTCCTGATTATTCAGTGAATTGTAAAATGTCACAAAAGCTATTTAAGTTTGCAGTGACATGGAAAGAAGCAGCACAATCTCACATTTCAGAAGCAAGAACAAGAAAATGTTTTAAAAAGAAATCTCTCTAGCATGGGGATTCCTGCTCACCTCATAACTGTCTGATCAGTGCCGCTCCAAGCAGACTTAGACAATGGAGTTCAAGGGATCTGCTAACATAACAACTGATTGAATAGCAGATTTTTTTAAGCATCACACTGCCACATATCAGGCACAATGAGTCAACCAATAAATCTGTTAGGCAACTTAATGATAATCATGTTACGCTTACTGCTTCACACAGCGGACATGGTATTGAGTTCAATCCTATACTGTTAAAGTGCTGATCCAGGTGATGACCTTGCATCGGCTTCCTTTCCTATAAGCATCAAGTTTTACTCTTGCTTAAACTGAATTTCCATGTTAATTTAATTTCTAGTGTTTTGTAGCACTTGCTTTCAAAGCAAGGTGCCATTGCCTGTTAAATTACACTACTGGCTATATCGAATGACTCGCCACATTTTTTCCTTTAAGAGGAGCGTAACACATTCTCTAATAGAGCCATTTGTACTACAATGATGCAACATTTATTTTTTACTCACTTTTGTTTCTGTATTTTTTTTAAAAGGTTGTAGCTGATACTATCTCCCTCTAATGATGTATTATGCAACCTTTTCATTCCACCCCCCACCCACCACCCTCCATCTTTCATCCTATTGTTGTAACAGACTTGTAAGGTGAGAGTTGGACCTTGATAATTACCCTGCTGACAGGAGGTCATCCAACACCGCATTATCTAGTTAGCAGTACCCTTTTAGGAGAAACAGTCTGATAATTTCAGGGCAGCAACCTTTCTCACATGACAAACAGGAAGGCTGATTGCTCACATAGTGTAGCGCAGCCACTTGTTCGCTGTCTTGTCTTCTTTGTTGGAAGCTTTAACTCTCTGATGTCATGAAAAAAGCAGACAAGTAAGAGGGTGGAATGACTTGAAAAGAAGTGTCAGCGTGAAAGGCCGACAGCAACTATGCTGCATTTCAAGCCAGACTATCAAAACAAGGTAAGGTGACCCAAGAGTTCTGAAGTTACAGATGACTTGAGCTTCTTGACTATCAACTTTGGCCAAATGCAATTCATCATTAATGTGTCGGCATTTAGTAAACAGCTGATGTGTTTGGAGCGTGTATGTGGTGGAAAGCTTAAGTGACACAAAACCATGCAGTTGTGAAAGCAATTTTAAAGGCATTTTAGTGGGTTTCTGTTCAGGAAGGCCTGGTTTTATATGGCAGAAAGCCTAAAATAAGTTTGGCAAATGTGTCATAAAATGATAAAACAAGTGTAGAAGTAATTCTGTGTCAGAAAAAACACAACACAAACTGCTGGACACAAGATTACATTTATTTAAAATGTCATGATGTTGCAATGATAAATCCCAATTTTAACACCCGTGTTAGCATCCAAAGAAGCCGTTAACACGACACTGCAGATATACAGACAAAAAAAAAATGCGTTCACTAAGTGGAAATGATCAAAATCATAATGCCACATCACATATTTTTATTTATTTATTTTTAACTTTTAACATGATTGGGTGTTAGGTAGCTGATTATACAAATAAAACATATAAAATTTGGACAAACAAAGCTGATCTGTTTTTGAAATTAGTACAAAAATTGCATCCAAGCAAGCAGAAAGGTTTGCTGCGGCAAACTGGACGGAAACTGAAGACTTTTTGTGACTGTTGCTGTAAAAAAAAAAAAAACTTACCTTTTAAAATCCACTGAATTAGTTGTCCCTGTAATCTATACTGCTACTTTTTGTCAAAATTTCATCTGGAGCTCAGAATCTTTAATTACCGCTTCATCTATGCGATTTGGTGAGAATGTCCATGAGCTTAACACAGAATTCACTGCCAAGCACTTATTTGCACTGTTACATTATAGTGAATGCTGACAGCTTTGTTCTGGTGTGCTGCTAATCCTGTGAGCCAGCGATTACCTCAGTGTTTGACACTTGTGCATCTGTGTTTGCATTCCTTTATGGTAGTTCATTAGCGTACACTACACATGTGCAGACAGAGCTGTGAGTTTTTCCTTTCTGAGCATCACTCCGTCTATGGGGATTTCAGCCTAAAAGCGAGGGTATGAAGCCCCATCTCATAAAGCTCTCAAATTGCCTGTGCTTTTAAGTCGAGTGCCTCTTAACATTTTTGACATATTGCTTGAACTAGAATGTCAGAATAAAGCAGGCGTTTTACTGTTCTTAAGGGATCATGTCTACCCTGACATCACCTAGCTGTGGAAAGTCATACACTTCTGATGGCAGTGGCCATTATACATGTACACAACGAAAGTATAGCCCAAACTCTGCTAGCTGAGCACTCACCACTGACAACTTGATAGTGCTAAGCCTTCGAGGGTGAGAGTATATGTCTCCCCTGTGTACATACTGATGAGAACGTGATAGCAGGTTTTAGAGAAGGTATACACGGGTTGGCTTGAAGAGACGAGGAGTTGTCATGTCGCAGGTGTATAGAAAACAGCTCTGGAGACAAATTGTTTCCAAAGTCATTCAGGTAAGAGAATAGTTTTTATTGTAGGGTTTTCGCTCTCACATAATTTTCACGAGCCATTGGCTCTAACGTTTTAGACTTTGAAATGAGCAAAACTAATGGCAAAGCTTTATCTACAGGGACTGAGTTGACTTTGACAGCGTGTGTCTGCTGTTTTCTATTCCCTGGCTGATTCGGATTAAAATTGATGAAATTTATCAGATGCCAAACTGTCCCCGTGCACATTTGTGTTTTCTCTTTAATTCCAAAAGCCACAGTTTGTTTATTATAGGGATTCTCTGTCTCGCCATAGCTTATCTCAGGATGGGGCTTTGTTTGCTTCTGAAAGCTATTAGCATTGTATCTGTTATTATTTGGGTCTTTCAGCGCTGGCTTCTGTGTCTGTGTCATGGGAATAACTAAATGTGGATTTGTGTTTTTGTGTTTTGCCGGCTTTTGTTGACTAGTGTATTTTTTGTGTTTGCGTATTGCATTCACTGGTGACTTAGTCTGCTTGTTTGAATAACCTGCGCCACACTGCAATGTGCCTGTATTGTTTGTGTCTACCCTGAAGACTGAGACTTGGCTGTTCATCCAATTTGAAATAAGGGCAGAGAGAAGGTGTGTGAAATGGCTGGTCGCCTGGCAACGGTTGGCTTGGTATCCTTTTTTTTTTTACAGTCAGTCCATGATGTTAGTGTGTGTTTATGTGTGTGTGTGTGTGTGTGTGTGTGTGTGTGTCCAGAGAGTTTCTGTAATGCTTTAAACAGATGGGTGTTACATTTATTTTTTCTAGCAAGAAAAGATCATATTGAAAATATAATTAATATTTTTGAATCAAGACTGAGTGCGCTTGATTAACACTGATCGATAGCTCGTTCTTTTGTTTGTGATATATTCTTTACGACAGGATAGCCATACACTGCATTAATAATAAGTGTCCATACTGTCTTAAGCCACCCAGTTTGCTTCCAAGGAGCAAGACATTCTTGCATTTTTCAAGGATTTTCAAGGATCTAGAGTTTAGTAGTTCTCCAGGCTTTCTGAAGGTCTTTAAAGGTTTTTCTTTGGATTGAGGTTTTTTTCATTTACATTCAGTGCAGTCTTTGTACCCGTCCATTTTCAAAGAAATGCTAATTGTGTTTGAATGTAAAGCCACTTAACACTGACCTATGAATAATCAAAACATCCAAAAAGATACCTAACTCAAGGGATTTGCCACTGTTGTGTCTTCACATAACTTCACATTCACTTTGGCTATTTTGTGCCCTTAGAAAATATAAGTAAAATGAACAAGTGGAGGACAAAAAACGAGTGGTAGTCTTAAAAAAAACTTTGATATGTTAATAAAATTCACGTAATTGTGCTGGTCACTGCAGATATTGACTATAAAACCCATTATAATTGCCCAAACTCAGTTTTTTGCCTTGTATACTATAATTCAAAAAGTGCTCATGGGTTAACCATCTGAACTGTGCAGAGTTTTGTTGTGCTTTCTAAAAACACTGTTATCTTTTGAAGTGACCTTTTAAGCAAGGAAATGCAAGCAATGTGCCAGTGAAAGATTTGGAAGAAAATCCTAATTGTTAACATTTCTACCAGGATTTCTGTGAAGTGAATAATTATGCAGATTTTGCAGCTGCTGTAGTTAGACAGCATTTTAGTTCTTTTAGTCTTTTTTTTCTTTTTACACTACAGTCTTGGGCTTCATATGTCCAACTCCCCTTAGCCCTAACAGACAACATAGCTTGACCACTATGATTTTTGGTATATATAGAGTTGTCCTTTGTTTATGTCCAAGCATTTATGTCCTCCGTTACACACAAATTCTTTCCTCAATCTATTTCTTTTCTCTAAAACTTTTTTTCACCTCATCCCATTTTTTCTTCTCTTTCCTTTACTCCTCTATCATATAATTTATATTCTTCCCTTTCACCTTTTTGGTATTCAATCATTTTAATCCCTTCTTTAGCTCTACCGTTGAGAGCCACATTCCTCATCCCTGTTTTCAATGCTGTTGCTTGATATCAATTCAGTCTTTTGGATTTGATTTTTTTCCACATTGTTTTAATTTAAGTCTCAGTTCTCAACCTCTAAAGTCTCATCGGGGTTGCCAATTGGTTTCTTTACACCATTGAGCACTGCAGACATTTACAGTATTCTTGAAACTGTTATTTGAGAATAAGACAGCATATAGTTAAAAATCACTGTTTACTACAAGGCAACCACATGAATGTGCACACAAGGAAAAGAGAGGCGAGACAAAGAAAATACATCACTTATTATGCGATACTCAGTGTTAAAGTTTAATCCAACTGTTTCACATTGTCTAAACAGACTGCTGTATAAAAGCAGAAGCTCTCAAGAGTAATTTTGGTATAGCTGTTCACAATAGGATGCTAGAAGTGGGCTTTTCAATGTAAAAATATTTCAAGCCAGGAACAAATATTCCTATTATCTCCTGTTTGGTTAAAAAACAGTTTCTATACAGATGAAAGGCAAATGAGTGATTTTAGATACACCCTACTGCAACGGCTTCATACAGCACCAGGTTTCATGTAATCTGTTTGTTGGCTGACCTTGTTCCTGTGTTACTAAGCAGCACGACCTGGAAACCCATTGTGGCTGATTTTGCTCCCCAGACCTAAACACAAGCCACTGCACGCAAGCAGCAGAGTCTAAAGTAAAAGAGTGGCAGTGAATCTTTTATATATGAAGCTCAAGTGTTTAGTAACATCAGATTAGGATGCTGCAGAACAGCATTATTCACAGTTAACTGAAATGTATCCAACTTTCTTTAAAAATTGTTGTGTTCTTTGGGTCCTGTAAACAATGCCTAAGCTTCAGTCAGTTGAAAGATGGTCATGTGATGACTGAACTGTCCATTCAAAATCTTTGAAAAATTACACAGGTTACATTTTTTTATTGAATTGAACTTGGTATTTAGTAATTGAAAATTTTGGAACTTTTTTAAGCAAAAGTTGAAAGAGGAGCGTGAAGCCAAGCGGGCTCAGCTGGATGGAAGACATGACTATATCCTCAGTATTGTGGCTTCATGCTTGGGGCTGGAGAAAGCAGATGTGGAAGATGCCATATTGGAGGGGAATCAGGTACTTTGCACATAAATGTTCAAACAGATTATATTGTTTTATTGGACAACTTTACAGGCCTTAAAAGACAGAAACAAGCAAGCAAAAAAATGTGGTGCATCTACAATGGGACTGAACAGTGCTGAGGTTTTGTTTTCATCTTTGTCAGATTGACCGCATGGAGCAATTTTTCATGGCTGACGGTCTTCCACACCTAATGTTCTACTATCAGGACACTGAACCAACTGTAGCAGGTACCATGAAACTCTAGAGTCTTTTAAAAAAGTGTTTGTAAGTTATATTGTGTAACTTTGCAGTACAGAAGCTCTACGTCTATCTCATATGAAACTGTCTCTGTCACTAATAGAGATCATAAAAGTAATCCATTCTCAAGTAAATGCCACAATATTAAAATCAGAATAGGAAGTCAAAGTTGGTTACCATGACACCTTTTGTTGTTTCCAATCCTTTATGCGAGCAGCACCAGCACCAGCAGCTACAGCCTCTATGCCCGCCCAGCCTGTTGCCCAGCAGCCTGGTCACAGCAAGAAGTCCAAAGTGTTTGTAACAGATGGGAGGGATGTGGCACTGACCGGAGTGTGTGTCTTCTTCACCAGAGCCAATACTTCAAAGGCAGTCACCTCTGAGAACATACACAGAGTGAGTCAGTTTGTATTGTTTTGGGATTTCTAAGTTATTCATTTCTTTGCGAAAGAGGAGGGATTTAAAGGATTTAAAGTCAATTAAAACCATGCAAGTGGAGAAACACAAATTTAACCATGACTGTGTTGTAGTTGTGAGCACTACGGGAAGTCAACTTTTATCAATTTGTGAAACGTACAGTGGGGCAAAAAAGTATTTAGTCAGCCACCGATTGTGCAAGTTCCCCCACTTAAAATGATGACAGAGGTCAGTAATTTGCACCAGAGGTACACTTCAACTGTGAGAGACAGAATGTGAAAAAAAAATCCATGAATCCACATGGTAGGATTTGTAAAGAATTTATTCGTAAATTAGGGTGGAAAATAAGTATTTGGTCACCTCAAACAAGGAAAATCTCTGGCTCTCACAGACCTGTAACGTCTTCTGTAAGAAGCTTTTCTGTCCCCCACTCGTTACCTGTATGAATGGCACCTGTTTGAACTCATCATCTGTATAAAAGACACCTGTCCACAGCCTCAAACAGTCAGACTTCAAACTCCGCCATGGCCAAGACCAAAGAGCTTTCGAAGGACACCAGGAAAAGTATTGTAGACCTGCACCAGACTGGGAAGAGTGAATCTACAATAGGCAAGCAGCTTGGTGTGAACAAATCAACTGTGGGAGCAATCATCAGAAAATGGAAGACATACAAGACCACTGATAATCTCCCTCGATCTGGGGCTCCACGCAAGATCTCATCCCGTGGGGTCAAAATGATCATGAGAACGGTGAGCAAAGATCCCAGAACCACACGGGGGGACCTGGTGAATGACCTGCAGAGAGCTGGGACCAAAGTAACAAAGGTCACCATCAGTAACACACTACAACGGCAGGGAATCAAATCCCGCAGTGCCAGACGTGTTCCGCTGCTGAAGCCAGTGCATGTCCAGGCCCGTCTGAAGTTTGCCAGAGAGCACATGGATGATACAGCAGAGGATTGGGAGAATGTCATGTGGTCAGATGAAACCAAAGTAGAACTTTTTGGTATAAACTCAACTCGTCGTGTTTGGAGGAAGAAGAATACTGAGTTGCATCCCAAGAACACCATACCTACTGTGAAGCATGGGGGTGGAAACATCATGCTATGGGGCTGTTTTTCTGCCAAGGGGACAGGACGACTGATCCGTGTTAAGGACAGAATGAATGGGGCCATGTATCGTGAGATTTTGAGTCAAAACCTCCTTCCATCAGTGAGAACTTTGAAGATGAAACGAGGCTGGGTCTTCCAACATGACAATGATCCAAAACACACCGCCCGGGCAACAAAGGAGTGGCTCCGTAAGAAGCATTTGAAAGTCCTGGAGTGGCCTAGCCAGTCTCCAGACCTCAACCCCATAGAAAATCTGTGGCGGGAGTTGAAAGTCCGTGTTGCTCGGCGACAGCCCCAAAACATCACTGCTCTCGAGAAGATCTGCATGGAGGAATGGGCCAAAATACCAGCTACTGTGTGTGCAAACCTGGTAAAGACCTATAGTAAACGTTTGACCTCTGTTATTGCCAACAAAGGTTATGTTACAAAGTATTGAGTTGTATTTTTGTTATTGACCAAATACTTATTTTCCACCCTGATTTACGAATAAATTCTTTACAAATCCTACCATGTGGATTCATGGATTTTTTTTTTCACATTCTGTCTCTCACAGTTGAAGTGTACCTCTGGTGCAAATTACTGACCTCTGTCATCATTTTAGGTGGGGGAACTTGCACAATCGGTGGCTGACTAAATACTTTTTTGCCCCACTGTAATTAATAATAGGCACTGAGTGTCACGAGACAAATGTTCCGATTTTTTTTTATTTTACTTGTTCTTATCATGCATGATATCCAATTAACTAAAAAAAGCTTCTTACACCCAGAGGTAGTGAGGCACTGGGGGAGCTCAGTAATGGCGCTGTGATAGCACAGCTGGTTCTGGCTATTGATTCCTACTGAACACCTGCTATCTGCAGCAAAGTTAATCACCACCACTGATAACAGGTCCTGTTTGCTACAAAACACCCTCGGCTGGAGACAGAGGAAAACAGGATTCTGTGTGTATGTGTGTGTCTGTGTATTCATGTAATGAGAATGAGAGAAAGCACTTGTGTGCACTTCTCTTGCTAAATTTCCTAATTAGTCGCTTCAAAAAAATTCAAGGGCACATCAGGTGTTCGGGTGTTACTTGACATTTGGGTGGATGAAGTTAGAGGAGTTATTATTAAAAGGGAGGTGTCCAGCTCATGGCTGAGAGAAGCTGTTCACCAAAGATTCACAATTATGTGTTGCTGGCAAATTGTTCATGAGGACTGGTGAGTTGCTAGTTAATTAAAATCAAGTCAGTTAACTAGCAGCCACGGGGTTAGTGGATACATTGTATTCTCTAGATGACTGTGCCACACCTTTGAAGGGTTAAAGTAGTATAGTACAGTAATAAATGATTAATGATTATTATTAACAATGTTTAATAATCATATTTTTTAATTCATTTGAAAACCAGTCCGTCAGCATGACCCAAACGGTTATGTTAAAGTTATAGCCGATTTATAAATATTATTGGAATTTATATCATGAAGTTTACAACACTTGGTTCAAAAAATTATAAGTAGGCCTTTGGGACCCATGGATGGTTCCGTGATTAAACCCTTAGAAAACCACAATAACATCTGACAATCATTTAAAAGGGAGTCGTATATTTTTAATTTAGTCACATATGTGCTGGTTCTCTCTTATCAGATGTGATACAGTACAACCACACAAACTAATGAAATCTAATCTAACAAATGTAATATTATAACTATGATTGGAAAACATTATGTCCTTTTTGCTAGCAGTATAGTAACTTTTTTAATGCTTTTTCAAAGTATTACAGCAGATTTTTAATAGCTTCCCAGACTCACTTGAAGGACACATGCATAGTTGGTCCATTATAGTGTCTACACTACAGTAACCCAGGGAGACTTCTGCCAAAAGCCAAAAGGTTTTCTTTGCCAGCTAGTAAGCTAGGACGGTCTCTTTTGAGGCATGTTTAATATATGAATGCTAAGATTTTTATTATCTTTTTTTTACTATTTTCTAGGATGTGAATTTCAATATGTTGGATACAACGGAAGGTGGTCTTTTAAAAAGTGTGGAGCAGCTGCTTTCTGAGATCTTCATTCCCACACTGAGGAAGATGAACCACGGCTGGGGAGACGGGACAAGTCCTCAGACCCTGGTCGTCAAACAGGACTTCATATCTTCATTGGAAAGCTTTGTGTCTGTGTTGGTTGGAGCACAGGAGAGCCTTCAGGAAAAGGTAGGGGACAGACAATGTCACTAATAAAAGCACCATATTACCAAAAACTAAATTAAATACATAGTAGGTTAGATTAACATAGATAAATAAACACAGTTTAAACATTACATACACTTGCATTATAGTAGCAAATAAAGCAACACAGCACAACTTTGCTTTCAGGTTACCTTGAAAGAGTGCGACACCTTTGACTTGAAGGTACTGAAGGGCCCGTCGGACTACGTGGCAGCTGCCAGCAGCACAGAGACCATAGAGAAGATAGAGGCCTGCATGAAAGTCTGGATCAAACAAATAGAACAGGTGAGAAGAGACTCTCATCGTGTTTCTCCTCAAACTTGATACAGAAAAAGTATTCTCATTCATTTATTCCAAGGTTTCTGCCATTTTATTTGAATGTGCTTGTATCAGATGAAGGATAAACTGCAGGCCTGAAGTTTCAGCAGTGATATCGAATGCCTCTATTCTGCAGGTTTTAGCTGAGAGTGACCAGCTTAGAAAGGAGGCTGATGATCTTGGCCCTCGGGCCGAGCTGGAGCACTGGAAGAAACGGATGACTCGCTTCAACTACCTTCTGGACCAGCTGAAGAGCCCTGATGTCAAAGTTGCTCTGGGTGTGGTCTTGCTGGCTAAATCTAAGCTCATAAAGGTCAGATGTGACTGTCATATACTGCTGATTTTAAGTGGCTGTACCACATGCTCTCTTTCTTGGATATTGCTTCTCTCTCTTTTATTTCAGTGGTTTATTGTGAGATTATGTTTGGTTTTTTTGAAAACGGTGCACACCTTAATTAAGTAACGGTCTGTAATGGTCTAGTCATGGCGGGAACTGGATGCAAGGATCACAGATGGAGTTAATGAGGCCAAAGACAACGTCAAGTATCTCTACAGCTTGGAGAAGTTTTGCGACCCGCTCTACAACAGTGACCCTGTGAGAAAAGAATATTTTATCACACTCTGGTGCATTTTAAAAAATAAACCAAATCAACTGCATTCATGGTGAAGACAGTACAAATGTGCTGGATGTGTGTTATATTTGGATGTACAAAGAAATACAAGCTATAATTTCTGTTTCCTCCAAGGTATCAATGGTGGATGCAATCCCAGGTCTGATCAATGCCATCAGGATGATTCACAGTATTTCCCGCTACTACAACACATCTGAAAAGATTACATCACTTTTTGTAAAGGTATTGTGCAGATCAACAGACTTTTGTTATGATGAACAATGGGATCCTACATTTTTTTTTTATAAATGATTGATACTGAAGCATTTTTAGGACACTTTTACATTAAGACAACAAAAAAGTACAAATTTATATGATGATTTATATGATTTATAGTTTCCATTTTTTTATCCTCATCTCCAGGTGACAAACCAGATGATCACAGCTTGTAAGGCCTATATCACTGATAATGGCACAAACTCAATATGGGACCAACCTCAGCAAGTCATTATTGAGAAAATCAAAGCTGCCATTCGCCTAAACCAGGTAATGGATCATTTTTAAAGGAAAACAAAATGTGTTTTGTAGCAAAATGCACCTCTGTCAGTTTTTTATCAGTCAAAATGTGGTTCTGTATCATAATGTGTTTCCCAGGAATACCAGCGATGTTTCCACAGAACCAAGGAGAAGCTGGAGCAGACTCCTTCAGAAAGACAGTTTGACTTCAGCGAGATGTACATCTTTGGAAAGTTTGACACATTCCAGCGAAGACTGAACAAGATCCTCGAAATGTTCGCCACCATTTCCACCTACTGCGTTCTAAAGGACTCGAAGATAGAAGGGCTGGAGACGATGGCCACCAGGTTTCAAGTGAGTATACTGTGATATCAGACTGTTGTCAAATCCTGTTAATAAGACATGTGCAGGGAGGCATTGCATTAACTGATTAAATGTCACTGTCAGGCAGCCGTGTCTGTATTTCTCCTGGCATCTTCAGATGTTGAGTGTGTTGTCATTATGGTAAATGGAAAGTTTCTCTGTATTGTCGAACAGAATTTCAGGCTGCACACTTACAATGCCAGTGGCAGGCTGCTGATTTTTTTCTGTGGTTTCCTGTTGCGCAAACAATTCATTTTTTTACATCATCAAACTGTGATGCTTAAGGTTTTAGTACATAATACTTTGAGAGTCTGTTGATGTGAACCATGTGTTTGTGTTCTTGCTTCTTGGGCTACACAGACTGCAGAAATGCAGGGAAAATGGGAGGTAACGTCTCACTGCAGTTTTCAACTTCTAGCATTTTTCTTGCAGACAGCATGCAGTGGTGGAATATTGTTGTGCAATGTTTTGCCATACATATGCCTTAATAACAAAATAGCTACTAATTGCATGGAGATTAAAACCAACTCCTTACTTTCTCTCTTTTTTTTTTTCATTATTAGAGCCATAGTAATACTTTCTAAACTCAGCCCTGCGATGACCATTTGTTAATACTATAAACTTGTATCCCAAACCTTTCGCCAGTTCATGGGGAGCTTCTGAGTTTTCTGTTTAGATTAATACTTTTTCACACAAGAAAAGTGTGTGCAATGGTGTTCATTTTAGTGTACAGGCAATTCATTCTCATGTTTCACTTGTAAAATATTTATCTAAAGTTTGTGAAACTTCCTGAATGAATAAAAACTTAACAAAATGTTTTACATGCATGCTCGAAGTAACCAAACTGAGCTAGAAGATGAGATTGCAAACTTTGTTTTGGTATAACTTGATAGTTAGCTTTGCAGAACATCCATAGCTTGCAGTAAGACACAGTTGCACTGTTACATTTCTACTAGACTAATACACTACAAGTTCCAAAACGTATGCATTTAATTATGCATTTAATAATAATACCTTCAGAAGAAAACAGAGCATTTTATTTAGAGCTAAAGATGTTTTCTAAAATGTGTGTTTGTGGATGTCTGGATATTTTTTTCTTAGGCTATTGTGTTAAACATGAAGAAAAAACATTACAGTTTTCTAGACCAGAGGAGAAGTGACTTTGATGTTGACTATGAGGAATTCTGCAAAAGCACTTCTGAACTCCACGTAAGTTAATTAGACAGTGCATTTGCCCTGTTTTGTGCAAATAAAGTTAATGCAAACTGACTAGACATCTGTTTTGTAATGCGGGTTAGCCAAGTTCATTTGCTGGTGATTAAGGATTCATTAGGTGGAGTTTCATTTAAAATTAATTTCATTGCGCTGTCGTTGTTGTGAATATTATTGTTGTCTGTGTTTTCCTTTCCAGAATCAACTGAAGAGTTTCATGGATAGCACCTTTGAAAAAATTGAAAATACAGAAAGGGCTCTAAATGTGCTGAAGACCTTTCAAAGGTATTTCATTGGTAACTAATTAGCATCATTCTGAAATATTTACCGCAATTTCCCTAATCTTGCCAATGCCGCTTCATGTGACATACTGCTTCATTTAATCTCTGAACTTTTAAACTATTCTGCAATCAAAAATAAAAAAAAAACTCAGAGTAGCTATTTCATTGAAATAAACACCGAGGTAAACTATAACTGTCATGGTCCAGAGTCTCTTTATGTTTTGTGTTTATTAATTTTTTCGAGTTTTCTGTTTTTTGTTATTTTTCTTCAAGTGTTTAGGTGTTTCTCTTGTTGTGTCCCCTGAAATTGCCGTCCCTAGTGTTTTGTTATTAGTCTCCCGTTTCTAGGTTTTGCTTTGGTTTTTTAAGTGTCTTTTGTGGAAGTTGTGCCACTGCAATAAAGCAGTCTCCTTTAGTTCATTCCCTTGTTTTGAGTTCTGCGTTTGGGTCCTTCCTCCTGCCTGCCACAGCCGTTTCATGACAATAACAAGTGTGCTTTAATGTACAAGTAGGTTTGCTAGTTACAGGGTCCTTTGCACATTTTAGCTCAAAACATTTACCAGCACATCCAAACAAAATAGAGTCCTTGTCATTACTGGTGCTGGTACTGCTATGTGTTTATTGCTGTATTTAAATATTTTTATTGCTGCTGGGTTTGAGTTCTGCTGAACCACTTGTATCTTTGGTTTTCCCAAAAACAGACTGGGCATCCCAGATCTTGGGATTGATGAGAAGTATCAGCAAATTTTACAAAATTATGGCCGGGACATTGAAATGGTTTTCCGCATCTACATGAAGCAGAAACTTGACCCCCCCATTGGCAGGGACTTGCCCCCAGTGGCCGGTCGGATCATGTGGGCTCGGCAGCTGTACAGCCGTATACAGGGACCCATGGATCTCTTTCAGCAGGTGATATTGCCTGACTTTCAGTTTAGGTTTGGCTGGTTCTAGCAGATTAATGATAAAATTGTTTGGCATTTCCCATCCATGTAATGCATCATGTTTGTTTGTTTTGTTTATTACTCTAATTAGCATCCAGGAGTTCTTTCCACATCAGAGGCAAAAAGGATCATCAAGAACTTTAACCGTGTAGCAAGAGCGTTGTTGGAGTTTGAGATGATCTACCATCACAGCTGGATGAAAAAGGTTAACGAACTGTAAAATGTATAATACAAACAAGAAATCTGACAGAGGAGCATTTATATACAATATGTATCGTTAATTCCTTTATATAGTGTTGTGATTTCGTTTGCTGCATATATGTTAACACTTACATGTTTGAGATCATCAAACACATTTTAATACTAGACAAAGTTGATCAATTTAAAAAGGAGAAAGCTATCTAATTATATCTGGCACTGTGTAAACAAGTAATTTGGTGAAAATGATGGATGACTAAAAAGGACACCAAGGCTCCTCTCAGATCTGCCAAAAAACATCTTAATGCTCCCCGATATATTTTGTGGACTGATGAGAGTGACATCCAGCACAAAACTAATGCAGCATTTCATAAAAGCAATATCACACCAGCTCCTGAAGGACAATGTCTGGCCATCAGTTTGTGCCTTGAAGTGGCACAAACTGAAGTGTAATTGGGTTATGTAGCAGGACAACAGATGTGAAAAACACCAGGAAGTCCACCTATGAATGTCTCAACGTCTCAGGAGCTGCAGATGAAAACAAGCTAGCAGCTAAATCTGGTACAATGCATCCTTTCTCTACAGAGGTTCTGTTTTTGCTTGGTCACTGACAAATAAAGTGGAAATGACAAATAAATAAATAAACAAAATGAAGGGTTTGGAGTGGCCCGGTCAAAGTCTGGAGTTAAATCAGATTGAGGTGTTTTGCCATGACTTGTCCTTGAAAACCTTCTAGTGTGGCTGAATTAAAACAATTCTGTAAACAAGAAAGAGGCAAAGTTCTTCTACAGCGAGATAAAAGAATCATTGCAGTTCTTGCTGGAAAAAACTACATTTTGTCCATACTTGGGTTATCTTTGTCTAATATTAAAATTAGTTTGAGGATCTGAAACACAAACTGAATGAACATCTTTTCTCCCCTCTTATTCACACATTTTCCCTGCATCTCTTCACATAAACCTCACTAAACACCTCAACGCAGATGGAGGATGCCAAAGTTGGCCTGCAAGCCTCTCTTCTGGTCAGATCTCCAGAAACTGGCGAGTTATTTGTGAACTTTGACCCAGAGATTCTGACGCAGATCAGAGAGGTGAACTGCATGACAAAGATGAATTTGGCAATCCCTCCCTTTGCTCTTCTACTGCTGCAAAAACAGGACGTCTTTAAGAAACACTACAATAGAATACAGGTGAGCATAGCACACAGTTGTAGCTAAAATTTCAAAAATGCATACAGTGAACAACCAAATGATCAAAGCTGCATGTAACTACAGGGAGTGCAGAATTATTAGGCAAATGAGTATTTTGTCCACATCATCCTCTTCATGCATGTTGTCTTACTCCAAGCTGTATAGGCTCGAAAGCCTACTACCAATTAAGCATATTAGGTGATGTGCATCCCTGTAATGAGAAGGGGTGTGGTCTAATGACATCAACGCCCTATATCAGGTGTGCATAATTATTAGGCAACTTCCTTTCCTTTGGCAAAATGGGTCAAAAGAAGGACTTGACAGGCACAGAAAAGTCAAAAATAGTGAGATATCTTGCAGAGGGATGCAGCAGTCTCAAAATTGCAAAGCTTCTGAAGCGTGATCATCGAACAATCGAGCGTTTCATTCAAAATAGTCAACAGGGTCGCAAGAAGCGTGTGGAAAAACCAAGGCGCAAAATAACTGCCCATGAACTGAGAAAAGTCAAGCGTGCAGCTGCCAAGATGCCACTTGCCACCAGTTTGGCCATATTTCAGAGCTGCAACATCACTGGAGTGCCCAAAAGCACAAGGTGTGCAATACTCAGAGACATGGCCAAGGTAAGAAAGGCTGAAAGACGACCACCACTGAACAAGACACACAAGCTGAAACATCAAGACTGGGCCAAGAAATATCTCAAGACTGGTTTTTCTAAGGTTTTATGGACTGATGAAATGAGAGTGAGTCTTGATGGGCCAGATGGATGGGCCTGTGGCTGGATTGGTAAAGGGCAGAGAGCTCCAGTCCGACTCAGACGCCAGCAAGGTGGAGGTGGAGTACTGGTTTGGGCTGGTATCATCAAAGATGAGCTTGTGGGGCCTTTTCGGGTTGAGGATGGAGTCAAGCTCAACTCCCAGTCCTACTGCCAGTTTCTGGAAGACACCTTCTTCAAGCAGTGGTACAGGAAGAAGTCTGCATCCTTCAAGAAAAACATGATTTTTATGCAGGACAATGCTCCATCACACGCGTCCAAGTACTCCACAGCGTGGCTGGCAAGAAAGGGTATAAAAGAAGAAAAACTAATGACATGGCCACCTTGTTCACCTGATCTGAACCCCATTGAGAACCTGTGGTCCATCATCAAATATGAGATTTACAAGGAGGGAAAACAGTACACCTCTCTGAACAGTGTCTGGGAGGCTGTGGTTGCTGCTGCACGCAATGTTGATGGTGAACAGATCAAAACACTGACAGAATCCATGGATGGCAGGCTTTTGAGTGTCCTTGCAAAGAAAGGTGGCTATATTGGTCGCTGATTTGTTTTTGTTTTGTTTTTGAATGTCAGAAATGTATATTTGTGAATGTGGAGATGTTATATTGGTTTCACTGGTAAAAATAAATAATTGAAATGGGTATATATTTGTTTTTTGTTAAGTTGCCTAATAATTATGCACAGTAATAGTCACCTGCACACACAGATATCCCCCTAAAATAGCTAAAACTAAAAACAAACTAAAAACTACTTCCAAAAACATTCAGCTTTGATATTAATGAGTTTTTTGGGTTCATTGAGAACATGGTTGTTGTTCAATAATAAAATTATTCCTCAAAAATACAACTTGCCTAATAATTCTGCACTCCCTGTAGGAGTATAAAACATCCTGGAATTGTGTTTAAATTCCACACAGATTTTTAAAAATGACTAAAATCGACAAAAACCCATTTTATTGTCAACTGAAAAATTCAGTTCATCCCTTTTGTGTGATTGCAAAAATGCTCCAACATGCATCTATCTCATTTCAGCTGATGTTGAGCGAGAACACTAGAGTGCGTGCCAAGATTCAGAGTGTCTTTGAACAGCTGGCCATGCCACATGTAGCTAAGGTAAGTGGACCGACCCTCGGCTACCAAAACTAGCAATTGGGACATGGAATGTCACCTCTCTCATGGAGAAGGAGCCTGAGTTAGTGTGTGAGTGTTGAGAGGTAGCGGCTAGATATGGTGGATGTGAATGGCTTGGGCTCTGGAACTAGTCTCCTGGAGACGCGCCCTTGGTGCGAGGTGGCCGGCTGGGATTGGGAATCCTAGAGTGATTGACCGAACAGTAAAGGACAGTCAGGCACAGGTTAAAGTCCAAAAAAGTGTTTTTTATTTAACCCAAAAAATGAACTTTGGTAAAAATAAAAAAAATCAACATCTTGGGCAAGAGATCAAAGCAACTGAGCTTGACTCAAAGTTAGTTTTTGTCCCTACCCTCACCTGTGGTCATGAGCTTTGGGTAGTGGAGGAGGTGACTGGGGAGAGGGAGGTCTCAGCTTCTCTACTTAGGCTGCTGCCCCAAGACCCAGCCCCGGATAAGGGTAAGAAAATGGATGGATGGATGTGTCTGTGAAGGTTCTCAGTCATCGTAGTCTAAGGATGGATGGTTTCCCTCTGTTCTTTATCATGTCGATGTCAAATCCTTCATGTTGTGCGCGCTCCAGTTAGCTAAATTATGTTTGCCAGTGCTAGCTAATAAAGCTTTGTTTTGATTTTATATTTCTCTGCAAAGTCCTGCATTTCAGTCCAACCCAGCATCCCATGATCGAGCGTCATGTGATTACATAAAAGTTCAAAATAGGACTCATTTTATTTGATTTCATTTGATTTTATGTTTTTATTTTCAGTTGTCTCTAGTAAGTCAGAAGAACACACAAAAAAATGTTAGATCCTTTTTTATTGTTGCTTGGTTTCGTCATGAATCTTTTCTAAGCATTAAACTGGTGACAGGTATGAGACTGACTGTCACAGCAGGTTGCTTACAAAGTGCATCACCATCATCATACCATACATGACTTACTTGACAGGTGGATGAGGCTATACAACCGGGTTTGACCTCCCTCAACTGGACATCTCTGAATATTGACAAGTATCTCGACCGCATCGACAAAGTGTTGGGTAAGCAAAAAATGTAACGAGATCGATCCTGTACACGCTGACACGAGACATTCCTGCAACTCAGCACTGGCTGCGTGTGATTAATGGATTTATTGCATAGGTGGCTTTCTCACAAGTAACACTCATATATTCAATAGATTCTTTCTCTCTCTACACATTGCCTTTTTTTATACTGAATTGTCTGTTTATCACTGTTCTCTCCTTTGTTCAAACGCATAACAAGTTCCCCTTGATTTTTCCCTCTTTCCCTTATTTTTGGTGGGTTTGTGTCCCTCCCTTTCTCTTTTGTGTGGTTTTTTTTGTCTGTTTAGCTGATCTTGAGTTGCTGATGGACAGAGTGAATGACCTGGTGGAGTTTAGAATAGAAGCAGTACTGCAGGAGATGAGCATATCCAACCTGTGTGTCCTGCCAGAGGATGAGCCTGTGACCTGTGAGGAGTTTGTTCAAACCACCAGGGTAAACGAAGACAAATAAAATAAAAGTATCCGCTGGGTTATTGTTGCTCTACTAAGTCTGTGTAACTATGCAGACATCTGAAAGATGCTATCAATATTTATTAAGTGGTTTTGGTAATTCTCACACATTTAAAATACTTTTTTCTGTATTTAAACATTATTTCTTATTCTAAAGATTAATTACATTGAACTGAACTGTATATCTGCATGTGTCTAGGACCTTTGCATAAGACAAGCCCAGAAAGTGAACATGAAGAGCTCACTGGTGGAGGAGGCAGCTAATGAACTGATCAACATGCTGCTAGAGTTTGACCACAATCAGAGAGAGGAGGTGGAGAAGTTTGAGGAAGAAAGCTGCACAGAGAGCAAGACCATAGACCACAATGACAGTGAAGGTAGGCTGACAGTTTCCTTTCACGATCAAACACAATACAGTGTGATAATTATGATTCAATGCTGTAAGAGACAAGTTAAAAAAGGCAGTTCAAAGGTTTTTAAAGGAAAGGGGATTACCTTTTTTAGGACCTTGTTGTTTTTACTTTTATTATAATGCTGATTTATTCAAGGTGAAGTGTTGCTGAAGGTGTTCGTATTGACTGTAAACGTGTCACCTTCTTAGGTGATGACGAGCGTCTCTTCTCCAGAAACACGCTGCTACGTTCTGCTAGTGTTGGTCCTTCTTCTCCGTTGGTGAGGAGGAAGAAGAAGAGGGACTTGATGGAAGTGATGGAGCAGGAAGCCCAGGAGCTGCTGTCCTACTTCAACCACCGTAATGTGGATGCCTTGCTCAAAGTGACACGCAACACCCTTGAGATGTTGCGCAAGCGCATACATACGTCCTCGCTCATACACTTCTCTGGTGCGTCTTGTTTAATTGTTTGCTATATTTCTGTAAAGGCCTAAAATATTTAAAATAAGCTCATAAAATGTCTAGTCCAATACTTTATGTGTGTTACCCTTCTCTCCCTCTGAAGCTGCAAGTGACCCAACCAGCCATGGCAAAAGCAGCGATCACCATGCAATCTTCAGAGTAAACATGACCCTTTCCATCCCTAACATTGTCATGGTTCCAGCTTTGGAGGAGGTTCAACAGGCTCTAAACCGCGCTGTAGAGTGTGTAGTCAGTGTCAGCAAAGGAGTCAGCCAGTGGAGCAAAGAAAGGATATCTAAGGTGAATAAAGGAAAAATCAATTTGTGACATTTAGCTTGATAACTGTAATAAACTGTTAGAACTGCTCTTTTTAAACTAATATTGTCGTGGTCCAGCAGTGTACTAAATAAACCCGGAGGTTTTACATTCCCCTTTCCAGAGACAAATGAATGAAAGGCGAATGGCAGCACTGAAACAAGACAGCTCTGAGAGCGAAACAGAGGACGGAGCAACAACATACAGAAGCTTGGCTGGTAATAGAGAACATTATCACTTTCATAGCTTAACCTCAGACCTTCAACAGCTCCCAACTGTGTCAGCTCACTCATTTTTAAAATTTTAAGATTTGCTGTTTTCAGCATACAATTACAACTCGATTTTACAGCTCAGCAGAGCAAGCAAATATCTGACCAGGGGCAGAAACACATAATATTGCTTGGGGAGGAAAATATTCAAGAATTTCATATTTAATGCAAATTAAATACATATTTAATTAGAAAGCGGCAGGGATAATCAATTTCCACTATGAAAAGCACATTTTACTTTTAGAAATTATATATACAGAGAGAGAAAAACTAAATGGAAGTAATTCCATTATTAACATGTTCTCTTGTAAAAAGACCTGTAACATATAATTATTTTAAAAGCCCAGAAGTTAATATTTGGAAGAATAATGTCCATCATTTCTGCTCAATGTGTTTTCTGTGAAATTCTGTCATTTTCAGATGGCAGTACCTCAGACATGTCAGCTTCTGTGATCCAGGCCATCCCGTTCCAAGCCAGAAATTACTACAAGAGTGTGTCTGAGAACAAGGAAATAGCCAAGCTAATCTCTGTACTTAGCACCTCTATCACCTCCAGTAAAAAGGTACATGGCACTTAATTAAGCTATTTTTTATATGAAACTAATCCAAACTTAGCTGTCTTTTATTAAATCATGCCATACACTTTTTATATTTCTTTATCCCACATTTACAACAGATATTTTCATCTATATTTCTGTATATTTAATGAATATAAATGTCTTTTATTTTTCTATAAGTGCACTTCATTTCATATTCTCCTGTTGATATTAATGTGCAGGAAGTGGTGACCGCTCTACATCACTTTAGCCGTTACCATCACATCTGGAGGAAAGACCGTGAAGAGACCATGAGGAAGTACGTTGAAATGTATGGTTTCTATATAAATCTGCTTATCTGACATCGCACTAGTGCTATTTTTGTTTGTGTTTTGAACAGATTTATCGAGGGGAGTCCCTTGTTATCGGAGTTTGAGAGCCAGATTCTTTTCTATCGAGATCTAGAGCTGGAAGTAAACTCTGAACCAGAGTATATTGCTGTAGGAGCCTTGGCGCTATTCACAGGTCTTATTAAGTTACAAATTTAAAACCGGCATGAATGAGATTTTTGAGATTTTCAGCAAGTTAAATGATGCTCTCTGCATGCTCATATTACTTCCTGCCAGCACCCTTAAAGATGTCCCTCTCTGCTGAAATCAAGAATTGGATGGTGGACTACGGACTTTACTGTAACAGGAAATGTCGCTCAGAGATGGAGCACATTTTTGCTTTTGTAGATGAAGCAGGAAAGAAACTGAATCGACAGATCAAAGACCTGGATGATATTCGTATTGCCATGGCCGCACTGAAGGAGATCAGAGAGCACCAGATATCTATTGATTTTCAAGTTGGGCCCATAGAGGTAAACCACAGCATCACATATTTATCGAAGCTCTTTTTATACACACAAATACACACAGTGGGAAAGAGACATTTTTAGCTGTTTGACTTTATGAGTCTGTACAATAAGCTCAGAAAGAAATAATTACACATTTGCACATTCTAGTTTTTGTCAGGTGGAAGACTTAGTATCTTATTTTTCCTCACAGGAGTCCTATGCCATGCTCCATAAGTATGAACTGTCAGTGGCTAAAGAGGAGGCTGAAAAAGTGGATACTCTGCGCTACACTTGGGAAAAGCTCTTGTCCCGGAGCACAGAGGTGCAGAACGAGCTGGTCGCCTTGCAGCCAAACTTCAGAGAAGAACTGGTCAGCAATGTGGAGACCTTTCTGGAAGACTGCCAATACTTTTATCAAGATTATGAAAAGGTAAAGTATCTATGGCTGTTTGCTCTGTTTCAATTAAACTTTTTATTTTAATTCAACAAATAAATGCTCAGTTAATTACAGTTAAGGTTAGTTTTAATAATAGCTACTAAAATGACACTTTTCCCTCTCTGTTTAAGGACGGTCCCATGGTTGTGGGACTTGCACCCCAAGATGCCAGTGACCGGCTGATCATGTTCCAGGTTGGTTAGTGATTAATTATTTTGTCTCTCTGTCAGTTAGTAAATATTTAGATCCTGCATTGACCTGATGCCTCAGAAAAGTAGTTACTTGAAACTGATGTTAAAAGAGCTATTATATTTTTATTATTATTATTACTATTATTATACTATTACAGTTTCTATTTCATGGTTAGCAAAAGACAGATTTTTTATTCTGTATAAATTATACTCAGATAATTGCAAATGTTTTACCTCAAATGTGTAATGTTTTAAAGTCCATCAGAGCGTAAGCTGTACCTAATCGTAGCTCTTCTCCTCTTCAGAATCGATTTGACAACCTGTTCAGGAAGTACATCACTTACACGGGAGGCGAAGAGCTCTTTGGACTTCCTGTTACCCAGCATCCTCAGCTATTGGAGATTAGGAAGCAACTGGCTCTGCTGCAGAAGTTGTACGGCCTTTACAACAATGTCATCGATACAGTTAATGGCTACTATGATATCCTCTGGGCTGACATCTGCATCGAGAAGATTAATAATGAGCTGCTCGACTTTCAGACGAGGTTTGGCAATTTATTTGTTTGTTTTTTATTCAAGCAACTGTTGAACTCTTTTAACTGTAGATGTAGTAACATGAGCTTAAAATATGTTAATGAAGAAGGAGACGTTTTCAGGAAAGAAGCTGAACTGGAAGCAAACAAAACTGACTATGTGAGAAAATAACCTTCTCATACTGTGTAATCAAGCCCTCTCATTACTGCAGGAATTGGTGACATCACAAAGAGAAAGAAAAAAAAGCAGAATTAAATTAAATGATTTTCATTAGTCCATCCATAAACATCACTCTTATTTTCAGGCATTAAAGAAACTGCTTCCTCTCACTTGCTACAATATGGAAACTTGTTTCGAGATGTTATAATTTCGAAATACTAACCCAAAAGTTTTACATAACAACAAAAAAAGTTTTTTTTTTTCCAGTGGCAGAAACAAAGCTTCCTGTTCTTCATCAACACTGCATTAATATTTCAGTCTCACAATGCAAAGCTAATCTTTGCCCTTTATGTGGTCACATTTGTCCAGCATGTGTCAAATGGACACTGAAGGGGAAAGAGGCTAATAGGCTACAGGCTAGTTTATTTTACCTAAAGAAATTAAGAACAAGTTTTAATATAGCTGGAAGGGATTACTTGACAATGAAAATCTAGATAAACATTAGAAGCAGTCAGAAGGAAAATATAGAGCTATAGTCAGAGCTGAAGAAGAGAGGATATTTGTTTCCTCTGGCAGAAATGTCAGCTATCTGTTGTGGAGGTGTTGATTTGGTTGAGTGAAGCTATGAACAGACACTGATGCATGAACTTTTGCTCTGTGCTAGTAAGGAAGGATACTCAACAAGTTGTCCAATCCAATGACTCTTGTAGCGTTAATACCAAACTTGAAGTGTGTTGTAATACTTTTCCTTTAACAAACAAAATGTCAACTATACATCTAATCTAGTTCATGTCAACTTTACTTGACTTCAGCAGAGCTAAAGTGTAGTTTAGAAAGAAGACAATAAATATGAGTTTGACTGTCACGTCCTGTGAACTACCAGGTGTCGAAAACTGCCTCGTGCTCTGAAAGAGTGGCAGGCCTTTCAGGATCTGAAGAAAACGATTGATGAATTCAGTGAGTGCTGCCCCCTGCTGGAACTCATGACTAACAAAGCAATGATGGCCCGGCACTGGAAGAGGATAACGGAGGTTAGTGAAACATGGCCACTGGTGTAGCACTGCAACTGAATGTTATTGACTGAAATCAAGTCATCACCAGAACCTAATGATAATGATAATAGCTGTAATTTGTCCTGTTTTGTATCCAGGTGACTGGCCATACCTTTGAGGTGGAAACTGATACATTCAAGCTGCGTAACATAATGGAGGCTCCTCTACTCAAGTATAAAGAAGAGATTGAGGTACAAACGAATCATTAGCTGCTAATTCAAGGTGTTTTCTTTTTTATTTGATATAATAAATTCCAAATAAAATACAAGTTTGGAAAATTGTTTGGAGGAAATGAAAACATTTAAAAAGTTTAAAGAGTAATATATTGAATTAACTGATAGGTGGTCCTGTTCAGTGCAAACACCAATCCTGTTTTTTCAGTGCATATGCATCTGTTTGCCATCAGCATTTTTATTGCTAACATTTAAAAACATTTGGGGGGCGGGATTCTTGTGCAGGATATCTGCATCAGTGCTGTGAAAGAGCGTGATATTGAACAAAAGCTGAAGCAAGTGATCGCTGAGTGGGACAACAAGACTTTTACATTTGCCAGTTTTAAGACCCGTGGGGAGTTGCTGCTGAGAGGAGACAGCACATCAGAGATCATTGCCAGCATGGAGGATAGCCTAATGATCTTGGGATCCCTTATGAGCAACCGGTACGGCAGTGTTGAGTGTCATTATCATTAGTGTCGGTAGTGATGATCTTCTTCCACAGCTGTGGGAAATCTAGACATTAGACGAGCCACACACAGGTGTGCGTCCCTAAGTAAGGCGAACGTGAAGATTTACCTTCTTTTTCAGGTACAACACCCCATTTAAAGCCCAGATTCAGAAGTGGGTTCAGAATCTCTCCAACACCACTGATATTATCGAGCACTGGATGACTGTCCAGAACCTGTGGATCTATCTGGAGGCTGTGTTTGTGGGTGGAGATATCGCCAAACAGTTGCCTAAGGTGAACAACATTTCAGGATGTGATTCATATTGGTTATCAGGCTTAAACATGGACTCCAAATGCAGTTTAAAAGGCAATTTCAGTTTAAAAGGCAAACAAGTGAACTGAACTGAAATTACTCATTTGCAGTTACACAATCTACATAAAAAAATTCTATCTTTACATCATTATCAGATTTCTGGACAATATTCTGGGTGTTTAGGTGCAGTAGTGCATTAATGTGCCAGGCGTTGAGTTTCTTTTATTTCCATTTTCAAAAATTATATTTCACAGTCTCTTGAGCAAAATAAATCACTGGTCCAGGCAATGTTTTCAGGCCACAGTGTTTTGACATTTAAAAGAAGGAGAAATAATAGTGAAATGTTGCCTTTGTAAGATTGTTTTACGAGCTTACTTCTAAAATCGGCGCCAAACAGCGTCCAAGCATTTAAAAGAAACAACTAAATACAAAATAAAATAATAAAACAGTCTGATCATGAGATAATTGACTAACTCAATCTTTTTAGGAAGCAAAGCGTTTCTCTAACATTGATAAGTCATGGGTGAAGATCATGATGCGAGCCCATGAAATGCCCAATGTGGTACAGTCATGCGTGGGGGATGAGACCATGGGACAGCTGCTTCCACATCTCCTCGAACAGCTGGAGATCTGTCAGAAGTCTCTAACAGGGTGAGTAGAAAAAACTTAAAACACCACCATGGCCCTTATTTTTAGGTTCTAATGAACTTAACCACCAAAAGAAAGGTAGAAGATTTTAAACGATAATCAGTAGTGAGGGTAAGTGAAGTGACTGATTTCCTTTTTTATGCTGTACAGTTAACTATCTGGTTTATTGTATTGTCTGTCAGATGATACTTTGTATTGATTTTTTTTAAATTATGTGGTCAAACAGTTATCTGGAGAAGAAGCGTCTGCTGTTTCCTCGTTTCTTCTTTGTCTCTGATCCTGCCCTGCTGGAGATCCTGGGCCAGGCCTCTGACTCCCACACCATCCAGGCCCACCTTCTCAATGTCTTTGACAATATCAAGTGTGTCCAGTTTCATGAAAAGGTGGATTATGTTCTTTTTTTGTTGTTTATCTTAAACACTTAACCTTCTGAAAAATATGTGATTGTAACATGAAAGTAATAAAATATAATAGCTGCTTTAATGTCAAATTGAATGAACTAATCAGAGTAATGTAGAATTTGAAAAATATACTTTTTATAAGAAAAATAACTTCATCATTGTAGTTATAATAATCGATCTAATCAGTGTTGCCTTTCACAGATATATGACCGCATTCTGGCCGTGTCATCACGCGAGGGAGAGACTGTGGAGCTCGACCGTCCCGTCACAGCTGAAGGGAACGTGGAGGTGTGGCTCAATGCTCTGCTGAAAGAATCCCAGAGGTCTTTGCACCTTGTGATCAGACAAGCTGCTCTGGCTATCCAGGACTCTGGCTTCCAGCTAATTGACTTCCTCAACTCCTTCCCATCTCAAGTAAGTCATTGTCCAAATCCAGGAACTAATCCGCAAACGTTTTAAAACATTGATTCGACCACAACTGGCTATCCTTGTGGAGCAAGGACGGCGCTGCTCAAAAACAGAAACCTGTGTAGCCTAAAGAGGCAATCTACTATGAACATTGTAATAAACTCCAAAATAAATTCTAAAGAAAGTTGGGATGCTCCAAAATGTAAGTTAAAATAGGATGCAATGATTCGCAAGTCTTATAAACCCATATAATAAATCTAGCAAATGTTTAAAACTGAGAAAACTATTTTGAGATAAAATATTGGCTCATTTTGAATTTAATGACTACAACGACAGCCAACAAGAGTCTGGATAAATTAGTGGTAGTAAAAAAAACAGCTGGAACATTTTGCAACTAATTAGGATATCTGGCAACAGCTCAGTAATATGAGTGGATATAAATAGAGCATGTTAGACGAAAGAATTGGGCTGAGTTTCACTAATCTGCAAAAAACTAAAATTGTAGAACAATTACAGAATGATGTTCTTTAGTGTAAAATTGCAAATATGAATTTCCCGTCATCTACGTTACGTGATATCAAAAGATTTCAAGTATCTGGAGAAATCTCTGTGTGCAAGGCTGAAAATCAATATTGGATGCCTGCGAGCTTCAGACCCTCAGGCAGCACTGCATTACAAACAGACCTGATTCTGTCATGGAAATCACTGCATGGGCTCAGGAACACCTCCAGAAAATCAATGTGTGGGAGCACAGTTTGCTGTACAGGCTAAAGCTCTATGCTGCAAAGAAAAAGCCATGTGTGAACATGATCCAGAATCACCGTTATATTCTCTGGACCAGAGGTCATTTAACACTGACTGAGCCAATGTGGAAAACTTTTTATACAACATGGAGACCACATCCTCACGCAATCTGTCTTTTTCTGCTCTCTCTCATGGTATGGGGGTGCATTAGTGCCTATGAAACTGGCAGCTTCCACATCTGGATAGATACCACCATTGCTGAAAAGTATCTAAATGTTTTAGAGCAAAATATGCTCCAATCCAGTCATGTCCCTGTCTTTTTCAGGGAACAACCTGCATATTTCAGCTAAATCGCATACTTTGTAGAAGGATACTCTGGGTTTTTAACTGCCTTACATCAGTCCAGACTGTTCACCACCTGGAAACATCCTGTGTCAGAATAGAACTGGGCAATATTCCTTACCCACGTACAGTTGCTGGTCTCCCCAGTTCCCAGATGTTTACTGACTGTTGTTAAAAGTGAACAAGTATTTTTTTTTTCTTAAAAGGGTGTGTTTTCTATAAGTATTTGTTATTGTTTCTATGTTCTGTTGTGACTAAAATATGGGTTATTGAGATTTGCAAATCATTGCGTTCTGTTTTTATTTATATTGTACTCAGCATCCCAACTTTTGGGAATTGGGGCTGTTATTTTCTCTGTAAATCTTGGGGTGTGGTACTAAACTGCTATAGTATTCCTTCATCAAAACAATAGTTAGATTTCTAAGGTCATCGGTACATTTGACCATTTTGATGTGTTTTGTTTTTTGCACATTAATGTAGGTGGGGTTACTGGGTATTCAGATGATTTGGACAAGGGACTCAGAAGAAGCTCTGACCAATGCCCGATACGATCGTCGCATCATGTCCAAAACCAACCAGTTCTTCCTGGATCTCCTTAACACCCTGATTGACATGACCACAAGAGACTTGGAGGCTGTGGAGAGGACCAAGTATGAGACCCTCATCACTATTCATGTCCACCAGAGGGACATATTTGATGAACTGGTGAGTATGTTGATCATTCGGTGAAAAGAGGCCAGAGACATCCGAGCTGGGATCAGTTAGACTGACGCTGAACTGTGCACATGAACGCTTTGCAATTTCTGTTCAAGATTAGAATCTCCGGCTCAAAATAGCAACCACTCTGTAAACTGTGTTTGATATTCAGACTCCCAAGGGCTGCCATGTCAGAATACAAAATGTTGTTTACTGCAGCGAGTAAATTCTGTCGAAAGTAGTCAGAGGGGTTTTAATGGCAGTCAAGTAATATTTAAAGTCACGACTGTGTTTGAATCTCCACTTAAGGCAGAATAAGCATGTTGCTGAACCCCAAGGTTAATAGAAGCAGTTTGAAGAAACTTTATTTGGATGTGTTTTTTCAGTTCTTTCTAAAATCATTTGTATTTATTTAGCTCATACCATTAATTTGTCCTGCTCATGTTCCTTTGTCCTGTTTGTTTCTAAACACATTTTTGCCTCACCTTATTTCCTCTCCAATAATATATCACACTGCTACTTTTCTACCCCCACTGTATTTTTTCTCACACATATTCTGCTTTTTATCTCTTCTATTCATTACTATTCTAATTCATTTTGTACTTTTTCCCATTTGCATCATTTTAACTTGCTGGACTTTTCTCTTCCCTCCTTTTCACTCTCCCCTATCCTTTACCTTCCTTTCTTCCCATTTCACTTCATGACCTCTTCGTTCATCCTCCACTTTCTTGCTTCTCTTCTCTTTCCACCCTTTTAATGTTACCCTCCTGTCACCGAAATCCCTCCTCACACATCCCGCCCTTCCACCTTTCTTCCCCTCTTTTATCTGGCTTTCATCTCTCTTTTCAAATAATCTTCTGAGTGGTGCCCTTCAATTTCTTATTCTTCACATGCCATCTCCCTTCTCCCTTCACTTCTGTTTCCATCCCCTTGTCTCCTTCTGCCCTCTCTTTCCCTCTTTCCCTGTCTCTTATCGCTACCCTTTCTCCACCTAGTGCCGGTTGCATGTCAAAAGCTCCAGTGACTTTGAATGGCTGAAGCAGTGCCGTTTCTACTTCAATGAGGACTCAGACAAGATGATCATCAACATTACAGATGTGGGCTTTGTCTACCAGAATGAATTCTTGGGGTGTACCGAAAGGCTTGTCATTACACCTTTGACGGACAGGTAAAGCAGACATACGTCAGTAAAATGTATCATAATGGCAAAAGTCATATGCACACACACTAATAAGAAAATAAAGGAAAAAAACAGCAGTATAACTTTTCTTTTTTGCAGTTTAAACAAAGACAGTGTAACCTTGGAGTGACTGTACAGAAAACGTGACCCTGCCTTTGTAACTAAGTCAGAAATGCATGCTGCATCATGCATCAGTTATTTTAGGAACCCACTCTAGATTTATGCTGAAAACTTGACCGTGATTGTTCGTTGTAATGTCAAGTTTCATGAAATGGATTAAACTTTCTGTGGTTGACTAATGACTGGATTTGTAAAGCAAAGAAAAAAAGACAACTCGGGGACTGTGAGGATGAGAAATTAGAAAGCAGGATGAAGCAGGATGAAGCAGTCTTACACAGCGATCATCACATCTGTAACTAACAGGCGATATGAATGACAGAAAGAAAAGGAAAGAGGATCAGACAGAGTGAGGGAGACAGCAGTCCAACAACAAGAAGTGTCTTAGTAACAGACACAGAGGGTAAAATATGAGAAGAGACAAGGAGGGAAAAAAAGATGAGGAGAGACAAGGAGGAGATGTGAGAGGACAGCACTAGGGAGGGAGTTACCATCTAACATCAGACAGCAGCTCTCCAAAAAAGTGGCATGCTGGCCTTATGGCTAGAGGCGCCAAGACAGCTCTGCTTTTCCATCATTTTCTCATGCTGTCTTTCTTCTTTGTTTTGCTTGCTATCATTGTCCTACCTCCTCGCTGCCACCACATCACGTTAAAAAAGGGAAAGGTGCAAGTGGTCCTAAATTGTGGCAAAAAAGATGTTGGGATGAAAAAAGTAAATCTGGTTATGGAGTGGTCAGAATTAATCTGTATCTGCTGAAGGAGAGAAAATATGTCAGTATCCCAGCTTTACCATGATTTTTACCCCGAGGTCAGTCATTGTAATGAAGATGGAGACCAGTGACCAGAGGGCTAGGTCCTGTTGTCAGTCATCCTGATTGCTGATGTGTCCTTGAGCAAATCGCTGAATCCCCATCAGCTTCAGGGGCAGGGTTCTAAAGCTTAATCCTTGAACCTTGTGGAGAATGAGATCACGTTCATTTGTGGTCATTTTGAGTATGGATATTATTAGCTTATGAATTTATGAAATGATTCATGATTTATGAAATTAGATTGTTATTATGTTTGTGTGTCTACAATTGGACAGGTGTTACATCACTTTAGCCCAAGCTCTTGGTATGAGTATGGGTGGAGCACCTGCTGGTCCAGCTGGAACAGGTATGAAAATTAGTCACACAGTATCTATCTATTTTTTGGAAATTACATTGAATCAAAAAGAAAATGCAACATTTTATAGGAATGAAAACCTAGAACTGGTATGCAAAACTTATGATTTCGGAATGGGACAGACATGTTAAAAAGCTGTTCCAAGGTTTGCCAAGTGTTAAAGTAATTGAATTTAACCATTTTAAATATAGATAATTTACCCTTCTAGACTCTATACAACTCAGGTCATTTAAATGAAGAATCAAACAACACAGCTATCTCAGTCGGGAACGGCTTCATTACAGAGTTAGCTTTGATAGTTTCTATTATGAGATCATTTGTTGTCAGGTTTTCTATCAGCATACAAATGGTTGCATTTCAGTTTAGGCTGTGAAAATGTTGCCTTTTGTTATCAGGAAAGACCGAGACCATAAAAGACATGGGTCGCTGTTTGGGAAAGTACGTTGTGGTCTTCAACTGCTCTGACCAGATGGACTTCAGAGGCTTGGGGAGAATATTTAAAGGTGAGAATCACTAAGTAAAGTCATGCTATAAGTGTCATGATAGACTGTGTGGCAAGCAGGAAGTACGTACCAATTGCAGAACTCATGAGACAGAATCAACTTAAAGAGGCAGCGTTTATTGCTGGGAGGCTTTACATAAAGATTAAACTTCACAAAAAACAAACCAAAACCCCAAACTAGAAAACTCGAAACTAAACTGGACACTTGAGTCTAAAAACTAAGAAGCACAAACTAGGAAAACAAACCAGGACTGGGAACTAGAATTTCCTCAGGAATTCGGAGGGGAAAAAACAGACAGCATGGTGAGGGTACGACATGACACAGAGCAAGGAAAACACAGGACTGGAGCAATCAGGGAACGGGAGACAGGAGGGAAACACAGCTCGGGGAGAAATCAGAGCTAACGAGACAAGGTGAAGCAAAACCAGACACACTGGAAGCACAACAGGCACAGAGACACAGACTTGACACTGAACATAGGGACACGGGAACAAGAACTAGAAATCACAGAGCAACAAACTAGAGAGCTAGAAATACTGAGACAGAAACCAAAACACTAACAGTGATAACCATGATGAACTCAAAGATCAAAAACACAACAAAACTCAAAACACTGGGTCACCGACCCAGGACCGTGACAATAAATATATACCCAGAAAGAAGTTTAAGGGTTTGAGTTATCAGGTTATAGACCTGTGGGGTTTTTTTTTTGCTAATAAATCATAACAATACAGATAAAAAAAAACAACAATCACACAATATGTAATGTCAGATATCTTATTTGTTTGCAGCGGACGGACCATAGCTCTGTGTTTATGTGATTTACCAGGTCTGGCTCAGTCTGGTTCGTGGGGCTGTTTTGACGAGTTCAACCGCATCGACCTCCCAGTTCTTTCTGTGGCAGCCCAGCAGATCGCGATAGTTCTCACCTGCAAGAAGGAACGTCGCAAAAATTTTGTCTTCACAGATGGAGACAATGTGGACATGAACCCAGAGTTTGGCATCTTCCTTACCATGGTTAGTGATGGAAGTAGAACAAGACTGCTAATATCTATTTGACTGGTCAGAGGAAATATCTAAAGGAGGCAGTTCTTAACATCAGTAAATGACACCTTAGTTAACAGAATGAATATTGAAGTGTATGAACTGTATCTGTTTCAGATGGTGCCTGGACATGCTGTGCATGCATGGACATCAATATTTACTCTTGGCTGTTAGATTTATCGCATAATGATTCCTTTTTTTTTAAAGCAAAATTTTTAATCTTGAAAACTGAAATGAATCACAAATAACACTAAATTGAACTCTAACATGTAATATTTTATAAGTCAGTTTTTGAATTAAACTTTGGGCTCTGCCTGCTATTTCATGTGATTTATTTCTTAGAGTAATAGTTAAATCGCTTTATCTCCTTGCCTCATTTGCTGTCCTGAGGCAAGTCATTAAACATAACAGTGGAATAATTCCTCCCTGTGACGAGAGGGGTCAGAGATCATTTTCCTCTTTTTTATTCTGTGTGTGTGTGTGTGTGTGTGTGTGTGTGTGTGTGTGTGTGTGTGTGTGTGTGTGTGTGTGTGTGTGTACATTAGTATAGACAAGCTTTGTGAAACAGGCTGTGTCTGTAGGCTGTGTCTGCTGAAGTTGAAGGATAGCGTTTGTGATGAAGATGAACTACATTCCAGTATAAACTTCATCCATTTAGTTTCATTGTTGTTGCATTCTAGTCTGTCATCTAAATCAGCGGTCTCCAACCTTTTTTGCGCCACGGACCGGTTTATGCCCAACAATATTTTCACGGACCGGCCTTTAAGGTGTCGCGGAAAAATACAACAAAATAAAACTAGTACCGCTACTGAAAAATAGAAGAGTTATTCATAACACACGTGAAAAGACCCAGGAAAACTGAGTTAACGATAAAAACGATGACAAAATAACGCAGAAAACCGATAAAAACCCTGAAAACCATACATTTCACACCTGAGCCTCAACTCTCGCGGCCCGGTACCAAACGACTCATGGACCGGTACCGGTCCGAGGCCCGGGGGTTGGGGTCCACTGATCTAAATTTCTAATGCAGTAGAATGGGCAATGTAGCATTTACTCCTAATTATCATTAAATGTTTTATTTCTGTTTTACTCCATTAATATCTTTTTTTTTGTTATTCTCCATGTAATCAGAATCCAGGTTATGCAGGTCGTCAGGAGCTTCCTGAAAACCTGAAGATCAACTTCCGCTCCGTGGCCATGATGGTTCCAGACCGTCAAATCATTATTAGGGTAAAACTGGCCAGTTGTGGGTTTATCGACAACATGGAGCTTGCACGCAAATTCTTCACGCTTTACAAGCTGTGCGAGGAGCAACTGTCCAAGCAGGTATAAAAATTGAAGATCTTCCTTTTAACCTTGCAGTAACAAGTGGAAAGTGGTAGAACTTGCACTGAGTGTGGGAGCATAAACAAGCTGCAGCTAAAAATGCATAAAAAGTCTTACTGACACACAGGCTGCTGAAAATAGAGTGTGATGCTTGTAGGAATGGGGTCAGAAAAGGAGTTAGTTTGGAGGAGGTATCATTGTCACATGACTTAACAACAAGGTTGCACGGGTTTCCATTAATGTAAATGAAACTAAAATGATATTTATGAATGTTCAGGTTCACTATGATTTTGGCCTGCGCAACATTCTGTCAGTTCTGCGAACTCTGGGAGCAGCCAAGCGAGCCAACCCCAGTGATACAGAGTCTACCATTGTCATGAGGGTTCTAAGGGACATGAACCTTTCAAAACTGGTAAGTCTACAATGTACACAATAGGGCATCAAAAAGATAACCATGCTGATATTTCATGTTTTCACTGGGTTTTGCAAATTTGTGTGCACATGCGTTTAGATCGATGAGGATGAGCCACTTTTTCTGAGCTTGATTGAAGACCTCTTCCCGGGCATCCAACTTGACAAAGCGGGCTACCCTGAACTAGAAGCTGCCATTGACAAACAGGTAGGAGAGTTTGGAGAATGGATTTATCTGTTATTGACGAGGAGAGTGAAAATCCACAGTAACACCAAGTTTGCAAGATGGGGGGAACAGGAAGGGGAAACAATGGAAAGAGGCAGAAAGAGAAATGCGAAGGCTGAGTAAGACGGTCCAAAAGCCTAATGGAGAGTGAGGCCGCCGTATTTGTCATGTCAGACCTCAGGACAGGACATCGAGAAGGATACAAATAGTGGCATTTATTATTTGTAAAGGACCTAACCCGAGGACTTGTGAAAAACAGTGCAGGAAGGGAGAGATGCAATTAAAAGTTGGAACTTTTAGATTTTATGCTGATCAGTTAAGCAAGTGCATTTGATAGTATTAGTTTAGTTTTTCATATATTGCTTCTGCATTTTGGCTTCATTTTTTTAATTTAAAAAAAAAAGATGTTTTGATGTGTGAAACCTTAAAATTGACTGAAGGTGTGCTTTCTTTTTACCACGACTGTATACTAAGTTATTATACTTGTAAATACAGTAAAAGCATTATTGTTACAAAAATAGCTGGAATTGTAACTACTTTGTTTCTTCAGGTGGAGGATGCAGGCCTAATCAACCATCCTCCTTGGAAGCTAAAGGTCATCCAGCTGTACGAGACTCAAAGAGTCCGACATGGCATGATGGCCCTGGGGCCCAGTGGGGCTGGAAAGACAACTTGTATACACACGCTTATGAAAGCTATGACAGGTAGGATTTAGGGTATTTTGTCGCATGTGAGCTTAAAGAAAAAGACACCAACTTGTGGTAAGCTTGTTTTGAATCTATTGTACTGTAGACACGAATATGTGAACAGAATAACCGAAGAAATATACTTCTACTGGGACGAGATATCTATTTAATTTATGGGGTATCTTATTAAATCTACATATTTTTAGGGTAATATTGTTACTTTTGTGACCTTGTCATGTGTTTAATATACTTATTGCTCCATTAAAGTATTATATTATCCATTATATTAACTTTAGGAAAACAGAACATGTTTCTGCTAATATCTAATTTTCTTCCAGAATGTGGTCATTCTCACAGAGAGATGCGCATGAACCCCAAAGCCATTACTGCACCTCAGATGTTTGGCAGACTAGATGTGGCCACAAATGACTGGACTGATGGCATCTTCTCTACACTGTGGAGGAAAACACTGAGAGCAAAGAAAGGTCCAAAAAGTTTCTTATTGTGCACATATGTCACACTTGGGTATTAATAAAGCAAAAAATCATTGGTAAACATTGTTTTCCATGAGAACTTTGACAAACCAGTTCAAGTAGGTTATTGCAATTAAGTATTAATACGTTGGGACAACGTTGGAAGGTTCAAAGGAAACAAAGCTCTGTTTAATCTTCCTATTTAGTTCTAAGCTTACACGGATAATTAAAAATGTCTGCGGGCAATTGCGTATGCATTCCATGTTTGCTTTTATGCGTCTAAGTACACATCTCATCTATTAATTACTTGTTCTGATGGTGTTTTGCATCTCTATGAGTGGGGTGTTCTCTGCGTATTTGCATTATTTTCCTGCTGCTACTTCCTGTTCATTTGCAGAGCTTGCTACTTTGGACAGAGTGAATTCCAGTGTAGAAAAGTAGATGTGGCAATGTGACAGGGCAGCAGCTCCTGGGTCAAGTAGATATTCCTCAAAGAAAAGAAGTACTTTGTGAAAACAGCTGTGTGCTGTCCACGCTCATTGTGTTTTAACTGATGCAGAAACAGCCTTGTGTGTATCATCTGGTAACTTCTGTGTAAAACACGTGCTCATGTAGTAGTCATATTCAAAGGAACTGATTTCTCAGCATTTAGAGTGTAAACCACATTCAAACAGCAGCTTTATCGTGCGATATTGCCTGAACGTCAGACAACGTCAGCCTTTTGCTTGTTTCAGACGCAATTTGTCTTTTGTGTTTCTGTTTTTGGATGTTTTCCAACTGGGAGGAGAGCGAGGAGAAACGGATTTCTTTGTTCATATTTAAAATTCCACAAAATAAATGACTCAGTTGTTGTTTTTCTTGCAAACTGATAGCTCATGATTGCTGGTTAGCCAAGAAAACATTTTGAACTCTTTTGTCTGCACTAAATTCATATTCAGAAATGTAGCTCATTTTTGCTTGAGGGTGACAGCACAAGGTCTTCATACCACCTCATTTTCGTAATCATTTAAACAAACACTTTGTTTCCCTCACAGGAGAGCACATCTGGATAGTGCTGGATGGGCCAGTTGACGCCATCTGGATTGAAAACCTAAATTCAGTTTTGGATGACAACAGAACTCTTACACTCGCAAATGGAGACCGAATACCAATGGCTCCCAACTGCAAGGTGGTATTTGAGCCGCATAACATCGACAATGCCTCTCCAGCCACCGTCTCACGCAATGGCATGGTGTTCATGAGCTCCTCTGTGCTCACCTGGATCCCCATACTAGAGGTGAAAAACCGGTTGTAATTATTTTTGTTTCATTTCGTAAAAGTTTGAAATCAAGGTATATTAAGGCAATATTTACTTGTGAATCATATAATTTAAAACCTGTGCACTGCATGTAGTTTTGACTAAATAGAGTCATGCTGTTGCTGCTTCTAGGGCTGGTTGAAGAAACGGTCCCCACATGAGGCAGAGATACTGAGAAAGCTCTTCTCTTCGTCTTTCTCCGAGCTCTACCGCTTCTGCGTGCAGTCACTAGAGTTCAAAATGGACATGCTAGAGGCCTTTGTAATCATGCAATGCATAAACATGCTACAGGGACTCATACCACCTAAGGTGAGGTATTCCCATCCACTGGACATGCACACGAACAGCAGCTAATGAATATTTCATTGATAAGTGACTCTTGAAGTAGAAGTGGAAATTTATAGTGAGACCAACTTGTATTTATGTTTTCAAAACCTTTTTAAGCACATTTATACCCATTATACAGACTGGGACTCATAGTTTTGTCCATATATTTTGTATGTTCAGTTTCATAGACTTGGCCTAACTTATGAAGTGCTCATCTCCTTTTTGGGTTCTTTTAATGATCCCTGAATTTCCTCATCTTAAAATGGATATCAATTTACAGGAGCAGTGTGGCGATTTATCCAGAGAGTTCTTGGAGCGGCTTTATGTCTTTGCACTAATGTGGAGCGCTGGGGCCGTACTTGAACTGGATGATCGGAGGAAGATGGAAATCTGGCTTAGAGGAAACAAGAGTATTCATCTAAACTTGCCAGACATTCCTCCTGACAGTGAGGACACCATGTTTGACTACTATGTCACAGCAGATGGTAAGCATGGCTTCATTAACTTTCAGTCAGATGGCGTTGTTTAGTTACTGGGTAGGCAGAGACATTATGTCTCATGTTGTACTTATGGAAAGTACATATGTGTATATAAAATAATTTTTAGTGATAAACTAAATTAATATCCTTGGATTAATATTATTTTGAATTTTTTTTTTCATATTTTGTGTTGATCTCTACAACAAGCTTTATCTTATTAAAATTAAATTAAATATTTTTCCAGGTCATTGGGTCCATTGGAACACCAGAGTGGAGGAATACATTTATCCATCTGAATTCACACCAGAGTACAGCTCAATTTTGGTCCCCAATGTGGACAACGTTAGAACAGACTTCCTAACCCAGACTATTGCAAAGCAAGGCAAGGTATGGTTACCAGTTAGAGTAATTTCCATCATCAGCAAACACTAGTGACCCGCTTCCAGTGACAGCCTACACGCGCATGCTTTAACGCGTAGTGTTAAACTGCCTTCTCCATGTTTGATAGACAATGTGATGATGTTCCACATACTTTTCTTTTCCCATCATTCTGGCACAAGCAATCTTAGTTTTAGTTTTTGGATAATTGTGCAAGGCTCTTTTTAGCTGTTTTCTGTTTTCAAAGTCTAATCTGACCTTCCTGTTCTTGAGTGTTTTGTGTCTTTTCTAAATCCTCTATAGTGTTTATTTATTGTCATTGTCAAGAACAATGAAATTGCGTTTGGGGCTTCCATACAACCCAAAAAAAAGAAGAAAATAATAAATACCCCTTAAAACCCAAGTGTACATATTTAACCCAGTGTGACTCCAATGCAATAAGACAATCCTTAGCAATAATGTTCGTAGAAATTCAGACAAAGACCTGAGAAACATGACAAAATACAACAGTGCAACCCATTCAATATTATTGTACTGTGAGATATGATATCAGATATGATAGTTATCTGTTTAAGAAAGAGGGGGGGGGGGCAGGAGGGGGAAGAGAATAAAGATATGATGCACCAATGCAGACCAGTTCATTGCTATTAAGAAGTTGGATATGGTTATTGTCCGTGAGAGGGGGGCAGAGAGTTCAGGAGCCTCACAGCCTGTGGATACAGGCTGTTGGCCAGTCTGGATGTTCTGGCCTGTATAGACCTGTACCTTCTCCCTGAGGGCAGCAGATGGAAAAGGTGGCGCGCAGGGTGATGTTGGTCCCGCAGGATACTGTGCACCCTCCTCAGACAGCGAGTGGGGAAGATATTACTGATCTCTGGCAGACTTGTTCCAATAATTCTGCCAGCTTCTTTCACCACCCGCTGGAGTGCTTGCTGATCGGCCTTGGTGCAGCTGGGGAACCACACTAGAAATCCATACGTCAGAACGCTGCTGATGGCACAGTTGTAGAAGTTCAACATCAGAGATCTGGGAATGTGTGCGCTCCGCAGTCTCCTCAGGTAGTAGAGGCGCTGTTGGGCCTTCCGTACAACTGAGGTGATATGGTTGCCCCAGGACAGGTCCTCGGTCACAGTTACCCCCAAGAATTTAAAACTGCTCACCCTCTCCACCGCCTCACTGCCAATGAAGAGAGGCAGATGGTTGTTATGACCCCTCTTCCGGAAATCTACAATGATCTCCTTGGTCTTTTTGGTGTTTAAGACCAAGTTATTGTCGTGGCACCATGACTCTAGTTGTTGCACCTCTGTCCTATAGTTTGTCTCATCATTGTTGGATATAAGTCCGAGCACTGTAGTGTCATCTGCAAACTTAACAATGAGATTGGACGCGCAGGAGGAAATACAGTCATGGGTGAAGAGAGTGTATAGCAGAGGGCTCAGAACACACCCCTGAGGGGCACCGGTGTTGACCACAAGGGTGGAAGAGGTGTTCTTACCCACTCTGACACTCTGTCTACGGTTAGTGAGGAAGTCCACAATCCAGTTGCACAGAGAGGAGTTAAGTCCCAGTTGGTGGAGTTTGGGACGGAGTTTGTATGGCCGGATGGTATTAAAAGCCGAGCTGTAGTCTACAAAGAGGAGCCGTGCATAGGTGTTCCTGTGTTCCAAGTGCTTCAGTAATGTGTGCAGCACTGTGGCGATCGCATCCTCGGTTGACCGGTTCTCCCTGTATGCAAACTGGTGCGAGTCCAGGGATGGTGGAAAAGCAGCTCTGATGTGTTATATTTACATTTATGAAGGTCTCATCTGTTTTTAGACTTTGACAATGAGTCATGTACTTTCTCCAGAGAGACAACCTGAAGTAAACTTTGGATAAACATTTAAATGTAACTACAAAACCAGCATCATGTGTTTATGCTCAGCAGACGCAGAGGATATGCTCTTACTTTCCCTTTGATCTTTCCTCATAGAATATGCCGTAGACGTGCCTCTCTTGCATTGGAGGACACAGTTAACTGTTCGCGGTCTTGTTCTACTGTCGTCCTTCTCATGTTATCCTATAACGTGGAAGTTATTTGGGATAATTTGGACTGATGGCAAATCTAAATATGTTTGTTATAGGCTGTTTTGCTAATTGGAGAGCAAGGAACAGCCAAGACTGTTATCATCAAGAGCTACATGTCAAAGTATGACCCTGAGACCCACATAGGCAAGAGTCTCAACTTCTCTTCTGCTACTACACCACTAATGTTCCAGGTAAAGCAGCAGGTCACCTGCCTACGTTTCTCTTAATTTAGAAGAAACAGAAGTGTGTCACTCTGTGAATTTTTAACTTAAAAGGAGCGTTCAGTTAAAGAGGGGAGAACACCACAGGCAGGTAAACAAGAATAAAGAGCAAACTTTAAAAATGAAAGCTGATGCAACAGAACGTAACACCAAGAGATCAAACACAGGAATTAGCTGAAGGCTTATACAAATAGTAGTAAAACCAAAAACAAAAGATATGAAGGATGGATGCAAAGTACAGTGAAACCAAAATAGACACAAACTAGGAAAGAGGGCGGAATACAGCTGAGTAACAAGGCATATTATAGGCTCCTTACTGCGCACACTCAGGGACCGATCGAGTGATGAGATACAGCTGAAGTAGTAAGAGTAGACAGCAGTCACACAGCCAAAGACAGGAAGAAAGTAATCGTTTCAATGCAAGGCAGGGGGCAGTTGTATAAGGCATTGCCAACCTGGCAATGCCTTATGCACAGAGCAGGTCTATAATGAAAACCAACACCATGACTGTGTTCATTTGCCATTAAAGAATATGAACATGTGTGATATTGATGATCTGTGATGAATTACATTTCAGTTGAAATTAAAAGATCTCTTTCTTTATCTCGCTGTACTTTTTCTTGCCTCATCCCTCCCTTTTTTCCTTTTTTTTAGAGGTCAGTTGAGAGCTATGTTGATAAGAGGATGGGGACCACTTATGGACCGCCTGCTGGGAAGAAAATGTCAATTTTTATAGATGACATCAACATGCCTGTCATCAATGAGTGGGGAGACCAGGTCATTATAACATTTCTACTGGTGTTTTTTCATTCATAATACTGGTTAATGATAAATAAATGAAAAACAAAACTTTTCTTGATTTAAGCTTCTTGCTTTCAATCACAGGTGACTAATGAGATTGTCAGGCAGCTGATGGAACAGAATGGTTTCTTCAATCTGGAAAAACCTGGAGAGTTCACAAATATTGTGGATGTTCAGTTCCTGGCAGCAATGATTCATCCTGGAGGGGGCCGTAATGACATACCACAGAGACTGAAAAGGCAGTTCTCAATCTTTAACTGCACGCTGCCCTCCAATGCTTCGATAGACAAGATATTTGGTGGGTAAAACACTGCAAGAAGTCATTTTTCTGCAGTCATTTATATTTTGGGGATTACTTCGCATTACATGTTCATACATGACAAGGTCTAAGGCATAATGTATAATGTATGTCCTGAGAGACATACATTATTTTATTTGTTCTTATTTTACCATTTCCAGACAGTTGTGTAGGTGTTGTGTGCTTGTAATATAGTTGCCAATCATATATATATCACAGCAAGTTAGAGGGATGAACTAAGTACTAATAAATGCCACCATACAGTGATTTCACGAAACACACTGTATCCTTTACTTTGGAAAAAAATATATAACTTTTCTAAACATCGACTTTATGACACAGGCGTGATCGGTGAGGGCCACTTTTACACAGGACGTGGTTTTAGCGAGGAGGTCCAGAGCACTGTACCTCGTTTGGTTTCCCTCACGCGTCGTCTCTGGCAGCTGACTAAGGTCAAGATGCTTCCGACTCCTGCAAAGTTCCACTACATCTTTAACCTGAGGGATCTCTCCAGGATCTGGCAAGGCATGCTCAGCACCAATGCTGAAGTTGTCACCTCTGTCCAGGTGAGATGTATTTTGCATGCTTAATTACCTCATTTCTAACATGACAAGTAGTTAAGAAAAACTTGAGAACATGTTGAGATTTCCACTGGAGAAACATTTTTTTTGGTCACACATGCAGGATTTTTCCAAGGACAAATATGCATGACTGAGTAAGTGACAAACAGGGGAAGTGGCAGCAGTATGAAACTGAGTGGCAAGAGCTGTCACAGGAGGCTTGCTGAGGTCAAAAATAACTAGGTTAAAAATATCGGCTGACAGTCTGACTTCACATTAAAAATCCTAAGTCAAATAATACACTAGTAATACAGTTTTGCAGTAACTAAGCTACCCCAGTGCTTTTACCTATTACCAGTCATTACTTTGTTATTACTTATTATTATTACTTTATTCCATGTAGCTAATTACCTTCTGTCTAACAGAAAAATAACGTAACATATATTTTCCAGACGTTGATGGCACTTTGGAAACATGAGTGCAAGCGTGTGATAGCGGATCGATTCACGATGCCTGATGATGTGGAGTGGTTTGACCAGGCTCTGGCAAAGCTGGTGGAAGAACATCTTGGTGAAGAGCACAAGAATATGGTGGACTATGTAGCAGAAAGATATTTTGTTGACTTCTTGCGAGATGCCCCTGAGGCCACAGGTACTACTGAGTCTGACTATATTGAAATATATATATATTTAAGAGATTTTCTCAGTTTTGTGACCTGCTTTCATTTTTTTCCTCACAGGGGAAGAACCAGAAGACTCAGACTTTGATTTGCCCAAAGTGTACGAGCCTATTGAATCATTTGAGGCTTTAAAGGACCGTCTGAACATGTTCCTAAGCCATTACAATGAAAGTATTAGGGGTACTGGCATGGATATGGTCTTCTTTCAGGATGCTATGATACATTTGGTCAAGGTACTCTAAAGAGTTTTTTGTCGTGTTTGTGCCAACCAAAATAATCTACACTTCCTAACGTTTTCATCAGTCAGGGTTTTTACATTTCAAAGTCCTCCATTAATGTTTTCAGACCACCTTAAAGCCCAAGGAATATCCTAACAGTTTTACTTCAAGGAGTATAAATTGTGGAGCGTTCACAAACAGTTGCTCACTCCCAGACATTTGCACTCAGACACAGATTCCTACTTTATCTTTTTAATGTATTCCTACTTTGCTTGCTATTTTCTTTTGTTGCCTACAACTTACTGCAAATCTAAACATGCTTATTTGACTCTAGCTCTGTGTGTATTTGTAGGTGTCGAGGATAATCCGAACACCGGGAGGTAATGCCCTGCTGGTGGGGGTTGGGGGTTCTGGCAAACAGAGCCTGACCAGATTGGCCTCGTTCATAGCTGGATACAAGATCTTCCAGATCACGCTCACACGGTAGTGTGCTGGCAAAAATTAATATTAATATTATTAATGATGTAGGTAGGGTGGTGTAAGTTGTAAACCTCCTAAGGATTGGATTGTGGAGTGGTAGTAACACCTTTCATTGTCAGATTTCCTTTTCTGAGTAATTCCTTCACAAAACATGTCAAACTAAAGTTGTTTTATAATCGTTAGATTTAGTTATAATCTAATCATTAATCATATAATCATCTATAATCAAACCATTAAACTCAGAACCTTTGTCACTGATGAGAAACATTCTGCATTATCAGCTCTCAGGCCCAGCAGCTAGTATATTCTCATTAGAGGTACAGATATCATACTAATTATATGATATCTCAGAAGCTCTGGCTTCACTAACATACTAACTCACCATCACTAACTCGTGCTTCCAAACCTGTCAAGTAGTTTCCTCCTTCAGTCCCTACATTCATTTATTGTCACACTTTCCACCGGTTTGTTCGCCAAACAGATTTTAATGTTTCCTATTAATATTAATGAACCACATGTTTGTCCTCTTAGCTTCACAGCTATCCCTGGTGAAAACGGATACCTCTATTGTGTGTCCCCTTCCTTCTTTTTCATCTGCTCTCTCTGATACACACATAAAACTGATTTTCAGATGCACATCCAGTACAGATAGTTCTCTTATTTCATGCAAACCCAATTTACTCTCTTTCTCTCCCTCTGTCTGTACAGTAACTTAGACTTTCTTGTTGCTTTAATGTACACAATTTCTTTTAAACTTTGTTATCCTAACACTATTATTCCTACTAGAGATTTTTTAAAAGCATTTATTTTGGTATATATGCTGCAGTGGATTCTTAGAAGCACACTAGACTGCATATAAAGAAGCATTTCTATCATCACAGCAGCCCTGAGTGGCTAGTAGTCATGCTGTCTGTGTCCGGGCTCTTTATCCTTATGGCTGACACAATGTTACTTTTCACTTAAGCAGCTTTTCTCCCTTGAGTGGAGAGGTTACTCTTTACCTGTATCTTGCTTAACTAGCTTCATTGTTCTCAAACTGCCATTATTTTGTCCTCAAATATTATTTCTTCTTTTACAAACTGGTCAACTCATCACTTTTGCTGGGTTGAGTTGGGAACAGGTGTGTTTATTTTTAATAACCAGCAATGCGTATCTAGTCTGGCAGTCACAGCGTAACTCCCAGCCACTTAGGGCTGTTGTTATAATTTCTTATTAACTACAGGATGGAGTATCTCATCTCACTGATAATCATTAAAGAACCAGATGAAAGTAATCTGTGGTTTCTCTCTCATGTTGTTTATGCAGTTAATATCTCCAATTTGCAGCTTCTTCCATTTTCCCTCTAACTTATTTTTCATCTGCCTCTTTATAATTCAATAAATTTGACATTCACACACTAAAGCAGGTGAACTTTCAAGCTAAGATGTGCTTCACTTTCATCGTCCAAGCCTCAAACTGGGGCGCCGACACTTTTTTTTTTAAACCGCTCTCACCAATAAATGTAGTTTGAGCTTCAATCTCATGAGAAATTTCATGCAAATTGGCACATAAATAGATGAATTAAAGTTTTTGTGCGATCTAGTTTTCTGCTGCTGCACTTTTTGATTGCATTTAACTACGTATGGATGATTTTTAGAAGCTGTAAAATTAGTTATTAGTGAAGAAAGGGTGTGCATATTTATTTTATGCTTTTCTTTTCCAGCTCATACAATACATCCAACCTGATGGATGACCTGAAGAGTTTGTACAGAACAGCTGGCCAGCATGGAAAAGGCATCAGCTTCATCTTTACTGACAACGAAATAAAAGACGAGTCCTTCTTGGAGTACATGAATAATGTGCTGTCATCTGGAGAGGTCAGCAGCACACACAAGGAGAAAAGATTCCAAATAATCCGTATTCATAGTAATGTAATCCTCTACTTAATGTGGGTCACAGTTAAGGCTGTGAGACCAGAACAACAAGAGAATATGCAGTGTGCAGTGTTTGAAAGTTGTATAGTTTTAAATTAAATAATCAATGAGAGGTTAAGGTATCTTTAAAAAGGCATCTGGTTGTTTCTACTTCTTTTATATCATTAATAGACAGTAGTGATCCAGTGCTGTGCATGTGCATGGACTGCATTGGCTCTGTTGTTGTTTTTCAGGTGATATTACAGTATATCCTATGGTTTGTAATCAGGAGTTATAGCTTGGGGAAACAGTTACTTAGATATAAGTTGCATTCTAACTTGTTTTGAGCCACTAGTAGAGTCTTATTTGATAAGCTGCCATGTGATGTTGCTACCATGATATCCATTTCTCTTTGTGGATTTAGCTAAGTGAAGTCAACAAGATATAAGCACATGTTTCACAAGTTATATGGCCGATTTCTAACCCCAAGATATTTTAAAGGTAGTATAAAAGATGGAATTTGGGGAGATGAATCTAATCTTCATCATCTTCTTAAATAGAAATTCATGTATGCTACACTTGACGCAGCCTAATATTGACCATGAACACTACAGCTTGCTCCGTACCAGTCCAACTTAGTGTGTCACTATTAACTTCAACACAGTGTTTGAAAGTAACTGGCATAGCCTGCACTAAACTGTACCAAACTGCCTAGTGCAGTATTTATATGGAACTTTTGAATAATATAAAGGAGAATACTTCAGTTTGTTTTGCAAGATGTTTCACCAAAAACACAAGTCAGCAACTCATCATGTCTGATTTAAAAACTCTAAAATGAATTTTGGGGCAAAATGCGCAGACATAGTTTGTGTGTTTTCTGATATTTGTTGAATTATGTGAAAAGTTACTCGAAATTACCCACCTTTATTTAAAAAAAAAAAAAAGACAAAACAAAACGAGTTACTCTATTTATTCAAACTCCTGTTCTGTAGCACAACAGGCTAAAGTACAGCCTCTAGCTAGCGCTAGTAACTTTAATAATATCAGCACCATAAAGCCATCACAGGGTCAAGAATGAAATATGGAATGTGCTGAGAGCTTAAGCAGAAAATGTAATTATTCTTATTATGTACTGAGCTGTATCATGCCGTCACTGGAAGCGACACCAATGCGCATTCTGTTAAATTTTATTGCTCATTAGCTGAAGGTGCTGAAATGGCCTTTTAGATTATTCTGGGCCACTTCAGTCTCTGTTCATAAGGCATTCAAAATGTTATCCATACCTTTTATTTCCTGTCTTTATTATACAGGTTTACCATAGTTATATATTCTCTAAAATGTTTTTTTCCAAAGCTACTCTTGCTTTTCTAGATGGGTTTGGACAAAGACTGACTGACTTTTCATTGACTTTTCTGCTAAATGGCTAAAATTCCTCAACACTTAATGCAAGTTTTGTGTTCATCCCCTAAAATTATATCATAAAGTCTGAAATGTAAGCCTGCCATAAAACTTTAACTGTTTATAAAACTGTTTACAGAGCTCAGTTAGTGTTGGTGTTGAAAAATATATGGTTCCAAGTTTAAGTAAGAGGTTGGAGTCTCATTGTCTGATAGTCCATCTGAATGACTCATACTGATATTTTATATTAGATAATGTTACTGTAATTGGTCTGTAAGGCACTACAGTACAGAAAGCTACTTGGTGCTTCCTTAAGCAAGTTTTCAATCCATTGGTGTCTTTGTTCTGCAGCTTTTCTTTGCATGCTTTACAAACTTAATGTTTTATATTGCATGCATTTTATATTTATATTTTTGTAATTTGCCTTTGAATTGCTTTATAGTTACTGGAGAGGTGGACTTAGAGGTGGTGTTTATTAGAAAACTGTACAATTTATGAATTCTTTGGCACAACTATAATTGTCTGATTCACATATTATCTTTTTATGAAAGCACTGGCACCAGCTATTTAACAGTCACACATAGTTTTGGAAAACCTACAAACTGTTGTACTCGCTCAGATAGCTGTGTATATTCACTTCAAGTCAGCTTAATTTAGTTTTGTTTAAAAATCATCAGTTTACAACACAAGTCTACTCAAAGTGCTTCAAATTGTGAGGTCAAACCCTCTGCTCCCACCCCCACAACCTCACCTGTAGTCAGCCTGGAATCCAGAGCCACACCACTGTGCCAGCCTCTCTCTTCACATGTTGCCTCCTGTGAGATTCCTGACACCCCTCCCCCACCCATCACCTTCACTCAATACCAGGTTGAGATGCAAATGAGGAGACTTCACTCAGGCAAGTCTGCTGGACCAGACGGAGTGAGTCCCCTTGTCCTCAAGGCCTGTGCCCCCCAGCTGTGTGGAGTCTTTCATAAACTGTTTATGCTGAGTCTGAGTCTGCAGAGGGTCCCGGTGATGTGGAAGACATCATGCCTCGTCCCTGTACCAAAGACGCCTCGTCCCAGTGGCCCCCAGGATTACAGGCCCGTGGCATTGACCTCCCACATCATGAAGACCCTGGAAAGGCTCATCCTGGACCAGCTGCGACCCATAGTAAGACCACATCTGGATCCCCTTCAGTTCGCTTATCAGCCTCGTCTCGGAACAGAGGACGCCATCATCTACCTGCTCAATCGTGTCTACACCCATCTGGACCAGCCGGCGAGCACTGTGAGGGTCATGTTTTTTGACTTTTCCAGTGCTTTCAACACCATCAGGCCGACCCTCCTGGGTGATAAGTTAGCAGCGATGCAGGTGGATGCTTCTCTGGTGTCCTGGATTGTTGATTACCTGACAGGAAGACCACAATATGTACGTCTCCCACAGTGTGTGTCTGACAAGGTGATCAGCAACACAGGGGCACCACAGGGGACTGTCCTCTCCCCCTTCCTCTTCACCCTCTACACCACAGACTTCAGCCACTGCACAGAGACCTGCCATCTTCAGAAGTTTTCTGATGACTCTGCGGTGGTTGGATGCATCAGCAGGGATGATGAGACAGAGTACCGGGCTGTGGTCGACTCCTTTGTCACGTGGTGTGAGCAGAATCATCTGCAGCTCAACGTGGCAAAGACCAAGGAACTGATCGTGGACTTCAGGAAGACCAGGAAACACTTGACCCCTGTTTCAATCCAGGGGGTCAGTGTTGACATTGTGGAGGACTATAAATACCTTGGAGTACACATTGACAATAAACTGGACTGGGCTAAAAACACCACAGCACTTTACAGGAAGGGCCAGAGTCGTCTCTATTTTTTGAGGCGACTGAGGTCCTTCAACATCTGCCAGAAAATGCTGAGGATTTTCTATGAGTCTGTGGTGGCCAGTGCGATCCTCTATGCTGTTGCATGCTGGGGGAGCAGGCTGAGGGTCGCAGATGCCAACAGACTTAATAAACTGATCCGTAAGGCCAGCAATGTTGTGGGGATGGAGCTGGACTCCCTCAAGGTGGTGTCGGAGAGGCGGATGCTGTCCAAGATAAAGACAATGTTGGATAACACCTCCCACCCACTCCATGACATGTTGGTCAGTCACAGGAGCTCGTTCAGTGAGAGACTGAGATTACCGAAAAGCACCACTGAACGACACAGGAAATCATTCCTGCCTGTGGCCATCTCCCTGTACAACGCATCCACTTAACACACTGTTTGCTGCTACAACTACACATGTTTCTTTTCCAAATATTTATTTATAAGTGACTTATGTATGTATGTATGTATATATATGTATATATTGTACTATTCTTAGTTAGCGTATTGTCTGTCTTGTCTTAATGTTGGTTTAAAATGGAGCACTGTAACAAAAAATAATTTCCCCCAGGGATCAATAAAGTATTCTGATTCTGATTCTGATTCTGATTAAAATATTAAAGAGAATCCCAATAGTCCTCAACAAGCAATTACTTGGTGACATTTGGGAGAAAGGACTCTATTTTAACATGAAAAACCTTTGAGGCCTGTGTGAGAAGATAAGGAAAAGAGCAGGATAAAGAAGCATGTTAGAAGACAACATTTTGTTTTAGCACTGCATTCCTCTTTGAGTGCAGTAAACATTTCATGAATGCAATCTTAAGAGAGCACGAGTCGTATCAGTTCAGTGCAATTTTAAAAGTGTATTTTCCTCACCATTATGACCGAGTTGCAGTTATTTTCTCTTTGATATTTGTAATGAAATGAAACTATAATGGACAATCACATACAAGTACACCTCTGTGTACTACAGCATTCTTCATTACATCTGCTGAAAGACTCTTTCTCCACTCCCAGAATTTTGTTTTCATCTTTGTCCTGCCCTTTGATTTTTTCCCCGCTAGTTCTTATGCACATTTCTTACTGTCTTCTCTCTACTCGATGGTTATATTTTCTCTTCCCTTTCCTTCTCATCTTTTCTCCTCCTCTCCATGTTTGTTTACACAGTTGGGAGGGGTTGTATGAATTTTTGCCACCACGGGATATTTAGACAACTTTCAAAGCCCTTATTTTGAACTCCGTATATTTACATCTTGTTATTCGGGAAGTCACTTAATAAAAGAGGTCAGAAGTCAGATCAATTCATGTGACAAGTATTAAGCTTCCAGTGAGGTTTACCAGCACTCACCAAGCTGAAGCTCTTACACTGTTCGAAGTCAGTGGATATCATTGGATTTGACATTTAACACTATGGGAACACCATGATAAGAGCCATGCAGGCGCTTTTCCCCCGTTAGTTTCCCACTTGTTTTCCCTTCTTTCAATTATTTATTTTCCCATCTTTTTGTCTTCTTTTCTTTACATTTTCAACCGGCACTTCCTCTTTTCTAATCTCGTGTATGTAAACGTGTCTGCATGTTCTATTTCGCTGTCTGCCTGATAATAGTATTATTGTTTCCTTTCCTCCTCATCTTTGGCCTTTCCCCCCTGCTCCCATGTCACCTTTTCTTCTGCCTCCATGGCTTGATAACAGTTTAAGCAGCAGCTGCATTACCAGGTGGGGTAAATTTAAGTGGTGACCTGGGTAGAACGATATTGTTGTTGTTTTTTTATTGTTTGTGTGTAGGTGAGAGGTTTGTAGGTTATGTTTGTGTTTGGTTATAGGAGGGAGTTTGTGTTGCAGTAGTATTAGGATGTTTGTGTGTGAGAGAAAGTGACAGAGATGAGAAACAAAAAGGAAAAGCAAGCTGTTATCGTGATATTGTTTTTTTGTGTGAGAGTAACAGATGGTTAGGGACACTTACCACAACACCACATAGTCCCCCATGACACTGTTTCACTTTCTTAAATCTGAGTTACATGTTCTCTCTAATGGAAACTGGGGATTTGGAGAAATGACTCAGCTTAAAACATTTAAACAGTGAATCTCGTACCTTCATCCACTTGGTTAAACTTGTACCCACCCAGCAAGCTGTTTTAAAACTCACCATTTCAAGATTTTTTGCCAGCAGTCACATACATTTAGTTCATCAGCCAACCAATATACACTTCTACTGAAATTGCTAAGGAAAGAGGTTGAGGTAAGAAGAAGTGACAACTATTGTGAAGTGTGAGGAAGAAGAAGATCCAATTAAAATAATGTTAAAAAATGGTCAATAAAACACAGTATTGTGTAGGGAAATACATGAATGTTTCTAACATTCATGTCTTTGGACTGTGGGAGGAAGCCATTGTATTTGAAGAGAACGTCCAAGGTTTGCACCCACAGCCTTCCTGTGAGGTGACAGTGCTAATCACTGCATTTAAAAGCTGCAACTGCTAGATCTCTGTATGGGAAATCTTTGATCAGATCAGATTGAAAAATTACTCTGTAAAAGATTTGGTTGGCACTATTATCGGAGTAGAAATGTTTGAGCTTTAAAATACACAGCAGTACAGGTACATGGATTGTGGCGGGGTGTGGCTTGGGAATGGCTGCAGGGGAGGATGAGACACATCGGAGCTCCATCAGCTCATCACACCCCCCTGTTAAAAAAAGTATGCCGGGACCTGGCAGTTGTTGGACGCAGCTAAAAAACGCTGCGGCCATGAGTTGTAAGAGACGACAGCCGAAATTAAGAAAAGTGTTAAACGAGCGAACTATGGTTAGGTCCGTCAGTATTGTGATATCAGAGACACAACTGCATGTTTCTGCCTTCAGGTGTCCAACTTGTTTGCCCGTGACGAAATGGATGATATCCTCAATGATCTCATCCCTGTCATGAAGCGAGAGTTTCCCCGGCGACCTCCAACCAACGGAAACCTGTACGATTACTTCATGTCACGAGTTCGACATAATCTCCACGTCATTCTGTGCTTTTCCCCTGTTGGGGAGAAGTTCCGGAACCGAGCGTTGAAGTTTCCGGCGCTGATCTCTGGTTGCACCATGGACTGGTTCAGCCGCTGGCCCAAAGATGCACTGGTTGCAGGTATTTTTAACACACAGTTTTATTTTCACAAATGTGACCTGTCTGGTGCTCGCATTTCTTTTCAAAAATGTATGCGGTACATGTTATACTCTGTTTATTTCAAAGTGGATGCTGTTATATGAATACAAGATATCGACTTTCTTTGCGCTCTCTGAGGTTTTTCTTCAGTTAATAATGTCCTGTCTCGTTTCTTCCTGTCCTTCAGTTTCAGAGCACTTCCTGTCTGTTTATGACATAGACTGCTCAGCCCAGGTTAAATGTGAGGTAGTTCAGTGCATGGGCTCCTTCCAGGATGGTGTAGCGGAGAAATGTGTGGACTACTTCCAGAGGTACAGTACATATTAGGGGTGCAACGATACACAAAATTCACGGTTCGGTTCGATACTTTGGTGTCACGGTTCGATGTTTTTTCGATACAAAAAAAATGTTCATGCCTTTTTAATTTGTCATTTATTAAAATTATAAATATATATTTTAACTCAAAAGTACAGTTTTTAAATTTAACCCTAACCCTTGTGCGTGTTTTTTATTTTGACAGCGAATGCGCACCTGCGGACCACTTATGTGCAGCCCTGGTTATTTAGCTCGTCATATTGCAGCCACAGAAATTCTTTTGTCCATGAAACCATAAAGCTGCACTTTCTTTTTGCCTTATAGTCTGATTTGTCATAACTTCTCCGTTTTGTGGTAAGCTTTTCTTTGGCTGTCACTTCTTCACCCCGACCTGTCTTATTTGGCTCAGCAGAACTGAAATATAAATCCTGCTGCTTTTACACACGCACTCACATAAGCTCAGCGATTCTCTGCGCGATCAACCTCTCACATGTTTAAGCTGCGGGAGATTTCACTTGTCATGTTTGCATAGTAAGCTAACGATTAATAAGACGATGTCAGAGGAATTGGTGCACAAATTATCATCACTCACAGATCAGTGCTGTTGCTCTCTATACACAGTTCGCAAGATTGCAAAGTGAAAGCAAAAAAACAAGCGCAAATTCAAACGCGATTTCAATATGTCACATATTGACAGTGGCTCACCGATGCCAATGACATAATTACCCAGCTACATTTCTGAAAGAATGCAAAAGCATTGACATATATTTTTCCTTCCTACAATAGCCCGACGGGCAGGGTAGCCCGTCTGAAAAAAATCGCTAGCCCCAGGACGTCGGGCTAGCGATTTTGCGAGCCCTGTATCTGATTGAGGAATCACTCATCTTTGGAAAAGAGAGTTTATTACAGAGAAATGGCTCTTTCCAAAATAAAAGCTATGCTATCCGCTTCTTCTGGGCTATATTCTCAGCAGCATAAGGAGAATCATGTGCTAACAGCTGTCTAAATGACTCGGCTAAAGTTAGTAGCATGCTTGTTGTTTTTGTCTTTGCACTAGGATGATGTCGGCGTAAATGTGCAGTCATATTCGTTGTGTTCCCACTAGTGCTTTCAGGTTAATCTCGTTAAAATGACCTTAACGCCACAACACGGCAAATCTCCGTTAACGAGCTACCCCTGATCGCCCCGTGCATGGGGCTAGACGGCCAACACGTTAACGAACTAACTGCGCTAACACACTAGCTCCCACCCATGTAATTGAGCATTGCGTGGCACATCCAACATACTGTTTTACTTTAGTCCATGACGCGCTTACCTTCAGGGTCATACGTCACATGAAAACCAAAATAATTCCAAACGCCAGATCTGAATGAGGGTGGGGGAGGTTCAATTTGCCATGTTGCAAGGAGAGCTTAACTTCTGTCTCGCTAGCTTGCCCTGCGCGCTTCCTTCTGACAATGCTGTCTGTGTGGAGCGCTCAGTGGATCTGCGCTCGACAGTGCAGCCTAGGCAGAGTAGTCGAACGCAGATTCACTGAGCGCTCCACACAGACAGCATTGTCAGAAGGAAAGTTGATAAAATAAATTACAAATGTTGTATTGTTCGATACATATGCGTACCGAACCGAAAGCACTGTATCGAACGGTTCAATATCGATACGAATATCGTTGCACCCCTAATATATATGTATATATATATATATGTGTGTTTGAAGATTATATGCATATATGTGAAGATTGTTTTATGTGTGTCTGCAACGCATGATGATTGTCATAATATTTAGCATGTTGCAGTATTAATGTAACCCAATTTGTTTGAATTTAGATACCGACGCTCCACCCATGTCACACCCAAGTCTTATTTATCCTTCATTCAAGGCTACAAAACCATCTATAAAGAAAAGAGGTCTGAAGTTCAGACTTTGGCCAACAGGTAAATTGTTCAAAATGAGTTCAACAATGTTGTGCAAATGATAACATATGCAAGTTGTGTTGCCATTTAAGCAAACAGAAACCCAGATAGTAGACAGACAGTACACAGAAGCAACAAGTTTGCTGTAATCATATTTGACTTGATCAACTGTATTCAAAATTTCTCCTCTTCAGGATGAATACTGGTCTCCAAAAGCTGAAGGAGGCATCGGTGTCAGTGGCAGCTCTCAGCAAAGAACTGGAGGTGAAAGAGAAGGAGCTACAGATTGCCAATGACAAGGCTGATATGGTACGTTTGTAGGCAGGGAGGGGATTTTTATTTGTATGTGTGTGGGTTTAAGGTTCAACAAGCATACAGAATGCTTCAGCTGGCTTTTTAGTTGCATTTTTATTAAAACAGCAACACGGTCTATGAACTAATCAACAGAATTGAATGGATACATGCTAGTTTGTATTAGACACTAATATAAAGTTTCATGCATTAATAAGAAAGTGAACACAGAATGAAGAGATGAAGTGTTTATTGTGTCCGTTGCTGGGAATCAGGCTTTCCAGTGATTGTTTGGGGAATATTGTATTGTTGCGTAAAATTACCCTCTTGCAGTGAGAGAAATAAGACAAATAGATGTTTAATGGGACGAATGTGTATTTTTTACAGTCATGCTTCAGCATAAGTGAAGCAGTTTAAGCCGTCTCTTTTTTTCCCTCCATTCGTGAACACTCACTCTTGTTATACAGAGACCTCTATATCAGGTAGAGCCTCTTCAGTGTTACAAATGCTCAGATCTGCCATCTCCCATTGGATTGAGCATTCTGTTTTCTACTTAACCACACTTACGATCTTTTCTCAGCTGAGAAAGTCTCCCAGCTTCAAATCATTTCTCTGTCACTTATAATGTGTGTTTGTTTTCTTGTGCAGGTGTTGAAGGAGGTGACAGTAAAAGCCCAGGCAGCAGAGCGAGTGAAGGTAGAGGTACAAAAGGTGAAGGACAAGGCGCAGGCCATTGTGGACAGCATTTCAGCTGACAAGGCCATCGCTGAGGAGAAACTCGAAGCTGCCCGGCCAGCTCTCGAGGAGGCAGAGGCTGCGCTGCAGGTATGGGATGTTGAAACAGCAATGTTGAATACATGCCTCCAAGGCTTCCCTCCAGACTTAAATTTCTCAGGTAGACATATCTACGTTCAGACGTCTTGTTTGTTTGTTTGTTTGTTTTCTTTTAAATCACTCAGAGCCTATAGCCATGCTAGAGATTCACAACATGCTATACGAACCATTTCAGTTTAAATGTTAAACCTGAGTATTTTTTTTTGAGTACCACATTGGCGGTGAGTGTGAGTGTGTGTGTGTGCGTGTGTGTGTTGGACCGGGGGGTGTATTATAGGATAATTAGTTTTGCAGGTAGTTGATCATAAATCACTTAACGAGACAAATTAAAATGATCTGAAGATTACAAAATGTGCTGGAAAAATGATTGCAATTAATCATTCAACAGCAACGTGACATCGTTGTCTGAACTGGCTTTCATGAGCCAAATGTCACCCTAATGTTAGTGCCAGTGAAAAAAGGCGGGAGATCACCAGAGTCATCAAAGTTCATCTTGTAGACACCACGAGTCTTGTAGCTATTAGATTATTTCACTCATAAGCAGAGTTTTTCCTGTGTCACAGCTTTAGGGGGGTGAATGTAAGCATGTTTGATCCAGTAAAGCAAAGCATATTTGCCTTTGCCTTCATGATCTAACCCTACAATATAACTTGAATATTTAAAAAAGTGAGGGCAGTCTTTTTGTGCTTTAATGTGTGACTTACATTTACCCAATTTAGATTTCTCCTGCTCTTTTACTATGTATTGCTTCAGGGTGCCACTTAAAGCCCTCTGTGACTTAATGTGTGAAGCTGTATGAATGTTTCTGCCTGCAGCTTTACTGTCCTGGTGTGTCTAAACTTAGTATGGTCGTCTGGTGCCTCTAGCTGCATTGTAATTAAAGCTGTCCTCCTGGGTAGATGGTTGCATGCAGAGCTCCTGTGGCAATTCCCTCATTAAAAAAATGTTATCGTGCAACTGCATATAGAAACCTCGGATTTCTAAACAGACAACCCAAGACTCTTCCTAATGTTGCTGGTGTTCTGCAGTATAGCGAGATTAAAGTAAAAGATATTTTCTAACTTATTCAAGAACATCAGTTTTAGTGGCAGAGGAGTTGAAGGAATTCATGTTTCCTTTCTTCAGGCTTTTCATACCACACTGTCACATTAAAATATTCACAGACCGGTTCTGTTTCGTGATTAATTTGGATATTCACCCAGCCTTTAAAAGGACCGAGTTTGTGTGTGTGCAAACTCAAGGTAACAGTACCATTCTATAACATTTCCTTGTCATACAAAAGGAGCTGATTTGCTAATAGTTACAGTGGATTAATGATGACAGTAAAGCATAAAATGGTTTAGTTTTTGTAGTTCTTGCTGAACTGGAGTGATGATTTTATTTTGTAACAATGGGCTTAGTGAGAGATTTTCATAAGAAGCTGTAGGAGAATAGAGGATATAGGCTAGTGAAAGTAGAAGTACATGATAACCCAGACTGTCTGGTGGCTGACACTCTAGTGGGAAATTCAGGCTTGCACTGAGTGGAAATGGAGCAAGGAAGAGAGAACAGAAATGGGAAGTGCAAAACAAGAAAAGATAAGAAGAGAGTAAAGCAGCCGAACAGTTCTCACAGGAACATTTTCTTTACTGGTCTGCTGTCTCTTGTTTTAATCAGTCCCTGGAGGAAATCCTGTGTCACCCTCTCCTGAACTCCTCTCATTCTGCCACAGTTTATACTTACAGTCGTCGTGTTGTTTCCCTCTGCACACCTCCTCTGCTTTTATATTCTGAAACTGGAGAATTAGGTATAATCCTCATTAATGTATCTGTCTCTTCTTTGAACACGGTAATGAGAAACAAATGATTTATCCTTTGTTCTCGTCATAGTAACGCGCTGCTCTAATCGTCTCCTAACATGCTCTGCGTTTGTCCAGTTTGCTGGCGTCAAATCCTTACTCGACTTACTTGTCACATGTTTCCAGCTCTCCCATCGGGGTCATGCCATACAGTAAATGACTGTTCTAAATTCTCCCGCTCTCCGTTTGTCCTCTTTGCCCACATAGACAATTAAACCGTCGGATATTGCCACAGTACGGACACTTGGTCGCCCCCCTCACCTCATCATGCGGATCATGGACTGCGTGCTGCTGCTCTTCCAGAGGAAGGTCAACCCTGTGAAAGTTGACCCAGAGAAGAACTGCAACACTCCTTCATGGCAGGAGTCATTAAAACTCATGACTGCTGGAAACTTCCTGGGCAGTCTGCAGGTGCAGTAACATTTATTTAATTTGTATATAGTTAAGACTGAAGTGCTCATATTATCTCAACACATGATTCAGGATTTATGCTTTGTGTTATTTGCCATGTTTAACATGAATGAAAGCTACATTCTACATAATAGAAAGGGCTAAACTTAGACTCTAAGAGTTTAGTCTCTGCACTTCCATAAAAGTGGTTCATGTCTTATTAAAATATTTATTTGTAAACACCTTTTATTTTAAACATAACCCATTAATGCCCTGATTTAAATAGTTTTTTTTTTCATCCTGATGCAATTTTGGTCTCAATTGAGTACATGCTCTATTTTCTGTCTTTGTCCCTTTCAGTATGTATTTTTTCATTTTCTCTGGTTTTGTATAGCTTTGCATTTTCAGCATTTGTCTAAATGCAAAGGCTGAAATAAGTCCCAGATTAAACCGCCGCATACTCATTCTGTTTTTTCTGCCTCTTTTCCCCTCCTGAAGCAATTCCCCAAGGACAGCATTAATAGGGAAACTGTGGAGCTCCTGCAGCCTTATTTCGAAATGCCTGACTACAACATCGAAACAGCCAAGAGGGTGTGTGGCAATGTAGCTGGCATAGCATCCTGGACCAAAGCCATGGCTTCCTTCTTTTCCATCAACAAGGAGGTCTTGCCCTTGAAGGTAACAAACATTATTGCAGATCTAGTAGAGTGCTTCCTCAGAAAAGCAGAAAGTGAACTGAATAATCTACTATTCCACTGACTACCAATTGGCATCTGTAAGTTAAACTCACCCTTACAAATATGTATTATGAAACACCTCCTAAAATGTGTAACATTAGGGACACACACACACTTTTTGGACTATTCTCCCAATCTGATGAATATGAAACATTTCATTCTGTAGAAAAACCACAAGCCACAAAAGCACAAAAAGGCACATTTCCACACTGCAGCAGCAATAATTTGCTGATGGTAGAAGTTTGAAGTGCAGCAAAATTCAGAAGTATTTATCCACTGATTATAAACATTGGGTGCATCTCAGATTTTCAAGGCTTACGTTTTTAATCTTGTGATACAAGCCTGAAAATGGATTTCCTCAGACTCCTTGTGCTCAAAGACTGCTTATTTATGCAGCAGGCTGCACTATTTATTCGCTTTATGTCACTGGAATCCCTGTGAATTATTCAATTATTAATAATGAATTATTAAATCCACACACCCAGATCTGATATCTGCAGAAAATATGTGCAAAGTCTTGATTATTACTGCACAGCATCACAAGTTGTGTAAGCTAAAAGCTTACCAGCTGAGCCTTCTCTCACCTTCATGCTTACCCCAGAGATAAAATACAAACATACTAAATCTTTATTTTTGTCATTTTTTTGTGTGTGCCATTTTTGACAACTAAATGGATCAGCAAAATCAGCCACTAAAGGCAAAGTAAAGTGTTTAACAAAAAGAAAAACAGTGTATTGCATCCATGATTGACCTTTAAATCAAACATTTTCTTGATCTGTGGCTGTTTTTGGGGAAAAAGGACTTAGTAGAAAATATAGAGCTAACATTTTCAATGTTAGAACGTTTCTAAAGTGTTAATATTCAGCCTTACCTTATTCAGCAGTTAATTCTTCCAAAACAGAAAATTATTTGGTCAAAAAAATATAGAAATTTAGAAAATATGTTTAGAGATAATGTAGTCTAAGCACGACGGAAAAGTGGATATAAAGATGCCAGACAGTGCCAATGACCGCTTTCTAACCAGAAGCAACTGAACTTTACTTCAACTAATTTCTCTTTTACTTATCATTTTTTAAAGGGACAAACTTACTTAACTAGTCACCCTCTAAACTGAGTGTCTCTAGTTGGATGAGTGTGCCGAGCTTGGTCAACGGAAGAGGTTACAGAATCATGAGAAGCACTACACAGAGTTGCTTGCAGAAGCTTGTTAGCTACAAACAATACAAAACTAGCTAACAAGCAACCTTTAGTTCATGCAATCAGGAAACACAGCATGGCACGTTGTTCACACTGTCCTGAATAGCAAAGTGGCAGCTCTTTTAAAGCGGCTGCTGTGATTAGTGCTGTATTCCAGTTGAACCACTGCACCGGGGCAACTGTCCAGTCATTCGTGAGAGAACGCAGAGCAGGCCAGGAGGCAGGATGAGAGACAAGTCCAGGCACCAATCATTAACAGGGGCTTGCACATGCTAATAAGCATACAAAACAGACAGGGCTAATCACGCCAGATGAAAGAGCGAGGTGACCCATGGCTGTAACATGTGCTTTCACCAAGACAAAAGGCAAAATTCTTCTGAAGAATCACCCACTCGGTTAACTACAAGTAAATACAAGCTGCTGTGAATGTCTGATGGGTCATAGTCATTTAAAGGCATTTACAGTGTACATTTATGCTTTTGGAAATGTTGCCTGATGATGACATCTGTTGCTGTCACCCTTGTTAGTTCTCATTCAACACCTCTCTCTTTTCTTAACTGCATTCTATTCTTTTTGCTCTAGCCACCAATTTCTTTTTCCTCCTTTCCACTTTGTTTCCCTAATCCCCCTCCAAACACACTCACACACAGCTACATATATACACATCCCTCGGCACTGTTGTTTTATTTTGACCTTTTGTGGAGCACAGCCTACAAAACAGATTTTCTGGTTTCGAGCCCAGTGGTGTTTTCCCTTTAAGCTGGATACAGAGATACAGTCGAATGGACAGACATGCAGAAAGATGAGACGGGATGTTCCCCTCAGATGTCAATTAATATTAAATAGCTATGTTTTTTCCTTATCCCACACCAAGCACACTCTCAAGTTTTCTCCAAAGCTTTTGAGCTTCAGTGTTTTCTCTACAACCCTAGCTCTATACACAAACTATCTTTTTGCTTACTTCTGTCATCTTCAAACTCTTTCTTTCAGTGTTTATGTCCATTCTTCTAAAATATCTTACTAACCATTTTCAGACATTTCTGCCTCTATTAGATAGCACACTGGTAACTGAGGCCATGGGTTAGAGTTGAACGCTGGCTGCTGCATTTAATCTTTGTGGGTTGCGCATGCTGTGAGATAAACTGGCATCCCACTAACCATTTAACTATTTAATGACTTTTTCTCTGTTTTTTACCTGAAGCTTTTAATGTGCAAAAAACAAAGCAAACAAACAAACCATCACAGCTCTCCCCTCCACACTCTTTCATTGTTTTTCTCTGTTTTTTCTAGGCTAACTTGGCCGTGCAGGAGAATCGTCTGACCATAGCTAATGCGGACCTTCAGAAAGCTCAGGCTGAGCTAGACGCCAAGCAGGCAGAGCTTGATGTGGTACAGGGGGAATATGAGAAAGCAATGATGGAGAAACAGGTCAGCAACTTCATCAAAACACAACTGTAATTTAGTTCAGTACACAAAACCTGTGTGTTGCTCCTGATATAGGAATTTAATACCTTTTATCTTTTATTTGAAAGTGCAACAATTACTATAGGGGATAAACTGTGTTTATTATTTGTTACATGATATTTTTTCCCACGTTCTTCAAGAAAGCAAAATGTTTTTTGAGAATATCAATGTGCCACTGATGTAATAACAATATTATTATAAACTGCAGTATGTACAGTATGACAAATGTACCATAAGATCTGTGACAGCCTGGCTAAAAGGAAAAAAAGGACTGAACCTTAGTTACTGAAGTGACTGAGTAACACCGGTTAATCCTCTGTGGAGGTCTGTGAGAGCATCTGGTCTGTGTTTTCCCATGTTCAGTACACTTTGTGATGTGAAATGTAACATCTTAATGGAACAGCAAGTGAATCAAGACTCCCTGATTAAGAGACCAGGACGGGAACAGGTTATAATGTCATGATTAAGATGCAGAGACTGTTCATCTTCCAGGGCTAAAAGTGAGACTGAAAGGCTCGTTGCAAAGGCATTTGGTGTTGATGATGGACAGGAGTGGCTCCAAGTGAAGACCAAAGTCTCGATGTAAAACAGAAAGCAAGCTTTATTAGGAATGCAGTCGAAGTCCATAACTAAACAATAAAAGGCAAAAAACAGAAAAAGAACTGGAAATCTAGATGGCTCTCTGGATGAAGACTGGGAACACTAGGCTCATGGGAAGGAAACAGACATGCTTAAAAATATCATAGCTCAGTCATTAAGATACTGATGATCTAAACAGAATCTGATGGACTGTAATCAAGTGTTTAATTCAATTATGTTTAAAAGGCAAGTTAGATTTGCAGCATAATTTACCATGGTGATATAACTCGGTAAGAAGTAAACCACCTTCATAATACAAAAAACTCAGGGTTAGCCCTGAAAGTACGAGGATAAGATGAAATTCTGCTTCATAGCACAGGCCACATGCCTTTTTCAATATTTCCCCTTTATAAAGTGGTAAAATATATTTTTTTAAAAATGAGTCCTGGAAAGCAAAAGAAGACAGATAAAGTGAAGATAACATTAACAACAATAGCTTGGGGCAATACAAGCTTCCCAGGACGTGTTAATCTGTCTGCATTTGTATGCTTTTTTTGTAATCACAGATTTAACACCCAGCATTTTCTTTATTTTGCCCAAGTCACTGTGTTCCTGACACATCACACTACTTCTTCTCTCCTGTGACCTGTTGGAACAGCACCACCTCTCCTTTATAGTCCTCTTGATTTACAGAAGAAGCCCTCGGTTTTTCTCTCCTGCTTAACAAAGCACACACTTCAGCAGTGTGGAAGGGCACTGTGTCCCTCTCTGTCAAGCAAAAAAACCTAAAGTGTGGCTTGCGCATGCAGTGAGGGGCAGTTCGCTGGTGAGCAGCTGAGGGAAGAGGCAAATATTCTTAGATTCATGCGTACTAAGTTAGATAATGATGATGGGTATGTAATTCTGATGAACAGAGATGAGCTTTTAGGGGTTTAATCCACGAATGTGCAGATGGTGGAATAAGACTTGGATAGAGGCAGACACACTTGGACAGACACACAAGGCTAAATAGACACATCAACCTACTGACCTGTTTGCGGGCCCCTTTCCCATCAGACGCTGCTGGAGGATGCTGAGCGCTGCAGACACAAGATGCAGACAGCGTCCAGTCTCATCAGCGGTCTCGCTGGCGAGAAGGAGAGATGGACGGAACAGAGCAAAGAGTTTGCTGTCCAAACCAAACGGCTCGTGGGTGGGTTTCACAGCAGGTTTCAAAAACATAGAGTTAGCCTCTGCAACATAATAACAAATATCTATCATAATAATATGAAGTTCTTTGTGTGATATGGGAAATGTTCTGTGGATAAATAGTGTGCAGTGAAGTGAAAAATCTCTGTCTGATGATGCAGTTATACTTGGAGTTATAACCTTAATCTGTCATGTCGTTATTGTATGCTGATGTTTTTAATTTATCAGCGGGATGGTCCTGATGCTACTGTTTGACATGGAATTTCTTGCACTTTTAAAATTACCCCACTAATATTTAGGCATGTTCTCATTTCAGTGCATAGGCAGTGCCACATCTGATTAATATGTAACTGATACACTGATGTGTACTGATAAGTATGTACACGTAACAACGCTTGTTCCTGTTCCAGGTGATGTTCTTCTGGCCACAGCCTTTCTTTCTTACTCAGGACCTTTCAATCAGGAGTTTCGTAACCTTCTGCTGAACGACTGGCAGCGAGAGCTGAAGCAACGTTACATCCCGTTTGGTAACAACCTCAATCTGACTGAACTGCTCATTGATGCGCCCACAGTTAGTGAATGGAACCTTCAGGTCAGTGATCTATTTTGCTAATTAAAGATGTTTTTACATATTAATGCCACATGTAATGTAGCACAGCATTATATACCAGCTAGCCCAACCCAATATACCAGCTAGCCCAACCCAGTAACCCTACAAGCATCACTGCTGTTTAGTTTTCTGTCTTCATTTATGCTGGAAGCCATAGCAGAGCTGTATGTTTTAATTTTTTTCAGAAATCTCTCAGTCATAACATGGTATATCATGTTTAGACGGAAACTAGCGAGCTAACTTCCTGCTAACCTATAACTCTAATCTAACCTATAACTATAATCTTATAAATTCTGTTTTCATGGATGCCTGTATGTTAAACGTAATCGTTACACCTGGTAAATCAGCAACGCTGATCATTTTATTAAATGTGAAAGAATTTAGACAGTTAACTCTCTGTGATGTCGCACTGTTTGTTCGACTTTGGGACCTGTCCTGAAACTGACGGAGTTTTGGACCCAGATTGTTCCGCAAGGCTCTTGACTACGGTTGTCATAACGCTCTGACAATCAATTCTTCGTAGCTTACCAAAACATAGTTGTACTAAAACATGTTTTGACAGATTTTTGAGTGCTGTGTACCACATAAAATCGGCACAACCAGAATTCATACATAAGGCTCACTGTCGATTTTTGAGAAAATTAAAGGATTTTATGTGCACCTTAAAATCCTGCGGAAAATAAGGTAATTAGGTTAATTAAAAATTAACTGATAGCGTCATTATTATTATTGTTGGTTGTAGTAACAGTAATGTAGTAGTTAGTAGTTGAAAGAAGTTTTGTGAATATATGGGAATCTAACTAGAATTGCTAACATTTTTGTTAGCTTAAGTTGTTTTAACGTTTGTGTAAATGTTAGTTTATGTTAACAGTCATATTTTTTTTTACCCCTCAGCAGTAAAAAGCTGATATGGTGTTGTTGTCAGTCTGCTGGGTCGCCAACCGGGTGGTGTGGACGCCCAGTTTGTAAATCAGATAACTTGAAAACCAGACAATTTAGGATTTTTAAACTGATACCATAGGTGCTACTAAAACGCTGATGGGTAGCACTGGTAGCTGCTAATATCTTTTATTTATCTTTAAACGAGGATCCCAGGAAACATTGATTGCTGGACCATTTATCATTGGTGGAGATACTGTTAAGCATCAAGATTGACCCTCACCATTTATTCATGTTGTGTCTTACAGGGTTTGCCAAATGATGACCTGTCCATTCACAATGGCATTATTGTAACCAAAGCTGCCCGCTTCCCCCTCCTTATTGACCCACAGACACAGGGAAAAATCTGGATCAAGAACAAAGAAGCCAAGAATGAGCTACAGGTTTGCAAAACTATCTTCTACAATTTCGTTTCAATGTCTGAAGCATATAAAAGTTAAATGAATGCATACATTCATCCATCCGTCATGCAGCCTTTTGCATTATACCTAGTCTTCTTCACCAGTCCAAATGTCCTGTGCCCATTTTGATTTTTAGTGGCCTCTAATATCAGAATCAGAATCCTAGAGGAAATTGTGTGTTCACAGTTCCAAGTAAGAACAGTTACTACCAAGTTAAAGTACCAATGAAATAATACTAATTTAAAAATAGAACAAAACAGCTCTAATAAACGAAAATAGCTCCAATTATAAATATCCCAATATATTAGACAACACTGAATATAGACAAAGCTGAAATTGCAGTGCCCTTATATTCCTGTATAGGATGTGCAGATCATAAGTGTGTGCAACTACTGCAGTGTGTACTGGTGGTTTAGATTCATGAATTTTACAGAGAGAGAGCCACCGGCAGGAATTATTTCCTGTGTCATTCAGTGGTGCATTTGGGTAATCTCAGTCTCTCACTGAACGTGCTCCTGTGACTGGGTGGGAGGTATTGTCCAGCATTGTCCTTATCTTGGAAAACATCCTTCTCTCTGACACCACATTTAGAGAGTGCAGCTCCATCCCCACAATGTTACTGGCCTTGTGGATCATCATTGCTTGTTAGTAACTGTGGTCCTAAATTCTTTAATGCCCTTGGTCCTTCCTGCTATCCAGTATACAGAGCACAATGTCAAAACCCCCCACAAAAAAACTACCACCAATTCTGCAGACATAATAAGCTAAGCAAAAGTCGCTGACCCTGTTAGGGGCAATCTCTAAGCCGAGTGAATGCATTCTGAAATCCCATTATGAGCATCCTGGAGACACATTTCCTCCAGCGGTAGGTTTCAACCCTTTCTTCAGGTCACATCATTAGAAAAAGTTTATTTATTTTTTTCTAAAAATGGCTCACTTGAAAAGCAATTCTTTGTTAGCTTGAACAGTCAGAATCCGCACATAGAGGCTGACCTTTGTAGCTTTGAAGGAAAAGTGAGGAAACCACACATGTGTCTCCTACTCCTGTTGGAGACAAATATTATTGCTGCTGTGGTCACATAGGAAGGTTATTGTATCGTACAGTAAAATCAGTATTTTTGTCTGTTTTGTAAAATCTTCTCACATTTAGCCCATTTATTTCATATCCTCAGGACAATATCAGGCTCTGTGGTGGTGGTCATCCAAACTGCACATTGAAATCAGACAATTACCATTTTAAAATGTGTTTTCTTGTCTGATCTCAGATCACCTCACTGAATCACAAGTACTTCAAGAACCACCTAGAGGACAGTTTGTCTCTTGGTCGACCCCTTTTGATTGAGGATGTGGGGGAGGAGTTGGACCCTGCGCTTGACAACATACTTGAGAAAAACTTCATCAAAACCGGCTCCACTTACAAGGTAACAACACAGAACGAAATAATCCTACTTAGATCCATGTGTTAGATTTTGCTTTTAGTTAGAAGGGTATGAAATTGGCAGGCATGTTCAAAGACTAGTGGTCAGTATGATGAGACTTTGCCAGCTTCTCCTTGGCACGCCAGCTGTCACACCTGGACTGATAGAGCTTGATTAGCTCAGACAGAGAAAAACAAGCTCTCTCGCTGACACTGCACAGGTAGTGTCGACTAGAAGAGAGTTTTAAGTATGAGTATCATTGGCAGCCAGACCACATTTCCTAGATCATATTAATTCTTTTGAGACAGATTAAAATGTACTTGGTAAGTCTGGGAAAAGGGTTTACACTGTGCAGTGTACATTGTACTATTTCCTCCTTTATTTTGCTGTTTTTTATAGAAGGTCGGCATCATTAGATCTTGTCAAAAAGGCACAGTTGGTTCTCTTGACTCTGCTTTGGGTGTTCAGACAGTTTTGAAAGCTACATTAACAAAAAATACAATAAAATATAAAATTTTAAGACATACTCAGGGAAACAAACATTCAATATGTCACCACTTAGAACAAGGGCAAGTGTCGATACTTTAACAGACTTCTGTTGCATAATGAAACTTCCTTTTCTTTTTTATTTCCATCATTTTTGTTGATGCCAAACAAGTTAAATTCACCACATAAATCGAACTCAATCAGTTGTTAAAGTAACATCAAATTAAATACAGTACACAAAGTGCATTCGGTATCCTGTATTAGCTCACATTCTAATGCAAAGGAGTTCAGGCTGTGGAGCATTGAGCCAGTGCAGATGGGATGTTGGTTGATTTGAATGAATATTATTTTTTGGGGGGCGAAATAAACAAACTGGAGCTACCTGATGCTGTTGCGTGAGTTGTGGGTGTTTGGGGGCATGTTAGTAAAAAAACAAAAATAAAAAAATCAAATGATTTTACAGGATGAAGGCTGAAATTGCAGCATACTTTTGCAGAGTGCTTCCTGTTCCTGAGATGCGAAATGCACCGATTTTGACTCTATTGCAGCTTCAGTTTTATGTAATGTTGAAGATAATTGTAGTTGGGAAAATTGCAGATCACAGTTTGAGTGGTTTTGGTTTCATTAGCCTAAATGACGACCCCAAATTAAGCTTTGGAAGTAGACTCTGGGTACAACAGGACATTCATATGTTTTTAATGGAAAAAATGGTTTGCGCTTTTGGAGAAAAAACATTTATATTGTGCGCAAATGTCTTTTCTGTGTTGCTAATAAAGATTTGAACAATTCCAATTTCCTGAAAACACAAATGAGAACACTCTAAATTAATTCTGCACTTTTGGATGCTAAAAATATGAACTTTTAGCATCCAAATACACCCACATTAATTTCCAATGGAAAACCAGAACTCCAACCAGTAATTCCAACTCTGAGCTCTTTATTATGTTATTTGTAAGACTTAATATTCTAAACAATAACACACATACACCCTCTTGCAGGTGAAGCTTGGTGACAAAGAAGTGGATGTGATGAAGGGCTTCAGGTTGTATATGACCACCAAGCTGCCTAACCCGGCTTACACTCCTGAAATAAGTGCTCGCACCTCCATCATTGACTTCACTGTCACCATGAGAGGACTGGAGGACCAGCTGCTGGGCAGAGTCATCCTCACTGAAAAGCAGGTATACAAGTACTCAAAATGGTAGCCACTAAAGCCAGACGATACATAATTAAGGAACATATTTAAATTAGGTTAGCATAATGTACTATTAGACTGTACCCCTGCATTAATACTGCTTATGTGCATCCTTGTAGAACCTGAAATAAATCTTGAACAACATTTAAATGCAGACTCTCTACATCTTTCCCAATCTCATTTTCTCTGTACTGTGACATCAGAATGCCATTTGAATACAAACAATTGCAACCGCCCTGCTTTGGTCAAACACAGTGTGAGTGGGGAATAAAAGTAACCCAGAAATAGTGCTCACGTGTATCGGTACCAAGCATACGCACAAAGACACAGACAAGTGACGTCAGTCTCACTGGGGAATAGATTAGTGAATTATAAATGCACCAAATGCAGGACTCATTGATTGTCACTCTGAAAAGGCTGGTCCTGTTACAGAAAAGCAATTTTCCCTCTGCTGATAGCTGGTCATGAAATGAAAGATTTATTCCAGATGGGAAGAGGCTTGTTACTGTATCTGTGTACTAAATTTGGATTTAATCAAATAAGAGCTAAAACTACTACCTCAGCTGTAAGCCCTGCTTCTTGTCTTTACAATTTGTGCAGTTTTCACAAACCCAACATCACTGTTGAATCGTTTCTTTTTACTTTCAGTCAAACTTCAATTCTACGCACAGCTTTCAGCTCCAGTATGACTTACATCTGTCTTTGTAAGCTATTGAAATCATTCATATGCAGTAATAGAAAGGGTATGAATACTAATTCTGTCCTCTCAGACCCACTGGTTTCAAACCAGCCTGCTGTCTTGACCATAATAATTCTCATAGTAAAAGTAAAATTATAGGAAATGTAAAAAAAAAAGCATTTTCATAAATATTTGTGTATTCATATTATATTATATTATATTACATTATATGTAAAGAGCATTTATCATTGATAACAACCTGCTGTGATAGTGTCCAACACAGCAGTTCTTAGGAAAATATGCTTGTAATCTACAATCAAAATAGCAATCTAATTGATTTAAAACACACCTGCCACTTAGAAGTGGTGACTGTTTTTTTTATACCCGCTTAAAGGCAGTCAGTTTAATGGGATGTGGATAGTCGGCCTACTTATGAGCCACCATTAAATTTGACTTAGATAACAAGACAAATTTTGTTTTAGTTTAATCTCTCGCACTCTCAAAACAAAATATCACAATTATTGTCTCTCATACTCTAAAAGGGATTTAGCATGCTGGTCAAATTTATGCTCCCAGCAGGCAAGACTGTGGTGTAAATTTTGATAAGACCTGCTTTCCCCAGTGCAGAAATAACACTTTTGGACACTTAGAAGAGGTAAGCTGGAGTCATTTGCTGGGGCTTACTTAGGACTACGGAGAAAAGGGCGACAACATAGCTTTACAGGTCTTATCATCACCCTGAGGCTATCTCTCCTCTAGGGGCGTTTTTATTCTTCATAAGGATTCTGCTCATCTATTCATTTAGATAAGGTATTTATTAATTTTTTTTGCCAAAATCTCAGCTTCTTGACCTTCACGCGGCTGCAGATATTAGTAAGAATAATATAGACAACTACCAGAGGCCACCATGATAGACAGGCACCGGAGAAGAGTCTAAAGCCACAGACAGAATCAACTCATCAGAGCAATGCAGAATCAAAGACCTTTGATTTTAATGACAGGCTTTCTCTAGCACCATCCTGCAGCTATATCTGCTCATGTGGTTGTGTTTTCTTTGCTTTTATGACACCAGGAATTGGAGAAGGAGAGGACAGACCTCTTGGAAGATGTGACATCTAACAAGAGAAAGATGAAGGAACTAGAAGACAGTCTTCTCTACCGACTGACGAGCACACAGGCAAGAAACCGCAATGTGTCAGAAATGTTCTTTTTAGAAATGGTTAACTACATTGCCACCAGTGAGAAAATGTTTTATTCATTTGCATGGGTGAGGTTGGGGCCAAGTTTTGTGCATTCTCGTTTTTTAATTAAAACTAGAAATAGTTTGCAGCCTTCTTTTTCTTTTTCTCTTTTGCTTTATAAGATATAAATTGTGAAAAATAATCGTTTTAAAAAAAAAAAAATTGTTTGTGTGTTTTTTAGGGTTCCTTGGTTGATGATGAGAGTCTGATTCTTGTCCTTAGCAACACGAAGTGTACGGCTGAAGAAGTCACTCAGAAGTTACAGATTGCCGCAGAGACTGAGATCCAGATCAACGCAGCCAGAGAGGAGTACCGGCCAGGTAAGTGAAAATGATTTAAAAACAAAGTTCCCTCTTTTTTTGTGTGTTTTTCTAAGTAAGCCTGCAAAGTGTCAGTCAGCCTTCAGTTACACAAATGTGAGACATATTGGTTTTAATTTAAAAAATACAGGCTACAGTTAGTGGGGATAGGTTAATTGGTTAATCCAAATTGCCCATAGGTGTGAATGTGCGAGTGAATGTGAGTGCGAATGGTTGTCTGTCTCTGTGTGTTGGCCCTGCGACAGACTGGCGACCTGTCCAGGGTGTACCCCGCCTTTCGCCCAATGACAGCTGGGATAGGCTCCAGCGCCCCCCGCGACCCTGAACAGGATAAGCGGACGCGAATGGATGGATGGATGGAGGCTACAGTTAACAGAACATTCTTTCAAAAACCTGTTTAAAAATGTCCTCATGAACGATATTACTTGTTTTGTTGGAGTTTGTGCTTTTGTGTTTCCCTGTGTGATTCCAGTGGCCACCAGGGGCAGCATCCTGTACTTCCTGATTACAGAGATGAGTATGGTGAATGTCATGTATCAGACGTCTCTTAGACAGTTCCTGGGACTTTTTGACCTTTCTCTGGCCAGGTGAGGATACGCTGATATTTACCATTTCCTGCTTAATGAATTGGTTTGCCCATAGTAATTTGTTGTGTGTTTATATGTATATTGGAAAGTCTTTGCAAACTTCAAATCAAGGAACTATTGTGCATTTAAACCACCATACCTTTCTAATGTAAAAACCTGCAAGTTATTACTTCATGAAGTTGTGCAATCATTACTAGTAGTTTATATTTGATTTTAGAGAAGTTCTCACTCTTACTACTGGCAAGTATAATTTTATGACATAGCAACAGAATCTTCAAGTTGCTATGTTATTTAGAAGACCTGTTTATTTCCCTGAAAAGGTCTTCTAAAAGCCCTATCACAAGTAAACGGATCGCCAACATCATAGAGTTCATGACCTTTGAAGTTTATAAGTACGCAGCACGGGGCCTGTATGAGGACCACAAGTTTCTTTTCACTTTGCTGATGACGCTGAAGATAGACATGCAGAGCAACAAGGTCAAACACGAGGAGTTCCTCACACTCATCAAAGGTAAGAGGCAGATGCAAACACTGAAGGTTTTGTTTGTACGGGTAAATTGTTGTTTTTGTGAGCACATGCAACCATGGGTTAGTTTGAATATTTGGAACGTTTCAGTGGGGTCATAACTCATGTTGATTACTGGCATTTAGATGTGCATAAGTATTCTTTATTTATTAGGTATTTAACTGCATATTACAAATATAAAGAATAGAATTTTCGTTACATGAAATAACATCAAACAATGCAACAATATTTCTATGATCTACTAAAATACGCCAAATGAAATCTATTCAGTAACGCAGGAAAACAAATAAAAGATAAAAATGCTAAGACCCAAAATTATGAGTTTCAACACATCTGCTCTGAGCTATGAAAAAACATGGCTTGTATTGACAAAGATTCTTAGTACTAAGAATTTAACAACATCCCACCGTTGCAACAAGTGAGTTTGGGAAATTTCTTCACTCCTAGATATTCCACCATCAGCTAAACTACAAAGTGTTAGACCATGTAAAGTTACAGGGCGGGATCACTGAATACTGAGACACATAGTGCATGAAGGCTGCCAGTGCTGTGCTGACTCACAAATTGTCCAGAACCAAAGATTCTACAGCTAACGAATAGATCATTTAGCTAACAACACTCTACTTCCTGTTTGATCGATCACATGGTTGTAAACATGATTATGATATTTCTTACGGCTTGTTAGAATGAACAGACAGATTTTCTGAAACATATTCATCTGGACAAAAACTGTTTTTCCCTACTTTTTCTTAAGATTTATTTTAAAACACCATTTTGAAATAAAAATGAAAATACAAGGGTTTCTGTAAAGCTATCATTCACATCAAAACAGCCTGAAGGTTTGTTAAAATTGCCATCTGTTTCTGCTGTTTGTTATTCTTTTCTTTAACCATATTTATTGTTTATTTCAAGGAGTAGACAGGTTTTAAACCTCATGACAGAAACTATGCAGAATTTGAACATATTGACACTGTAGCAGTTCACTGAATATGATATGGAGTGCTCCTCACTGTGGGGATAAAACCCAGCAATGGCAACTGGCAGAACCAGAACAGCCACAGTCTGGTGCACGCACGCAGCTTCACCATCTGTCAGCTCCGGCCTGATAAACAACAAATTACAATTCTGATGACTTTTTCTGTGTTTTTGAAGATTGGGTTTACATTTTTACATTTGTTATGTATTTTGGGAGTTTAAAATTGAATTTTTTGCATTGGATCCTCCAGTTATACTTGCAGGTGTCTATATCTGTAATTGTTCATGTTCATATTATTCAGGAGGTGCATCCTTGGATCTGAAGGCTTGCCCCCAGAAACCAGCTAAATGGATCCTTGACATGACCTGGCTAAATCTTGTAGAGCTCAGCAAACTTTGGCAGTTCGCTGATATACTGGATCAGGTACAACATACACTTGATCAATTTAGACATGCCTTGACAGCTGTATGATAGTGTCCTTTAGCCTACAGAAAATCTACCCACTTGGACTTTTATCTTTTAAGTCTTCAGATAGCAGTTCTAATCTATCACATACACACCTGCACACTCACACACTCACATACACAGCAGTTGTCTCAAGGTGCTTATTAAATACTTTTCACAGCTCTTCTTTGCTCTAGTAAGCATGTCAATATCAGTCTCATCATGGCTCACTTCATTTCCCTCTTGTACATAGACACACACTCATCATGATGGACTGTCACTCACACTTAAATACACACACCCTTGTGGATGAATGACAGCACTGTGGTCCCCGTGGAGTCAAAACTCAGTGCTCTGTGAAATGAGCTTAGTTGGAGAAACTTCCAGTCAAATACTTTTGGCTGAGCGTGTGTGTGTGTGTGTGTGTGTGTGTGTGTGTGTGTGTGTGTGTGTGTGTGTGTGTTAAGTAGCAGCAGGTAGCTTTTTGACTGCAGTAAGTAGTCGTTAAAGGGCATACTCTTTTTCAAGATTACACACATGCCTAAATATGAGCAATATTTTAAAGGTACATTTTTATTGAGATTTAGAAGCAGGGCTTGCTTTATCCCTTTGAAGTGACTTGATTTCTTAAAGAAACTAGTTGTTAAGATGTTGTTAATACAGCTTTATTAGGAAACCTGCCTAATTTTTTCTAATTTTGTTCGATTACACACAGTTATCCATGGCATTGCTGTTGTTACAAAAGATAAAAACATGCGTGTTTAAGGTGATTTATGATTCTGACTTGACCACCATATGTGTCGGTGCCTGAAGTTTTTGCAATGGTGATAGTTTATAATTTGGGCCTAAATAAGCAGTTTTCCAAGAACAACATCCACCCACAGGTGGGGAACGTTTTTGCTAGATGTTATTGGATTAGCCCTGGACTGAAGCTGGACTGGTTGAGGTCCCCCTGGATGTTGTAGCTGTGTAGCAAATTAAAGTGAAACGCTCTGGATTAGAGAGGTGGTGAAAAAAAAAAAGACAAGGAGGAGGTGGTGGACTTTCTAACTGTTCTGCTTTTAGCAAAGTGACATTGAAGTTGGCTTTGTGTATTTCTTCATAAGATACACACCAATGGTATAAGCGAATGGGCTAGTTTTCTTGCAGTATTATTGTGACGACAGGTCTGACTTTCGATGTTATTCAGAAGTTTAAGTTATTCAACAGAAGTTTTGAGGTTTAGTCAAGCATTTAGTGATGATGTTTGAAAATGTTCAGTTATCTTCTTCTACGTCTTGACTTTGTACACACTTTCTTTTCATCACTGTAGCCAGGGTGATACTACAATTTTAATTATAATTTATTTGTCACTATTAACAGGATACATAACACAGGCTTTTAAGGTTTCTGTCATTAAATTACTTCTTAAATTCCTTGCTTGATCTAAGTGTCTCATCTAATTATAGACCATATTGCAACCATCTTATTTCAAAAAATTATCCACTTCCTCTGTTTTAAGATAAATAAAACGTTCCTTTTTTATAAAGCCTATAGTTAGCAATAAAAATAAACCTTAATTAAAATCAAATTGAATTGGATTAAACTGAATTTTTGCTTCCTTTATGTTTTTGTTCCAAGAAAAAAAATGGAAAACTGCCTATTTCACCTGTTATGTAAAAGTGAGCCTTTAGAAGAGTAACACTTGCCCTCAGTCTCAAATTATCGAATCTCCGATAAATTTGGAGCAAAAACAGTCTTTACTTGTTAATGTGTTAAGTGAATTTCAGTCTGGCATTAGAACGGGGCACAGTACAATTACTACTGCTTCAGAAATGATCTTGTGGATTGAACTGTAGACAGTAATTTGGGCTGCCAAAAAGGGCATCTAAGAACTAAGTCATGTTTTGCTTGGGGATCAAATACTTATTTCTCACAATGATAGGTGAATCAATTTGTAACTTTTATGTAATGTGTTTCTTCTGGATTTTTGGTTGATGTTCTGTCTTTCTAAATTGAAATGAAACAACCATTAAAAATAGAGACTGTTTTTCATTTCATTGGAAGTGAAACTTACAAATTGGCAACTTACAAATTCAGCAGGGGATCAAATAATTGGTCCCTCCACTATGTATGTGTTACCTTATGACTGACTGCTAAACTGTCTTGGGTATATCCTCAATTTTTTTTTTCTAAATTTGATCCTAAAGTATGTGAGAGTTTAAAGCTATATTGATGAGCTGTATCCACTGTTATACAGTTAAAAGGTTATTGCCGTGCCATTGCCATGCCACTTCTGCTAGTCTAGTTTCCTTTGTGCTTCGTTGTGATAAACATAACAATATTAGCACAATCTGTTGGCATATTTTGTGCTATCACACATGCAGATCGCATCTTGGAAGCACATGGTGTTTACAGCAGTGTCAATTCATGGCCTCCTGTTATTGCATAATCATCTAGTTAGGTCACGCATTACATGTTGTGTCTGTCTGTGCTCGTTATAAAATGAAGTGCCATAAATAAGACTTCTTCCATGCATGAGACCTCAGCTATATTGTCATGAATTGCTGTGTGAAGCAGGCAGGATAGGACAGAAATGCAGACTCACACTCAGAACAGCTTTATTGCTGGACGCCAGGAATACAAAACTTATTAAACTGGGAATACACATGAACTACACAGGCAGGCAGAGCACACAGCGGGGAAATGAGGGAGATCACGACACAGGACAGAGGGAGACGCAGACATAAATACACACCAGGGCAAACGAGGGAACAAACTACTGGAGGGGACCCAGCCGAACGTGATCTAACTAACGAGACACGGGGACACAAAACTGAACATGATGCACACCAGACAGAAGACTATCAAAGTAAACCAGGAATCACTAAGACAGAGACCAAGTCACACAACTTGACACGGGAGCTGGGAGGAAAGAAAATTCAGGGAGATGAGACGGACCAGGGAGATAACGGGAGGAGACAACGAGGGGGACACGGAAACAGTTAAGGGAGACGAGACACAGAGAGAGAGCGAGGGAGTGCACATAGTCAAACAGGGTACATTTCATCCTTCTTTTGTCTTTTTTTTGTTGTTACTTATTAGCTTTCTTTTGTTGGCCACTTTGAAGATCACTTTGTGTCTAAATATGTTTGAAGTGTTCACAGTATTCTTTTATCTTTTCTGCAGATTTTGATGTGCTGTAATGCAGTTAAAGTTTTGCCCTGTTTTATATTTGTTTCCCACGTCAGAGCTTTTTGTCACAGATAAGTCTTCTTACAGATAAGTCGTAACGAGAAACAGTGGAAGGCTTGGTTTGACAAGGAGGCCCCAGAGGAGGAAGTAGTCCCAAACTCCTATGACCAGTCTCTTGACTGTTTTAGACGGCTGCTCCTCATACGCTGCTGGTGTCCTGACAGGACCATCGCACAGGTAAGGAGAGACATGTTTATGCATGGCTATAGAGGACAGATACAATGATTAAATTCAGTTTTCTTTATATAATGCCAATTCAAAACAAAAAGTTCCTTGGAACATTAATATTGTAATAACTGTTATAAGTTCCCCTGTGAACAAGCCTTTGGTGACGGTGCTCCAGAATTAATGATCGGGTCCTTGGCAGAAGCTGGTTTAGGTTCAGAAAGGGAGGCCATCTACTGCGACTGGTGAGGGGTAAAGAGGAGAGAGAAAAGGAGAACATAGAGAGACCAAGGACAAAACATAAACTACAGGAGTGAGAAGGGAAATATTAACAGTATGAATATCGCAGTGTAAACTTTAAAAGCATCAGAAGAGTCTAACCAGCCTATAGCAGCATAGGATGGCTAAGGGTCACCCAATCCATTTTCTTTAATTAGAAAGCCAAACATTGGTTGTCTGGTCTGTTTTTTGGTCATGCTTTTGCCTACTTTATAATATACAACACAACAAGTAGAACAGGCAATGTAAATCTACTTTTCTCATTTCTATCATAGTGCATTTTCAATAGTATACTGTAGACTGCAATTAAAATTAATAATTACCACTAAAGAAAGAGAAAAGGCTTAAAGTTGCTAATCTGAGAGTTAATGGCTTAAAGCTTGGGAAGCGATACCTCCTGACTTAAAAATACAGCTACATAAATGAGACACGGACCACAAAACAAGAATGTATAATCTCTTAATCTTCACTGAAAGCTGCTTGGTCAAAGCTCTTCTTGAGATAAGAAGCAGCTTGTGTAACTTGTTGTTATACAGCTTTCACCCTCCAGCCTGCTGTGCCTGAATATTTACAGTGGCTAAAAGATATTCAGTTTTACTGATGGATAACTTTCTGGCCCACTGAAGACAAGCCTGGAGTCCAATTTATTTAGTTAAACTCACAGTCCAGTCCACAGTTGCCCTAGCCTTAAGGGTAAAAAGAGTTAGCCAGTAAAGAAAATGCTTTGAAGAATTATCTCAGTTCTCAGCTTTCTAGAAAGTAAATTTATTCCAATATATACTATTGGACTACTTTGCTCAACTCTTTGCATTACAAAGCATTTAAAAAATTACATCTGCTTTGCATCATATTCTTTCCTTTAGGCCCGTAAATACATAATGGACGCAGTAGGGGAGAAATACACTGAAGGGGTGATTCTTGATTTAGAGAAGATGTGGGAGGAGTCGGACCCACGAACACCTCTCATCTGCTTCCTTTCAATGGGCTCAGATCCAACTGACTCCATTATAGCACTCGGGAAGAAGCTGAAAATCGAGACCCGTTATGTATCCATGGGTCAAGGACAAGAGGTCCACGCACGCAAGCTTCTGCAGCAAACTATGGCTAATGTGAGTGGTGAGATATTACTGCTGTTTTAGCAATACAGATGTTCTGTCTCTAAAAATGTGGTTTGGAATTTATAGAAATTATTTAGGGTTTTCTTGAACTCCTCATTTATAGTCTTCGTCATGGATGATAGGCATACTACTGTGTTTGTCCCCAGGGTGGCTGGGCCTTACTCCAGAATTGCCACCTGGGTTTGGACTTCATGGATGAGCTCATGGACACTGTGACAGAGACAGACTTTGTCAACAACAGCTTCCGCCTTTGGATGACCACTGAGGTCCACAGACACTTTCCCATCACACTTCTCCAGATGTCCATCAAGTTCACCAATGAACCACCACAGGGCCTCAAGGCAGGGCTTAAGAGGACATATGGCGGTAGGTTTGGCTCACTTAAGCTCACATTAAAGAAGTCCAGAAATACTAGCCAGTTTAATAGATCCAATTTATCTATGTGATAAAGAAAGAGGACCTAAGAGAATGAAATATATTCCAATATTGATGTGTACATTTGGAGATGCAGATATACAAAACACCTCTACTTCGTGATATCCATGATAGGAATAAGTAAGTGAATAAAAAGATGGAAATGTGGGAGAAACACCTGTTTGATGCTATATTTATTGTATTCCGGATTTTGTTTTTTACCCATGTTACCCAAGGTTAGTAAAATTTTAAACAAGTCTGAGTTATCTAGTCTGTGTTTTGGTCCAAAACAAGGGTGAAGAAAGAAAAGAATCTTTAAAATGTAGAAACCAGCTGTCTTTTCCTGGCTCAGATGACATGGTTCCTGGAGGGGAATTGAGATCGTATCTACAGCTTGAATTTTTTTTTATTTTTTATTTTTATAGAAAACAAGCAGAAAAAAAAAACAAAGCAACATACTAAACACAACACCATCGCATTAATCTAGCTAAGTGTAAACAGCAGTAAATACTAAATATTCAATGTTGTTGTGCAGCACGCAGGACAGATGTGCGTCGAAGTAGCAGCCAAGAAAGGTGTAATTTGGGTCTACGAGCAGTGAACACCCGTGTGCATACCTGTGTGGATCCGCGCGCTTGCATTCCAAAGGTTTCTCCATGTAATGATCTGCTAGGGAATTCTGATTTCGATTAGTAATTGCAGTTTGGTATTATATCAGAAAGAAGGTATTATTTTGACTGACATATTCAGTTCACTATCTTTTCTCCCACATTTACGCAACAAATCCTAACTGTTCGCTAAAAAGGAAATCTGTGTGTGCATGTTTGTGCAATGCTTGGTTTTAGAAGTAACTGACTTTATTCAGTTATGGATTATTTCAATACATTTCTGTAGATGTTACACTTAGCCTCCTTTTGGGCATGCAGTACATCTTTTTGACCTGCATGTCCCTGACCAGGTATAAACCAGGACCTTTTGGATGTCAGTAACATGGCGCAGTGGAGGCCGATGCTGTATGCAGTAGCCTTTCTTCACAGCACAGTTCAGGAGAGAAGGAAATATGGCCCCCTGGGATGGAATATTCCCTATGAGTTCAACCAGGCTGATTTTAATGCCACTGTCCAGTTTGTTCAAAACCATCTTGATGACATGGATATTAAGAAGGTAGGTAGAGTAATGCTTATTATTCTGTGTGATTAGGACTCTTGACCATAAAAAAATGTTAAAAGGGTTGAGATTTAAAGAAAGGATATTGTAAATACTTATCAACAACAGCCATCTGCTGGGAGTTTTAGAGCTTTCTGACTGTGTATGTATTCAGTCTGCTCACAAATTATATTGCACATTCATGAACAATTTTTTTGTCATCCTTTATCACTGTTTTATCATCTCCTTAGGGTGTGTCCTGGAACACAGTTCGATACATGATTGGAGAGATTCAATACGGTGGTCGTGTGACCGACGACTATGACAAGCGCCTCCTCAACACCTTTGCCAAGGTGTGGTTCAGTGAGGAAATGTTTGGACCTGCATTTAGCTTCTACAAGGGCTACAGCATCCCAAAGTGCTCCAGTGTTGACCAGTATCTAACATACATTCAGGTCAGTCTCTAAAAATAAGACATTTCTTAGTGCAACGTGTCTGCCAGAACTCCCACTGTGTCAGTGACTGAAAATTCATCTGTTTCCAGACTATTTCTCTTTTTTTCTCACTCAAAGTTAAGTTCTGTGATATACAGTGTTGGGTAAGTTACTTTAAATGAGTAACTTAGTTACATTACTAGTTACTTCTATCAAAAGTAACTCAGTTACTTCAAGTTACTCGTTACTTTCAGAGTAACTAGTTACTAGGGAAAGTAACTTTGGTTTTACTCAGAATTCTCTTGTTAATGTGTTGCTTCCGTAACTGGATACCCAGCAAGATTCTTCTTCTAGCTTGCTTACTTACCACAAGTGCACTGTGCCACCTACCAATAGAAAGGAAAAAATAATGTGCACATTTCCACGAGAGAAATCCCACGCCTGATTCTATCCTAGCCTGCTTTTTACATCCAACACAAAAACTGCAGTCGTGGTGCTTTCGATTGTACTCAGAACTCGGAAATTCTGCCTTCTGAATAGGAAGATGTAGGTAACACCAGACTGCAGATGAGCTGCATACAGGGCTGGACTGGGACAAAAAAATCGTCCTGGGCATTTTGACTAGAGACCGGCCCACCATTATAGGAAAAATCATAAAGCCTTTGAATGAAAATAAATACTGTTGTGACAGTGATGTACACTGTTCTGATGGTATATATGTATCAATCTATCCATTGTTTGTTGTAAGACTCAGATAATTATTTTTTTAAAAGTGAGACATTTTAAATGAGAATAAGAAAGTATTTCCTTGTGCCCCCCTTTCCCTTTTAATTCCCTACATGGACCCCTGGCAACACTTTGCTAGACCCGCCCCTGCACAGTTACCAGCTGTCAGCTGCTTAGAAAAGGATCCTGGTGTTATTTGTCTCTCAGAAACAGTTCATAACTTCCCTTCAACTCATTCATGTTAACTAAAAGGTAAACCTGTTTCTCCATCACAGCTCTGATGATTCAGTAAGGACATCTCCTGGTTTCATCTTCATGTTTCCCACTCACCACATATCCAAACCGACATCATGACCAGCAGCTTTACAGCTGTGGCTCCAGCCAACATCAGCTGATACTAGAAATTAATATTAAATAAATTCTAACAACAGCTGATCAAGCTTAAAAGTGCTGCTGTTGTTTACCGCGACATCCGTTGGTTTCCTCTTTCTGCCGCAAAGTGGGCGATAAATAAACAAGAGAGAAAAGCCGATCAGCTGATCATTGATCAGTTTCATGATTGAAGTAGAAACAGGAGAGGGAGGGTGAGAGGATGAGAGAAGAAGAGGCAGCTGTGCAGCGTAAACACAGAATAACTCCAGCTTTGTGCCTTTTTCATTGTAGCTGAAGTCCGGGACAAACTGTTCCTTTTCACCTCAATAAGAAACGCGTAATATTTTCTCTGAATACCAGACGATTCTGTTTTTTACGGGACGGTTGGCAACTCTAATAATTAACCTTATGAACAAAATAAAGTTCAACATCAGTAACATAGCACCCACCCAGCTGTATAGAAACTCCGTCATGTTAGCTAGCACGCAGTACAAAAAAGTCAGCATAACGAAAATAAACTCCACCTAAACTTGGTTCATATCTGACCCAGATGGACTGCAGGTTATAACTTCTTACCTGAAGTTCAGTTCACCTGACACTGGGACCGGCGGCCGCTTCGGGTCTCTCCTCTTGCCTCCCTTTCTCTCATCCACCTGCTGGCTTCCACCACTTGCTAATGTTATTGAATCTGTGGAAGCTCCGCGATAGCCACCACACGAAGTAACGAATAACGAGCCTATCTAAATCCCAGTAACGAGTAACGCGTTCCTGGTTTTGGCATAATAACTAGTTACCGTGCTCGTTACCACAATAATAACGTAGTTACTGTAACGCGTTACTTAATAACGCGTTAGTCCCAACACTGGTGATATATTTATTGTTTAGCGGGGTGTCATTTATTTATTTATTTATTTGTTGTTGCTTTCTTGTGATGTGCTCTTGTTACATCCAAAATGCACTCTATGTGAGATTTCACAGATTATATATATGAGTTATTAGTGTGCTTAACTTGTAGGTGTGTGTGTGTCTAGGGGCAGTTCCTGAGCTTGTTTCATTAAAGGTAGTTTCATTATGATGGATGCTTATGGCTGTCAGGCTCAGCAGGCCCATTGTATTTGTGCTGCTTCTTAAACTGAGAATGACAACACAGCCTTAGAAAACTCATGCACAAACCTATACATATGCATTCAACGGCATGCACATATAGCACATTAAATCTGTAAATGTTGGGCAATTTCAATTTTTTTTTACATATTTTACTTCTGTATGCTGCCAAGACTTGATGTTAAATGAAAGTTTCCACTCGTAGCTTTTATTAAAGATGTTAAACAGAAGTCTTGCATCATCTGTTCATGAATTGAAGCCCTTTTAGTACCCAGTTATGAATTGGACAAAGTTGCATAAGGATTGTTTTTAGTATTTGGATGAAAATTATTTACATGAAGTCCAGAACCCATAGTCATCATCAAATGCCTTGCTGAAGAATTAAAAGAACACAGCAAGGGATGCAGGCCATTCTGTCTAGTATAAGCTATCTCTGTTTTTCTGTCACCATCCATTTTTCTTTCCGTATTAGCCACCATCCTGATGTTTTACCCTGTCTGAAAACAGAATCCATCACGACTGAAGAAAGTATGATACATCAATAACCACTTGCTGAAGTTGCTGAACAAGCAAAAAACAAACTTGCAGAAATGTGGTTATCTACTGGTACTGTCACACATTTTGAAGTGTTCTAGTTCAGCAGATAAAAGAATTGAGGTGAAACCTGTGAAATTGAAAAATTCTCTGTTTAGAAGGGCAAATGTATATCTGCTAAATCATGCTGTAAACTGGGTTAAGAACTGTCCCAAATATAAAACAAAGCAAGACAAAACATTTGTCATCAGCTGGTTTTGTCTAACTGATCATATTTAAGTATTATACAGTACTTAAAAACAACACAACGCTGTCACGCTGATGGTAAAAACACAGGCCTTTAACACAGTGCCGCTGTGCCACTTTATTTTTTAACAAAACACTATGCTTTATGTATAAAGAACTGCCTATTCTACTACTTATTGAAGAAAAAGAATCCACAAAAGATTATTTTTACTTTCTTTTATTTGTTCCAGATAAATTATAAATTATTTTTTAAAAAGCAATGAAATGCATCAGATGTCTCCCATGCTTTCTTTTCTGCTGTAATTTTTTTTTTTTTTGAACATAAATTGGTCTATTGAAAATAAAATGTAGTAAGAAACACTACATTTTTTCAATAGGCCAATTTATGTTTAAGAAAACCCAACAATCAAATGATCCCATCTGAGCAAGCACTGGGCGACGGTGGGAAGGAAAAACTCCTTTGTCTTAAAAAGAAGAAACCTTCGACAGAACCAGGCTCAGATGGTGCGGCTTCTGTCAAGACCGGTTGGGGGTTAGGTAGTTAAAAAACTACTCTAACGGTACAGCACTACAGCTTTTTGGTGGAAATGGGTGGAAGGATGGGTGTTACACCTCGTTTCATTGGAGGTCTTACAGGTGGTCGGGGTGTAGATTCAGCTTTTTTACAAATAGGTGGCAGAGGGACAGGACTAGGTCGTGGAATTATAACTAGTTGGGTGGGAATAGGTTGTCTGTGAAGGTTCTCAGTCATGGGAATAGGTTGCTTTCCACTTCTGGATATAGGTGGAACACACATCCTACGAAAAGGTGGTAGGTTGTCGGTCGAGAAAGTTTCCTTTTTCGTTGGTTGTGTGACTTGAGGAGCGGGTGTCAACTTTGTCTTTTTCGGTCTAATGGGTGGCAGTGGAGTCCGCTGTAACTGTTGTTCGTCAGATGCATCTTCCCTGCCTACGTAAATGTATTTATGTTCCTCAAAAAGGGCAATGTCTTTTTCAACTTGACTCATTGCCTCTTCGAGAAACATTTTGTAATTGTATTTTTTGTGCTGTGAAGGGGAGATAGTAAAAGGGAGGGATTGATATTCAAAGTTTAGCTCATTAAACCTCCTCTTTAGGCCCTGGAGAATGTTTTGTTTCTCCTGTTCGGCCAGTGGTTTAACTGTTTCCTGTTGTTTTGTTAACCAGGCATCATTGTCCTGCTTAGCCTTTTCTTTCTCTGCCTTTCTTCTACGCAGGTAGCCTGGAGCGATTCCGTAATCGTTTTTCTGTAAATAAAAGGGGACAAGTCCAGATTTCTCAAGGAGCTGCTTGTCCCTTTTGCGTGTATCCACACAAGCAGGTTGAGCCATGACTTTCTTCATGCCTGTGTGTTCTGTTTTTTTCCTGAATGTGTGTTCAGGTTTTTCGCCTTCTGGCCTCTGTGGGCACATTTCGCGATGAGATGGGGCCTTAACTGTTCTTGGCACCATGGTCCTGTGTTCATTTTTATATTTATTTTCTAATACAATTGCTTCCCTGTATTTAGAAATATACATTTTAGGTTTGGGTGGAGGAAGAGTACTCACTCTACTTTGGGAGAAGGTTATAAGCGCTTTCATCTGAAAACACAATTCAATCGCTAGCTTAAAATCACCTGCAAGGGAATTCTACAACTGTGTGTCGAGGCACCCCTATTTATAGATTTTTATGGCCTGGCATGTGACATCATGGTGGCCTGGCATGTGACATCATGGTAGCCTGTCTTTGTTCTGTCATTTAAGCCCCACCCCCCTGGTTACTGTTGCTATTGTAACTATTATATTATGAATGCTGGTAGCTAGCATTCCACACACACACATACACTTTTTGCCAAGGTTCCAGCTGCAGTCACCAAGACATGTAAATGTATTTAGTAACCCTCTGGGGTCCAGAGTATAATTGGCCGTTTTTGACTACTTTTGATTTTACCTCTATATTTCACCTTTAAAAAAATCTTCTTCTTTTTTTTTTTTGGCACAACCTCAAATATCTGAAATTTGAGTTAATTTTTCATTTATACTATATTTGCACAATAGATCTAAATTCAGACAAAAAAAATTCAAAATCCGAGTAGAAAATACTTGTCATTTTTACTGTAAAAGCCACAAACATGTTTAAGGAATTGTTTTCATAACTTGAAATGCGAATAGAAGTTGTACATTTGTAAAAATTATGCACAAGTTTTGCAAACAACTTTATGTTCAGTATAATATATGCAGGTTTTCTTCCTGAATACTATCGTTGTTTATATTTACTGCGGGAAGAAACGGTTTTTATAAGGAAAAACACTAGAAAGCACTCAGTCCCCCTCCCAACTCCCCCAGCCTTTCCTATTGGTGAAAAAATATACCATGTGGACCAATCAAAAAATGATAGGGCAACATAGCATTTAGTTGTTTACGAAGGCGGGCAGGTGTATACATATAGTTTGAGTCTGACGGCTCTTTGTTTGCTTCTCATCTGTAAACTCTGCATACTCTCTCATGTGATTCAGTTTGTTTTGAAAAGTCTCAACAGGATCTTGAGCTTTATTGTGAAAGGTTTACGTGGAAAACAAACAAGCGTACAGCGGAACCACGCGATGGTTTTACCGTCATTGTTGCTAACGAAAACACGTAAAAACAGGCACTTGCCCGCCCATAGTGTGGTTATATTAAATATAAGAGAAAGAGAGAACTTTAAGAAATTAATATAGCCACTAAGGTGACCGTCAAAACGATGAAAAATACTGCTGTAAACAGTTTATTTTACGACATCACGAAACAAACGATAGCGTAATAGGAAACGATAGACATTGTTATATCGTCATTTGATATATATCGTTATATCGAACAGCCCTAACATACACTCTTATATTTGTACATATATTTATTCTTATAATTCTCAGATTTACCCATTCGTATATTTTGCTTGTTCTTATGTTATTGTATTTTGCACACCTCTGTTGCACACACATAAGAATTTCGCTCACATGTGCTGTACCAGTGTACCTGCACATGTTATGTGATGCGGGAAATCTCCAATTTTTTTTAATTTTTAAATTTTTTTTTGAGATTAAATAATATACCATTGTAAAGACGACACAAGAGTTCCAGAGGCTCTTCTGGGAGCCAGAGTCGACCAGAAAACGTTTCCCCGAGCTTGAGTCCTCTATGAAGAGCAGCCTTTCCTTATCGGCAGCGGTCACAGCCGCTACAGAGCGCTGGCAGGCTTGTTTCCCTGGGCCTTAAAACTGCAAAGGCGGCACGGTGCTGTCACGCTGATGGTAAAAAACACAGGCCTTTACCACAGTGCCGCTGTGCCACTTTATTTTTTAACAAAACACTATGCTTTATGTATAAAGAACTGCCTATTCTACTACTTATTGAAGAAAAAGAATCCACAAAAGATTATTTTTACTTTCTTTTATTTGTTCCAGATAAATTATAAATTATTTTTTAAAAAGCAATGAAATGCATCAGATGTCTCCCATGCTTTCTTTTCTGCTGTAATTTTTTTTTTTTTTGAACATAAATTGGTCTATTGAAAATAAAATGTAGTAAGAAACACTACATTTTTTCAATAGGCCAATTTATGTTTAAGAAAACCCAACAATCAAATGATCCCATCTGAGCAAGCACTGGGCGACGGTGGGAAGGAAAAACTCCTTTGTCTTAAAAAGAAGAAACCTTCGACAGAACCAGGCTCAGATGGTGCGGCTTCTGTCAAGACCGGTTGGGGGTTAGGTAGTTAAAAAACTACTCTAACGGTACAGCACTACAGCTTTTTGGTGGAAATGGGTGGAAGGATGGGTGTTACACCTCGTTTCATTGGAGGTCTTACAGGTGGTCGGGGTGTAGATTCAGCTTTTTTACAAATAGGTGGCAGAGGGACAGGACTAGGTCGTGGAATTATAACTAGTTGGGTGGGAATAGGTTGTCTGTGAAGGTTCTCAGTCATGGGAATAGGTTGCTTTCCACTTCTGGATATAGGTGGAACACACATCCTACGAAAAGGTGGTAGGTTGTCGGTCGAGAAAGTTTCCTTTTTCGTTGGTTGTGTGACTTGAGGAGCGGGTGTCAACTTTGTCTTTTTCGGTCTAATGGGTGGCAGTGGAGTCCGCTGTAACTGTTGTTCGTCAGATGCATCTTCCCTGCCTACGTAAATGTATTTATGTTCCTCAAAAAGGGCAATGTCTTTTTCAACTTGACTCATTGCCTCTTCGAGAAACATTTTGTAATTGTATTTTTTGTGCTGTGAAGGGGAGATAGTAAAAGGGAGGGATTGATATTCAAAGTTTAGCTCATTAAACCTCCTCTTTAGGCCCTGGAGAATGTTTTGTTTCTCCTGTTCGGCCAGTGGTTTAACTGTTTCCTGTTGTTTTGTTAACCAGGCATCATTGTCCTGCTTAGCCTTTTCTTTCTCTGCCTTTCTTCTACGCAGGTAGCCTGGAACGATTCCGTAATCGTTTTTCTGTAAATAAAAGGGGACAAGTCCAGATTTCTCAAGGAGCTGCTTGTCCCTTTTGCGTGTATCCACACAAGCAGGTTGAGCCATGACTTTCTTCATGCCTGTGTGTTCTGTTTTTTTCCTGAATGTGTGTTCAGGTTTTTCGCCTTCTGGCCTCTGTGGGCACATTTCGCGATGAGATGGGGCCTTAACTGTTCTTGGCACCATGGTCCTGTGTTCATTTTTATATTTATTTTCTAATACAATTGCTTCCCTGTATTTAGAAATATACATTTTAGGTTTGGGTGGAGGAAGAGTACTCACTCTACTTTGGGAGAAGGTTATAAGCGCTTTCATCTGAAAACACAATTCAATCGCTAGCTTAAAATCACCTGCAAGGGAATTCTACAACTGTGTGTCGAGGCACCCCTATTTATAGATTTTTATGGCCTGGCATGTGACATCATGGTGGCCTGGCATGTGACATCATGGTAGCCTGTCTTTGTTCTGTCATTTAAGCCCCACCCCCCTGGTTACTGTTGCTATTGTAACTATTATATTATGAATGCTGGTAGCTAGCATTCCACACACACACATACACTTTTTGCCAAGGTTCCAGCTGCAGTCACCAAGACATGTAAATGTATTTAGTAACCCTCTGGGGTCCAGAGTATAATTGGCCGTTTTTGACTACTTTTGATTTTACCTCTATATTTCACCTTTAAAAAAATCTTCTTCTTTTTTTTTTTTTGGCACAACCTCAAATATCTGAAATTTGAGTTAATTTTTCATTTATACTATATTTGCACAATAGATCTAAATTCAGACAAAAAAAATTCAAAATCCGAGTAGAAAATACTTGTCATTTTTACTGTAAAAGCCACAAACATGTTTAAGGAATTGTTTTCATAACTTGAAATGCGAATAGAAGTTGTACATTTGTAAAAATTATGCACAAGTTTTGCAAACAACTTTATGTTCAGTATAATATATGCAGGTTTTCTTCCTGAATACTATCGTTGTTTATATTTACTGCGGGAAGAAACGGTTTTTATAAGGAAAAACACTAGAAAGCACTCAGTCCCCCTCCCAACTCCCCCAGCCTTTCCTATTGGTGAAAAAATATACCATGTGGACCAATCAAAAAATGATAGGGCAACATAGCATTTAGTTGTTTACGAAGGCGGGCAGGTGTATACATATAGTTTGAGTCTGACGGCTCTTTGTTTGCTTCTCATCTGTAAACTCTGCATACTCTCTCATGTGATTCAGTTTGTTTTGAAAAGTCTCAACAGGATCTTGAGCTTTATTGTGAAAGGTTTACGTGGAAAACAAACAAGCGTACAGCGGAACCACGCGATGGTTTTACCGTCATTGTTGCTAACGAAAACACGTAAAAACAGGCACTTGCCCGCCCATAGTGTGGTTATATTAAATATAAGAGAAAGAGAGAACTTTAAGAAATTAATATAGCCACTAAGGTGACCGTCAAAACGATGAAAAATACTGCTGTAAACAGTTTATTTTACGACATCACGAAACAAACGATAGCGTAATAGGAAACGATAGACATTGTTATATCGTCATTTGATATATATCGTTATATCGAACAGCCCTAACATACACTCTTATATTTGTACATATATTTATTCTTATAATTCTCAGATTTACCCATTCGTATATTTTGCTTGTTCTTATGTTATTGTATTTTGCACACCTCTGTTGCACACACATAAGAATTTCGCTCACATGTGCTGTACCAGTGTACCTGCACATGTTATGTGATGCGGGAAATCTCCAATTTTTTTTAATTTTTAAATTTTTTTTTGAGATTAAATAATATACCATTGTAAAGACGACACAAGAGTTCCAGAGGCTCTTCTGGGAGCCAGAGTCGACCAGAAAACGTTTCCCCGAGCTTGAGTCCTCTATGAAGAGCAGCCTTTCCTTATCGGCAGCGGTCACAGCCGCTACAGAGCGCTGGCAGGCTTGTTTCCCTGGGCCTTAAAACTGCAAAGGCGGCACGGTGCTGTCACGCTGATGGTAAAAACACAGGCCTTTACCACAGTGCCGCTGTGCCACTTTATTTTTTAACAAAACACTATGCTTTATGTATAAAGAACTGCCTATTCTACTACTTATTGAAGAAAAAGAATCCACAAAAGATTATTTTTACTTTCTTTTATTTGTTCCAGATAAATTATAAATTATTTTTTAAAAAGCAATGAAATGCATCAGATGTCTCCCATGCTTTCTTTTCTGCTGTAATTTTTTTTTTTTTTGAACATAAATTGGTCTATTGAAAATAAAATGTAGTAAGAAACACTACATTTTTTCAATAGGCCAATTTATGTTTAAGAAAACCCAACAATCAAATGATCCCATCTGAGCAAGCACTGGGCGACGGTGGGAAGGAAAAACTCCTTTGTCTTAAAAAGAAGAAACCTTCGACAGAACCAGGCTCAGATGGTGCGGCTTCTGTCAAGACCGGTTGGGGGTTAGGTAGTTAAAAAACTACTCTAACGGTACAGCACTACAGCTTTTTGGTGGAAATGGGTGGAAGGATGGGTGTTACACCTCGTTTCATTGGAGGTCTTACAGGTGGTCGGGGTGTAGATTCAGCTTTTTTACAAATAGGTGGCAGAGGGACAGGACTAGGTCGTGGAATTATAACTAGTTGGGTGGGAATAGGTTGTCTGTGAAGGTTCTCAGTCATGGGAATAGGTTGCTTTCCACTTCTGGATATAGGTGGAACACACATCCTACGAAAAGGTGGTAGGTTGTCGGTCGAGAAAGTTTCCTTTTTCGTTGGTTGTGTGACTTGAGGAGCGGGTGTCAACTTTGTCTTTTTCGGTCTAATGGGTGGCAGTGGAGTCCGCTGTAACTGTTGTTCGTCAGATGCATCTTCCCTGCCTACGTAAATGTATTTATGTTCCTCAAAAAGGGCAATGTCTTTTTCAACTTGACTCATTGCCTCTTCGAGAAACATTTTGTAATTGTATTTTTTGTGCTGTGAAGGGGAGATAGTAAAAGGGAGGGATTGATATTCAAAGTTTAGCTCATTAAACCTCCTCTTTAGGCCCTGGAGAATGTTTTGTTTCTCCTGTTCGGCCAGTGGTTTAACTGTTTCCTGTTGTTTTGTTAACCAGGCATCATTGTCCTGCTTAGCCTTTTCTTTCTCTGCCTTTCTTCTACGCAGGTAGCCTGGAACGATTCCGTAATCGTTTTTCTGTAAATAAAAGGGGACAAGTCCAGATTTCTCAAGGAGCTGCTTGTCCCTTTTGCGTGTATCCACACAAGCAGGTTGAGCCATGACTTTCTTCATGCCTGTGTGTTCTGTTTTTTTCCTGAATGTGTGTTCAGGTTTTTCGCCTTCTGGCCTCTGTGGGCACATTTCGCGATGAGATGGGGCCTTAACTGTTCTTGGCACCATGGTCCTGTGTTCATTTTTATATTTATTTTCTAATACAATTGCTTCCCTGTATTTAGAAATATACATTTTAGGTTTGGGTGGAGGAAGAGTACTCACTCTACTTTGGGAGAAGGTTATAAGCGCTTTCATCTGAAAACACAATTCAATCGCTAGCTTAAAATCACCTGCAAGGGAATTCTACAACTGTGTGTCGAGGCACCCCTATTTATAGATTTTTATGGCCTGGCATGTGACATCATGGTGGCCTGGCATGTGACATCATGGTAGCCTGTCTTTGTTCTGTCATTTAAGCCCCACCCCCCTGGTTACTGTTGCTATTGTAACTATTATATTATGAATGCTGGTAGCTAGCATTCCACACACACACATACACTTTTTGCCAAGGTTCCAGCTGCAGTCACCAAGACATGTAAATGTATTTAGTAACCCTCTGGGGTCCAGAGTATAATTGGCCGTTTTTGACTACTTTTGATTTTACCTCTATATTTCACCTTTAAAAAAATCTTCTTCTTTTTTTTTTTTGGCACAACCTCAAATATCTGAAATTTGAGTTAATTTTTCATTTATACTATATTTGCACAATAGATCTAAATTCAGACAAAAAAAATTCAAAATCCGAGTAGAAAATACTTGTCATTTTTACTGTAAAAGCCACAAACATGTTTAAGGAATTGTTTTCATAACTTGAAATGCGAATAGAAGTTGTACATTTGTAAAAATTATGCACAAGTTTTGCAAACAACTTTATGTTCAGTATAATATATGCAGGTTTTCTTCCTGAATACTATCGTTGTTTATATTTACTGCGGGAAGAAACGGTTTTTATAAGGAAAAACACTAGAAAGCACTCAGTCCCCCTCCCAACTCCCCCAGCCTTTCCTATTGGTGAAAAAATATACCATGTGGACCAATCAAAAAATGATAGGGCAACATAGCATTTAGTTGTTTACGAAGGCGGGCAGGTGTATACATATAGTTTGAGTCTGACGGCTCTTTGTTTGCTTCTCATCTGTAAACTCTGCATACTCTCTCATGTGATTCAGTTTGTTTTGAAAAGTCTCAACAGGATCTTGAGCTTTATTGTGAAAGGTTTACGTGGAAAACAAACAAGCGTACAGCGGAACCACGCGATGGTTTTACCGTCATTGTTGCTAACGAAAACACGTAAAAACAGGCACTTGCCCGCCCATAGTGTGGTTATATTAAATATAAGAGAAAGAGAGAACTTTAAGAAATTAATATAGCCACTAAGGTGACCGTCAAAACGATGAAAAATACTGCTGTAAACAGTTTATTTTACGACATCACGAAACAAACGATAGCGTAATAGGAAACGATAGACATTGTTATATCGTCATTTGATATATATCGTTATATCGAACAGCCCTAACATACACTCTTATATTTGTACATATATTTATTCTTATAATTCTCAGATTTACCCATTCGTATATTTTGCTTGTTCTTATGTTATTGTATTTTGCACACCTCTGTTGCACACACATAAGAATTTCGCTCACATGTGCTGTACCAGTGTACCTGCACATGTTATGTGATGCGGGAAATCTCCAATTTTTTTTAATTTTTAAAATTTTTTTTGAGATTAAATAATATACCATTGTAAAGACGACACAAGAGTTCCAGAGGCTCTTCTGGGAGCCAGAGTCGACCAGAAAACGTTTCCCCGAGCTTGAGTCCTCTATGAAGAGCAGCCTTTCCTTATCGGCAGCGGTCACAGCCGCTACAGAGCGCTGGCAGGCTTGTTTCCCTGGGCCTTAAAACTGCAAAGGCGGCACGGTGCTGTCACGCTGATGGTAAAAAACACAGGCCTTTACCACAGTGCCGCTGTGCCACTTTATTTTTTAACAAAACACTATGCTTTATGTATAAAGAACTGCCTATTCTACTACTTATTGAAGAAAAAGAATCCACAAAAGATTATTTTTACTTTCTTTTATTTGTTCCAGATAAATTATAAATTATTTTTTAAAAAGCAATGAAATGCATCAGATGTCTCCCATGCTTTCTTTTCTGCTGTAATTTTTTTTTTTTTTGAACATAAATTGGTCTATTGAAAATAAAATGTAGTAAGAAACACTACATTTTTTCAATAGGCCAATTTATGTTTAAGAAAACCCAACAATCAAATGATCCCATCTGAGCAAGCACTGGGCGACGGTGGGAAGGAAAAACTCCTTTGTCTTAAAAAGAAGAAACCTTCGACAGAACCAGGCTCAGATGGTGCGGCTTCTGTCAAGACCGGTTGGGGGTTAGGTAGTTAAAAAACTACTCTAACGGTACAGCACTACAGCTTTTTGGTGGAAATGGGTGGAAGGATGGGTGTTACACCTCGTTTCATTGGAGGTCTTACAGGTGGTCGGGGTGTAGATTCAGCTTTTTTACAAATAGGTGGCAGAGGGACAGGACTAGGTCGTGGAATTATAACTAGTTGGGTGGGAATAGGTTGTCTGTGAAGGTTCTCAGTCATGGGAATAGGTTGCTTTCCACTTCTGGATATAGGTGGAACACACATCCTACGAAAAGGTGGTAGGTTGTCGGTCGAGAAAGTTTCCTTTTTCGTTGGTTGTGTGACTTGAGGAGCGGGTGTCAACTTTGTCTTTTTCGGTCTAATGGGTGGCAGTGGAGTCCGCTGTAACTGTTGTTCGTCAGATGCATCTTCCCTGCCTACGTAAATGTATTTATGTTCCTCAAAAAGGGCAATGTCTTTTTCAACTTGACTCATTGCCTCTTCGAGAAACATTTTGTAATTGTATTTTTTGTGCTGTGAAGGGGAGATAGTAAAAGGGAGGGATTGATATTCAAAGTTTAGCTCATTAAACCTCCTCTTTAGGCCCTGGAGAATGTTTTGTTTCTCCTGTTCGGCCAGTGGTTTAACTGTTTCCTGTTGTTTTGTTAACCAGGCATCATTGTCCTGCTTAGCCTTTTCTTTCTCTGCCTTTCTTCTACGCAGGTAGCCTGGAACGATTCCGTAATCGTTTTTCTGTAAATAAAAGGGGACAAGTCCAGATTTCTCAAGGAGCTGCTTGTCCCTTTTGCGTGTATCCACACAAGCAGGTTGAGCCATGACTTTCTTCATGCCTGTGTGTTCTGTTTTTTTCCTGAATGTGTGTTCAGGTTTTTCGCCTTCTGGCCTCTGTGGGCACATTTCGCGATGAGATGGGGCCTTAACTGTTCTTGGCACCATGGTCCTGTGTTCATTTTTATATTTATTTTCTAATACAATTGCTTCCCTGTATTTAGAAATATACATTTTAGGTTTGGGTGGAGGAAGAGTACTCACTCTACTTTGGGAGAAGGTTATAAGCGCTTTCATCTGAAAACACAATTCAATCGCTAGCTTAAATTCACCTGCAAGGGAATTCTACAACTGTGTGTCGAGGCACCCCTATTTATAGATTTTTATGGCCTGGCATGTGACATCATGGTGGCCTGGCATGTGACATCATGGTAGCCTGTCTTTGTTCTGTCATTTAAGCCCCACCCCCCTGGTTACTGTTGCTATTGTAACTATTATATTATGAATGCTGGTAGCTAGCATTCCACACACACACATACACTTTTTGCCAAGGTTCCAGCTGCAGTCACCAAGACATGTAAATGTATTTAGTAACCCTCTGGGGTCCAGAGTATAATTGGCCGTTTTTGACTACTTTTGATTTTACCTCTATATTTCACCTTTAAAAAAATCTTCTTCTTTTTTTTTTTTGGCACAACCTCAAATATCTGAAATTTGAGTTAATTTTTCATTTATACTATATTTGCACAATAGATCTAAATTCAGACAAAAAAAATTCAAAATCCGAGTAGAAAATACTTGTCATTTTTACTGTAAAAGCCACAAACATGTTTAAGGAATTGTTTTCATAACTTGAAATGCGAATAGAAGTTGTACATTTGTAAAAATTATGCACAAGTTTTGCAAACAACTTTATGTTCAGTATAATATATGCAGGTTTTCTTCCTGAATACTATCGTTGTTTATATTTACTGCGGGAAGAAACGGTTTTTATAAGGAAAAACACTAGAAAGCACTCAGTCCCCCTCCCAACTCCCCCAGCCTTTCCTATTGGTGAAAAAATATACCATGTGGACCAATCAAAAAATGATAGGGCAACATAGCATTTAGTTGTTTACGAAGGCGGGCAGGTGTATACATATAGTTTGAGTCTGACGGCTCTTTGTTTGCTTCTCATCTGTAAACTCTGCATACTCTCTCATGTGATTCAGTTTGTTTTGAAAAGTCTCAACAGGATCTTGAGCTTTATTGTGAAAGGTTTACGTGGAAAACAAACAAGCGTACAGCGGAACCACGCGATGGTTTTACCGTCATTGTTGCTAACGAAAACACGTAAAAACAGGCACTTGCCCGCCCATAGTGTGGTTATATTAAATATAAGAGAAAGAGAGAACTTTAAGAAATTAATATAGCCACTAAGGTGACCGTCAAAACGATGAAAAATACTGCTGTAAACAGTTTATTTTACGACATCACGAAACAAACGATAGCGTAATAGGAAACGATAGACATTGTTATATCGTCATTTGATATATATCGTTATATCGAACAGCCCTAACATACACTCTTATATTTGTACATATATTTATTCTTATAATTCTCAGATTTACCCATTCGTATATTTTGCTTGTTCTTATGTTATTGTATTTTGCACACCTCTGTTGCACACACATAAGAATTTCGCTCACATGTGCTGTACCAGTGTACCTGCACATGTTATGTGATGCGGGAAATCTCCAATTTTTTTTAATTTTTAAAAATTTTTTTGAGATTAAATAATATACCATTGTAAAGACGACACAAGAGTTCCAGAGGCTCTTCTGGGAGCCAGAGTCGACCAGAAAACGTTTCCCCGAGCTTGAGTCCTCTATGAAGAGCAGCCTTTCCTTATCGGCAGCGGTCACAGCCGCTACAGAGCGCTGGCAGGCTTGTTTCCCTGGGCCTTAAAACTGCAAAGGCGGCACGGTGCTGTCACGCTGATGGTAAAAAACACAGGCCTTTACCACAGTGCCGCTGTGCCACTTTATTTTTTAACAAAACACTATGCTTTATGTATAAAGAACTGCCTATTCTACTACTTATTGAAGAAAAAGAATCCACAAAAGATTATTTTTACTTTCTTTTATTTGTTCCAGATAAATTATAAATTATTTTTTAAAAAGCAATGAAATGCATCAGATGTCTCCCATGCTTTCTTTTCTGCTGTAATTTTTTTTTTTTTTGAACATAAATTGGTCTATTGAAAATAAAATGTAGTAAGAAACACTACATTTTTTCAATAGGCCAATTTATGTTTAAGAAAACCCAACAATCAAATGATCCCATCTGAGCAAGCACTGGGCGACGGTGGGAAGGAAAAACTCCTTTGTCTTAAAAAGAAGAAACCTTCGACAGAACCAGGCTCAGATGGTGCGGCTTCTGTCAAGACCGGTTGGGGGTTAGGTAGTTAAAAAACTACTCTAACGGTACAGCACTACAGCTTTTTGGTGGAAATGGGTGGAAGGATGGGTGTTACACCTCGTTTCATTGGAGGTCTTACAGGTGGTCGGGGTGTAGATTCAGCTTTTTTACAAATAGGTGGCAGAGGGACAGGACTAGGTCGTGGAATTATAACTAGTTGGGTGGGAATAGGTTGTCTGTGAAGGTTCTCAGTCATGGGAATAGGTTGCTTTCCACTTCTGGATATAGGTGGAACACACATCCTACGAAAAGGTGGTAGGTTGTCGGTCGAGAAAGTTTCCTTTTTCGTTGGTTGTGTGACTTGAGGAGCGGGTGTCAACTTTGTCTTTTTCGGTCTAATGGGTGGCAGTGGAGTCCGCTGTAACTGTTGTTCGTCAGATGCATCTTCCCTGCCTACGTAAATGTATTTATGTTCCTCAAAAAGGGCAATGTCTTTTTCAACTTGACTCATTGCCTCTTCGAGAAACATTTTGTAATTGTATTTTTTGTGCTGTGAAGGGGAGATAGTAAAAGGGAGGGATTGATATTCAAAGTTTAGCTCATTAAACCTCCTCTTTAGGCCCTGGAGAATGTTTTGTTTCTCCTGTTCGGCCAGTGGTTTAACTGTTTCCTGTTGTTTTGTTAACCAGGCATCATTGTCCTGCTTAGCCTTTTCTTTCTCTGCCTTTCTTCTACGCAGGTAGCCTGGAACGATTCCGTAATCGTTTTTCTGTAAATAAAAGGGGACAAGTCCAGATTTCTCAAGGAGCTGCTTGTCCCTTTTGCGTGTATCCACACAAGCAGGTTGAGCCATGACTTTCTTCATGCCTGTGTGTTCTGTTTTTTTCCTGAATGTGTGTTCAGGTTTTTCGCCTTCTGGCCTCTGTGGGCACATTTCGCGATGAGATGGGGCCTTAACTGTTCTTGGCACCATGGTCCTGTGTTCATTTTTATATTTATTTTCTAATACAATTGCTTCCCTGTATTTAGAAATATACATTTTAGGTTTGGGTGGAGGAAGAGTACTCACTCTACTTTGGGAGAAGGTTATAAGCGCTTTCATCTGAAAACACAATTCAATCGCTAGCTTAAAATCACCTGCAAGGGAATTCTACAACTGTGTGTCGAGGCACCCCTATTTATAGATTTTTATGGCCTGGCATGTGACATCATGGTGGCCTGGCATGTGACATCATGGTAGCCTGTCTTTGTTCTGTCATTTAAGCCCCACCCCCCTGGTTACTGTTGCTATTGTAACTATTATATTATGAATGCTGGTAGCTAGCATTCCACACACACACATACACTTTTTGCCAAGGTTCCAGCTGCAGTCACCAAGACATGTAAATGTATTTAGTAACCCTCTGGGGTCCAGAGTATAATTGGCCGTTTTTGACTACTTTTGATTTTACCTCTATATTTCACCTTTAAAAAAATCTTCTTCTTTTTTTTTTTTGGCACAACCTCAAATATCTGAAATTTGAGTTAATTTTTCATTTATACTATATTTGCACAATAGATCTAAATTCAGACAAAAAAAATTCAAAATCCGAGTAGAAAATACTTGTCATTTTTACTGTAAAAGCCACAAACATGTTTAAGGAATTGTTTTCATAACTTGAAATGCGAATAGAAGTTGTACATTTGTAAAAATTATGCACAAGTTTTGCAAACAACTTTATGTTCAGTATAATATATGCAGGTTTTCTTCCTGAATACTATCGTTGTTTATATTTACTGCGGGAAGAAACGGTTTTTATAAGGAAAAACACTAGAAAGCACTCAGTCCCCCTCCCAACTCCCCCAGCCTTTCCTATTGGTGAAAAAATATACCATGTGGACCAATCAAAAAATGATAGGGCAACATAGCATTTAGTTGTTTACGAAGGCGGGCAGGTGTATACATATAGTTTGAGTCTGACGGCTCTTTGTTTGCTTCTCATCTGTAAACTCTGCATACTCTCTCATGTGATTCAGTTTGTTTTGAAAAGTCTCAACAGGATCTTGAGCTTTATTGTGAAAGGTTTACGTGGAAAACAAACAAGCGTACAGCGGAACCACGCGATGGTTTTACCGTCATTGTTGCTAACGAAAACACGTAAAAACAGGCACTTGCCCGCCCATAGTGTGGTTATATTAAATATAAGAGAAAGAGAGAACTTTAAGAAATTAATATAGCCACTAAGGTGACCGTCAAAACGATGAAAAATACTGCTGTAAACAGTTTATTTTACGACATCACGAAACAAACGATAGCGTAATAGGAAACGATAGACATTGTTATATCGTCATTTGATATATATCGTTATATCGAACAGCCCTAACATACACTCTTATATTTGTACATATATTTATTCTTATAATTCTCAGATTTACCCATTCGTATATTTTGCTTGTTCTTATGTTATTGTATTTTGCACACCTCTGTTGCACACACATAAGAATTTCGCTCACATGTGCTGTACCAGTGTACCTGCACATGTTATGTGATGCGGGAAATCTCCAATTTTTTTTAATTTTTAAAATTTTTTTTGAGATTAAATAATATACCATTGTAAAGACGACACAAGAGTTCCAGAGGCTCTTCTGGGAGCCAGAGTCGACCAGAAAACGTTTCCCCGAGCTTGAGTCCTCTATGAAGAGCAGCCTTTCCTTATCGGCAGCGGTCACAGCCGCTACAGAGCGCTGGCAGGCTTGTTTCCCTGGGCCTTAAAACTGCAAAGGCGGCACGGTGCTGTCACGCTGATGGTAAAAAACACAGGCCTTTACCACAGTGCCGCTGTGCCACTTTATTTTTTAACAAAACACTATGCTTTATGTATAAAGAACTGCCTATTCTACTACTTATTGAAGAAAAAGAATCCACAAAAGATTATTTTTACTTTCTTTTATTTGTTCCAGATAAATTATAAATTATTTTTTAAAAAGCAATGAAATGCATCAGATGTCTCCCATGCTTTCTTTTCTGCTGTAATTATTATTATTTTTGAACATAAATTGGTCTATTGAAAATAAAATGTAGTAAGAAACACTACATTTTTTCAATAGGCCAATTTATGTTTAAGAAAACCCAACAATCAAATGATCCCATCTGAGCAAGCACTGGGCGACGGTGGGAAGGAAAAACTCCTTTGTCTTAAAAAGAAGAAACCTTCGACAGAACCAGGCTCAGATGGTGCGGCTTCTGTCAAGACCGGTTGGGGGTTAGGTAGTTAAAAAACTACTCTAACGGTACAGCACTACAGCTTTTTGGTGGAAATGGGTGGAAGGATGGGTGTTACACCTCGTTTCATTGGAGGTCTTACAGGTGGTCGGGGTGTAGATTCAGCTTTTTTACAAATAGGTGGCAGAGGGACAGGACTAGGTCGTGGAATTATAACTAGTTGGGTGGGAATAGGTTGTCTGTGAAGGTTCTCAGTCATGGGAATAGGTTGCTTTCCACTTCTGGATATAGGTGGAACACACATCCTACGAAAAGGTGGTAGGTTGTCGGTCGAGAAAGTTTCCTTTTTCGTTGGTTGTGTGACTTGAGGAGCGGGTGTCAACTTTGTCTTTTTCGGTCTAATGGGTGGCAGTGGAGTCCGCTGTAACTGTTGTTCGTCAGATGCATCTTCCCTGCCTACGTAAATGTATTTATGTTCCTCAAAAAGGGCAATGTCTTTTTCAACTTGACTCATTGCCTCTTCGAGAAACATTTTGTAATTGTATTTTTTGTGCTGTGAAGGGGAGATAGTAAAAGGGAGGGATTGATATTCAAAGTTTAGCTCATTAAACCTCCTCTTTAGGCCCTGGAGAATGTTTTGTTTCTCCTGTTCGGCCAGTGGTTTAACTGTTTCCTGTTGTTTTGTTAACCAGGCATCATTGTCCTGCTTAGCCTTTTCTTTCTCTGCCTTTCTTCTACGCAGGTAGCCTGGAACGATTCCGTAATCGTTTTTCTGTAAATAAAAGGGGACAAGTCCAGATTTCTCAAGGAGCTGCTTGTCCCTTTTGCGTGTATCCACACAAGCAGGTTGAGCCATGACTTTCTTCATGCCTGTGTGTTCTGTTTTTTTCCTGAATGTGTGTTCAGGTTTTTCGCCTTCTGGCCTCTGTGGGCACATTTCGCGATGAGATGGGGCCTTAACTGTTCTTGGCACCATGGTCCTGTGTTCATTTTTATATTTATTTTCTAATACAATTGCTTCCCTGTATTTAGAAATATACATTTTAGGTTTGGGTGGAGGAAGAGTACTCACTCTACTTTGGGAGAAGGTTATAAGCGCTTTCATCTGAAAACACAATTCAATCGCTAGCTTAAATTCACCTGCAAGGGAATTCTACAACTGTGTGTCGAGGCACCCCTATTTATAGATTTTTATGGCCTGGCATGTGACATCATGGTGGCCTGGCATGTGACATCATGGTAGCCTGTCTTTGTTCTGTCATTTAAGCCCCACCCCCCTGGTTACTGTTGCTATTGTAACTATTATATTATGAATGCTGGTAGCTAGCATTCCACACACACACATACACTTTTTGCCAAGGTTCCAGCTGCAGTCACCAAGACATGTAAATGTATTTAGTAACCCTCTGGGGTCCAGAGTATAATTGGCCGTTTTTGACTACTTTTGATTTTACCTCTATATTTCACCTTTAAAAAAATCTTCTTCTTTTTTTTTTTTGGCACAACCTCAAATATCTGAAATTTGAGTTAATTTTTCATTTATACTATATTTGCACAATAGATCTAAATTCAGACAAAAAAAATTCAAAATCCGAGTAGAAAATACTTGTCATTTTTACTGTAAAAGCCACAAACATGTTTAAGGAATTGTTTTCATAACTTGAAATGCGAATAGAAGTTGTACATTTGTAAAAATTATGCACAAGTTTTGCAAACAACTTTATGTTCAGTATAATATATGCAGGTTTTCTTCCTGAATACTATCGTTGTTTATATTTACTGCGGGAAGAAACGGTTTTTATAAGGAAAAACACTAGAAAGCACTCAGTCCCCCTCCCAACTCCCCCAGCCTTTCCTATTGGTGAAAAAATATACCATGTGGACCAATCAAAAAATGATAGGGCAACATAGCATTTAGTTGTTTACGAAGGCGGGCAGGTGTATACATATAGTTTGAGTCTGACGGCTCTTTGTTTGCTTCTCATCTGTAAACTCTGCATACTCTCTCATGTGATTCAGTTTGTTTTGAAAAGTCTCAACAGGATCTTGAGCTTTATTGTGAAAGGTTTACGTGGAAAACAAACAAGCGTACAGCGGAACCACGCGATGGTTTTACCGTCATTGTTGCTAACGAAAACACGTAAAAACAGGCACTTGCCCGCCCATAGTGTGGTTATATTAAATATAAGAGAAAGAGAGAACTTTAAGAAATTAATATAGCCACTAAGGTGACCGTCAAAACGATGAAAAATACTGCTGTAAACAGTTTATTTTACGACATCACGAAACAAACGATAGCGTAATAGGAAACGATAGACATTGTTATATCGTCATTTGATATATATCGTTATATCGAACAGCCCTAACATACACTCTTATATTTGTACATATATTTATTCTTATAATTCTCAGATTTACCCATTCGTATATTTTGCTTGTTCTTATGTTATTGTATTTTGCACACCTCTGTTGCACACACATAAGAATTTCGCTCACATGTGCTGTACCAGTGTACCTGCACATGTTATGTGATGCGGGAAATCTCCAATTTTTTTTAATTTTTAAAAATTTTTTTGAGATTAAATAATATACCATTGTAAAGACGACACAAGAGTTCCAGAGGCTCTTCTGGGAGCCAGAGTCGACCAGAAAACGTTTCCCCGAGCTTGAGTCCTCTATGAAGAGCAGCCTTTCCTTATCGGCAGCGGTCACAGCCGCTACAGAGCGCTGGCAGGCTTGTTTCCCTGGGCCTTAAAACTGCAAAGGCGGCACGGTGCTGTCACGCTGATGGTAAAAAACACAGGCCTTTACCACAGTGCCGCTGTGCCACTTTATTTTTTAACAAAACACTATGCTTTATGTATAAAGAACTGCCTATTCTACTACTTATTGAAGAAAAAGAATCCACAAAAGATTATTTTTACTTTCTTTTATTTGTTCCAGATAAATTATAAATTATTTTTTAAAAAGCAATGAAATGCATCAGATGTCTCCCATGCTTTCTTTTCTGCTGTAATTTTTTTTTTTTTTGAACATAAATTGGTCTATTGAAAATAAAATGTAGTAAGAAACACTACATTTTTTCAATAGGCCAATTTATGTTTAAGAAAACCCAACAATCAAATGATCCCATCTGAGCAAGCACTGGGCGACGGTGGGAAGGAAAAACTCCTTTGTCTTAAAAAGAAGAAACCTTCGACAGAACCAGGCTCAGATGGTGCGGCTTCTGTCAAGACCGGTTGGGGGTTAGGTAGTTAAAAAACTACTCTAACGGTACAGCACTACAGCTTTTTGGTGGAAATGGGTGGAAGGATGGGTGTTACACCTCGTTTCATTGGAGGTCTTACAGGTGGTCGGGGTGTAGATTCAGCTTTTTTACAAATAGGTGGCAGAGGGACAGGACTAGGTCGTGGAATTATAACTAGTTGGGTGGGAATAGGTTGTCTGTGAAGGTTCTCAGTCATGGGAATAGGTTGCTTTCCACTTCTGGATATAGGTGGAACACACATCCTACGAAAAGGTGGTAGGTTGTCGGTCGAGAAAGTTTCCTTTTTCGTTGGTTGTGTGACTTGAGGAGCGGGTGTCAACTTTGTCTTTTTCGGTCTAATGGGTGGCAGTGGAGTCCGCTGTAACTGTTGTTCGTCAGATGCATCTTCCCTGCCTACGTAAATGTATTTATGTTCCTCAAAAAGGGCAATGTCTTTTTCAACTTGACTCATTGCCTCTTCGAGAAACATTTTGTAATTGTATTTTTTGTGCTGTGAAGGGGAGATAGTAAAAGGGAGGGATTGATATTCAAAGTTTAGCTCATTAAACCTCCTCTTTAGGCCCTGGAGAATGTTTTGTTTCTCCTGTTCGGCCAGTGGTTTAACTGTTTCCTGTTGTTTTGTTAACCAGGCATCATTGTCCTGCTTAGCCTTTTCTTTCTCTGCCTTTCTTCTACGCAGGTAGCCTGGAGCGATTCCGTAATCGTTTTTCTGTAAATAAAAGGGGACAAGTCCAGATTTCTCAAGGAGCTGCTTGTCCCTTTTGCGTGTATCCACACAAGCAGGTTGAGCCATGACTTTCTTCATGCCTGTGTGTTCTGTTTTTTTCCTGAATGTGTGTTCAGGTTTTTCGCCTTCTGGCCTCTGTGGGCACATTTCGCGATGAGATGGGGCCTTAACTGTTCTTGGCACCATGGTCCTGTGTTCATTTTTATATTTATTTTCTAATACAATTGCTTCCCTGTATTTAGAAATATACATTTTAGGTTTGGGTGGAGGAAGAGTACTCACTCTACTTTGGGAGAAGGTTATAAGCGCTTTCATCTGAAAACACAATTCAATCGCTAGCTTAAAATCACCTGCAAGGGAATTCTACAACTGTGTGTCGAGGCACCCCTATTTATAGATTTTTATGGCCTGGCATGTGACATCATGGTGGCCTGGCATGTGACATCATGGTAGCCTGTCTTTGTTCTGTCATTTAAGCCCCACCCCCCTGGTTACTGTTGCTATTGTAACTATTATATTATGAATGCTGGTAGCTAGCATTCCACACACACACATACACTTTTTGCCAAGGTTCCAGCTGCAGTCACCAAGACATGTAAATGTATTTAGTAACCCTCTGGGGTCCAGAGTATAATTGGCCGTTTTTGACTACTTTTGATTTTACCTCTATATTTCACCTTTAAAAAAATCTTCTTCTTTTTTTTTTTTGGCACAACCTCAAATATCTGAAATTTGAGTTAATTTTTCATTTATACTATATTTGCACAATAGATCTAAATTCAGACAAAAAAAATTCAAAATCCGAGTAGAAAATACTTGTCATTTTTACTGTAAAAGCCACAAACATGTTTAAGGAATTGTTTTCATAACTTGAAATGCGAATAGAAGTTGTACATTTGTAAAAATTATGCACAAGTTTTGCAAACAACTTTATGTTCAGTATAATATATGCAGGTTTTCTTCCTGAATACTATCGTTGTTTATATTTACTGCGGGAAGAAACGGTTTTTATAAGGAAAAACACTAGAAAGCACTCAGTCCCCCTCCCAACTCCCCCAGCCTTTCCTATTGGTGAAAAAATATACCATGTGGACCAATCAAAAAATGATAGGGCAACATAGCATTTAGTTGTTTACGAAGGCGGGCAGGTGTATACATATAGTTTGAGTCTGACGGCTCTTTGTTTGCTTCTCATCTGTAAACTCTGCATACTCTCTCATGTGATTCAGTTTGTTTTGAAAAGTCTCAACAGGATCTTGAGCTTTATTGTGAAAGGTTTACGTGGAAAACAAACAAGCGTACAGCGGAACCACGCGATGGTTTTACCGTCATTGTTGCTAACGAAAACACGTAAAAACAGGCACTTGCCCGCCCATAGTGTGGTTATATTAAATATAAGAGAAAGAGAGAACTTTAAGAAATTAATATAGCCACTAAGGTGACCGTCAAAACGATGAAAAATACTGCTGTAAACAGTTTATTTTACGACATCACGAAACAAACGATAGCGTAATAGGAAACGATAGACATTGTTATATCGTCATTTGATATATATCGTTATATCGAACAGCCCTAACATACACTCTTATATTTGTACATATATTTATTCTTATAATTCTCAGATTTACCCATTCGTATATTTTGCTTGTTCTTATGTTATTGTATTTTGCACACCTCTGTTGCACACACATAAGAATTTCGCTCACATGTGCTGTACCAGTGTACCTGCACATGTTATGTGATGCGGGAAATCTCCAATTTTTTTTAATTTTTAAAATTTTTTTTGAGATTAAATAATATACCATTGTAAAGACGACACAAGAGTTCCAGAGGCTCTTCTGGGAGCCAGAGTCGACCAGAAAACGTTTCCCCGAGCTTGAGTCCTCTATGAAGAGCAGCCTTTCCTTATCGGCAGCGGTCACAGCCGCTACAGAGCGCTGGCAGGCTTGTTTCCCTGGGCCTTAAAACTGCAAAGGCGGCACGGTGCTGTCACGCTGATGGTAAAAAACACAGGCCTTTACCACAGTGCCGCTGTGCCACTTTATTTTTTAACAAAACACTATGCTTTATGTATAAAGAACTGCCTATTCTACTACTTATTGAAGAAAAAGAATCCACAAAAGATTATTTTTACTTTCTTTTATTTGTTCCAGATAAATTATAAATTATTTTTTAAAAAGCAATGAAATGCATCAGATGTCTCCCATGCTTTCTTTTCTGCTGTAATTATTATTATTTTTGAACATAAATTGGTCTATTGAAAATAAAATGTAGTAAGAAACACTACATTTTTTCAATAGGCCAATTTATGTTTAAGAAAACCCAACAATCAAATGATCCCATCTGAGCAAGCACTGGGCGACGGTGGGAAGGAAAAACTCCTTTGTCTTAAAAAGAAGAAACCTTCGACAGAACCAGGCTCAGATGGTGCGGCTTCTGTCAAGACCGGTTGGGGGTTAGGTAGTTAAAAAACTACTCTAACGGTACAGCACTACAGCTTTTTGGTGGAAATGGGTGGAAGGATGGGTGTTACACCTCGTTTCATTGGAGGTCTTACAGGTGGTCGGGGTGTAGATTCAGCTTTTTTACAAATAGGTGGCAGAGGGACAGGACTAGGTCGTGGAATTATAACTAGTTGGGTGGGAATAGGTTGTCTGTGAAGGTTCTCAGTCATGGGAATAGGTTGCTTTCCACTTCTGGATATAGGTGGAACACACATCCTACGAAAAGGTGGTAGGTTGTCGGTCGAGAAAGTTTCCTTTTTCGTTGGTTGTGTGACTTGAGGAGCGGGTGTCAACTTTGTCTTTTTCGGTCTAATGGGTGGCAGTGGAGTCCGCTGTAACTGTTGTTCGTCAGATGCATCTTCCCTGCCTACGTAAATGTATTTATGTTCCTCAAAAAGGGCAATGTCTTTTTCAACTTGACTCATTGCCTCTTCGAGAAACATTTTGTAATTGTATTTTTTGTGCTGTGAAGGGGAGATAGTAAAAGGGAGGGATTGATATTCAAAGTTTAGCTCATTAAACCTCCTCTTTAGGCCCTGGAGAATGTTTTGTTTCTCCTGTTCGGCCAGTGGTTTAACTGTTTCCTGTTGTTTTGTTAACCAGGCATCATTGTCCTGCTTAGCCTTTTCTTTCTCTGCCTTTCTTCTACGCAGGTAGCCTGGAACGATTCCGTAATCGTTTTTCTGTAAATAAAAGGGGACAAGTCCAGATTTCTCAAGGAGCTGCTTGTCCCTTTTGCGTGTATCCACACAAGCAGGTTGAGCCATGACTTTCTTCATGCCTGTGTGTTCTGTTTTTTTCCTGAATGTGTGTTCAGGTTTTTCGCCTTCTGGCCTCTGTGGGCACATTTCGCGATGAGATGGGGCCTTAACTGTTCTTGGCACCATGGTCCTGTGTTCATTTTTATATTTATTTTCTAATACAATTGCTTCCCTGTATTTAGAAATATACATTTTAGGTTTGGGTGGAGGAAGAGTACTCACTCTACTTTGGGAGAAGGTTATAAGCGCTTTCATCTGAAAACACAATTCAATCGCTAGCTTAAATTCACCTGCAAGGGAATTCTACAACTGTGTGTCGAGGCACCCCTATTTATAGATTTTTATGGCCTGGCATGTGACATCATGGTGGCCTGGCATGTGACATCATGGTAGCCTGTCTTTGTTCTGTCATTTAAGCCCCACCCCCCTGGTTACTGTTGCTATTGTAACTATTATATTATGAATGCTGGTAGCTAGCATTCCACACACACACATACACTTTTTGCCAAGGTTCCAGCTGCAGTCACCAAGACATGTAAATGTATTTAGTAACCCTCTGGGGTCCAGAGTATAATTGGCCGTTTTTGACTACTTTTGATTTTACCTCTATATTTCACCTTTAAAAAAATCTTCTTCTTTTTTTTTTTTGGCACAACCTCAAATATCTGAAATTTGAGTTAATTTTTCATTTATACTATATTTGCACAATAGATCTAAATTCAGACAAAAAAAATTCAAAATCCGAGTAGAAAATACTTGTCATTTTTACTGTAAAAGCCACAAACATGTTTAAGGAATTGTTTTCATAACTTGAAATGCGAATAGAAGTTGTACATTTGTAAAAATTATGCACAAGTTTTGCAAACAACTTTATGTTCAGTATAATATATGCAGGTTTTCTTCCTGAATACTATCGTTGTTTATATTTACTGCGGGAAGAAACGGTTTTTATAAGGAAAAACACTAGAAAGCACTCAGTCCCCCTCCCAACTCCCCCAGCCTTTCCTATTGGTGAAAAAATATACCATGTGGACCAATCAAAAAATGATAGGGCAACATAGCATTTAGTTGTTTACGAAGGCGGGCAGGTGTATACATATAGTTTGAGTCTGACGGCTCTTTGTTTGCTTCTCATCTGTAAACTCTGCATACTCTCTCATGTGATTCAGTTTGTTTTGAAAAGTCTCAACAGGATCTTGAGCTTTATTGTGAAAGGTTTACGTGGAAAACAAACAAGCGTACAGCGGAACCACGCGATGGTTTTACCGTCATTGTTGCTAACGAAAACACGTAAAAACAGGCACTTGCCCGCCCATAGTGTGGTTATATTAAATATAAGAGAAAGAGAGAACTTTAAGAAATTAATATAGCCACTAAGGTGACCGTCAAAACGATGAAAAATACTGCTGTAAACAGTTTATTTTACGACATCACGAAACAAACGATAGCGTAATAGGAAACGATAGACATTGTTATATCGTCATTTGATATATATCGTTATATCGAACAGCCCTAACATACACTCTTATATTTGTACATATATTTATTCTTATAATTCTCAGATTTACCCATTCGTATATTTTGCTTGTTCTTATGTTATTGTATTTTGCACACCTCTGTTGCACACACATAAGAATTTCGCTCACATGTGCTGTACCAGTGTACCTGCACATGTTATGTGATGCGGGAAATCTCCAATTTTTTTTAATTTTTAAAAATTTTTTTGAGATTAAATAATATACCATTGTAAAGACGACACAAGAGTTCCAGAGGCTCTTCTGGGAGCCAGAGTCGACCAGAAAACGTTTCCCCGAGCTTGAGTCCTCTATGAAGAGCAGCCTTTCCTTATCGGCAGCGGTCACAGCCGCTACAGAGCGCTGGCAGGCTTGTTTCCCTGGGCCTTAAAACTGCAAAGGCGGCACGGTGCTGTCACGCTGATGGTAAAAAACACAGGCCTTTACCACAGTGCCGCTGTGCCACTTTATTTTTTAACAAAACACTATGCTTTATGTATAAAGAACTGCCTATTCTACTACTTATTGAAGAAAAAGAATCCACAAAAGATTATTTTTACTTTCTTTTATTTGTTCCAGATAAATTATAAATTATTTTTTAAAAAGCAATGAAATGCATCAGATGTCTCCCATGCTTTCTTTTCTGCTGTAATTATTTTTTTTTTGAACATAAATTGGTCTATTGAAAATAAAATGTAGTAAGAAACACTACATTTTTTCAATAGGCCAATTTATGTTTAAGAAAACCCAACAATCAAATGATCCCATCTGAGCAAGCACTGGGCGACGGTGGGAAGGAAAAACTCCTTTGTCTTAAAAAGAAGAAACCTTCGACAGAACCAGGCTCAGATGGTGCGGCTTCTGTCAAGACCGGTTGGGGGTTAGGTAGTTAAAAAACTACTCTAACGGTACAGCACTACAGCTTTTTGGTGGAAATGGGTGGAAGGATGGGTGTTACACCTCGTTTCATTGGAGGTCTTACAGGTGGTCGGGGTGTAGATTCAGCTTTTTTACAAATAGGTGGCAGAGGGACAGGACTAGGTCGTGGAATTATAACTAGTTGGGTGGGAATAGGTTGTCTGTGAAGGTTCTCAGTCATGGGAATAGGTTGCTTTCCACTTCTGGATATAGGTGGAACACACATCCTACGAAAAGGTGGTAGGTTGTCGGTCGAGAAAGTTTCCTTTTTCGTTGGTTGTGTGACTTGAGGAGCGGGTGTCAACTTTGTCTTTTTCGGTCTAATGGGTGGCAGTGGAGTCCGCTGTAACTGTTGTTCGTCAGATGCATCTTCCCTGCCTACGTAAATGTATTTATGTTCCTCAAAAAGGGCAATGTCTTTTTCAACTTGACTCATTGCCTCTTCGAGAAACATTTTGTAATTGTATTTTTTGTGCTGTGAAGGGGAGATAGTAAAAGGGAGGGATTGATATTCAAAGTTTAGCTCATTAAACCTCCTCTTTAGGCCCTGGAGAATGTTTTGTTTCTCCTGTTCGGCCAGTGGTTTAACTGTTTCCTGTTGTTTTGTTAACCAGGCATCATTGTCCTGCTTAGCCTTTTCTTTCTCTGCCTTTCTTCTACGCAGGTAGCCTGGAACGATTCCGTAATCGTTTTTCTGTAAATAAAAGGGGACAAGTCCAGATTTCTCAAGGAGCTGCTTGTCCCTTTTGCGTGTATCCACACAAGCAGGTTGAGCCATGACTTTCTTCATGCCTGTGTGTTCTGTTTTTTTCCTGAATGTGTGTTCAGGTTTTTCGCCTTCTGGCCTCTGTGGGCACATTTCGCGATGAGATGGGGCCTTAACTGTTCTTGGCACCATGGTCCTGTGTTCATTTTTATATTTATTTTCTAATACAATTGCTTCCCTGTATTTAGAAATATACATTTTAGGTTTGGGTGGAGGAAGAGTACTCACTCTACTTTGGGAGAAGGTTATAAGCGCTTTCATCTGAAAACACAATTCAATCGCTAGCTTAAATTCACCTGCAAGGGAATTCTACAACTGTGTGTCGAGGCACCCCTATTTATAGATTTTTATGGCCTGGCATGTGACATCATGGTGGCCTGGCATGTGACATCATGGTAGCCTGTCTTTGTTCTGTCATTTAAGCCCCACCCCCCTGGTTACTGTTGCTATTGTAACTATTATATTATGAATGCTGGTAGCTAGCATTCCACACACACACATACACTTTTTGCCAAGGTTCCAGCTGCAGTCACCAAGACATGTAAATGTATTTAGTAACCCTCTGGGGTCCAGAGTATAATTGGCCGTTTTTGACTACTTTTGATTTTACCTCTATATTTCACCTTTAAAAAAATCTTCTTCTTTTTTTTTTTTGGCACAACCTCAAATATCTGAAATTTGAGTTAATTTTTCATTTATACTATATTTGCACAATAGATCTAAATTCAGACAAAAAAAATTCAAAATCCGAGTAGAAAATACTTGTCATTTTTACTGTAAAAGCCACAAACATGTTTAAGGAATTGTTTTCATAACTTGAAATGCGAATAGAAGTTGTACATTTGTAAAAATTATGCACAAGTTTTGCAAACAACTTTATGTTCAGTATAATATATGCAGGTTTTCTTCCTGAATACTATCGTTGTTTATATTTACTGCGGGAAGAAACGGTTTTTATAAGGAAAAACACTAGAAAGCACTCAGTCCCCCTCCCAACTCCCCCAGCCTTTCCTATTGGTGAAAAAATATACCATGTGGACCAATCAAAAAATGATAGGGCAACATAGCATTTAGTTGTTTACGAAGGCGGGCAGGTGTATACATATAGTTTGAGTCTGACGGCTCTTTGTTTGCTTCTCATCTGTAAACTCTGCATACTCTCTCATGTGATTCAGTTTGTTTTGAAAAGTCTCAACAGGATCTTGAGCTTTATTGTGAAAGGTTTACGTGGAAAACAAACAAGCGTACAGCGGAACCACGCGATGGTTTTACCGTCATTGTTGCTAACGAAAACACGTAAAAACAGGCACTTGCCCGCCCATAGTGTGGTTATATTAAATATAAGAGAAAGAGAGAACTTTAAGAAATTAATATAGCCACTAAGGTGACCGTCAAAACGATGAAAAATACTGCTGTAAACAGTTTATTTTACGACATCACGAAACAAACGATAGCGTAATAGGAAACGATAGACATTGTTATATCGTCATTTGATATATATCGTTATATCGAACAGCCCTAACATACACTCTTATATTTGTACATATATTTATTCTTATAATTCTCAGATTTACCCATTCGTATATTTTGCTTGTTCTTATGTTATTGTATTTTGCACACCTCTGTTGCACACACATAAGAATTTCGCTCACATGTGCTGTACCAGTGTACCTGCACATGTTATGTGATGCGGGAAATCTCCAATTTTTTTTAATTTTTAAAATTTTTTTTGAGATTAAATAATATACCATTGTAAAGACGACACAAGAGTTCCAGAGGCTCTTCTGGGAGCCAGAGTCGACCAGAAAACGTTTCCCCGAGCTTGAGTCCTCTATGAAGAGCAGCCTTTCCTTATCGGCAGCGGTCACAGCCGCTACAGAGCGCTGGCAGGCTTGTTTCCCTGGGCCTTAAAACTGCAAAGGCGGCACGGTGCTGTCACGCTGATGGTAAAAAACACAGGCCTTTACCACAGTGCCGCTGTGCCACTTTATTTTTTAACAAAACACTATGCTTTATGTATAAAGAACTGCCTATTCTACTACTTATTGAAGAAAAAGAATCCACAAAAGATTATTTTTACTTTCTTTTATTTGTTCCAGATAAATTATAAATTATTTTTTAAAAAGCAATGAAATGCATCAGATGTCTCCCATGCTTTCTTTTCTGCTGTAATTTTTTTTTTTTTTGAACATAAATTGGTCTATTGAAAATAAAATGTAGTAAGAAACACTACATTTTTTCAATAGGCCAATTTATGTTTAAGAAAACCCAACAATCAAATGATCCCATCTGAGCAAGCACTGGGCGACGGTGGGAAGGAAAAACTCCTTTGTCTTAAAAAGAAGAAACCTTCGACAGAACCAGGCTCAGATGGTGCGGCTTCTGTCAAGACCGGTTGGGGGTTAGGTAGTTAAAAAACTACTCTAACGGTACAGCACTACAGCTTTTTGGTGGAAATGGGTGGAAGGATGGGTGTTACACCTCGTTTCATTGGAGGTCTTACAGGTGGTCGGGGTGTAGATTCAGCTTTTTTACAAATAGGTGGCAGAGGGACAGGACTAGGTCGTGGAATTATAACTAGTTGGGTGGGAATAGGTTGTCTGTGAAGGTTCTCAGTCATGGGAATAGGTTGCTTTCCACTTCTGGATATAGGTGGAACACACATCCTACGAAAAGGTGGTAGGTTGTCGGTCGAGAAAGTTTCCTTTTTCGTTGGTTGTGTGACTTGAGGAGCGGGTGTCAACTTTGTCTTTTTCGGTCTAATGGGTGGCAGTGGAGTCCGCTGTAACTGTTGTTCGTCAGATGCATCTTCCCTGCCTACGTAAATGTATTTATGTTCCTCAAAAAGGGCAATGTCTTTTTCAACTTGACTCATTGCCTCTTCGAGAAACATTTTGTAATTGTATTTTTTGTGCTGTGAAGGGGAGATAGTAAAAGGGAGGGATTGATATTCAAAGTTTAGCTCATTAAACCTCCTCTTTAGGCCCTGGAGAATGTTTTGTTTCTCCTGTTCGGCCAGTGGTTTAACTGTTTCCTGTTGTTTTGTTAACCAGGCATCATTGTCCTGCTTAGCCTTTTCTTTCTCTGCCTTTCTTCTACGCAGGTAGCCTGGAACGATTCCGTAATCGTTTTTCTGTAAATAAAAGGGGACAAGTCCAGATTTCTCAAGGAGCTGCTTGTCCCTTTTGCGTGTATCCACACAAGCAGGTTGAGCCATGACTTTCTTCATGCCTGTGTGTTCTGTTTTTTTCCTGAATGTGTGTTCAGGTTTTTCGCCTTCTGGCCTCTGTGGGCACATTTCGCGATGAGATGGGGCCTTAACTGTTCTTGGCACCATGGTCCTGTGTTCATTTTTATATTTATTTTCTAATACAATTGCTTCCCTGTATTTAGAAATATACATTTTAGGTTTGGGTGGAGGAAGAGTACTCACTCTACTTTGGGAGAAGGTTATAAGCGCTTTCATCTGAAAACACAATTCAATCGCTAGCTTAAAATCACCTGCAAGGGAATTCTACAACTGTGTGTCGAGGCACCCCTATTTATAGATTTTTATGGCCTGGCATGTGACATCATGGTGGCCTGGCATGTGACATCATGGTAGCCTGTCTTTGTTCTGTCATTTAAGCCCCACCCCCCTGGTTACTGTTGCTATTGTAACTATTATATTATGAATGCTGGTAGCTAGCATTCCACACACACACATACACTTTTTGCCAAGGTTCCAGCTGCAGTCACCAAGACATGTAAATGTATTTAGTAACCCTCTGGGGTCCAGAGTATAATTGGCCGTTTTTGACTACTTTTGATTTTACCTCTATATTTCACCTTTAAAAAAATCTTCTTCTTTTTTTTTTTTGGCACAACCTCAAATATCTGAAATTTGAGTTAATTTTTCATTTATACTATATTTGCACAATAGATCTAAATTCAGACAAAAAAAATTCAAAATCCGAGTAGAAAATACTTGTCATTTTTACTGTAAAAGCCACAAACATGTTTAAGGAATTGTTTTCATAACTTGAAATGCGAATAGAAGTTGTACATTTGTAAAAATTATGCACAAGTTTTGCAAACAACTTTATGTTCAGTATAATATATGCAGGTTTTCTTCCTGAATACTATCGTTGTTTATATTTACTGCGGGAAGAAACGGTTTTTATAAGGAAAAACACTAGAAAGCACTCAGTCCCCCTCCCAACTCCCCCAGCCTTTCCTATTGGTGAAAAAATATACCATGTGGACCAATCAAAAAATGATAGGGCAACATAGCATTTAGTTGTTTACGAAGGCGGGCAGGTGTATACATATAGTTTGAGTCTGACGGCTCTTTGTTTGCTTCTCATCTGTAAACTCTGCATACTCTCTCATGTGATTCAGTTTGTTTTGAAAAGTCTCAACAGGATCTTGAGCTTTATTGTGAAAGGTTTACGTGGAAAACAAACAAGCGTACAGCGGAACCACGCGATGGTTTTACCGTCATTGTTGCTAACGAAAACACGTAAAAACAGGCACTTGCCCGCCCATAGTGTGGTTATATTAAATATAAGAGAAAGAGAGAACTTTAAGAAATTAATATAGCCACTAAGGTGACCGTCAAAACGATGAAAAATACTGCTGTAAACAGTTTATTTTACGACATCACGAAACAAACGATAGCGTAATAGGAAACGATAGACATTGTTATATCGTCATTTGATATATATCGTTATATCGAACAGCCCTAACATACACTCTTATATTTGTACATATATTTATTCTTATAATTCTCAGATTTACCCATTCGTATATTTTGCTTGTTCTTATGTTATTGTATTTTGCACACCTCTGTTGCACACACATAAGAATTTCGCTCACATGTGCTGTACCAGTGTACCTGCACATGTTATGTGATGCGGGAAATCTCCAATTTTTTTTAATTTTTAAAATTTTTTTTGAGATTAAATAATATACCATTGTAAAGACGACACAAGAGTTCCAGAGGCTCTTCTGGGAGCCAGAGTCGACCAGAAAACGTTTCCCCGAGCTTGAGTCCTCTATGAAGAGCAGCCTTTCCTTATCGGCAGCGGTCACAGCCGCTACAGAGCGCTGGCAGGCTTGTTTCCCTGGGCCTTAAAACTGCAAAGGCGGCACGGTGCTGTCACGCTGATGGTAAAAAACACAGGCCTTTACCACAGTGCCGCTGTGCCACTTTATTTTTTAACAAAACACTATGCTTTATGTATAAAGAACTGCCTATTCTACTACTTATTGAAGAAAAAGAATCCACAAAAGATTATTTTTACTTTCTTTTATTTGTTCCAGATAAATTATAAATTATTTTTTAAAAAGCAATGAAATGCATCAGATGTCTCCCATGCTTTCTTTTCTGCTGTAATTTTTTTTTTTTTTTGAACATAAATTGGTCTATTGAAAATAAAATGTAGTAAGAAACACTACATTTTTTCAATAGGCCAATTTATGTTTAAGAAAACCCAACAATCAAATGATCCCATCTGAGCAAGCACTGGGCGACGGTGGGAAGGAAAAACTCCTTTGTCTTAAAAAGAAGAAACCTTCGACAGAACCAGGCTCAGATGGTGCGGCTTCTGTCAAGACCGGTTGGGGGTTAGGTAGTTAAAAAACTACTCTAACGGTACAGCACTACAGCTTTTTGGTGGAAATGGGTGGAAGGATGGGTGTTACACCTCGTTTCATTGGAGGTCTTACAGGTGGTCGGGGTGTAGATTCAGCTTTTTTACAAATAGGTGGCAGAGGGACAGGACTAGGTCGTGGAATTATAACTAGTTGGGTGGGAATAGGTTGTCTGTGAAGGTTCTCAGTCATGGGAATAGGTTGCTTTCCACTTCTGGATATAGGTGGAACACACATCCTACGAAAAGGTGGTAGGTTGTCGGTCGAGAAAGTTTCCTTTTTCGTTGGTTGTGTGACTTGAGGAGCGGGTGTCAACTTTGTCTTTTTCGGTCTAATGGGTGGCAGTGGAGTCCGCTGTAACTGTTGTTCGTCAGATGCATCTTCCCTGCCTACGTAAATGTATTTATGTTCCTCAAAAAGGGCAATGTCTTTTTCAACTTGACTCATTGCCTCTTCGAGAAACATTTTGTAATTGTATTTTTTGTGCTGTGAAGGGGAGATAGTAAAAGGGAGGGATTGATATTCAAAGTTTAGCTCATTAAACCTCCTCTTTAGGCCCTGGAGAATGTTTTGTTTCTCCTGTTCGGCCAGTGGTTTAACTGTTTCCTGTTGTTTTGTTAACCAGGCATCATTGTCCTGCTTAGCCTTTTCTTTCTCTGCCTTTCTTCTACGCAGGTAGCCTGGAACGATTCCGTAATCGTTTTTCTGTAAATAAAAGGGGACAAGTCCAGATTTCTCAAGGAGCTGCTTGTCCCTTTTGCGTGTATCCACACAAGCAGGTTGAGCCATGACTTTCTTCATGCCTGTGTGTTCTGTTTTTTTCCTGAATGTGTGTTCAGGTTTTTCGCCTTCTGGCCTCTGTGGGCACATTTCGCGATGAGATGGGGCCTTAACTGTTCTTGGCACCATGGTCCTGTGTTCATTTTTATATTTATTTTCTAATACAATTGCTTCCCTGTATTTAGAAATATACATTTTAGGTTTGGGTGGAGGAAGAGTACTCACTCTACTTTGGGAGAAGGTTATAAGCGCTTTCATCTGAAAACACAATTCAATCGCTAGCTTAAATTCACCTGCAAGGGAATTCTACAACTGTGTGTCGAGGCACCCCTATTTATAGATTTTTATGGCCTGGCATGTGACATCATGGTGGCCTGGCATGTGACATCATGGTAGCCTGTCTTTGTTCTGTCATTTAAGCCCCACCCCCCTGGTTACTGTTGCTATTGTAACTATTATATTATGAATGCTGGTAGCTAGCATTCCACACACACACATACACTTTTTGCCAAGGTTCCAGCTGCAGTCACCAAGACATGTAAATGTATTTAGTAACCCTCTGGGGTCCAGAGTATAATTGGCCGTTTTTGACTACTTTTGATTTTACCTCTATATTTCACCTTTAAAAAAATCTTCTTCTTTTTTTTTTTTGGCACAACCTCAAATATCTGAAATTTGAGTTAATTTTTCATTTATACTATATTTGCACAATAGATCTAAATTCAGACAAAAAAAATTCAAAATCCGAGTAGAAAATACTTGTCATTTTTACTGTAAAAGCCACAAACATGTTTAAGGAATTGTTTTCATAACTTGAAATGCGAATAGAAGTTGTACATTTGTAAAAATTATGCACAAGTTTTGCAAACAACTTTATGTTCAGTATAATATATGCAGGTTTTCTTCCTGAATACTATCGTTGTTTATATTTACTGCGGGAAGAAACGGTTTTTATAAGGAAAAACACTAGAAAGCACTCAGTCCCCCTCCCAACTCCCCCAGCCTTTCCTATTGGTGAAAAAATATACCATGTGGACCAATCAAAAAATGATAGGGCAACATAGCATTTAGTTGTTTACGAAGGCGGGCAGGTGTATACATATAGTTTGAGTCTGACGGCTCTTTGTTTGCTTCTCATCTGTAAACTCTGCATACTCTCTCATGTGATTCAGTTTGTTTTGAAAAGTCTCAACAGGATCTTGAGCTTTATTGTGAAAGGTTTACGTGGAAAACAAACAAGCGTACAGCGGAACCACGCGATGGTTTTACCGTCATTGTTGCTAACGAAAACACGTAAAAACAGGCACTTGCCCGCCCATAGTGTGGTTATATTAAATATAAGAGAAAGAGAGAACTTTAAGAAATTAATATAGCCACTAAGGTGACCGTCAAAACGATGAAAAATACTGCTGTAAACAGTTTATTTTACGACATCACGAAACAAACGATAGCGTAATAGGAAACGATAGACATTGTTATATCGTCATTTGATATATATCGTTATATCGAACAGCCCTAACATACACTCTTATATTTGTACATATATTTATTCTTATAATTCTCAGATTTACCCATTCGTATATTTTGCTTGTTCTTATGTTATTGTATTTTGCACACCTCTGTTGCACACACATAAGAATTTCGCTCACATGTGCTGTACCAGTGTACCTGCACATGTTATGTGATGCGGGAAATCTCCAATTTTTTTTAATTTTTAAAAAATTTTTTGAGATTAAATAATATACCATTGTAAAGACGACACAAGAGTTCCAGAGGCTCTTCTGGGAGCCAGAGTCGACCAGAAAACGTTTCCCCGAGCTTGAGTCCTCTATGAAGAGCAGCCTTTCCTTATCGGCAGCGGTCACAGCCGCTACAGAGCGCTGGCAGGCTTGTTTCCCTGGGCCTTAAAACTGCAAAGGCGGCACGGTGCTGTCACGCTGATGGTAAAAAACACAGGCCTTTACCACAGTGCCGCTGTGCCACTTTATTTTTTAACAAAACACTATGCTTTATGTATAAAGAACTGCCTATTCTACTACTTATTGAAGAAAAAGAATCCACAAAAGATTATTTTTACTTTCTTTTATTTGTTCCAGATAAATTATAAATTATTTTTTAAAAAGCAATGAAATGCATCAGATGTCTCCCATGCTTTCTTTTCTGCTGTAATTTTTTTTTTTTTTGAACATAAATTGGTCTATTGAAAATAAAATGTAGTAAGAAACACTACATTTTTTCAATAGGCCAATTTATGTTTAAGAAAACCCAACAATCAAATGATCCCATCTGAGCAAGCACTGGGCGACGGTGGGAAGGAAAAACTCCTTTGTCTTAAAAAGAAGAAACCTTCGACAGAACCAGGCTCAGATGGTGCGGCTTCTGTCAAGACCGGTTGGGGGTTAGGTAGTTAAAAAACTACTCTAACGGTACAGCACTACAGCTTTTTGGTGGAAATGGGTGGAAGGATGGGTGTTACACCTCGTTTCATTGGAGGTCTTACAGGTGGTCGGGGTGTAGATTCAGCTTTTTTACAAATAGGTGGCAGAGGGACAGGACTAGGTCGTGGAATTATAACTAGTTGGGTGGGAATAGGTTGTCTGTGAAGGTTCTCAGTCATGGGAATAGGTTGCTTTCCACTTCTGGATATAGGTGGAACACACATCCTACGAAAAGGTGGTAGGTTGTCGGTCGAGAAAGTTTCCTTTTTCGTTGGTTGTGTGACTTGAGGAGCGGGTGTCAACTTTGTCTTTTTCGGTCTAATGGGTGGCAGTGGAGTCCGCTGTAACTGTTGTTCGTCAGATGCATCTTCCCTGCCTACGTAAATGTATTTATGTTCCTCAAAAAGGGCAATGTCTTTTTCAACTTGACTCATTGCCTCTTCGAGAAACATTTTGTAATTGTATTTTTTGTGCTGTGAAGGGGAGATAGTAAAAGGGAGGGATTGATATTCAAAGTTTAGCTCATTAAACCTCCTCTTTAGGCCCTGGAGAATGTTTTGTTTCTCCTGTTCGGCCAGTGGTTTAACTGTTTCCTGTTGTTTTGTTAACCAGGCATCATTGTCCTGCTTAGCCTTTTCTTTCTCTGCCTTTCTTCTACGCAGGTAGCCTGGAACGATTCCGTAATCGTTTTTCTGTAAATAAAAGGGGACAAGTCCAGATTTCTCAAGGAGCTGCTTGTCCCTTTTGCGTGTATCCACACAAGCAGGTTGAGCCATGACTTTCTTCATGCCTGTGTGTTCTGTTTTTTTCCTGAATGTGTGTTCAGGTTTTTCGCCTTCTGGCCTCTGTGGGCACATTTCGCGATGAGATGGGGCCTTAACTGTTCTTGGCACCATGGTCCTGTGTTCATTTTTATATTTATTTTCTAATACAATTGCTTCCCTGTATTTAGAAATATACATTTTAGGTTTGGGTGGAGGAAGAGTACTCACTCTACTTTGGGAGAAGGTTATAAGCGCTTTCATCTGAAAACACAATTCAATCGCTAGCTTAAATTCACCTGCAAGGGAATTCTACAACTGTGTGTCGAGGCACCCCTATTTATAGATTTTTATGGCCTGGCATGTGACATCATGGTGGCCTGGCATGTGACATCATGGTAGCCTGTCTTTGTTCTGTCATTTAAGCCCCACCCCCCTGGTTACTGTTGCTATTGTAACTATTATATTATGAATGCTGGTAGCTAGCATTCCACACACACACATACACTTTTTGCCAAGGTTCCAGCTGCAGTCACCAAGACATGTAAATGTATTTAGTAACCCTCTGGGGTCCAGAGTATAATTGGCCGTTTTTGACTACTTTTGATTTTACCTCTATATTTCACCTTTAAAAAAATCTTCTTCTTTTTTTTTTTTGGCACAACCTCAAATATCTGAAATTTGAGTTAATTTTTCATTTATACTATATTTGCACAATAGATCTAAATTCAGACAAAAAAAATTCAAAATCCGAGTAGAAAATACTTGTCATTTTTACTGTAAAAGCCACAAACATGTTTAAGGAATTGTTTTCATAACTTGAAATGCGAATAGAAGTTGTACATTTGTAAAAATTATGCACAAGTTTTGCAAACAACTTTATGTTCAGTATAATATATGCAGGTTTTCTTCCTGAATACTATCGTTGTTTATATTTACTGCGGGAAGAAACGGTTTTTATAAGGAAAAACACTAGAAAGCACTCAGTCCCCCTCCCAACTCCCCCAGCCTTTCCTATTGGTGAAAAAATATACCATGTGGACCAATCAAAAAATGATAGGGCAACATAGCATTTAGTTGTTTACGAAGGCGGGCAGGTGTATACATATAGTTTGAGTCTGACGGCTCTTTGTTTGCTTCTCATCTGTAAACTCTGCATACTCTCTCATGTGATTCAGTTTGTTTTGAAAAGTCTCAACAGGATCTTGAGCTTTATTGTGAAAGGTTTACGTGGAAAACAAACAAGCGTACAGCGGAACCACGCGATGGTTTTACCGTCATTGTTGCTAACGAAAACACGTAAAAACAGGCACTTGCCCGCCCATAGTGTGGTTATATTAAATATAAGAGAAAGAGAGAACTTTAAGAAATTAATATAGCCACTAAGGTGACCGTCAAAACGATGAAAAATACTGCTGTAAACAGTTTATTTTACGACATCACGAAACAAACGATAGCGTAATAGGAAACGATAGACATTGTTATATCGTCATTTGATATATATCGTTATATCGAACAGCCCTAACATACACTCTTATATTTGTACATATATTTATTCTTATAATTCTCAGATTTACCCATTCGTATATTTTGCTTGTTCTTATGTTATTGTATTTTGCACACCTCTGTTGCACACACATAAGAATTTCGCTCACATGTGCTGTACCAGTGTACCTGCACATGTTATGTGATGCGGGAAATCTCCAATTTTTTTTAATTTTTAAAAAATTTTTTGAGATTAAATAATATACCATTGTAAAGACGACACAAGAGTTCCAGAGGCTCTTCTGGGAGCCAGAGTCGACCAGAAAACGTTTCCCCGAGCTTGAGTCCTCTATGAAGAGCAGCCTTTCCTTATCGGCAGCGGTCACAGCCGCTACAGAGCGCTGGCAGGCTTGTTTCCCTGGGCCTTAAAACTGCAAAGGCGGCACGGTGCTGTCACGCTGATGGTAAAAAACACAGGCCTTTACCACAGTGCCGCTGTGCCACTTTATTTTTTAACAAAACACTATGCTTTATGTATAAAGAACTGCCTATTCTACTACTTATTGAAGAAAAAGAATCCACAAAAGATTATTTTTACTTTCTTTTATTTGTTCCAGATAAATTATAAATTATTTTTTAAAAAGCAATGAAATGCATCAGATGTCTCCCATGCTTTCTTTTCTGCTGTAATTTTTTTTTTTTTTGAACATAAATTGGTCTATTGAAAATAAAATGTAGTAAGAAACACTACATTTTTTCAATAGGCCAATTTATGTTTAAGAAAACCCAACAATCAAATGATCCCATCTGAGCAAGCACTGGGCGACGGTGGGAAGGAAAAACTCCTTTGTCTTAAAAAGAAGAAACCTTCGACAGAACCAGGCTCAGATGGTGCGGCTTCTGTCAAGACCGGTTGGGGGTTAGGTAGTTAAAAAACTACTCTAACGGTACAGCACTACAGCTTTTTGGTGGAAATGGGTGGAAGGATGGGTGTTACACCTCGTTTCATTGGAGGTCTTACAGGTGGTCGGGGTGTAGATTCAGCTTTTTTACAAATAGGTGGCAGAGGGACAGGACTAGGTCGTGGAATTATAACTAGTTGGGTGGGAATAGGTTGTCTGTGAAGGTTCTCAGTCATGGGAATAGGTTGCTTTCCACTTCTGGATATAGGTGGAACACACATCCTACGAAAAGGTGGTAGGTTGTCGGTCGAGAAAGTTTCCTTTTTCGTTGGTTGTGTGACTTGAGGAGCGGGTGTCAACTTTGTCTTTTTCGGTCTAATGGGTGGCAGTGGAGTCCGCTGTAACTGTTGTTCGTCAGATGCATCTTCCCTGCCTACGTAAATGTATTTATGTTCCTCAAAAAGGGCAATGTCTTTTTCAACTTGACTCATTGCCTCTTCGAGAAACATTTTGTAATTGTATTTTTTGTGCTGTGAAGGGGAGATAGTAAAAGGGAGGGATTGATATTCAAAGTTTAGCTCATTAAACCTCCTCTTTAGGCCCTGGAGAATGTTTTGTTTCTCCTGTTCGGCCAGTGGTTTAACTGTTTCCTGTTGTTTTGTTAACCAGGCATCATTGTCCTGCTTAGCCTTTTCTTTCTCTGCCTTTCTTCTACGCAGGTAGCCTGGAACGATTCCGTAATCGTTTTTCTGTAAATAAAAGGGGACAAGTCCAGATTTCTCAAGGAGCTGCTTGTCCCTTTTGCGTGTATCCACACAAGCAGGTTGAGCCATGACTTTCTTCATGCCTGTGTGTTCTGTTTTTTTCCTGAATGTGTGTTCAGGTTTTTCGCCTTCTGGCCTCTGTGGGCACATTTCGCGATGAGATGGGGCCTTAACTGTTCTTGGCACCATGGTCCTGTGTTCATTTTTATATTTATTTTCTAATACAATTGCTTCCCTGTATTTAGAAATATACATTTTAGGTTTGGGTGGAGGAAGAGTACTCACTCTACTTTGGGAGAAGGTTATAAGCGCTTTCATCTGAAAACACAATTCAATCGCTAGCTTAAATTCACCTGCAAGGGAATTCTACAACTGTGTGTCGAGGCACCCCTATTTATAGATTTTTATGGCCTGGCATGTGACATCATGGTGGCCTGGCATGTGACATCATGGTAGCCTGTCTTTGTTCTGTCATTTAAGCCCCACCCCCCTGGTTACTGTTGCTATTGTAACTATTATATTATGAATGCTGGTAGCTAGCATTCCACACACACACAAACACACATATCTTTTGCCCAGTTTCCAGCTGCAGTCACCAAGACATGTAAATGTATTTATTAATCAGCACTTTTAATTCATTTACTTTTCCAAATGGTTATTTCCTTATCAAATACATTGTTTCATCCATTTTATCTGTGATGGCATTCGCTGGTAAAATCATCTGTGGTGTCTTTGAGGGAAAAATGATGGGACAGAGCCTTTCCACTCCTGATGATGCACCAGTACAAACGCAGCAGTGCGTGGGGAAGAAGAGCCAGCAGTCAGCTACGAGTTGGAGAGAATAGACAGTCTGTCCTCTCTTTGTGAAGGACTGATAGAAAAATTTCAGCACATACACATTTGTTGACAAAAAGACAAAGAAAGGATTTTAAACTTGTCAAGTTTCTTGTCGTCATTGTCCATGTTCACATGCAGCAACACCGAAAGCAGAGCTAATCATCACCACAGAGTAGTGACTCTTTAATGTGCCCAGTGAATACATTTAGCTGTGTTTGTGGGAAGCTTGTGGGTGATCTTTTCACTGCACTCACTTTATAGTAGCTGGCCAATGGCCTTTTACTAGAACTAGTATGAATCCCCTCTGTGTCACACCCCCCACAGTCATTTTAACGGGTGAAAAGAAGCAGCTGGTAACTCCACGTGTTCCAGTGGAGATGCTTGCTTTTTGTTCCTCCAACTTAGCCAACAACGAGCTTAGCAGTGACACAAACTGCAGTCCAATGAAGTAGAAGTTTGAAAACCAGGGAAAAAAACAAAATTAAACCAAAAAGCAGGTAGTAGTTCAACCGTTCCATATTGTATAGGATAGGTTTCCGCTATTGCAGGAATGAAAAGATGCTCCATGGGACGCTTTCACAGTGCTTACTGTGAAAGTAAAGAGAATGCACCATGGACATTCCCTGTCTGAATAGATTTGTCTCAGTGATGCAACCAACCTCGCTAACCATCACTGTTCCTCTTTCTCAGGGTCTCCCAGCCTACGACACTCCTGAGGTGTTTGGGCTGCACCCAAACGCAGACATAACCTTCCAGAGTAAACTGGCTAAGGACGTACTGGATACCATCCTCAGCATTCAGCCAAAAGACAGCTCATCAGGCGGAGGAGAAACCAGAGAATCTGTAGTGTCCAGGCTGGCTGACGACATGCTGGAAAAACTGCCTCCTGACTACGTACCTTTTGAAGTAAGCCTATGTGTATTTGCTTTGCAGAGCGAAGTGTGCAAAGCAACATGTGCAATGTCACTCCACTCACCTTGTGTGCTGTGTGCTCCTTGTGGCTGGTGCAGACGGAGAGGTGGGGTGTAGTGTTTTTGACAGTAGAGTGTAAAGAAGACCAGAAATAGAAAGGAGTGTGTGTGAATGCAGCTGGATCTTGTTTTATTTTGGTGGCTGTGTCGCCGCTTTTTTTTTTTTTTTTTTGTCGCTAAGAAAAAAATGAGGTGAGAGTGTGACTTTTCTGAGGCGAGGTGCAAAGCTCATCATGGAAAACTGTCACCTCACAACTCACCCCGCGAATGCCGCTTTCACTGCTGCTTGCGTGACTGTCTCTTCACACAGCGCATAAAGGCCTCCAAAATAGGAAAAAATGTTTTTTTTTAAAAGATGTTTTAAAATGAATACAGCCTGCATGTGGAGCAGAAAGGCCCGTCAGAAATACAGAATATCTTCATTCCTATATTTGTTTCATTTTCAGTGAAGCAAACATGAATTCACCAATACTAACAACAGTAGTAGCTACGAACATGAAAAATGCAGCATAAAGCTCCACTTTAAATACAGTTTTTCCAGAGTAGATATTAAACTTTAGTGATCCCAGGTACATTTCCACATAATGAGATGGTGTGTTTTTACACATCTCTGTTGATATAATCTTTTCTGCCTTAATAAAACCAGGTGAGAGAGCATCTTCAGAAGATGGGTCCTTTCCAGCCTATGAACATCTTTCTGCGTCAGGAGGTCGATCGGATGCAGAGGATCATAGTTCTTGTCCGAAACACCTTGACAGACCTGAAGCTGGCTATTGATGGAACCATCATCATGAGTGAGAACCTGCGGGATGCCTTGGACTGCATGTACGATGCACGAATTCCTGCACGCTGGAAGAAGGTCAGTTGAGAGAATCACTGTGAGTTTATGTATGGGCTCAAATTGTGGTCATAAATATTTTGTACTTGTAAATGAGTTGTGTACTTGTAAATCAGGATTTGTATGTGTAAAAATAATTTGTGTGTGTGTAAAAAAGATTTGTATGTGTAAAAAGAATGTAGCATTTTCTGTAAATTCTGTGAATCTCGGGCAGCTCAACTTGCCTGAAGTGTTTCCAGCTGGGCACCGTGTACCTGCAGTCCAGTGTTTTAACCGATGCATGAAACTATACATTTTTAGACATAAGTTGTAACGGCCGCCGTTTTTTTTTTTTTTTTGTGAGTATTTATTACACGGCGTGCTGCGGGGAAAAGCCTGTTCTAACGTTTGAGTCTAAGGTTTATTTTTTAGCACCTGACGGCTCTTTTTTGCTTCTCATCCATAAACACTGCATACTCTTTCACATGATTCAGTTTATTTTGGAAAGTCTCAATAGGATCTTGAGCTTTATTGTGGAAAAAAAAAAAATTTTATATGTGGAAAATAAACAAGCGGACACGCGATGGTTTTACCGTCGTTGTTGCTAACGACAACGCATACAAACAGGTGCTTGTCCATCCGTAGTGTGGTTATATTAAATATAAGAGAAAGAGAGAAATTTAAGAAATGAATATAGCCACTACAGTGACCATCAAAACGATGAAAAAATATTGCTGTAAACAGTTTATTTTGCGACACCACGAAACAAACGATAGCGTAAAATGAAATTATAGACGTTTTTATATCTTCATCCGATATATATCGTTATATTGAACAGTCCTATGAAAGGTGATCATTTTATCTCCGGTGAAAGCTTCTAACAACTATTCAATACAGAGTACTAGATGGCCCAGAGGCACAAATTAATACCTCAGATCAGATTTTAGTGCTATCAGCTTTGTTATTTAGTGTCCTTGAGGTTTAGTTGTAGCACACGGGATAATTGATGCTCTTTCAAGGGACATTGTCATTATCAGACCAAACTCTAACTTGTTTGTCGTTTGGGCCGTGTTCGTGCTCCTTTTTTATTAATGTACTCATTGTTATAATTGTATACACAGCACACAAATCCATCTCAGTGATAAAGGAAATGGAAATAAGAAACTTTGTTCTGATGCCATACTAAAGCAAACAATAAAAAGCTAGGACTTTTTTTAGGGCTTTTTGGTTTTTTTAGAATTATTTAGCTGACAGTCAGGCTGCATTCACAAACACAGCATTGTTAGAATAATTCAGACTGGAATGGGATTCCTGGCTGCAATGCCGACTTCTTTTACCTGCAGTTTTATCCTTTTTCTGAATCATTTGCCTCCAGTCTATTGTGTTCTGTTGTATTTTTTTTTCCATTGTGTCAAGTCTCTTTTTTTCACTTGCCCACACCATGTTTCATAATCCATGTCTTATCTCCCCTTTTCTTCTCAGAGCCACCTGGATGACATGTTTCAGCGTTTTATTGTACTCTTTTGCTCATGTTATTGTTTGTCTGTCTCCTTGTTGTTTTCAGTCATCGTGGGCCTCCAGCACCCTGGGGTTCTGGTTCACGGAGCTGCTTGAGCGGAACCGTCAGTTCCAGGCCTGGATCTTTGAAGGGAGACCCAACTGCTTCTGGATGACAGGTTTCTTCAACCCGCAGGGCTTCCTGACAGCCATGAGACAGGTACGCACGACATCAGGCTACCTACCATTTACCCACAGCAAGGGAAAAGACCAGATGGCACGCAGAGGGAGAAGCAGGCACACAGCCACATTTACACACGCATGCAAACATGCACAGACACAAACACATACACAGGGACCTGCAAGTAGCAGTAGTTATTTTTTTACAATGCATGAAATTCATTTTGCATTCAGACAATATGCTGAATTTGTCTTTAAATCCTATCCCTGTTGTGAATTCTGCAGGCACAAGCATGGTAAATGGCAATTTTTGTATGAAATTGCCGTTCCTAGTCTTCCTCTCTGACCATTTCTATCTATTGGTGCCATTTGTGTGCTCTGATCTGGCCAATACTGGTAGATTGGCAGAAAGTGGGAATAGTTTTATGGGGGAACAACATCTGTATTATACCTGTACTTTACTCCTGCCATCTGTGGTTCCAATTTTGCATCACAAGTACATGACAGCAAATGTATGTTTAAAGTTTTCTGGAAAAGTGAGAGCAGATGGGATCTACAACTTGAAGAGATTTTGAATGTTAAATAATTTATTTAGCAAATCCAGTGATTTATCAGTTTTGAAAGGCTGTAATGTTTAATTCAATTCAATTGTATTTATATAGCTCCAAATCACAACAACAGTCACCTCAAGGTGCTTCACATTGTAAGGTAAAAACCCTACAATAATATAGAAACAAAAAAAACCAAAATCAGACAACCCATCTTTGAGAAAACAATTGGTGACAGTGGGGAGACAAAACTCCCTTTTAACAAGAAGACACCTCCAGCAGAACCAGGCTCAGGGAGGGGAAACAGGACAGGAGCAATACAACAAATATTTAAAGAGCTCATGTATATGAAGATAATTGAGTGCAGGCTCAAGCTTGTATCATTGCTCTTGTAATGATACAAGCCACGATTGGGGCGATCGTGGCTCAAGAGTTGGGTGTTCGCCTTGTAATCGGAAGGTTGCCGGTTCGAGCCCCGGCTTGGACAGTCTCGGTCGTTGTGTCCTTGGGCAAGACACTTCACCTGTTGCCTACTGGTGGTGGTCAGAGGGCCCGGTGGCGCCAGTGTCCGGCAGCCTCGCCTCTGTCAGTGCGCCCCAGGGTGGCTGTGGCTACAATGTAGCTTGCCATCACCAGTGTGTGAATGTGTGTGTGAATGGGTGGATGACTGGATATGTAAAGCGCTTTGGGGTCCTTAGGGACTAGTAAAAGCACTATATAAATACAGGCCATTTACCATTGTAAGGTAAACAATTCCTCCATGCTACTGAACTTTTATCTTGGGGGTTTGAATCTAATAGTTTGCTGAACATATACTTTGATTGGTGGCTTAAATCAGTGTGTTTTTAACTGAATTTGGTGGTAAACAGGAGTCGTATTACATACAGTAACAGTGAAAATGAACTGAAGTGTAGACCTGAGAGTTGCAGTATGCACTGAGTAAAGGATTCTACTTCCAAGTGAATATTTTGAAGAGCCTGGATCTTTCACCCGGATAAAGGAAATATTGAGGATGTAGATTTCTGTATTTTACTAAGAAGAGATTTGTTTGACTACTGATAGATACCAAATATAGCCCTCAGTCCTACCACTGAGCGTCTCAGGAGATGTACTTTTATTATCCCACAGGCATCACAAACTACCTACATTGTTCTCTGATTCTGTGTAATGTGCCTGAAGTTGCTAGCTTGTTTTATCTGAGATGGGTATGTGCCTGCCTTTGTCATTTGTTATCAGTCTCTGTCTCTCCCAAGTTTGCCCACTAAGGATTTCTTCTTTTAAACTTGAAAATGAGAATAAAATGACTGAGGCCATAAAATACTCACATTTCACTTAATTTGTCATACTGGAGTTATTTTTTTTTCCTTTTGCAACATCATCTCACAAAACAACTCTTGTGATGGAGTTCACTTATCTCCCAGTAGTGTATTTTGGTGTTCCTATTGTTACAGACCTTTTATCAAAATTGATTTTCATGTGGGAAAACCATTTCAAAATGTCACTTCTGTCATTTATGTGCCATTCACATGTACTCGCAGGAGATCACTCGGGCGAACAAGGGTTGGGCCCTGGACCGCATGGTGCTGTGCAACGAGGTGACGAAGTGGATGAAGGATGACATCAACCAGCCGCCCACAGAGGGAGTGTACGTCTATGGTCTTTACCTGGAGGGAGCTGGCTGGGACCGCCGCAACTGCAAACTTATTGACTCCAAACCCAAAGTTCTCTTTGAGATGATGCCAGTGATCAGGATGTATGCTGAGAATAATGGTGAGTTATATTATTTAGGAACAGTGTGGAGGGGAAATAAAAAAAACAAATCTTTTGGTGGAGCAGCTTTATATCCTACCTGTCTTCTCAATGTTTGCATCCCACACAGTCACTCCTTGGATGTAACATTTAAATGTCAAGCAGAATAAGTGTTATTTATTTTGTCTGGGAATAGATTACCAGCAGTATGTGGCACAGTGTTTGTTCTGGATAAGGCCAACGTATATTCAGACAGACACAGACCCCCATGGATGCCTGCGAGCAAGGCTTCCTGGGAAATGAACTAATGATCCAATGATACGCATAATGCAGTTTGTTTACACCACGTCCCCTCCCAGCATTTCCCATACGAAGGCAGCCTGCTACGTTTGAGTGTGTCAGTGCAAAGGAGACTGCTAAAGGGATGCTTCAGTAGACAAGTGCTTGGTGTGTGTGCCGTGCACGTGTGTAGGCATGAGGTACAAGAGGTTGGAAAGCTGCTCTACTTAATTTTCACTCATGCAAAGGGATTAGTTCCATCCTTGTCCACATACAGTGTCATTTGTAAAGACACAACAAGCCTGTTTGTTTGCTCTGAGAAAATTATTTTTAGTTTTTTCCCTGCTGATGCATGAGCAAGGAGCACTGCTGTTGCTATTCTACTGGCAGACTAACAGCAAAACAAGCAGCAGACTGGCTAAAGAACTATAAAATGGTGCTGAGGGAGTACTGGGTAATAAGCGTGCTCTCCTAATTCGAGCTGATTCCTAACTACATAAAAACAGATGTTTCTTTTGAGCACAGCTGGGTGTCCCAGTGGCATCTCTGCACTGATGTAAATATTTCATTGAATTGAAATGATTCTAGTTAGAAACACAATTAAGGCACAGTTTGGCAGCTGCTGCTCTCTCTCATTAGTTTTCATGAAAAATGCCATTTTTGATTTTTCTCTTTCCACTTTCTGCAGCAAATGCCGTGTTTCTTTTCTGTGTTGCAGGTGTAAAAGACTCCCGCCTCTATTCCTGTCCAATCTACAAGAAGCCCACCAGGACAGATGTAAACTACATCGCAGCTGTAGACCTGAAAACCTCCCTTCCTCCAGAATACTGGATCCTGCGTGGAGTGGCGCTCCTTTGTGACGTCAAATGACTGTTTCATATTGAACACTGACACATACAGCCATTATTCATTTTCCCTCAGTTATAGGGATGGTTAAGTGTGCAGGATTAAAAAGCTCTCATCAAGGTTAAATCTATTTTTAGCATCATTTCTGTATTAGGGAAATATGCAGCTCCATAGTAAAGGAACAAACAAAGTGACTAACAAATTTTTACAGTCAGTGTCAGGAATTGTGGATAGATACTGGGTGTTTCTGTGCAGTCAGGCCAAGGTCAGACCCAGAATTAGCACGTTCAAAAACATCATGTCAGTGTTTTTTGTTTTTGCTTGAGGTCAACAGAAGCATAGACGTCTGTAGTGTGGCTGCTAAAGGTCCTGTGTAAATGTTCGAATACTCTGGTATGAAGCCCCCTGTCTCTTTGGGTTTCCTCTTTTCATTCAGACTAGTTGGACCAAAATGATCTGTTTTTGAAATAATTTACACCCTAAAGTCCAGACATATCGTAGCCATCTGCATGCTCACCCAGTGTCAAGTCTGTACAGTATTCTAAAGGTAAACCAAAGACCTTTATTCTAGTTATGATGTATGTATTATAGTGACATCGTCAGCTCATTTGATTACTCACACAGTCCAGTTTCATTTGACGAATAATATCAGTTCAGCACGTACTGTACGGCTTTTCATTACAAATCCTGACATGTTAATGAACTGAGCTTGTCATATTCGAAGAATCCTGAGGGTAAATAAAGGCACTGTAGCACTGAAATACATAGAAATTTTAATTAAGTTTTTACAAAAAACAACTTGCATCATCAAAACATCAAAACACTTTTTTGGTAGTATTTTCTTTTCTTACAAAACCACCATATCATATGTGATCTAAAGCTACCCTGTACACAGGTCAGGCATGGATTTCCCAAGAAAGTCTTAAATGTTTGTAGTTTTTTAATTGAACCTGTTTTGTAAATCTTTGTGGCTCACCGGGGCCAGGTGCATATAAAACTGTGTACCCACAAACAAAAGTCTGCAGTCTTTCTGTCAGGGTCGCAATATAAAGTGCATGCTAAGATAAAACATTTTATAGCACAGTTTGTAGAGTCACCAAATGTGTCATGTTATGTGTGTCTGGATGCCATTTTAACCTTTGTCCCGCCTTCCCACATTCAAATTAGCTTTTATTTACAAAAAAGAGAGATGAGCTCATGTGCAGATGCAAACTGGATCCAAAGATGAAATAACAGTTTAACACTTTAACATTGAAGGAATTTACTTTAGTGCAGGACCTTAGAGAAGCTTTAATGTATGCTGTTTATTTTAACTTAAAGGCTGGGTAAACTGTATTTAAATAACAATCCGTCACATGAATTCAGTTTAGGCTTACAGTGCCAAATCACAACAACAAGGTGCTTTCTACTGTAACATACAGACCTTACAGTTAATCTGGATGAATGATGGCAAAATTGTAACCTTCATAATGTGTGTTTGTCACGGTTTTTTGGTCATTTTAACTCACACTGAATCAGACTACATATTTAACTGCTGAAAATAACATTACGAAGTCACCGTTGAGGATTTTTTTCCTAATTAGATCATCCAAGAAAACTTGGAAGAAAAAGACGCATGATTTTACAGAAAGGTTTATCATTCATGTTTTCATTTTAATCTCTTATTTATTCTGCTTGTGGCTCTAAAAAAACCAAAAAACAAAAAAAAAAAAAAAAAACCACCCCCAACTATGTACACCTGTTTTTAAGTGTGCAAAGGGTGTCCATTGTTACGGCACATCCTGTTATAAATTGCATGAAAGCAATGTGTTTGTACACATCTCAAGTCATTTATGCAACTGGCCCCAGATTTTCCATTTTCAGCAAGCACTGACAAATCTGATCAATGTCATAATCACGTCAGTCAATGCAGCCAAGGAGAAACTGGAAAGACTGTTTTGGAAAACACCGCCCTGCATGAATATCAGAATATATTCATAGATTCTACTTTTCATTTGTTTTTCCTATTATAGTCCTAGACTGTTTGTAAAATACATCTAAGACTTGGTGCTTCTAACAAGGTCGATGGACTTATGTACACATGGTACACCTTGTTTTCTGGCTGGTTTTTTTCTTCTTCTTAACAAGACACATTTTACCTTTGCAACAGTGGCTGTGACATTTTCACTTGTATTGGTTTGACCTTTGCTTTCATTTTAATATCAGATTTTTCATTTCTGGCCTTTTGTGTTACCCTAGGACTTTGCTTGAGTTCGGGAAGCAGGTAAAAGTTAGTGGTTAATTCATACCCTCTGTTATCTTTGGGGCGCCAAAGTCTTTATAAGACTCTGCTGAAAATTGTTGCCATGCAGTTATTCTTCTGCATTCATATGGTGCTGAAATAACACAAACAACGAGTTCCCAAACGGAGAACGCACATAAATCCCCTTCAAGTGAGAACAGCAGCTCAACAAATCCAGCCAAAACTGTGACGTAGTTGTTGGCGTCTGTACACAAAAAAAATGGTAGAACAATGAAAATGTTTGGTGCCAAGAGTTGGTAAATGGTGCAATTAAAGCAGATAAAAGTACAAAGACAAGAAACTGTCTTCCTAACTCTGGAAATGCTGCCATGTTAGGGGCATGCAGAGTCAAAAGTTATTTGGCATCCAAACTGTATCCTGTAGGGTGAGATAGGTTTTGATGCACCTTGCTGATAAGGGGTTTCTATGATAAAGCAACTACCACAAGCCTGCCAGAACTGAGGCAGAATATTAATTCAGCCCATTGGAGATTTTCACTCTCATTGAACTTGTACATTATTACATCAGACTGACTTGTGCAACTGTGTTTTTTCCAGCTCCCACATTCACATTACAGTATATTTTTAGGTGTTACTGCCTATCTCCTGTACATGCTACACTTACAGTTACATAAGTGACAAAATGTATACTACAGCTGTGGCATAGGTAATTTGTAACGCAACAGTAAATCCGATTTTACCTCCTTGTAGATCAGGTCCCTTTATGCCCCACACTTTATAAAAGCAGCACTGAGAAATTCAAACCTCTTCAATCTGAAACAAAAGTCTTCGTGCCTGTGTAAATCAGGCTCAGGGCATTACGTTCCCCTGTGACAGGGACCGAGTCATCTCCGTGTGCACAAAGAAGGTCCTAAGCTCTCCTTTGCCCTTGACATTGATGATGCCTCTACAAGAGCACATGTACCCCAAGGTTAGAAGGATGTCACTCGTCTCCTCCGTCACCTGCAGGGAGAACCAGATGGGTGATGACCATTTTGCTCATCTTACATGACTGAATTAAATTCCTACAGGCAAAAATACTCAGCTGTCCACGGGAAAATTCTGCTGACCATTAACTCATCAGTAAACGGTTCTTCTTCGATGCAGTGCTTCATTAAAATCCACTGACAGCAGGATTGCGGTTGGATACCTCTTGTTTAAAGTCTAACATTTACGTTCATTTTTAGCCCTAACAGCAAAATGTGTGAGTCAAGCAGAGTTGCCAACACTGGTGCATATTTGGATTCGGTCGTTAATAGATGAATTAAACAAAAACATAAAAATTCAATGTGTAAGTTAAAGCGAGAGAGTACTCCCAAAGCACAAAGATGAAATACTGTGTGAACAACAAGCAAACAACATTGAAAGCCTGGGAATTTTACCATGAGTAAAAGTGACATTCTGGTAGGCAATATCAATGCTACTTTAAAAGAAATTGTCTTATTTCTGCCTTCTATCTGTCTTAAAATATCAACCGGAAATCATGGAATGCAATTGCGAGCCCTGTAGTTGTGCCGCACTGCACAGCAGATGGCTCTATCAAATGTGTACAGGCCGCGAAATGTAATACAGCCCTCTGAAGACTGAATGATTGCCACAGCCACATGCCATGCAGCAGCTGAAAAACCATTCTGTCTTATCAGTGCTCAGACATGACATAAGATAGGATTTGACGATGCCATGTGATGTCAAGAAGATGAGATGTCCTTGCTGTAATAAATGGCACATAAGAAAGAAGAGTTTTATCTTTTTAAGCATCCGTATTGCCATTTAAATGTCTGCAGTATGAAGGAGGAGGTCTGCTGGTCCTTTGAAAGAAACTATCAGAATAAAATACCAGCTGATGTTTGACAGCTGTCTTAACATTTAGTATTGCAGTGAATAGGCAGGGTAAGTGGGGGTTTTTTTAATTTTATTTATGTCTTTAATTTAGTGTGTGAATGTGTGTGTGAATGGGTGGATGACTGAATGTAGTGTAAAGCGCTTTGGGGTCCTATGGACTAGAAAAGTGCTATACAAATGCAGGCCATTTACCATTTACCATTAAACTCAAACGTTCCCCAAATCATTTACCTGTATTTTCCCCAGGACTCCGGTGCTGTCCATTCTGCTGGCTACATTCACAGTGTTTCCCCAGATATCATACTGGGGTTTCTGGGCCCCAATGACTCCAGCTATCACTGGACCATGGTTAATACCTGACAAAGGAAACATTTTAGTAAACCTTTCAGACAGTGTCCCTATTGCTGCCATTCATTTGGAATTACCTTATTATTTTATAGTTACAAATATAAACTGCTTTTTTAGATTTCCTACTTGTTGAAAATGTATCAAAATCAAATGTTGATGCCACTGATTAACTATTGAGTGCTGCTCAAAGCCGACTTGAGCAGGAACCCTACTGCTTTGAGAACGAACAAAGCTTTTCACAAGATTTCATCAGAACATGAAACAGAGGGCGAGCTAAATGCAGCTCAACTCTTAATCCCCAGCAGTCTGGAGGCTGTTCGCAGCACTGAGATGACACTGGGCCTCTCTTTGACTGAGCTTCTGACTCAGTCTCCAGATTGTTGGAAATTGCAATCTGCTCAAGTGTGCAGGAGGCGCATACAGTCTCACAGCTACTGGTTCGGTCCAGTCCCAGTGGGTGAGGGTGTGTACGGCTCTCTCATGGAGCATTTTCAGCCCCATCTGGAAGCAGCAGGGATGTACAGTCACTCACGCACACTGCTGAGTTAATGGTGCATCCCATGCTGAGATCTTAAGACACAGGTTGAAGGTATCGAACTCTGACTCTTATTGCACAGAGGGAGCTGGAGTATGCCTTCCTGCTGTTCTACCTCTTATTTTAGTCTTACTGCATAAATAAGCGTTAGTCTTGTTTTTTTCAGACATCTGTGCACTCTACATCTTACAGGAACTCTACACAAACAAGGGATGCATAGAGGCTCCATGACAGTGCAATTTTGGATGTATTGCAGTCAAGCTGATTCCTGCTTTTCATACAAAACTCTAGAAGTGGGATTCCAGAAAATATCATAACGAGAAGGCGGCAACAAGGAATGAAACTCCCACTGCAGTGATAGTATCTTGTTACATCATGTCATTTACCTGAAACGAGCTGTGGAATTTAATTAATCAGTTTAAACCACTCATTTTCAATTCTCATGTGAGGTCAGTACACTTAAATATGTGAACGATTACAGTGTAGTCCTGTATATATAAAATATTATATACATTACTTTGTATTTAATTTCAGCTTCTCTGCATAACTCACCAACTCTGAGTTTGAAGTCATTGAACGAGTGTTTGTTGATAAGATCCAGTTTTCCCATCAAGGCAAATGCAAACTCTACCATGGTCCCTATGTGCATATACTGCCTGTCATGTTCCTGGGAAACATAAAAAAGCACAACTAGAAACACATTAGGTTCTTGCATAATGTGCATACGGCAGTCACACAAAAATGATGATGTCTTTGTAATGGGCCTACCTGTGATGTGTATTCAGGCCCTGGCGATGTGTTCAGCCCAGTAGCAGCCATATAAGTGCTGCCAATGGTCTTGATCTTTTCCACACCGCTGAACTTCGGTTTGGAAAGCAACTACACATGGAAATACAAACACAGCTCAACTGAATAAAACCCAAATTTATAGCAGCACAGACAATAAAACCTAATTGTATGAATCTGTAAAAAGCAATGCTCTTCACTGAGTCAAGCAGTGCAATGGTATCACGGTTTCTGTCTGTTTTTGTGGTGATCTGGGTATTTACCTCATCAAAGTCAGCAATGATTTCGTTGAGGAGCCTGAGGCACTCTAATCCTTCTTTGTTGACGTCAGACTCAGTGTAGAACTCTTTAAAGTCTGGGATAGAGGCAAACATGACACACACCAGGTCGTAGGACTGGTGGTACAGATCCTGCATGACAAAGAGAAGCAGAAGACAGAGTGGAGTCGTTAGCTTGTGCAGGTGCAAAACAATGCTGTAAAATTTGTTATGAAACTGATAAATTACAGATGAAGAGATTTTGAAAGACAAATATGGGATCTGCACCGCATATTGGGGGGTTTCTGTGTTTTATTCAGACCTAAAAAAAACTTCACAAGTAAAAATCAATCACTGGGCAGCACATGAAACATAATTGACAAATTAAAGGAGGCAAATCACCCAAACCACCATCCAAAAAAACAACAAACAGTTGCTTTAAATCTCATTAGAGCATCTTGTTCTTGGACCCTGTTCAAGAACAGAAATGAAGTCAACTGCTGACTCGTCACTCAGGATTTCTGCAGCAGATGCTGCTCTCCTGTTTAATCTTACATGACCTCCAGGATGCCACATTCTCTGAACTCCCTCAGATCTAAAACTTCAGGGGATGTAACAGGATTTACAGCGATGAATGAGTCATGCGAGGCATCATACTGTCACACTACAAAACAAGTGTCAGGTTCATTTAAAGTTTGCACTTTCAAAATAAAAATCTGAGCTTTAGCCCTTATTATTTTAATAAACAACCAATGAATATTTCAGTTTAAATTAATCACACATTTTAAAACAGTGTATTCAATATTTTGCATTTGACAATTGTGTCTTGATATCCTGAATTAAACATCCTTCTTTTCTGATGCATCAGCGAATGAACGCAAAAGAACTTTGCACATAAACAAGCACTTTGAAGTCCTCTGTGTAATTCTACATTCATTAGTCCTGTAGCTATTGTGAAAATAAAATCTGGATAATGTTACATTTACATTAGTTATTATTATAAAAAACACCACAGATTATAAATTCCTACCTCATTCTTCCAGTTACGGGCCAGGAAGTGCTCTGCGACATGCGCGGGCAGGACATTCTCCAGCAAAACGCGGTTGAGGTTCTCCATGGTTTCAATCTCCTCACACTCCTTCTTGAACTTGTTCTTCCAGAGAAAGTCTAACCTACAGTAATATTCATTCTGTTACAAGAGGACACAGAGGTAAAGAGACTGAAGGTATAGCTGTACAGCTTTCTTCCAAGAAGTCACAGAGAAAAACAGAAACAGCCACAAAAATGGACACCAACAAGCCTTAGGACATGAAATGTACAAAAATGCAAGAATTTAGGCACATTTACAAAAACCTCATACAGTATGACTTTTGGTCAAGGCAGACAAGACTGACCCAGTGATTTTTGCAGCTTTGCTTAAATGATGTAGTTACTTCACCAGTGTAATAACAAGGCCTTCTTCAGAGCCCAAGATCAGGAAGGACAAGTGGAATAAAATGTTCCAGGATCAGGTAGAATTAAAGGCTCTGATGGGATTGATTATTTTTTTTCCTTTTCTTCAGCACTCACACCTCAGGTAGTCTGTGATGGCAACTCTAGTCAATCCTGTTTAATTGTCATATGCAGTGAACTGATCTGGTAAATAAAAATGACCAACCAAGGAAAAACGTGCTCGCAGGACGGGACAATTATGATCAAGCACTGCAGATGACCGGATTGGACAGCACAGATATTAATCAGAATCAGAATCCTTTATTGATCCCTGGGGGAAATTATTTTTTGTTACAGTGCTCCATTATAAACCAACATTAAGACAAGACAGACAATATGCTAACTAAGAATAGTACAATATATACATATATATACATACATACATACATACATAAGTCACTTATAAATAAATATTTGGAAAAGAAACATGTGTAGTTGTAGCAGCAAACAGTGTGTTACCACATGTTACCACATGTTACAGCCAGCAACAAAAATAGAGGCAGTAATTTAAAAACTGTGTGTACACAAATCAGAAGCGCATGTAACACTTTAGATATTAATAAATAGAATTTATTATTTATGGTGCAGATATAATTACACCTTATGGTAGAGACAACTACTTCAGTAATTTGTATTCTTCAAATACATTTAACTCTCTCTGAAAAGCGCATTTAGCTAAAGGGACGACCATGTGGAAACTGATGCAGTACTACAGAATCCCGCAGAAGCTCATCAACATCATCCAACAGCTTTATGAAGACTCGTCCTGCCGGATCATCCACAATGGAAAAATGACCAACCCCTGCGCAGTGAAAACTGGACTGAGGCAAGGCTGCATGCTGTCACCAACAATCTTCCTGATCGTCATGGGCTGGATCATGAGAAGAACCACAGAGAGCAGCAACACCGGCATCCAGTGGACCCTCACCAAACAGCTGGAGGACCTGGATTTTGCAGACGATATCAGCCTTCTGTCCCATAAGCAGCAACATGCACAGTCCAAGCTTACACGGCTCGCTGAGGAGGCAGAAAAGACCGGCCTGAAGATCAATGTCAGAAAAACGGAGGTGATGCGGTTGAACAACCGACAAGAACATCCACTGCAGCTACAGGGACAAGACTTGGTGGAAACCAACCGCTTTGTCTACCTAGAAAGCATAGTCAACAGTGATGGCGGCACAGATGAAGACGTTAGGAGCCGGATCAACAAAGCAAGGCTTGCATTCAACACCCTGCGACCCATCTGGAACTCCAAAGCCTTATCTCAGCGCAGCAAGATCTGCATCTTCAACAGAAACGTGAAAGCAGTCCTCCTGTATGGGTCCGAGACGTGGCGAGTGACCAACACCACTACCAGCAAGATACAGATTTTCATCAACAAGTGCTTGCAACACATCGTCAACATCAGATGGCCTGAGAAGATCTCAAACACAGACCTGTGGAAGGGAACCAGCCAGAACCCAGTTGATCAAGACATCAAGAAGAGAAAATGGGGCTGGATAGGCCACATACTTCGAAAACCACTAGACAACGTCACAAGGCAAGCACTGGACTGGAACCTTCAAGGGAAAAGGAGAGTGGGGAGACCCAAACAGACATGGAGAAGATCTGTCGAGAGCGAAGTGAAGGGCGCCGGAAAGACGTGGACCCAGCTGAAGAGAACGGTCCAGAACAGAGTCCGTTGGCGTGGTGTTGTTGCGGCCACCAACAGGAGTCTACAGGAAAATTGATTAAGTGTCAGTATCCAGTTCTGTCGTAGCTTTTCAGGACATCCACAGCATCCACAGTGAAAACCATTTCCAGCAGCCTTGCTGACAGTACACAGTAGAGCCCAGGTGATCAGCTCCATCCCATTTAAAAATGAAACAGCAATATTCCTTTGACCATGCCTACTCTCCCTGAGTGACAAAATCCTGAATGTGACACTATTCTAACCTATGCAAAGTAATATACTTTATTTATGATATACTGTGTACATGTATAACAAAAAAAAGAATCTGCATTTCTTACGCAAAATACTGGTGAAAAAACACTCTTTAGACGCTTTTAGCATCAAGGTCTCGGTGGTCAATAGGAAGTAATGATGTAGCTGTTTATTTGTTCATCTTAAACATAACCTGCTCCATTGCACTTTAAGTGTATAGGTTACCTCCCTAAGCAAAAAATCCTTCGTCATATAGTACAGGCCTCGGGCTGTACAAATACGATGCTCCAATTCTAGTACGAACAATTCAGCAGAACCCCCAAACAAGTCAGAAGAACATGTTACTCTCCAGCCTCTGGTTTCTCTCTCACTACTAAATCTCAAATTACATCTGAGTAACAGCAGACTTGCTGATGTAAATCGCTGCCCCTGAGTGACTGAGGGAGGTTACACAAATTGGTCTAAAGATGCCTCTCTTTCAGTGTGTCACAGCAGCCAAAAAGCTTAACCATTTCTACCAAGTTCACTGATTGATTTTCACTTAGAAGATAAATGAGAGCCACTGTTTTTTCCTCACAAAGCTCTGAGATAATAAAGAGATACAGAGAGAGAGGCAGAACCAGCAGCATCAGAGCTACAAATTTGTCTGCATTTATAATCATCCAAAGCATCGCCGTTGTGACATATAAGAAATGAGTCACGTAAAACATTAGTGGCATTAAAATGTGTTAATCTATGAGAGACCATTAAGGGTCAAAGAATCTAAAGGAAGGTAGGTAAAAGATAAGGCTAAAGCTTAGCAATGCTCTCAACATGCTTCAAAAGACTAAGCTAGCAGCTGGTAAGAACACATCACATGGGAAAATTTCTAAATCAGAGGATTTTTTTTGGTTTTTTACATTTTGCAAATACAGTAAAAATAACTTTCCATCAACATCCAAAACCCGCAGCTAAAAAGAATGGAAAAAGTCCAATGATGGTGTAATAATGGCACACAGACGAAAACTACTTTTCTTTTAGCGATAAACTGTGCAGCAGGAGACCGATGACAACGCCATTCAGACTATTACAGCTTAGACTTACCTGCCTGGCAAGCACAAGCAGAGTGATGAAGAAGATAAAGAGGGATATAGAGCCCATAGTCTTCAGGTCTTTGAGAACTCCTGGTCTGGGCAGGAAAAAAATAGACAAATGTTTTTGTAAGATAAGAAAAAGATAAAGACAGAAATAAAATGCGACTGAACAACAACAACAAAAAAAAGATAGAACAGCAAAAGAGGGCTAGAAAACTAAAAGTTATAGATGAGAAAGGGGATTTTTGACTGCAGTCAGTAGAGATGTCTAGCAGAGCGTTTTATTCCAACCTGTCACTTAATTAAGACTGTCGCTTCTGCTTTGCTGTGACAAGAGCTTGTTTACTGGATGCGTTTCGGAGGGGGGTTAGCCCTCCTGCAAGGGTGTATCGACTAGAGACATTTCTCAAGAAGGAAAAAAAAAAGCAAGTGTTCATGATCCTCAGAGATACAGCTCTGCACAAACTCTTGAATATAAAACTTCAGTCTTCCACTATCATAAAAAGCAAGGTTTTATCAACATAGACTCCCACACAGTCCAAGCCCAAAGCATATTGGATGAAAGCTGATGCTAAAAACATTTAAACTGTCAAAAGACCTGCATTCTAATATAAGGAAGCACATTTTACATTTTTACTCTTAATCTTATCTCCAGTAAAAACTGGAGATGAAAAGTAGACGCACTGCAGCTGTGATTCTTCTTCTTCTTTTAATTAAAGAAATAACAGCTGTTAAGATTTTTCCAACTAGAAAAATTATCAAAACTTTTCAGATTTATCAGTTTTACAGTCCGGGACAGTAACGCCCATAACCAGACAGAAAAGTGCCGTCCTTGGTGGGAAATCAGACAATTTAGACATCTGCTGACATTTATTTGCTCACAAAGAAGAAGCTAATGATGCTTTAGACGTCAAAAAAAATTTGTTAGAAATTACATTCAAAAACCTGTCTTCCAGCTCAGACGAAATCCATATTTTCTAGTGAAATTACAATTGATGTCATAATCTGTAAGGGTTAATTCAGTTATGCTCATCTATGGGGGAAGATTTGTCTCTTCATGTCCCAACATCTCTATAGTCTCTCTTAGCAGCTCAGCTCAGCTGTGACTTGGGGGACAGAGCAAAAACTTCCTTTGCATGAGTTAAATAATAACAGCCATTTAATACTATGATGGCAAGTCTGAGTTCATCAAATACTGGGTGACATCCTGAAAGATGGGAGCGCCTCTGATGCCTTGTGATGTCTCAAATTAACATGAGTAGACATAGAAACAAGCAGAAACATTTTGGTGCCATTTATTTTACAAGAAGTAACAGTAACTCATAAAACATATTTCTCATACTACATCATGTTTAATTGATTCTTATATACTATCTATATATAGACACTCGTTCTTATAAAGTTTGGCACTTCCTATCATAGCATGATTAGCTTTTTCCTTTTCTTTCTGCATGGGTGGGTGCATCATGGCACATAGGGAAACTATTCAATGAAGCTTGGTCTCTGACTTTTTAAATATAGATTTTAACTCTAAAGCAGTTGTCTACTTCCCTAGTGAATAAGTGGTGCATTAACATTTTACTGCTATAAAATCTTAAGCTAACCCATTCACCTCCTCTTTTATCGTAGCATGCCTTATAGCTGCAAAAAAATATAATTTACCATTTCTCAGTTTGCTCAGAACTTCCTCCTCGGGCTACCATCACAGTCTCCTAACCCTCTTTGACTGTTTTCATCCATCTCATGCTCCCCCCGAAGTGTTCCTGTTTTTCACTTTAAGCCTACCTGTCAAGGCTTTCGGTCTCGTACAGAAATCTGCTGTATTCGTCCAGCAGGGAGGCATGTGTTTGTAGGATAATGACATTGTAGACCACAACTGCTGTCAACATGATAATCATCTTCAGCTCGTAGTTTATCCTCAGGAACACTGAGCAGGAGATCAGGCCCAGGATGCAACTGTAAATTAAATACTATACAGAAGGAGGAGGAGGAGTAACTGAAAATTTGTAGAAAAACAAAAACCTAAAGTAACAAATTTCTGAATAAAGTATGATGATGATGACGATGTTTGTCTTACAGGAAGGTAGAAATTGTTTTTCCCAGAGAGGGTGATTAGTTCCTCTTTATTGTAAAACAGTGTTTCATTGGATGAATTGTAATTAGGAACTGGAGGCAGCACGCTGTCTTCCAAAAAGAACTAGAAGAAAAACACAAAGTCAACAGAAATTCAGGACCACAGAAAACAATCCAGGGAATTGTCATGCAAATTATAAATACGCTTTCTCTGCCTGCCTCTTTGCGACAAGATGAAGTAGTCTGCATTAGACTTGCAGGAGGAAAATAGAATCTTGTTAGATAAGAGGCCAATAGTGACAAGCATTCAACAACGTCGTTTAAAGTGAACCTGCAGGATAAAATGAGGATTGGCTGCCCCGCTGAGCAAAGCCAGGTTAATTTGGTTCATACGCCCTGAGCGACTGACCCAAGTCAGACGCAAAATACGATTATAATCTCTGGAATCGATTTGTGTGAAGGTCTAAACCAGGGTCCTGACATTGTGCTTTATCACGCAGCTTCCTTTCAAGCCTCAGGCTTCCATCCCACCTTTGTCTGAGGCTTTATGTTTTGATGGGCTTCCTTGTCTACAAAAATAAACCTCAATCAGATAAATCGGAAAATAAATATAGAAAATCAAAGCAACGATGTAAATGTTAAATACAGCATTCAGTCATCACTGCACGCAAATTGTCTTGGCACTTTTATGAAATGCTGGGTAAACAATCTTCTGGTCTTAGGAGCCAATTGATAGACTCACTGCAAAGAAACAATGCAAGATATTTGCTCTGTAGTTAAATATTTTTCAGGCTTAATTTACAAGCAAGAAAAAAAAGAAAAAAGGAAGAGGGGAGGGGAAGGGCATATTAATGAATGCTACATAATATTTTCCACAGGCTCTAAACATGATGACTGACTTGCTTCTTGCTGCAGTAAATGAAGATATCATTTTTATATTATTCATTTGTATTCTGCAAGGTTGTTAAGAATATAATTTTAAAGAAGCCCATTTATTTTTGTGAGATAACATGCCGCATTATACTTTCTAATTATGCTGCAGTTACAAATAGGAGATGTGTTATCAGAAGGACTGCTATATATATTCCTCGTAAAGCCTGAAAGGTGTGGTCCCACTCCCTCAGTGTAGTACCTGCACATAGAAAAAGCTTACCATGTTGAAGACTGCCATTATAAGTATTAGAGCTGTGGTTGTCATGGTGAGAGTGATGCGGGGCCATGGTTTGTTGGCAATAATAACTGATGACCTCAGCAACCACATCCAAGAAGTGGAGGTGCTTTTACTGCAGTGCTGCAGGAACACGTAGACACACAACACACAAATGCAATAAGGTATGAAAGAGCTGGGATATAATGTCACAAATATGTCACATGCAAAGGAAGCCACAACGATGGACAAGCTAGTTACAATAATCTCAACAACCAAGTGCTAAAGAGCAAATTCATTGCTTTTGTTGACTAAAGATAACTAGTGTGACACAAACTAAACTAAACATAAGTTCAGACGCAGAAGCAACACTTTCTGATTAACCTGTATTTCCTCAGCAGGGCAAAGGAAAAATTCCGAGAGCCATATAATGATGGAGAGGGTTCCACTTAAGTTCATAGCAATTAATTCCAACATTTTAATTTCAACACAAATGAAATAACAGAGCTGCAAAATTACAACTTTAAGTGACTTTATCATGAACAACACTGTTTAGAAATGATCAACAATAATCATTTTTATTAGAAACTATAATTAACTAATGACAAAATGGGATATTAACTAGATTCAAACCCTGGTTCAAAAAGGAAATTAATATTATTTAGAGTCACTTTAGAGCAACAGAGACTGTGCAATCATGCACCTCATGTCTAACCCCGGCAGCACAACATAGCCACTTTATACTTAATGTTTACTGTTTATTATCAAAGATTTATTGAAATCTTCCTGTGCCAGGTCAGTTACAGACAGTTTGTTCCATTGTGAAGCAATGAGAGCGAGAACCCAAATCGTTTACTTGATTATCTCAGAGCAAATATCGGAGCATCACTAGGGCTGAGTGGATGTCACATTTAAATAGCTCAGAGATGTAAATTGCAATATACTAAGGATGGCAGACTATTTTATACCACAGGGAAAATTGGAAATGTAGAGTTAGTGAGGCAATCATTTTGGTCTGAAATCAAGATATTTGTGGACCATTTTGTTAGAACAGTTATTTGGATGCCTAGAACCTAAATGTAAATGATGAATGAAGTGAAATGAAAGCATTTCAAGTTGATCAATGTAAGAGACGTGAGTGCTTACATAAGATTCAATTAGTCACTTTTAAATAACTTTGCTACTTAAGATAAAAGACTCTGCGGCAAAGATTTCTTAAAGCAAAGAGGTCTCCCTTTTTTGTATTTCTGTTTTTATATATATATATTTAATTTTCTAAATAAACAGAAGCTATTTTCAGCGACTAAAAAAGGCTAAGTCTAAATAGGTAAAAAAACAAAAACTGACTGGTCAAAGATGTTCAGTGCTTCCAATCCAGGAAAGAAATTATAAATAAGTATTATTTAAATGTGGAATTGTATCATATTTAGTTTATCTAACTCACATGAGGTATTTGACATGTGGTCTGACAAAAGGAATCATAAAATTTACCGTAGGCTGATTCTGTGTTATTACACAGTAGCCCTGCAAGCATCTTCCTGAGATACTGCAAATTTCCCAATACGCAGACATTTTCATGACACAACATGAAACAGAGCACGAACCAGCAATGCCAAACAATTCCGATATAAAGGCAACAGGTTGTTTATAAAGTGTTTTTCTAGTTTTGTCTTTAAAGAGTTCAGCGACATCCACGGGGAGCCGAGGTCAGAACCAGCAGCTGATGCACACTTACTAAGAATTAAAGCCATCAAAGAATGAGTGAGGTTGCATGGACCCGTGGCCTATAAAATTTTATAGTACCTTCAGTTTTTTATGTCATTTCATTACATGTCATATTAAAATGCCTGTGAAAACACAAGTATTAATGTAAATGAAACAGACCAGCGTAATACTGACTTTAATAAATATCCGCAGCCTCACACAGAAGACAAAATAAGGATCTCCTGATGAATACAGTAATGCTTTGTTTTGGGGGCGGGGGGGTCTACACATTATACAGGTCAGCTGTACAGTTTTTATACAGTGGAAAAGTTTGTGATAATCTAGCCCTTCACTCCACCGAAACGGTAGATTTATCCTGAGAACAGCTGCCTTATATTTTCATGTTGTTTTCAAGACAGGAACAAATGTATTAAACATGCACTTACATTACTTTACTTTTGTTAGTGATTTCTAGAACTTTCACACTCCCACCGGTGTATTTTCTGTGATTGCAAAGTGCAAATTTTCTGTAATGATTTCCTGAAACAAATCATTCCACTAGAAACAGGATGATGACAATGTGTGGCGTAAAATTTGATGATTGCATCTGTGCATGTAAATGGCACCTGGGAAATAATACAGAATAACCGGTGTGCTCTGGACCATTGCCCCAAAGCTACACCAAAGTGGCACTTGTGTTGACTTAAGGGTCACTTAATGGGCTGTTAAGCTGACCAGAGAGGCGCTTGGATCACTCGTGTGCCTTTGGAATGACATTAGGATAAACATTAAGAACACAAGGGCTACATTAAACAGCAGGCCTATCCGCTGATGTGAAAAGACCAAGTACAAAGATGCCTGGAGGAATTGACTTTGCATAAAGACACTACTCACCAGGAGGTGTCCAATGAAACATATAAAGAGGATAAGGGAAAGGATGAGAAAAGCCATTCCAAAGGATATTCCCAAGACTGTTGTCCTGCAAAAAAAGTTGAATGTTTAAACTCTGAAACGAAGTTTAATCTGTTCCACCAAACAAAGTTGTCCCCAAAATGACCACACAAACCCGCCATACTGAAACCATCTCATTGATTTAAAATGTTTTCAGTTCTAATATAAAGAAATATAAAATGCACATACTTAGGCAAGACCAGAATCTGCACAATGAAAATGCAGAAAAAGATCAAACAGGCGCAGGTGACATAGTATTTAAAGGCCGGCAAGTTTGTTGCTCTGTACTGAAAAGATTAAGAAAAAAAATGGTTAGGCATTATAAAAAAGACGTTTAAATCCTACTCCAAGAAATTTCTCAACTTAGACATGACAAATTTATGTAACTTACAAGATTTACAGCTTCTAAAGCCTCTTACCTCTTTCTCTAAGGATTTGTTGTGAAAGAACAGCGATATTCTTTGAATGTCCTCAGACTTCAGCCACTGTCTGGAAGCATAAACGCAGTGTTATAGAGTGGATTTAAAAGAAAAGAACATTAAGTAAATGAAAACTAAATTAAGATTAAAGTAGTAAGAATATAGGCATGAATAAATTAACATATTGTGTTTTAACACAGCCATGTTCATTGAGTTGTACTATTAGAAAACACGACCTTATCTGCAGTAGGATAATCTACAATATGCTAGTCTGTTCTTAGAGTATATTAATACGAGTAATACATGTTTATATGTATGTAATAATACTTTTGTGACGTTATCCCATCAAAAGTCCTGATCATCCTCTCGTTGAGCTCCTCCTCAAACCGTTTTTTCTGAGACTTGGTCCTTTAATGGATAACAAAATGTAAGAGACAAGATATCTGTTATTTTCACATAGCATTAGTGACTCACACTTTAAAGCTTAAAGCAAAAAAAAAAAATGTTATCAAAACATTTTCTTGGCTGTCCTTATAATATAAAAAGAGATGAGGATAATCCTGTCAAACGAAATCGTGCGGAGCTATAATATGAGTAATTTGCCTTTCTGATCTTCTCTGGAAGTGATACTGCCCCATCTTCACGTCCTAAACACAGTGCAAGAGAAGAGAGACAAGTTAGCAGCTACAGATTAACTGACAAACAAGAAAAAACATGTCCAGAAAGAAATTACACACAGCAGTATTGATCTTCCCATTCTCATTAGTCATGCTGTCTCTGTGGTGCAGGTTGGCAAAGGGCTTCGCTGCTCCCCATGACTCCAGATAGCGGGTCATCCTGACAGAGGCTCTCATCTTGGCTCCATCTAGAGTGTTTCTGGGTCGGTAATGATGCTGTGGGCTCCGCCGCTCGACCTGGACAAACATGTTTCGTGTTTGAATTCTCATGCTGATGCGTTTTCTTCTGTGTCCAATATTCTCGTTTACTGGATCTGACATGTGTGTGATACCTTTGGGTTAATGACCAGATATGTGATGACTCCATGTTCCTTCAGGTAAGGATCTCTTTCTTGTCCATCCCCATCTTCCACCTTATAGGCACCATTTAGGTGTTCCAGTGTCACTGAAGTGATGTGGACTCGCCTTAAAGGGAACATTTGATAAAAGAATGGTTTCCTGTGTATATTAACAATATATCTGGACATTTAGCAAACAACAAGCCAGACAACACTGGTCCAGGCAAAATATGAATTAGCGACATAATTTCCTGTTTTGAAATTCAAATGCCTTACAGTATGTTTTTATACGCTTCTCACTTACCCTGGTACACCACCTGCCTCCATGTGATTGGCCAGTGTGACATCATGTGACCAGACATCATACTGCCATTTTTGAAGTCCAATGACACCACACAAGACATTCCCAGAATGCACACCAACACGCATGTTGATATCAACCCCTGTGGCGTCCCGTACTTTCCTGTCATACATCAAAAAGTTGTGTTTTGTTAATGTGGAGCAGGAAAAAAACAATGCATGCCATCTAGCCTGTCAGAAAACAAGCCTAACTCTGTGACATACAATATATGCTGCTTAAAAAAAACTAAAACTAAACAGTGAAAAGTACTTAAAAAAAGCGGAAAACAGCAACAACAATTAGTCCTTTGTTTTCATTGCAGGTCTGCTAATCAGTATGTTAATACTTATTTCTGTTTTCCAGTAACCACACTAACAATCTGAAGATCGTCACAACATGTTTTTGACATCAGTGATTCATTCACCAGGCTGAACTCTAGTAAATGAAATTGGAAAAACAATTTTACTCCATGGCAGCACTTACTTAATGGCCTCACACATGTCTAGACCCATTTTTACACAGTTTTTGGCGTGGTTCGGCAGTGACTCTGGCAGGCCGGACACACAGTAGTAACAGTCACCAAGGATTTTGATCCGCATACATTCATTTTCCTGCATATAGAAGGGTGAAATATAGTCTCTGCTACAAAAGGTCAGGTAAATATCAAAATGTTCATTTACAACCCTGCTTCCAAAAGCTAGAACACGGTGTGAATTATAAATAAAAACAATCTTTTTACTTTTTGAAATCAGTTTGTTTGATAAATATCAGTGACAGAAACTTATGTATACAGTGAAAGTGAAAACTACTGAGATCTATCTTCTATCTAGGACACTTTCAGCACAAACTGTATGGTGTCTAACCATCAAATAACTGAGTACAAGGTGTTTGCAGGAATTTTAAAAAACATTAGAGCAAACTAAATGTAAACATTTTGCATGACATTGCATTAAAAGCTGGTTATAATCAGTGTTACGCCTCATTGAATGCTGCAGGGATAATTTTAGCATGCAATATTTTCATTCAAAGACATTTGTTTGACTGGCATGGATGATTCAAGGGTGCAGGGACATACATGAAATTTTAAGAATTTCTAACATGTGAATAAGAATTTGTGAATTCCACACTTCACAAATTTCCTAGCGAGTAAAATACTTTCCAGTAAAGCAGTTTGAGAGGTAAGCTCTGTTAATCTAAAGAAGATCAGCATGTGTTAGGACAGTAATTCATTACAAGAGCAGAGCAGGCAAAAGTTTACCTTAGCTATTTGGTCAAATTTGCCAAACAGTTCATTCAGCATGTGCACAAGTTCTCCAGGTGAGCAGTCACTGGCCAGTCGTGTGAATCCTACTATATCAGCATAAAGTATGCTAGATATATAAAAAACAGTAATGGATACACTTTAATGATTTTATGGATTTTACAGTTTAGAAAACATCTGATTTGAAAATATGCATTAGTATGTACCTACTCTGTATGTAAATTTGACCTAAATACAGAACCACTTGGCTACAATACATTTGATTTAAAAAAGATACATGCCTGACATTAGTGTGCCTCTGGACATAGAGGTTGTGAAAATTGTTTGTGTTTTCAATCTGGCCAAAATTTGGACCCTTTAATCTCTGGATGATCTCGGCTTTCATTACACGGGCAATGTGAGCTGGCAGCAGAGACAGTAGGAGACGCTCCTAATGGCAGAAAACAAAGGAAAAAAAGAAGTAGCAGTAATGCAGGGACAGTCAGAAACATCAAGAAAAAAAAAGCTGATCATTATGTAATTAACTTTTTTATTTATTTTTACCATGAAGCACTTAAATGTATGTGACAAAGTGACGAGGAAATTAAATAGTTAAATTCAGGTCATGTACAGTAGTTGGTTAAATCACAAAGCAAATATGACATATGCACAAACATAACCTATTTCTGTTAACTGTGGAGTCTATTGCCTCAGGGCCACATTGATTCATTGCCCCACACCTGTAACTAAGAATAAGCAGATAGCAGATGGTCACATGAAATATACATGCATTTTAGGTTTAGAAAATGAACAGCAAAGTCAGTTAAACTTCAGCAATATCACTCACTCCAGTTAGCAAACATATGCCACTGTGAATCACTTTCACCTGCAACAAAAAGACAACTCCCAGAAAGGGAATGCTTTAGCAGGTAGTGACTGCAAGATGCTGGTGCTCTCTCCTTCTCCTTCCTTGCTGATTTTTTGCTAGTTTTGCTTTTTTTGGTCGCGTCCTTTTCACTACTGGGAGTATGACACAATATCTGCAGCCCTCTCAGGTTGTATAGGTAGGCCAGCTTCTACAACGTGGCGCATCCATACAATCGTTAAAAGACGGTAAGGTCTGTTATGTCTCCCAGCAAAGTTTCAAAAGTATGGCTGAGAAACCAGGAGACGGGTAATGATTGACCAGTATCTGCTCCTTTGTGAAAGGAGAAACAGGAGGAACACTGACAGAGCCCCCATGATGACCTTTAGTGAACCTTTCATGTATGTTTTTGCCCAAAGACTACATGAAGGTGGGATGAGGTCCTTCAGTGGAATCTGTGCTCACAGACCAGAGCATTCACAATGGTTGATGCTTCCTAGCTGGACACATTGATATTCCTTAAGTTTAACTCACTTTGTGTTAACTATACTTAATTTCTATGAGGTGTATAAACTAAATGAAATTTCATGTATAGGTTCAAAGTTAAACTAGAGTGCATGCATTAGGTTGCTGGCACAGAAAATGAATTGATTGCAAGTATTCATTACTTTCTTGCAAGCCCTTACAATTTAAATTCAGCATTTATTCACTTCTTTCTCCTTTATTTTCTCAGGTGTCTCAGACTACTGAGTGTAACCTACAGTACCTAGCAAGCAATTCACCTTTAGGGTGAAGAGAAGCTGGGTGGAAATGCTTAATTAATCCAATATCAGCCCAAACGTGACAACCAATGATCATCATCTTTTTTTCACGCTCAGAGGATTTTATGTGGAAGAGAGGGAAATTTTTCTTGTGAATACCGCCAGTGATTTTGGTGTATGATGAATTCCCATAGTCCACTTGGACCACTCATAGTGAAAATGTATGCACTCACTGTACTGCAAAGCACTTTGGATAAAAGCATGCAGTGCAGCAAACAGCATATATTATGAGTGCAATGAGCGCCCAGGAGGAATGTGTCTCTGCACAGTTACTACCATCTGTCACAGGCAGCAGCAGCACTCCAGGGCTACTGCGAAATGCTCCACCCTAGACATTTTCAGCTTTCCTCGTGGCACTTCTAACACCACAACCTGCATTTACCATATGAAAAACCAGCTCAACCCTAAGCCTGGGCTTTCACAACAGCAGCTGGATTCACATCATCTCACTAAATAACTCACCAAAAGCTGTAGTAAAAAGCTAGCCAGATCCCAGAGTCGCACATCAGAGTGCTTTAATCAACACTTTGCTAATACTATCTCACAGGATGCTGCACCACTTGAAAGTATTAATAACAAATTAGCATTATTATATTTCAACGCTTCCAACTTTGCAGGTAGATGCAGAGAAAGACAATGCAAGCCGGTACAATATCAATAATAGAAAACAACTAGCACGATCCAAAATGTGAGTGATGTGTGTTCACTTTAAAAGAAATCATAGAAAATATTACCATTAATCCTCAATGAGGATAATTGTCATAAAAAAACCAACTATAGCAATATAGGCTGAGATAATCACACACTGACATCATTAACAATTCCCACATTCTGCACAGTGTAGCCCTGACAAAGTTCTCTGTCGTTGTAAGATAGAGCAGTTCATCTAGTAGCTGGACGGTTGATGGTTCAATCCCTGGCTGTTCAGGTCTGCATGCCAAAGATACTCAAATACTAACAGAAAGCACTTAAGCATAATAAAACTGATTGTATGAACGGGTCAATGACGCGCTTTGAGTGCTCAGGTGGAATAGAAAAGTGCTATAAGAAGGAATCCATTTATCCAGAGCCGATTGATTTCAATAATTTGAGTGTTAATATGAAGAGTGACATTTTAAGCACAGGACACAAGTGCTACTTTCAGCTATTCCCATATTCACATGGTAGCTCTGCATGTTTTATATGGCAGATTTTTTTTACACCACATATCTTTCCTGACACAAACTCATTGGGATTTGTGTCTCCTCTTGGGATCAAATTGGGGATCTTTCACTTGTTAGGCAAATGTGTAAAACACTCAAATACTCTATGGAACTGCTAAGTATAGCATGTACGTATGACATAAAAATACATAGGAAACAAAAGAACAATAGAGGAAAGATGAGTTAAGTAGCAGTGGGATGTTTGACTCGAGTGCATGACATAAATATTCAGACTACATTATAAGATAAGTCATTCTAACAAGGCTCCAACATTTCCCCATGCCATTGTACTACACTATATTACTAAATTAGCAAATGATAATTAGAGGTAATGTTTAAAATCTGAAAGTCATTACTGTAACAATTATTGTAATGAACAGCAACATCATAAATATTTTATTGCCTGGTGTTCATTGTTTCAGTGTTTTAATTAAGTGTTATTAACCACGTTACCTGCTGTCTCTTCTCAAACTCCAGTTTAATTGGGGACTTGATGCAGTTGCAGGTGTCCTGGTAGGTCTGTTTGAGTGCCAGCTCCATCAGGTGCTTATGGTACGCTCCAGCCATGTTGCCACACATGAAAATGATAACATTGGCCAGAATCTGGGTAGGAACAGAGAACAATAACAATAAAAAGTGTTGTTAAGCTTTACTATATATATATATATATAAAATAGTGGTTACAATACAATATAAAGAATTTATCTCATATTTAGAATCAGTCCATTAAATAGTTCCTGTTATAGGAAGGCCTAGCAAAGAAAGTAAAAATCAACCTAAAGTAAATATTTTCCTCAATGGTTCCTGATCCTATGGTGAGATCTTGCAGTGACATCAATAGGCAGCACTACATTGTATTCAAGGGTAATGTGGCATATAAATACACATCTTTCATTTCCAGTTATTTAATGAAACATCCTGTGGCGGCTGATGACATTAAATAGAAAAATACAATACAATCAGATAATAATGGCATTGGATAAATTTGACACCGCTATACTGCCCCTGCTCGGTTGTTTATTTTCTCTCACTTCAGTTTTACAATGGCAACCCAGCCTCTGCCCTGTAAGAAACACAAATAAGGGCAACCTATGTGACTACATCCCGTCTATATAAATAGACTCTCCCCTGAGTTCAGGTTGATCGCACACAAAAAGCTCTAACTTAATTAGCATTGTTGCAGCAAACATCACATGCCACTACAAGCACTATTTGACAAATGGTGGGCTCAGCTGAGACAACTGCTCTAAAACATGGATTGTTTTGAGCACAATAAAGCTTAATTAGATTTGTTTATTCCAATAATGAGAAGCCAAAATCTTTACACCCATACATTTTACAACCCAATTTCCTTCGGGGTCAACCTTCAAGATCAATAAAGTTTTATTGAATTGAAAGTGTATTTAGTAAAATCCTTAATAAGATGGCCAATCAGTATTATTAGTACATATTATGTACTAATATGCATTTATGCCAGAAATGTCTTTAGTGTCCACTACTTTGCGCTAACCAAAGAATTCATCTTATTTTTAAATACACTGATACTAAAGTCATAGCAAAGAAGATCTTAACAGTCTCCCATTTGTATTTGTTCATCTTTATATCAGCTGCAGATTGACTGCTGGGATGTGGTATGGAGCAGCGGTCCCCAACCCCCGGAGTCGTTTGGTACCGGGCCGCGAGAGTTGAGGCTTGGGTGTGAAATTTATGGTTTTCATGGTTTTTATCGTTTTTTGTCGTTATTTTTGTTTATATCATTTTTATCTTTAACTCAGTTTCCCTGGGTCTTTTCCCATGTGTTATGAATAAATCTTCTTTTCTTTGGTACTGGTTTTATTTTTTTGTATTTATCCGCGATACCTTAAAGGCCGGTCCATGAAAATATTGTCGGATATAAACCGGTCTGTGCCGCAAAAAAGGTTGGGGACCGCTGGTATGGAGCACGTTCTGTTTATCAGTCCACAGTGCTGCTGTGACACAGACTACAATTTTGAATAAATGCATTGTCATTTCATCAAGTGCTACACATGAAAGTTCATAACTGACAGACTACCTCAAAACCAATTTAAGTCCTGGCTTTAAAGCGTTTTTAATGCCTAACATTTCAATATTTTGGATACATCTTTCTTTCTCACTCAACAATGTGAGTGCATTTTGTATTCAGCAGATAAATGACATAGTATGGCAAAGTTAAGCCAAACTTGTGGAGAAAACTTTCACCTTTTTGACTGTGACAAATTGTCTCAAGTCAGAATTGACATTTACTACGCTGCTACTTTTAATGATTCAAAAGACTGGAAATGATGTCTTAATTTTTCATACATATAAACACCACAAAACAAAACAAAATCTTAAAAGAAAGTCTTTTATAGAGCATGTCCTACTTCAGAGTCACACAATACAAACCATGACACACAGGGATAGATGCTCTCCACTATAAGCATGGAGTGCAAATTGCAGTCTGTCCTCAGAATTAAGACTTTATTTCTCTGCACATTTCAGGCAAAACGCAGGGCTGCACTAAACACGAAGCCCCATTACAGGAACAATTTGGATGTTTAAAGATTTGGATGTGTAAAGACCCTGGAGCTCTGGTAACCTCGAGTTTAATATTTCCCAGCTATACAGCAAATGGATAATTTAATGGTTCTTCCCCATTGCTTGAAAAGAAATCTCCCTCTCCTTCACACTCTTGCATGCCTTGTCTCATTCTCGCTATTTCTCTTTCACTTCTATTCTCCATCTTTGTGTCTTTTCTCTCCTGCATAATGTTGACCTTACTGTCACAGTGACCATTGTTCTCTCTTTTTGGACATAAATATGCCCAACAGACTTACATCACAGCACAAGTAGAAGCTGGTGACCTTTGCAAAAAGGACGTTTTATTTTAGTAATAATAGTCAGACAAGAAGAAAACAAAAATGTCTAAAAACCACAAAAACTAAAGCTCATGAATTTTATAGCTTGCAGACATCTGTACTTTGCTTCTAGTAAACAGCTGAAACTGAATTTAAAGTTATTTTCCAAACAAAAGCAAAAAAACCCTATGTACCCTTTTTACAATGCTAAATTATTCAGTATTTTATTTGACAGCTTAAAGGCAGACGAGGCAGCTGCACACACAAGTATAAAGCAATTGTAACCACCTGCAACAGATTCTTCCTACTTATCCATCACAAAAAGACTCCCCATCAACATTTTCTTAACCAGGGTCCAAGGCAAGCAATACCTATAAAACTAGTGAGAGCCAATAAAGAAATATTGCAGTGAATCATACTGAGGTGAAAATAGTATAAACTATGCAGATATTGTCTCCTTATTGAGAAAGCTGCTTCCTTAAATGTTTATGTGACTACACCAGAAATGTACCATATCTCTATATTTAACAAAAGCAAACATTGAGGCCAGTAGCCAAGTACATGAGGTGACCTGCTGTCTGGATTTACTTTCACATCTATTCAGTGTATTTCAAAAAGACATCCCTCTTCCTCTCTGCCAGGCCTTTTTTCTGCACATTAAAAAATACTGAAAGAACACAAAAAACCCCATTTTTTTTCTCTATATATCTTTCTTCGAAACGATATAGTATGGACAAGCTTGGCTTTGTTGATCATCATCCATTGTCAGTGGGAAAACTGACAAAACAGCCAGAATCTGGTACTGTAGAACAGTTTTATAGGGTAGATCACTGAATGACTGAAGAAAGCCACAAAAAGATGGACAGGGGCTTTTGTACGGTGGTTTATAGAAGCGCTTTAACCCATAGACTGTATATAATATTTTAACCCTTTCACGCATAGTGGTCACTACGGTGGACAGCTATTCAAAGGCTGTTTTCTTGTATTTGTGTCAGTGTTGACGTTATACTTGTACATAAACCTCTACACTTGTCACTGATGTGTCACTCCATACCCTGCCACCCACTGTGCGTTTAATGTTACTGCAGATGTGTGGTGTGTTTCATTGTAACTATTATTATTTAACCCTGTCATGCATGAATTATGACAACCTCAATCAGGATTTTTTCTTAAGTATTTTTGATGAATAAAAATACTTAAGAAAAAATCCTGATTGAGGTTGTCATAATTCATGCATGGAAGGGTTAAAATCCAAGTTTAAAATTCCCTTATCATACCAGCATATTTAACAAATAATCTATTCAGGCACATCTTTAGTGGCTGGTTAATATAAACTTTGCTGCACCAGAGCCTGAAAAAACCCCAGAAGTCACTTCAGAGAAATTTTCAGTATGCAAAACCTGCATCTGATGTTAAATGCAAATTACTTCCTATTGTGTGTAGCTGAGGTCGATATATTCAAATGGCGTGTACTCTTTGAAGACTAAAAAGAATATTTTCAGGCGCAATGTCAGTAAAGTCGAATTTCCTTTAACTATACTTGAAATCTAAATGCAAAGAAGACTGGGTGCATTTAATTTGCATTTGAGTTTATCCTTTTATGCAGGTATGTGATATTTTACCAATATGTACTCAACTGTAATAGGTGCTCAACAGATCACATTAAGTTAACATAAATATTACTCTATAACCCGACTCTCACACTGACTACTTACAACCCATCTCAAATATCCAACCCAACATCACAGCAAGCCTTGTAATACACACATCAGTCCACCGTTTCGACTTCACACTTTGCCTCTCCAAAACATGAAATAGCCACACATGCTGAAATTGCATTACTGCATGTAGAAATTTTATTACCAGCAATGGGAGATAATATATTAAAAGCCACAAAGTCAGTAGTGAGCAAAAAAGGTATGAAGTACCTTGGTGGCTAATATGTATTGTGTTAATAATGTCTGTTTAAACACTTTTCCATGATTATTTTCATGTTGAGTTGAAATAAAATATTTCCCTCTGCTGTTCCTGCAGATTATTGCAACTTACTGCAAATTCTGCATGGGTGTCTATTCTCGATTTGGAGAGGCAAAGCGCGAAATGGACACGGCTGACCGGCGTGTCTATTACACGTTTTTCCGTGAAACTGCATTGAAATATCAGCTGTGTATAAAGGCTGGTGGTCAAGTCAAGTCAAGTCAAGTCAAGTTTATTTATAGAGCACATTTAAAAACAACCAAGGCTGACCAAAGTGCTGTACAGTAAATACAGATAAAAATACAATAGAACACAATTTCGTAATAACACCTCGCTGATAAAAATAAAATAAAAATATATAATACAAATAAATTAAACCTTTCTAAAAGCCAATGAAAAGAGGTGAGTTTTAAGAGCGGTTTTAAAAGTTTCTAGGCTTTTGGAGAGTCTGACGTGAGGAGGTAAACTGTTCCACAGTCTGGGTGCAGCCACAGCAAACGCCCTCTCTCCCTTTGTCTTTAATTTATACCTGGGAACATCTAAAAGCATCAGGTCGGCTGACCTCAAAGATCTCCTGGGGCGATAAGTACTAAGGAGTTCTGACAGGTAAGAAGGTGCAGTGCCATTTAAAACCTTAAAAGCCAGCAATAAGATTTTAAAATCAATCCTAAAGGCAACTGGGTGGTGCGAGTCATTTGTACCTCAGTGGTACCCAATTACAGATAACAGCAGGGTTAGGTGAGTATCACATCTCAAGAGCTGTGACTCCTGCTGGGATTATCTAAAACCAGGAAACTTCACTTTCTGAATGTTATATTTCTGCCATGTTACTGACATGTGGATAGAGAAAGACATTAGTGTGCAGATGAATCTTGTTTTTATTGTACATCAGTGACAGATGTCCACCGGTCCTGTCTTCAGTAGACCCTCAATAGTAATGACCACAAGCACAAATGACAAACAGTAACTTAGAATTGAAAGGATATATCAAACTACAGTAAGGTCCACAAGCATTTTAGCTCTGTACACTGTTAAAATTTACCTAAAATGAGTCATGGTGGTAGGCAATATCCAAATACCAAAAAACAAACAAACAAAATAACTGCCAGTGACAAAGGCACAAAAACAGGAAAAAAGATCTGTGAGCACCTCATGGGAACAGGCAATCTACTCTTTTCCAGCTGAGGAACCAAGACCTTCATCCCAGCTGCTTCACACTATAATCCATCCCACTGTGAACTGGAAGTTGTGTTTGGATAAAATCAACAGAACAACATCATCTGCAAAAAAGCGAACATGATTCCAAGTCCACCAAACAAGACACTCCTTAGACCAGGGGTCTCAAACTCCAGTCCTCGAGGGCCACTGTCCTGAAACTTTTCCATGTGTCCCTGTTTCAACACACCTGAATAAGATTAGTAGAGAACTTGACTGCATGCTGAAGTGGCAACCCCTAACCCCACTCAAGTAAATTTAAGTAAATCTAAGTGTTTGGAAAAATTTACTTCTAAAAGTACTTTTACTGCAACATGTTCATTCACTCATGAGCTGCTGTAACATGAATCAAATGGCATGCAGTCAAGTTCTATAGAGTACTGATAATGACCTACTAATTGTATTCAGGTGGTTGCAACAGGGACACAGGACACCAGCCCTCTAAGACTGGAGTTTGAGATCCCAGCCTTAGACCCTTGTAGCTCCTCCCCACTTTTCTGTCTACTCCGTAGTGCCCTGTAAATAATTAGCTGAAAATAAATTTTTAAAAAAAGTCTTGCTGAAGGAACTCAAATATGCAGAAGAAGTCGGAAATACTGCAGGTAATAAGAACCAAGATCACACTCCATTTGTATTATAAATTCATTGGTTGTTCTATTGGGCCAAATTCTTCATAATTCCGAAGAACCCTCGTGTCGGTGTATTACACAAGGTCCCATATATTAGACCAAATCCACAAAACACATGCAGAGTTTTCTCTATGCTTGAGAAAGACAAATACTGGCCTAGTTGGTGTGTCAAAATTAATTCAAAATGCATTGAAAATGGATGTGATTTCACAGATTTCCATTTAAGTGAGATGGTAAGGGCCATGGTGCGGGCTGCCTACTTCTAATTAGAGATGTTAAAATTCTTTTACATAAATGTCATTGTGTAGACAAGTGCCAATAGATAACTCACTTAGCTTGCACTGTAAACAATCCAAATGTCTTCACAATGATTAGCAAACAAGGATACAAAGGATCAAAAAAGCAACCACAAATATCAAACAAGAACATAAAAAATGAACGTTTTTTTAGTAGAACACCCACAATAAAATCTTAAAAATAGCTGGAGGCAGCAAACCTGAGGCAAGTGTGTGATTGTGAATTCACTGGGCTATTGCAAGCACTTTTCTCACCATGCCACAAACCGACCTTTCTTTAAGGATATAAAAAGTTGGAGACATGTTGTTGTCTGGATATCTGCATCTTACATGCCTCTCTGTCGGCTAATTTTGGGGGAGATAAGTTCAGAGATGCACTGCGTGTGTGAATATGGCTCAAATGAGAGATCATTGACTTTGCTCAACTCCTTTTCTCAGTCAACAGGAATTTAAATACAGGAATGCAGGTAAATCACACAATTGAACCATAAAGAAGGTTTCTTTTTTTGGCAATATGAAAATCACATCCAGTGAAATGCAACACCGTTGAGACCTGGATGATCTGAGTACAGACAGAAATACTCAAGAATTGCATTTTCGGTTCGTATTACTGACATAAAACTTTAATATGATTCAATCTGAAAGGATGAGACAAAGAAATTCAAGAATTCAAGAAATACCAGTCTCACAGTTTAGACCTCACAAACACACTTAAGTATGTAATATATCTTTAACAAAGGCAAAAACCCTTATCTGAATTCAAATGAAGCCCCCCGTCCTTCAAAACATCCTCCAAAAACAGGTAATGCATGCAATATTCAACAGCTACTACCGCAGTAGTTTATGTGAAATTCTGTCAGCTAAAGCTTAAATGGAGTGTGAACACTGTGATGAATTATTGATGACTTAAGTACTCAAAAATAATTAAGAAAGTGCACATCAGAAGTTTGCTCCTAGTCTGAAGGGAGAAGCTTTGATACAAAAACACAGTGGTCAGCTTACACGAACACTTTCAGTGTTGCACAGGACCTAATTACATCAAAGTCTGCATTGCATTAACGTTAGTACCCCCAAAAATCAAAGAAGTCACTAATATTGAAATAAGAGCATCGTTTTAAAAAATAATGTTTTAATAGCTCTAATGATAGATTTAGTTAGTAGCTTTCTCTGTACGTCTACCAATAGATAACTACAGTATCTAATCTCCCATAAGGTTGAGGCATATGAGAAATACTAAAAGAAATAAGAATATTTTTACACTGAGCTACCTGAGTAATCTTTGCACCTCTAAGGACCAGAAACAGATAATTATATTTGCAAAAGATGAAAATGCTAATGCTTCATTATTATTGCTTCTAAATATTACCCACAAGTAAATGTGGATCAAACAAAGTGCTATTTCCTGTTCAATAAATAAGCCGCTTCATTAAAACACCAATGAGCCAACACTGTAAAGTTTAATAGACCTGACAAAGTCAAGATGTTGGCATGGTTGCTTCTCACTTAATACCCCCTGGGCAGTCTCTCACGAGTGTGTAGGCACTTAACAGCTGACATTTACAAATGTCTGGAGGAACAGACTGATTTGATTGACTGTTTTTTCCCCCAAAAACTGCTGAATGCAATATTAAACATTTCTGAAATAACAAAAATCTATCTAGTCTAAAAAAATCTGGATACTGATTTGTAAATAATGGGATTTGAAATAAGCGGGTAGAAACAGAAAAAGTGTAAATGTCATCCTACTGAATTTCAAACATTAACATTGTGTAGACGTAGAGATTTTCATGAAAACATGTTTTAAGTTTTCTATCTCTCTCTCTCTCTTTAAAAAATTAATACTCTTTTGATTGAGTGTGGCTGAGTGTGTGTGTGTGTGTGTGTGTGTGTGTGTGTGTTGCTTTAAAGAATTATTTTTGATGTTTTGGAAAAACTCACATACATTTTCTTACTAATTCAAGTGTGAAAACTGATAACTATGGGCAGAAATCTGTGCCATCAGAAACTGAATTTGAATAAGTTAAATTTGAATTTGAATTGCTCAGATTGAATCTGAATTGTAACTTGAATAAATGCTTTTGAAAACTGAATTTGAATTAGTCTAATTTGAAATTGAATTTATGATTTGAAAATGATGATCACTAAATTGAAATTGAATTTTATATTTTGAAAATGAATTGATTTGCTTTGAAGCTGCATTTTATCCTTTAAACATTCAGCTCTCGAATAATTTCAGTTTCACTTCTCACCATTCAGTTTCAGTTCTACAATTCAATTTCAGTTCCAAAATTCAGTTTTTTGGAACTTACATCCGGTTCCGGTTCAAGCGCAGATTAATAGAACTACGTTTTACTAGCGGACCGAAAGTGTTACTGACGGGAATCTACAGCGTCTTGAGCTGAATTAAGACTTCAGAAGTCATTGGTCATGTCGAATGACCAGCGGATAAACTCTCAGGTTGGTAATAAATGTATTACATGTATAAGAACAAGCGTCATGTTAACAAATGATAGCCGTAAGGTAACTTTTATGCTTATTGTAGCTGTTAGCTAAAAATGCTAATTGACAAACAAATATGATCGACTGTTTCTAGTAGAATTCCAAAGTTGTCATCTTGGACCCTCTCAGAGTACCCCCTCTGTATGCTTGCAGAGACCCTACAGTAGGGAAACATGCAAAACGGTGTCCAAACCTTTGTATTTTAGCTTTATTTATGTCTTACACAGCATCCCAACTCTTTAGCTAACTTAATAACTTTAGCTAAAGTGAATAGTTAGTCTAATTCATTAGTGCAGCATTACTGGATCACCTCTGTTTGAAGTGATATAATGTGATGTACAACTATCACTAAAACAGCAAACTTTGTAAATAAGCAAACAACACTTCTCATTCTCTAAACGTTTGGCCACAGCTGTAGATTACACTATCAGTGCTTGTTCACTCTTGACAATAATTACATTTCTAAATTTACTTTGTGCATTTACAGGTAAACAATATCTAATATTTTATCTAAATGACTGCTTTGTCTTTGAAAAGGGTGAAGAGCCTGAGGCCGGTGACAGTCCAGTTCTACTCTAAGTACATCCTTACAGTGGCTCACAGGACAAGGCCACATTCCTGTCCTGCCAGAAGAGAAGAGAAACTTCAGAGTCTTCATGCAGTTCAACCACACCTGTCATATTCCATATGACAGGGGTCTCAAACTCCAGTCCAAAGCATTTATTCAAGTTACAATTCAGATTCAATCTGAGCAATTCAAATTTAACTTATTCAAATTCAGTTTCTGATGGCACAGATTTCTGCCCATATATCCTTCAAGTCTATATATAGTCACAGCCAATTACTTTAGCTGTGCATAAATATTTATAGCATATTTATATACATTATAATATATACAGTATATTTGGATTATACATAAATAACCCACATGTTTATATGTTAATCTCTATTTGCTTTTGTGTGTTTGTGTGCATTACTTAAAGGATATAGAATCATAATACACATATTGAGGATGTAGCTCATCTTATAAGATTTGAGAAGGACTGAACAGATGGCGGTTGCCCTGAAAAAGCCATCAGCCAATCGGTAAAAGCACGATGCTGCACCAACACACAAACACAGTAAAGGTTTGAACAGTTTCAACTATATGACGCACTGGTGGGCATACCTGGTCATTAACACTGAAAAGATGCATTCAGTGTTCTTAATTATCTGCATTCATAAAGTAAATTACCATGTTGTTTCTTCTTCAGTTTGCTGAGATGAACCTGGGATGCTGATCGTACCAGCAGCTGATTAAGGTGTTTATGAAGAACAATTCTAGCGACAACACAAGCAGTTTTCCTAATTACATTACAGCAGCTTTTTTTTTGGGGGGGGGGGGGGGGGGGGGGGCAAACGTTTCTATTTTCACACTAGAGCTAAAACAAAACAAAACAAAACACAATCTTACTTAAAATTTTGAAAACAATATTTCATCCTAAAGCTCTGAGCTCAGTTAGGTATTCACAGTAGCAATTTTTGAGCAGCTTTAGTCAAGCATTTTTTGATAGTGTATATTCACAATTTCCTTTTATTAACTATTAAGTTACAGCACCCCAATATCTCAAATGCTCCTTCTGACCCATTAAATCCTTTCTTAGCAATATATGTTAAATATATTTGGGACATCTTAACCAAACTGGACTAAAGAGGATGTTGTTGTACTACAAAATCCATCAACGTCACCTCAGCAGAGGTTTTTAATAGCTGCTCTCAAGTAGTTATTCTTTCACACATAAGCCTGAGAGCATCCTGTCACACTGACTCACTGCTCTTATCTAAAAAAAAAAAAAAAAAAAGGACATAAGCCACACTCTGTCCCAACACAAAAGATTGACAAAACCATGGCTACTGCCTGAGGAAGACAGAGGGAAGATCCACAATATAAGCTGACACACAGCACAGTAAAAAGTATTTACCCTCATCCTGATTAAATGTTTTAATATTAACAAATATAACTCAAGTAAATACAAAATGCAATGATGATTTCAGGGGAAAAGGTCTTGTTCCTTCCTCTTGCAAAAACAAAGCATGCCGTTAAACAACAAAACACAACGTTAATTGACATTTTAATATGCCAGAATTAAAAACCCCTTTCACATAGCACAATTTGACCTGGCAAACAACTTGATTTCAAATTTGAATTTTAAAACACTGTTAAAATGGAGAATCATAGTGTAAAACAAAGTAGGTAGACTCAAGTATATTTCTACTTGCCAAACTAAGAAAACAGTCTCCATGGATGACAAGCTTCTTTTTTAACTGCACAGGAAAGCAGAAAAATGGGCATGTCACACTACTTTTCCCCACATCTTTTCAGGAAAGGAGACAACGTCTTGCCCATTTACTGATTTAACCAACAGGCTTTTGAGCAGAGTGTCAATATCTGTAAATGATTAACTTTTGTAACATCTTTTAAAGCACCATGAACCACGAGTTCTAACTTGTGATTCATGTCATGATAACAGTCAGGTTAGGATTGATCTTTTCACACAGCAGAGTGATTCCTCTGTATCAGCCCTTCACAGAAGCTAAAATATGACATGACTATGTCATTTAGAATGCCACATCGCTATACTGTTGCTTTAGCAAAATATTTTTGCAATAGAAAATCAGTTTACATTTTCTTGTACAAAGTCTAGGTATGTCTGACAGCTGTATGCCAGCCTCAGATGGCCATTTAGTGCCAAAAAAGGGAGCTACTTCAATGTCAGTCCTCTAACAAGTAGTGTACCAAATGACTTACTCCACTCCAGGAAGCTATTGAGCAACATAACACAGTACTTAAAGAAATGAAACACGTAATACATCCCAGCACTGTTTAGCTAGCTGTAGTTTTCACACCAAAGTAGCCAACTGCTGCCCGCTGGCACGCTGAATGAATATAAGTAGCACATACTATATTACACATTGAGTTTATTCACCAGACTTTCCTTTTAATCTATAGTCCTTTGATGTCAGGGTAAAATCAAGTGATGTGTTACAAAGTGCTGTCCTATTTCATCTGATGTCACTTGAAGTTTATTGACTATACACACGGGAAATGCTAATTTTATCCAGAAAATGGTCTGAATAATTTCTGAAGTGACTGTACATGTTGGAAGCCATTGAAGTGAGCATCTGGTAAAACTAGAAAGGTACTCGGTTAGTATGTTCTCCACCAGGGCCAGTGCGCTATTTCTGTTAAAAAAAAAAAAAGATTACATTTTTCTTGGGCTCTTGCTGAACCCAAGCACCACATCTTTCAAGTTTCAATGATATTCAGCTCAATCATTTTTATGTAACAAAAGGCTTTTGTTGGTGGACTAATGATCATCATCAGACTTATTTTTCGTGTGCTATAAATGTTTGTTGTGTCTGGCTCTGAAATTCTTCAAAGTCTCAGGTTGTCAGTGAGGAAGAGCTTTTGTGACATGCTTATTAAATTAATCCTGTTTACTTTATGGATTGGAAGAAATTAGTCCCCAGTGTATTGAAAATTATTGACTGCTGAAATCAGGTTTAATTAGGCACTAATTGATTAAAGTATTAGCTAGACAGTTATCTGATATTGCTTTTGCTTTGTCTTTATCACCATATGGAATATGCCTGAACAGTTAGCACACAAGAAGCAGTAGTGCTAGAAAGAGAGGTGACCTTTTAATGAAGGATAAAAAAAATACATTAGAATTTCTATCACTCAGCTGATATCCTAAATTAGTTTTTGTTTAAAGGTTACAATTGTTTGTTTGCTATAAATACAACCTGTATATTGAGCCTGATGAGGAAACAAATTAAATGTCACAAAACAACTTTGTTTTATTATTTGATCTAGATGGTAATAATAAATTACCTTAAATGAAGAACAGCGCAGTATTTATTTAGTGACCTTCAGATGTAGGTGGTTGCTAGTTAGGGGCGATTTACCTTTTGAACAGGTTTCCCCGTATGCATATCAATCTAAGGAGGCTGCTGATGATCTCTGCGCAGGTACATGTGCATTCATGTGCTCGCAACTGTTAACTCACGCTAAAATTTGACTGCCTTACCTGCCACACTACTGGCTCGACGTGATCAGCTGTGATGGACAGGCAGACGCTCAGCACGACGGTGTGAGAGGCAGAGGTTAGAACACTGGCGATGACGGCGTCCCGCATGGAGAACGGCAACATGGTGTAAACCACAAACACGATGAACAGGAAGAATGACACCTGCGGAGAAAGTCAGACAGTCATATAACATTTGCAAAGAGAAATGGAAAGGAGAAAATAAAAGGAGCAGAAGAAATGCATGCAGAAGAAAGGAAAATATAGATGCAAAAATGTGGTAATTTGAGATTTCAGTTTTCTGGACTAAATAGCCAGGTCATATTAGTGCCTTCAGCTTACTTAAGGGGGACAATCAGCCCATACACTTCAAATCTGACATCTCTAATGTAGCACAAGCAGTGGCTCCCTTTTTTTTTTTTTATCCAGTTTTAACACACATACAATTGTATAAACACACAAATATATACACACACATAGGTTCTCACACACAAACACTTCTTTAATTCACTTTCTGCTGCAGGGTTAAAGCTTCTTGGCTGTTCCCCTGCCTGAATAGAAAGGATTCCGTCTTCTTCCTGCCTGTAGCCCGGATCTGGTTAACCATCCTTGGTTTATTTGCAGGACTTGTGGGAATGTTGTGTTAGGGTGCAGCAAGATGCAAAGAGGAGAGAAAATGCAGCCAAAGGACAGTGCGTGACTAAAACAGTAATGCGTCTATTAAAGCATGACTAACATAAATGTCTTTGACGCATGACAACTTCTGAAGCTGCTCTTAATCAAATGTAGCAAACAATAGATTTTGCATGTCAGATGTGTTCTCAGCACTAGATATATTCCGTTTTTTTATGCACTTGGATAAAACAGAGACATCCACCATGTGGTATTACTGTTGGGCCTACATTACAATATAAAGCACCTTGAGGTAACTGTTAATGTGATTTGGCGCTATATAAATGAAACTAATTTGAAATGAATTGCATTAATTGTGAATGACCTGACAATTACTTGCTTTATTCTCTCCTGTCTGTGCTCAGATCCAATTGATTTGAATACTTGAGTTCTCACTTACAGCTCCTCTAAGCTCTTATTCATGTGTGAAAATAATATTTAACTACACTTATGAACCTAAACATAAGTAAATATTAAAGTTTTGTCTGGTCCATTAAAGACAAGACACTGATGTTCACATCTGAATAAAAAAAATTAACCAAAAGTGATAGGCCAAGTAATATAACTCCCATCTATAACTTCAGAATTAAAAAAAAACCACCACAGTAATTTACAGCTTTTTGCTGTAAATTTGCTGGATGCTGTAACCACTAGTGTAGTAGACCATGAGTTCTGCAATTACAAGAGCAGAAACAAATGGATATGAACAAATGGAGATCATCATAACATACAAACACTACCTCAAACTAAAAGTTCAAACAGCAGCCTTAGATGATAAATGTCATCTACTTTAAGAATAATGTAAAAGAACCCAATATGTTCCTGATAAGAGTGTGGTGTTATTAAAAAGCCCCCCAGTAGAGCAAGAGCAGACACCCATCCAGATATCTATTAAAAAAAGAATTTCACTTATTCAGTCCAAGAATAACAAACTGTATCCACACAAAAGATAACGTAAGAAAAATAGAAAAATAGAAAAGAATGCATTGTATTGTCACTGTGCACATGTACGATTAGTTTAAGATCAACAGCAACTCCTACCCAGTACACACATGTAAAAAAAGATGGGGTAAGGTATCAGCCACTATCTGCTATATCATCAACTATCAAATATTGGCTTTCTTGATAGATTTTGATCGAAAATATGAAAAACTGCTACATTAATATTTGGCAATCAACTGAGTAAAGCACTTAACATAATAAGACATCAAAGTGCTTGGAAGTACTGATGAAGTTTAAATATTTGAAAAGTCAAACCAATATGAAATAGAGCAACAATGATTTTTAATTGAAGATGATACTGACAGTATACACTATGCATTGATTATATTTTCATTTTATTAAAAAAAAAAAAAAAACTTGTTGAAGTGCTGACTCCTCAAAAAAAAATGTTCGAAAGGCTGCTGGGATGATGCAGCGTCTCTGTGCATTTCTCAATAGTTGCAGAGCATCTTACTGAACGTAAAGAGCCTTGAAAATTCTGCCTGACATATCATTACAATGAACATCAGATTACTACCATCTGTTACTGACAATCAAATGCATTTACAATTATTTCCTGTTATTATGAGCATAATAATGGTGGTTTCCTGCAGTGTTTCGAGAGTGAGAAGAAATTAATCATTTTCAGCGAAGTGACTGACACAAAGGCCAAGCACCTGAATTACGCTCAATATAAAATTCCACAACCTCCTACTAATAAATGTTCACATTGCTCTAAGATGCATATAACATTTAAGAGTGTTTGAATATACAAATTCAAGCAAAAGCAACAGGTAGCAGTTGAAGTGTATATTTTGCTTCATGCATGGTGAAGCCTTGCAGTGGTTTGTTTTTATTACCTACAGAAGTTCTACACCTCCCTCTTTGTAGAGACAGTGTATAGTCACGAACACCAACATCTGCAGCTGCTTGACCTTCATAGCAACTATGTCTTTTTCTAAATCAGTGGAGCTCATCTTTTTAGATATGCAGTCTGGCATTTCCATTTTCCATTTTATCCAAGTCATTACACATGTATAAACTAACAACAATTACCATAATAATCCCCACTGCATAAATTACTGACAGAAAATGTTATATTGAGTGTGTGGAGAGAAAATGATTTTCAAAAGATGCAGGAGAAAGTGCAAAGAACCAACAAAATATCTAATGCTGCGTGATCCCCATTTCTATCAAATGCATAGCTAGGGTCCAGGCCTGAAACTGTTAAGATATAGAGCACTACAAAAGAACATCAACATTTAGCTGATAATATCTCTGGAAGACAAAGTAAATTTAAAGTTTATAAATTTGCATGCATCTTGTTTTCCTTCATTTTGGTCCCAGGGGAGATATGTTTTTTAATCTCTTTGTGCCAATGCCTGACGGAGCTTTAATTGGGTGCAGTCTTTTTTTGTCATGGTTCAGTTGTGCTGGCAATAATAGTTAGGATCCAAGCATGAATGCAGCACTGAGAAGCTTTAGAGGCCATCTATTGGGAAGCAATGCTGGAACGGGAAAGGAGGCAGAAATGGCAGGAAAGCATTGTTATATATTTTGGCAAGAAGGGAGAGCAAGTAGTCACCTGTTTATTGTGCGGAAATGCTGACAAAATAAGATGACTGTGGAGAAATATGAAATTTGATGAGCACAGAGGAGAAAACAAGAGCAGGGTGACTAGTAGAAAGGTAAGGGTCATTTAAATGATGAGAGAGCTCACATAATTGATGGTAGTTTTAATCTTGAGCATTTTTGTTTGTCTTGGTCAATGTAGGTACACGGCACACGCTTCGTAACTCATTTCATGTGATGCTAGTCAATCAAAGCCTTCATTCAGAATACGAATTTTACGAATTTCTTTTATTTATATAGCGCCAAATCACAACGACAGTGGTCTCAAGGCGCTTTATATTGTAAGGTAATACATACAGAGAAAAACCCAGCAATCATATGACCTCCTATGAGCAAACACTTTGGCGACAGTGGGAAGGAAAAACTCCCTTTAAACAGGAAGAAACCTCTGGCAGAACCAGGCTCGGGGAGGGGCGGGGCCATCTGGTTGGGGAGAGAGAAGTAAGACAGGAAAGTGCTTCCACGGTGAGATTAGATGCAAAATCAGGTTTAAAGCTGAGATGGTCTATATGTGAAACATAGGAAAGGAAAAACTTAAACTATGGCTTTTTATTTTAAACATTGATCTGAAGTCTTTTTCAAAAGCTGTATTTTATTTTTGACTGCTGATCTTAAATTCTCTTAAATGAAAATAGAACATTTTTTACTTTTTTAAAAAATTATTATTAAAGTACCATCCACTTAATTTGTGAAAATTAATTCAACATTGTTGGAATACTGCTGAATAGTACTTTGTCTTATATGATAGCCAGTTTTTGAATATACAGTATGTAGTTGGGCTACTTTCAAATATACTGCATTGAATTATGATGCAACTTTTTGAAAATTTGGACTTTTATTTGAGGAAATTTACTCTAACTGGACTTCTTAAATTTGATCTAGATCTGATCTAGACAGAGACTGCAGATGAAGGCGAGGAGAAATTTAGTTCTTCACAAAAGTCCCCCAGTGGAATTTAAGTTTTTATCCCTTCAGTGCCCCATGATAGCAAATGTATGTTATGGTCCATGTGCATAAACATTAGAAATTAAACATTAGGCCCCAAGATTATACAGACAATAATTATTCATTTTAATATGGCAGAAGGGGAATAAGAAAGTATTAACTTACTTCCTAATACAGGAGAGAGCTGCTAATGCTGCCAAGCACCATCTAGCACAGTAACATAATTTGCTTAGGGTACAGAAAGCCTTTCCCTAAATTAATTCTCTGAAATTTAATGCCGCTAACTCAATCACAAAATTGTACCCAGTATAATGGAGAGGCTGCAGGAGTGAAGACACCTGCTAAGTTCTCCTACACAGTTGATACACGATGTAGTATTAAGAGTGCAGGGAATCCTGCATTCTGGTTACAGGAAGCACATAAGGGCAAAGGATGGATGTTGAACTTGATTTCTTGAATAACTTAAATTTCAAGACAAGGTCTGAAATGTCAATTAACAATATATTTCAATATTGTTAACATTTATCCATATCTTCTGTGCAACTTTTGATCCTAAATCAAATCATCTAGTACTCATTGTAAATAAAGCTTACATAATGTAAACATCACCAGTACGAGTGAGTACATACATTTTGCACAAAAGCTTTATGAGATAATTACAGCAATCAAATAGTCAGGATACACAATAAATTAAACAAGCCTGAAGCTTCAGAAGATAGAATGAACAAAGCACTCAAACAGCCGTATATTACTTCAAGTACAAGTAAACATAGACTCAGAAATAAAAAAGGCTCTGATATGCAATAAAGACACATTTTCAAAAATGATGGGTTGATTTTCACATTATTTCACCTGTGTTTTGCATACATGTGAAAGACATCATATTAATGGCTTTGCTCCCGCCCCATCCTGTTTTCATAGTTATTAAATCCAAAATGCCACCAGGTATCTCTTCTTAGTTCTTTCATTGGCTTCAGTAGACACAGATCAAACTGATTCAACTGATGCTGGTTCACTAGAATTGGATGGACCTCACTCTGTGATGAATCAAAAGTGCAAAAGTGTCCAGCAAACTGGGTTAAAGCTTCAGAAAATCAAAAGAAAATGGAATACATAAGGAAAACAGATGTCTATTTTTTATGGTTTATTACTGGATCATTCAAATGGAGCCCAGCCGTATTACAGGCTTTGTTATCTAAAAACTGCGGCCCAAGCTTTTTGTTGGTTCATCATGCTAAGTCAACTTTGCTTCTCTCCATGAATCTATCCCTTGATAATTACACTGGTGAGGGTTCATAAAACAAATTATAGAGATGGAGTGTCACATTACATCAGCCTTTTAGTCCACAGTCAGTGGCTGAGATTAGTGTACAGGTTAGATTTACTACATGGGATATGTGCGCGTTGCTGTCCATGTGTGTCAGCTATTTATAGTCAGAGATGACATATACTCATTTCATTTCTGGCTACACTTATTAAAATTGAGTAAAGAAAAAATTTATTGATTTGAAGTAAAGATGCAAAATTAAATGGAGTGCATAAGAGGCAATTAGCCAAGTGCTTGGTTTGCAATTTATGTAATCTGTCTGGGTATGTTGACCTTGATCACTAAGATAAATTAAACCGGTAAAGGAGAAAAAAAAAACAATTACTTCTCGTTACACTGAAATGCATCTGTCCCTGTCTCTTCTGCCACCATTTGCCTGTCTTTCCTATCAGTAGTTCCTGTTCTATTGCCATCTTCCCTCTTTTCGTGCATCTGGCATGTGTGTCTGAGAGACAGGGAGAAGGAAAGGAGGAGAGGAGGCATAGTCCAGACATCTCTCAGTGAGGGGTAGAGGCTGGACCACACAGATAAGCCTTTCTTCCTACCACCAGCAAATAGAGAGGGCTTTGTGGGAAAAGGATAAGCATCCAATTGATTTCAGGTTTGAAAATGGAAAGTGCACTCCATAATAACTAAATCTGAGAGAGCAGGAATGGTGAGCACAACAACACATAAGAATTTTTTAACCATCAACAATGCAATGCTTCTTTTACATGATATTAACTGTACTGACAGTGCAGCTTTTAGTATGACTATATTTTGCTCTCTTACCATCACATTATCTCTCAGAGGAAGTCACCATAAAAGTACATATGGAGATGTCACTCGTTTTATTTAATCCACAATATACTGGATAAACAGCAGAAATCTAATGGGAGAAAGCTTTGCAAATTCTGCAAGAGATAACACAGGTTCCCAGGCTAGTCCGTTTCCCTTGGGTGGGCAGGTTCTCTCTTTTCAGTGGGTTTAAAAAATGTAATCAGGACAAAAGGGAAATCATCTAGTTTTGTCAACACATGAGCAGAAATGCAACTGGAAAATATTCAATTCAGAGTGCCATCTATAAAGATCAAAAACAAGTCATGTTATTTCCTTAAATGAATAAGTCCAGTTACTTTTTAAGCTTTAGGCTTAAAAGGTCATATGTAGTGAGATTAAAAAAAAGAGTAAAAGAATGGAAAAGACACTTGAATTTAAGAGCTAAGTGTACACTATATTTTGAATTTTCACCTACTTTGTCACCAGACAGCCCTCTTCTTGTGGATAACTAAAGCATATCCAAGCCATTTTACAATGTGTTTGTAGTATGTGTAACTTTAGTCTTTTAAAGCTTAGCTGCAGTAACAAATGGAAGTTGCTTTTGAAATTGGGTATCGGTACCACAAAAAATGTATTGCTGTCATAAATTAGAATAAATGTTGTGTTTGGGAATTCTAGGATGGTCCAAAGGCCAAGACATGCCAAACATTTTTCACAAATATTTCATCTACTGGTATCAAACTCAGAGTATGGTATTTAGTGTACAGTGTAAGCTTACAGACGTTGCCGTATATAAAATAGCCAGTGATGCTGAAATAAGCAAAAATGCACTTACTTTATCAATACATGCTTCCAGTACACACATGATCTGATCAAGTTATGATAGTGGGTGTGCCAGTCTGGACTGGTTGGTGCTTTCAATGCTTTATCATATAAGGAATGGAAGCTTTCAGTTGGTGTAGATGACATAAAAGATGTAGACTCTATCCCAGATGTTACAAACTTCTTAAGCTTATGTGTAATTTCCCAAAGGACAATTTGTATTCACTCATCTGGCCTTATTCCTGGGCTTTCAGGCTAGCCTTTTCTACACTTCCAGCTCTTCACTATTGAACGTGATTCTGTTATCATCACCCTGACCCAATCTTTTGTTGCCCACCTTCTGTGAACCAATCAGCCACTGCTCTGCATGCTTTAAATCTCGGTGCTTTTCTTCATTCGTGCAACTCACTGCTTCCACCTCATCTTGCCCAGTTGTCCAAGTCTCCACCTGCTTCGCCTCTACCACCAGTGTCTATACTGGGAGGGGGGCTAATCTTTACTTCCACAAATTATGACGAGGCTCTCAAACAGTCTCGACTTAATAAAATAACTTCAGTAAAGGTTACCAGATTGTTTCACAGGCTTTCACCTCTATAAAAATGAGAGTTTTGGTAGCTGGGTGCACGTTTTCCTACCAGGACATCCCAGCAAATTCACCCCAATGTCAGACCATGCAATGCTTAGAACAACTGACTACTTATCTCAGACTACAGTTATGAGTTAAATGTTTATGATAATGACAGCACAATCACAAGAAGACTGTAGAAAAAGACTAGGTAGGCATAGCCTTTTTTTTATGGTGGCCCCTAGAGACAAAGCACTTACAAAATCCAAAACACGTACAAACTCCAAAACACATGCAAACCCCAAAACACAATGGAAGTGCTCCAGGACGCTAGGGGCAGTGTTGAGCTTTTGTTACCTAGTAACTACCAAAGACTGCTCGAAATGCGGCCCTCAAATGAGACCACGGGACTGTAACAAAATGATTGTTGGGCTTCATTACTGTACTGAGCAGTCATTTTAAGATTAGCTAATTGTTATTTACTAACTAATGTTGTTCATGAGACTAAAGTCATCTCACTGTTTTGGATTTTGTACGTGCTTTGTCTCTAGGGGCCACCGTATTTTTTTTTTTTTTTTCCTGGCAAAAAAAAAAAAAAATACAGCACATCAGGACAAACACTTCATACCGAATAATTTGGACTTCTTTTGAAGCCTGGGCACCTTGTAATTATTGAGTCAACCTTCTCATAATAAATGAAATGTGAAACCATCAATCTGACAGAAAAACCTGCCTGAAACTGGATTATATAACAGTACAATGATCCCAAGTACACCAGCAAATTTGTAGCATAATGGGTCAAAAAATAAAGAATCAAAGTGTTGCAATGGTTCAGTCAAAGTCCAGACCTCAGTCCAACTGAGTTGTTGCATCAAGATGTTGAGAGAGCTTTCCATAAATAAATATTTGCAAACTTTAATAACTTAAAGTAATGTTGTAATGAAGAGTTTGCCAAAATTCCTTGATAATGGTTTTAGAGACTGATAAAGACACTCATAAAATGATTACTTAATGTTACTGCTGCTAAAGATGATTCTACAACAACCAACCACAACCATTCTACTTTTTCACAGGACTTCGCTGTTCAGCATGTTTTCTGACTCTCCGAAACTGTTCATCTTATTGTCATTTTCAGTGTATGGAGCAATTTTCAATAAACTGTTACTATATAATAAAGAAATGTTGCAGCTAGTATAAAAGGGAACCTTGATAGCTAAGGTAAAAAAGGCTTCATCTTAATAAAAAAAAAACAAAAAAAACATGTCAATATTTTAAAGAAATACATGTAAAATAATGTTGGTGTTGGCCTTTTTTAGTGTGCATGCTGGTGTCTGAGGAAATGTTCTTCGAGGACAACTTGCTTATATTACATATTGAATTTTTGATTGTGACAACTGGCAACAACATTTTCATCTACTTACTAGCGAGGGCTACACTGCATGAAAGACATGGGAAAAGTCATCTAAATGACCTTAGGGCTGTACATGACAGGTGAAGCGATTAGAGAGGATGAAGCCGATGCTCTAATCAGTATTTTGTTCCCCTACTTCTCATGTCTACCACTTTGCTACAGCATAGGAAGCTATAATTGACTCTGTCTTTTACTTTGAATTCCCTAGTTTCTCCTCTGCAGCAGATATGCACTTAGCAACTGGACAGTAACACCGGGGTAACCACAGTTTCAAAGATTGGTTGTTAATATAATTGACTATGATGCAATTGCGCAGCATGCTCCAAATTCATGATTAAAGTGAAATACTTGAAAAATAAATAAATAAAAAATTAAAGATCCCCTCTGGACATGCTTATTAATACAATTATCCAATCAGCTTTTAGGTCATGTTCACATTGACATATATAATTGGCTTTATTTTGTATATGAGATTGTGGAGTTACTGATCTCATAAGATTTTCATATTTAAAGAGTTGGGAGAAAATGGATGGAGGGATTAATAACAGCAATTATAGGTTTTAATTGTGTCAGACAAGCACAAAAGTCAGTTAAATAATACATTTGGCATCAGCAGGAAGAATCTAGACCGGCGGTTGTAGTGTAATGCTATGGGCAATGTTTTCATCACACTACAAACTTTATTACCAATCAGTCACTGTTTGATGACCTGATTTAGAATTGCTTTAAGCAACTCTTAATATCTTCTATATTTGCTATTTTCAGCATGAGAATGACCACACCACAAAGGTTAGCTCAAACTGATGTAATGGAGAGAATAATGATTGCAATGTTCACCAGATCTGAAGTAAATTCATCAGAAATTTGTACCTGAAATGTGTAGCTGTGGAAACTGTGAGGGCCACAAACCAGACGCCACATTTTAAAGCAATGCAAAAGCAAACAGACGCCTCACTCAGCATTAGTAAAGTGTTCTTTTCAAAACACTTGGTGATTACAAAGTAAATAACAACTAGTTTAGTATTGATACTAACGTCATCTGTAACTCTTTTGACCACCTTCTTGCTTTCGGCACTACAAATCTCTCAGAGCCAAGATGTGTTTCGAATGGCGCCTGCTCATTGCTATACTGTGCTCTGAACTGATTTCAGTCATTTATATGCAATATGCCTGGCAAAGAGTGTATCAGCCTTAGAAGCCAGCAACTACAATTGTTATTTAAACATATTTACTTCCAAAGCTGAATGTCAAAAGAATTTCATATAGCCATCAGATGTTTTGGCTTGCCCTGTCCTCTCAATCTGAGTGATATCAAGAACTATTCATTTATTATTCTGACTAGAACATCTAGTCTAAAAATTAGCACATATGTATTATTCACATGCTTTTTCCTTACTGACTACATAAATAGATATGACTCACATTCATTTCACTAATACATGAAGTAAGTTTTCTGGTCACCCCGGGCGTAAATGAGTAAACTGAAAACTGTATACAAAGATGACGCTGTGTGAGAACACTAATGAGTCATTAGCTTAATCTATAAATTGGCAACAAGCAACAAAAATGCACAGACAGCAGCGCTTCTCAAAAATAATGTGTTTTTCAATACATTTTAATTAACATGGCTAAGATGCAGCAGTGAGAGAGCAGTAATGTCATAATCGCTGAAAATTTCAGTGAACAGAAGAAAAGCATGAATGGAGTGGTGTGTGAATCAGGCCAACTTAAGCTACCTCTCTGAGTCTACACTAGACATCTGTCTTGCCATTACACTTGAATGTGTGCAGCTTTCCAGTGACAAAGACTTAAAGTTCTGTGCCGCATTCATGGAACCCTTTCGTAGGCTGCATATGGCAGTAACAATGAAGAATCACTGTGCATTTGGCTGGCATTTTTTACCTTGTGTCTGACCTCAGTATGCATAGATGCATTTCTCACAAAAATGAAAGGAACACTTTATAAACACATCAGATCTCAATGGGATAAAATCATCTATATCTATACTGATAAGGACTGTGTAATGTGTTAGTGACAAAAGGATGATTCAGCTGTCCATGGGCCTGGCTGTGATTGGCGCGTGGATATACAGCTCTGGAGTAACTGGTTCAAGCTGGGGGACCCGCCCATTAAATGAAGGCTGGAGCGCCACGAGAGGTTCTTGCGTTTCTCCCAATGTCCAAGCAGAACCCCATGACAGCTGCTGGCTGCAGTTTCTCTGCAACAGTTGAGGAAGTGGAGTGGGTAGGGGTGAGCTGCCGTTCCTTTTGATCACCTGTTTTCTCCTGTTTTTGAGTAAGTTTAGGAGGTCAGACACAGTCTTTATTTTTGGCTCTGGTTTTGGGAAGGTTAGGTATGTGGGAATCAATTTAGATTCTTCTGTTTATTATTTTGGCCTTGGCTCACCCTGAAGTGTTAACATTCCCGTTTTGTTGTTCCTCTTTTTATCACATTGTGATGAGTTGGGACGAGTGCTTCACTCATGTTATGACCTGGCCCCTAGACGGGTTGTAAGACTGTTAAAAGGGAGTTTTTCTTTCCCAATGCTCATAAGGGGTCATATGATTGTTGGGTTTTTCCTCTGTATGAGGCAACTGTTGTTGCGATTTGGTGCTGTATAAATAAAATTGAATTGAATTGATAATTAAAATTAGAGAGGACTGAACTCAAAGACACCTCCTCAAATCAAAGTTTAAAAAAGTCAGGCCAGGGATTGTCATGCACCAGCAGGAACCCAGGCCCCACTGCACCAGTGTAGAGTCTTACAATGAGTCATAGGATTTCATCCCAATTTCTAATGGCAGTCAGAGTGCCATTGTCTAGCCTTTGGAGGTCTGTCTGTCAATTGATATGCCTCCCCAGACCATCACTGACCAACTACGAAACCGTTCATCCTAAATGATGTTACAGGCAGCATAACAGACCTTTTCATGTCTTTCATATGGACTCAGATGTGAAAAGCTCTCATATGTGAAAAGCACAATTAGGCTCTACAGTGCCAGGCAGTGAACACAGCGGTCATTCGAGGATGTTGGGCCCTCAAGACACATTCATGAAGTCTGTTTCTGATTGTTTGGTCAGAGACACTCACACCAGTGGGCTGCTGGATGTCATTTAGTAGTTCTGCAGTGCTCATCCTGTTTCTCGTTGCACAAAGGAGTAGATACCGGTCCTGCTGTTAGTCCTGTCCAGCTTTCATAGAGCAATTGCCTATCTCCTAGAATCTCCTCCATGCTCTTGAGACTGTGCTGGGAGACACAGCAAACCATCTGGCAATAGCATGAACTGATGTGCCGTCTTGGAGGAATAGGACAACCTTTGAAACCTCTGTAGGGACCAGAAAAACTGAAAACCCTCTCTTGCACTCTTGGCAATTTTATTGATATCAAAACAGCCTCTCTGCTACTTATCTGACCACATTAATCCCAGAGGTCTAACTGACTTGATTCTATACTGTGATTACAAAGTGTTCCTCTGTTATTTTTGAGTGGTGTATATAGCATACATATAGTTAGTTTAAAGGGCAACTGTGGCTTTTCCGCACGTATGAATGGCTGGATGATCAGAAGAGACAGGTTTCACACAAGACACCTGCCAAGCATTTTGCATCAAAGTCACACTACTATATAAGGTGTAACGAATAAGTTCAGAGAGTTGTTCTGTAAAAATCTGAATCCACACTGGAATTGAATTTGGCAGGTTTTCCATTGAAGATATCTTTTGATGTATCTTCAGGATACTTTTAGCGCCGCTGCTATTTTTAGATCAGTCCCTTGAAGCAGTGATATGACCACTTAGACTTGTTCATCTATGATTTCAAAAGGACCCAAATTTCACGTGAAGGATCACAGCTGGTGACAAGAACTAGATCTCTGGCTATGACATAGCAGTTTTAAACAGTTTTTGGTCCAAGAGTCCACAGTTTCCAAGCCTAAAGGTAGCACATTAACCTCCTAGGACCTGGCGTCCACATATGTGGACATCACATTTTGATATCCACTTATGAGGACATTATACTACAACTGTTCTATCGAAATTTTAAATGAATATCTCATATGTGGCTCTCATTTTTCTTAGAAATAAAAATTAGGTAAAAAAATATCAGGTAGTTCTTTGTTTTTACATTCATCAGGTCCCAATATGCCCAAATATCACAGAGAAATTAAAAATGCATGCCAAGGAAGAGTTCGGGTCTTAGGAGGTTAAGTATGGATTTTCGCTACTTCTCTTCACAAAATTAAAAACATAATTTGAAGGACTGTCATTTTAGCACAGTGAAAGAGAGCCAGTGCATATCAGTAAAGAGCAAGCGCAAGCAGACAGAATGCGACCAATCAATCTAAAGATATCAGCCAGACTTAGACCAGCTAGTCATGCACAAGAAGATGATCCTGACGGCTCAGCTATGGCTTTGGATATTTCTGAGAAATTGGATAATTCTCTTGTTATAAGCTCTAAACTTATATAATCTTCTCTCTATAACCTTAGTCGAGTAATAATATTGCAGGTTTCTAGATCAGTGTAGTTTGTGTAAACTGCATAGAAACTCCCTTGAATACCATTTACAGTAGCAATCTATAAAAAAAACAACAACCCTAATCTCTGGTGAAAGTTAGTGTGGTTTTCCAATCAAAGGTTCAATAATTATATTTTTTCTAACAGATGATTAGACTTTAATGTAATTTTCTTGTATTAATATCATTCTAATATAATTTCTCTTTCTCTTTGTATTAGAACTTCAGTCTATCAGCTAAACTCATTAAGACAAAAGTAAAACTAAAAAGCAACAAAACATGATTAAATAGCAGAAAGCGCTGAAGAACATGCATGTATGAATGTAAAACTTCAAAGGCAGACTGTCTCAGAATGTAGGTCAGAAATCACATCAGATAAAATAAAAGATTAAGATTTTTTTTAAACCAGGCCAATTACATTCCTGTGTCACATTTCACATAGCTCCACATTCTAACCACACTCCACATCAGCAGAGAGTAAAAAGGAGAGACTTAGGTATACGTATGATGTTGAGCTCAAGTTCCATCATACTTTTTATTGTCTCTGTATCAGTTTTTATCTAAACCAAATCACAGGAGTATCTATAAAACACAAATAAATCACTTCATTTAAACACATATGTAACATGCTCTACAACAAATAAATGTACCAGAAATTTCATCGCTTGTCTTACCTGATCCCACGGACAGATGATCCCTCCAGAAAACATAAAAAGGTAACCCATGGCAACCAAACAAGCCCAGATGACCAGGGAGAAAACACGTAAAAGCTTCTTGAAGACAGACTCAATGCAGACAAGCACAAATACAGCCAGGAATATGGCCAGTGCTGTGGGTACAGTGATTACAAAGGCCACATGGTCCGCAATGTTCTGGAAAAGGACAGAACAAAAAAAAAAAATTGAGCATCAGAAAGGTGAGAAAAAAGTGAGACATGTAGATGGACATTTTAAGAGGGAAGGGAATTTATCAGACGACTGAAGAATAATCTGAGTAAAATACCCTTTCCTACAAATTCAAAGGGCAGATTTCTCGAGAGGACACAAAACAACCTTTGTAAGAAAAAGCCATTTCCCTGTCTCTTTCTGCTTTAATATTCTAAAAATAGAGTAACCGAGGCAGATGTGTGCATGCAAATGTACACACCTGCCATAAAAACTAACTAGGGACTGTGGATATAAATGAACACTTACAAAGAAAACACTGTATCACAGCTCCTGGTAAACCGAATTTAACCAATCTCCATATTTACAATTTTGTTTGCATAAGATTGAGAAAAAAAACAAACCAAACAAAATGCAAATAACCTAAAAAAAAAAAAGAAAAAAGAAAAAGGGGTAAAACTGCCCCCAAAGGATAAATCATGAGTTCACAAGTTCCTATGAAGTCCTGTGGGAACTTAGTGCACCCCATGATTCAGTGAATTGCAGAACCACCTTTGGCAGCAAAAACCTACAGTATTGTTCATTCACAGCTCTCTGCAGCAATTCCGTTGAATTGAGCTCTATACTTTGACTCGGCCATTGCAACACCTCAATTCTTTTCTTTTTCAGCCATTCTGTTATAGATTTGCTGCAGTGCATGTCACAGGGTGGAAATGGACAAGTTAACTGGGTTTTTCATCTTGCATGAGTGCTGTGTTTTACTATTTTTAATATTGTACAGTTTTCTTGTATTATTGCATGTTTTTGATTGTATTTCTTGTTGACTTGTCATGGAGAGACTCCGCCCCTCCCTGATTACTAACTTGGCACACCTGGGAGGTCACAGAGGCCCAATAAGAGGGCCTTGCAGGTCAGGAGAAGGAGGGCAGCAGAGATGGCGAAGTAGTGGGCAGCAGCGGCAACTGAGGAGGTCGCAGGTCAGAGGACATTCTCGAGAGAAGCTTAACTGGCGACAGCAATAGCGTTGGAGGTGCTGGCGAGTGGGCTGCAGAGGAGCAACTGGGAATATTCTGCAGCGGTGTGGGAGATTCGCAGCTGCGGGATGGGCAGAAGTACGCCGGATGTCGGTGAGGGGCGAGACACCTGACACGTGTATTGCTCTTTTATTCTATTTTAATAATTGTTGTCCCTGCCCAGGGTATTTTACTGTTTATGTGCAAAATAAATTATATTTTTAAAATGTCCTATTGTTTCTGGCTCCAATATTGCTATTCCCGTTTAAGAAGGTTCCCCTTTTTAAAGTAGAACCTGTATTAAACCGTCCTTGGTGACATGCATAGGATCATTGTCCTTTTGCAGTCCCTTCTGGTCAAGCATTAGCCATTGCACAGATGGCATCACATTTCACTCCAAAATGCTTTGCTATAAAGAGGTGTTCATAACTAACTGAATGAGTGGAACCTGTCCAGGTCTTGGGGCTGCAAACAAGTCCAAATCATCAGCCCTCCACCACCGTGCTTGGCAGCTGGTGTATTTGTGCTGGAATGCTGTGTTTGGTTTTCACCAGAAATAACTTGTTCAATAAATCTTGTGGTTTGTTCAGAGGCACTTTTGCTATCCTAAGCTGTGCTACTAGAGAAAGAAGGGGCTTTTTTTGGGACTCTTACAAATAAGCCATACTTGTTCAGTCTTATTTTTTATGAACTTTAACATTTAACATGCAAACTGAGCCTGTAGAGGCTGAGATGTTGTTCTTGAATTTTTTGTAGTTTCTTTGAGCATTGCACAGTCTGACTTTGGGATGTATTTTCTGGGAGATTAACTCCTGGGAAGATTGTGGCAATGCACACCAATTTCCAAAACTTTATAGAGGTGGTCATGAGGAGGAAAACAGTACATTTGACTAGCAGCGCCTGACTACTATGTACTTTCATGATTCCTATGGAAGCAGTAAGGGTCTACTTTGATTTTCACAGGACTGTGTTATTATATTATAGATAATAAGCTGTTCAATAACAATACATGTATCCATGTCCTGTCATATCCTCTTCTCAGTGTGCAATGATAGAATAAATTAAAGTGTCAGGATGTTACACGGTCCAAAACAAAAACAGATACAAAAGTCGTTAATTAGTAATTAGCTGAAGTATTCATTATAGGCATGTTTAATTTCTTAAATACACTTTGATATGCAAGTTCTGATAAAATATTCAAGAGCTTCTCCAAGGTATAGGATGTTAAAGTGAGACACGAGCTGCCAGGCTTTGCCAGGCTTCACCCCATCAGTGGTTTCACAGTGGTATGATGGGGGATGGAAAAGGGTCAGGACAGGGACATGGAGGCTGATGTCTCATATCATATCATATTTTCCTTTGGAGGAAATGAAATCTGTAAAAAATTTCCAACATTTGAGATAAATCAATCAGTTCTATGAATAACGGTTTTCAATGCTGGTTCAGTATATATTAATTTAAAAACATACGTGATTCACAGACGTGATGATATTAAGAGAGCCTCATAAAATAGCTTCCACATCCATGCACGTGATTGTCACGTTTAAAAATTAAAAATATCCACTATACGAAGCAAAACATAATCCAGACTGACAGCAACAATTAAGACTGTTTAAATTCTCATTTCAACTAGTGCGTAAAAAAAGTAGTCATGCATAGTCATGCATATAGTTAATTGAAAATGTGTACTTCTCATTCACTGCAGCGTAATTACTAAAACGATTTTTATTCTTTCAATCAACTCTTTCAAAAGTGACCTGTAATTCTGCTAGCTTAACAATGTTTCTCTTTGCATTTATCCTTTTTCTAGTTCTCCTTCTCCTTATTTAGCCCCCCCACCCCCCACCTATCCTCTGTCTTTTTCTCATGCGCAGTCAATGCACTGGGACATGAGAGGATGTGTGTGGCTGCAGAAAGCCACATAGAGTTTGTCTCGCCCAGAGCAGAGCTCCAAAACAGCACAGGATTTAGGTCAGCCAGCTAGGAGGATGGAGGGATGATGGGATATGAATAAAAAGAGAGACAGAAATATGAGGAGGTGATAGATGGCATAAGAATGGGATGATGGAGAAAAAAAAATAGCAATCAGAAAATTCATGCATATCCAGCACAGGGATAGAGGAAAAATATATATATAAATAAATACATAAAAATAAAAAACAGAAGGCAGAAGATGTTGAAACAGATAGTCTGAGCAGTGGGCAGGAAAAGATTTATTCACTGTGTACCAACAAAAACATTAAAAAGATATTTGTTAATGTTTTTGTTTATATTTTTATTTAATAGAACTGTTTTCCTAAAACTACAGTTTCAAAAGACTCTTGGTTGGTTCTGGTTTATGCTTCTTGCTTTATGTTAATTATTAATGGTTTTAGGCGCTTTTACCTTGGGGTTAAAAATACTTCTATATTTTGATCTAGTTAAACATTTGTGTTAAATAATAAGGTCAAGATGAAGTTATCCTTCAGGCTGAGACTAAGGTGTCAAATCTTAAGAATGACCAACTATCTTATCTCTCCATGTGGAAACCCATAACATCACTATTACAAGAGAGTGTATCCATGATATTTATAATCTAGTTTGGAAAACTTGTATCATGATTTGTTTCAATAGTGGTTAGAAATTCAAACTATAAATCTATTATTCTTTCATTTCATTTCATTTATTTATTTATTTCACACTTGGTACAACAGATCAAACAAACCAACCACACTTTCTATCAATAAAGCACTACAACCATGTGTGAAAAGGAGCAGGAAGAAGAAAATATTCTATTATTCTAAAATTATTCTTGATTTGATAAAAGAAAGAGGGCACTATTTAACTGCTGACTCCCAGTACTAGTGTCAAAGCAATGACCTGCACGACCTTTCTGAAGTTCAGACATAATTTCGAAGCATATATTTAACTGAAAACAGTACAACTATAATATATCCAATGTTGTTTTTGAATTTGATGCCAGCAACATGTTTTAAAAACCTGAGACAGAGGCTTATTTCCCCACAGTGCTGCATCACCTCTTGTTTTAACAGCACCTTGCTAAGTGTTTGGGTACTGAGGGGACCAAATGCTGTTATGAAAGCATAATATTCCCATATTATTGCTTGATATTTGCCATTCTTTTCATTGCATAATGGTATGAGTGTTTTCAATACAAGCTGCACTGTAGACAGTATAGTTTAGCACCAGTTCGCCTACTACACAATCACGCTGATGGAAAATGTGAAATGCTGTTTTTCTTGCTGAAATAAGCAAGATGTTCTCCAAAAATTACTAAATGAGCAGTAATGCTACCATCAAGGAACTGACCTTTGAACTTTGACCTGAGAACAAGCCAGACAGTCTTCATTCTCTATAGCATAGAGAAAGAGCCATCCATGGTTTTTGAACGAAATCTTACATTTTTTAAATTTCAGATAACACACCAACTAACCATAGGAAACTGCTTATTGTAGTCATCTGTAAGTCATAGTGTTGTTCAGACCTTTTGTTTGCAAGTATATTATCCCCCATTGGAATTATTGTACCATTAAATTAATGTAAAGCAGTTTCTCACAGAGTAGTAAATCCCTACCTATCTTTATTTCTGAATGACTTTTGCACGGCTTTTAAACAAGTATTTTGTTGCAGTTCTCATTTCCAAACACAATGTACTGCCTATTTTAGTAATAAACCTAACTTATCATCACTGGATAAATGCTTTTATATGTTTTTTTTATATTTTATTGTGCTTTTTTTGCTTTTAACTGTACTGGAGTACAGTAAAAGTATGAGCACAGGTCTTTTTAATAACGTAAAGGCAGAGCCATTATCATCCCATCAGAGCTGGTTGAACCTTTACACCGTGCTGCAGTGTCAGCCAGTCTTAGTTGATAGTGCTGAATCTTGGTAATCTGCTATTGTTATTGTTTCAGTAATTAGGTATGAGCCCCCACTGAAAGCTACCACCTGGTTTCAACCTGGTCCTAACACCTGAACTATAAAATAGTGATGATATGTGAACTGCACAATATCTACATGCTTCAATATCTACTCACAGTTGAATAAAAACTAATTTTTGAAAAAAAAAAAAAAAGATCATTTTTGTCATGTTAGGACGCACATTCACCTCATCCCACCCCGTGGATACCACTAATATTATAATATGCAACAATTAAAAATGTATGTAACATTATTAAAACATTCTTAACTAAAAATTTGAAAGTTTCCAGATTATGATATGCTCGCTCATAAGATTTCAGCCTTTTTGATGTGTCATTTGTTACCTAATCAGACATTTATGATTTTGTTTCGTTCTAACTGATTGTCCATGCAAGGAACTGCAACAGCTGACTTTCCAACCACATGTTAGTGAGCTCATCAGGTTACTATGCAAGATTTTCTAAATATTATGTGATATGTGCTCTGTGAGCCAGTGCTTTCTATGCAATACTGTGTCTTTGTATGTTTTAGACTGATCACTTCAAAACAACAGACACAGCAGAGACAGTAGGAGAGAGACACTTTTCTAGATTCGGCCAATGTCTAAAGAGTTCTTGTTTTCTTAGTTATATAACAGTATGAAAGTAGGAAGCTAATGAAGGACAGTCTAAAATGGAAGCAGAGCCAATGACCATAAGCACTTATATTGTGCTATTTTAGAGCCTTTTTTCACTTTATGAATTTTCAGATTTTTCCGGAAAACATACTCCATGAAAATAGTGAAAAAAGGAAACAGATCTTTCTGCAGCTATGAGCTCATAAAATAACTAAGACCCTTGCATCCCCTCTCACCTTTATCTCACCCTTCTCCTCACATTAGTTTTGCAATAAAGACATGCTGTGACAACCTAAGCATGTATGTACAAACAAACTGTGTGTAGTCAGTTTCGGTGACCCCATTTGCATGAATACTTATAGGATGTACACTATACATTATATAATATATACATTATACAGTATGTGGCTTGCATCCACTTCAATAAATGCAACTGTTTAATATTCATTTCCTACACACACATAAGTCTGCATGTGTGTGTTTGTTTCTGTGTGTTTTGAATGAGCAGCTTACCAGTCCTGAAGCAAAGAACACAGTCAGCAGAGCCAGGCAGGCACCCATCACTATGAGGAGCAAAAAGACAATCAGAGGATGCTGCTGGCTCATACAGTAGTATGATTCATACAGCCAGTCTGGGGACTTGTTTCTCTTCACTTCACCACCACCTCCTCTTCTGTTTACTTCAGACTCCCCTGTCCGGTCAAGGAGATACCGCTTTCTCCTTATAGCCTCCTGCCACATGGATCTTGGAGCTGAGAGGGAGGAAAAAGAGGAGGTGGTCACTGCTGAGGTATGAGTAGTTTCCACCACAGATGAAGAGCAGTTGCTCTTTTCTGTTCTTCTGCTGTTGTTGTTCCTGTTGAGGACCCTGAAGTGAGAGCTCCTAAGCTCCAGCTTAGTCTTCGAGTCCTTCTCCACCTCCCCTCTCAAGTCTTTCAGGCGGGGACGGCTGAAAGCTGAGGCTGAGTCTGAGTCAGAGGCAGTGTGCGCTGGCTGGAGTGGTGGCAAAAACGCACCAAGGGTAGAGCGCAACATCCTCCTCTTTCTCCTCCTGCCAACATGTTGGGGTGGAAAATGAAGAGAAGTGCAGGCAGTGAGTGCTCTTTAGAGTGAGAGAGAGAAAAGTGGGAGGGAAGTGGAGGGAAAGAGGAGGGAGAGAGGGCTAAGGGGGAGGGGAGAAAGAAAAAGAAGGTGCAGCAGCAGGGAAAAGTCAGCAAGTGAATGAAAGAGTAGAAAAATGAAAGGAGCAGAGAAACTGACATTTATGGAGAATGCATTATGTGGTATTATTTGTAATAACATGGGTTTGAGCCCAGTCCTAGAGCTGTAACCCAGATGATGATGATTTTCAGAGCAGCGATAAACCATATCATTAAATCAATTCTTTTTCAGTTATCCCCTTTGCCTCTCTTACTTAATAAATAGCCAAGCAAATAACACATTTGTCAAAACATGCATATTTGCATTTTTTCCCCCAACTGCAGATTACAAAACAGAACCTCAGTTGAGGTTAAAAAATATCCAAATAAATTTGTTATCAATGTATAGTAGGACGTTACGAGTATGAGCAATGATGTGCCTGCCCAGAAAAACTGAAAACTGGCACACTTGTACATACATGGCATCTCCTCAAATCCTGTGTGTGTACTCCTGCAATGATGCACATGCACAAATGCCAACACACACACACACACACACAACCCCGTTCAGCTATCTTAGTGAGGACCCTCATTGACACAATGGTTTCCCTAGCCCCTTACCCTAACCATAACCTAATTGTAACCCTGACACTAAAACCACATTTTGAGCCTCAAAAAATTCAAAAATGTGAGGACCGGGTTGTGTGTCCTTACAAGTGACTGCTGGTTCTCACATATATAGTACAAAGATAGCTAGACAGGAACACACAGACACACACACACACACACGCACACACACACGGGGCAACCGAAAGGTGGTGCTGGCCAAACCACTGTCATTACAAAGATGAGTAAATCATGACAGGTTCCTCTAATCCCCTAAAACCTGAACAACCTCATTTGTGGGCTGAGTTTGCACAGCAAAACGACATATTACTGAAAAAACAATAATAAACAACAAATATATAATTTCTATATTAAAACTACAAATATACCCTATGGAATGCTGAAGGGTTTAGCATGTGACTGTAACATTTTTCAACTGCAAAACAGAAAATAATGAAAACATTTGGACTTGGAGATGAAATGGGTGATGTGATTTAAAATTATTTGGATTTGATTGAGGAGCCCTAAAATAAATTATCATTACTAAAGAATTATATGTGAGCTACTCGTAAAGTTTTCCAATATCAACAATTTAACATTTATGTTTGAAGAGAGTTCAGCTCACATTTTTATCAACTCTGGGACTGCCTGACCAAATGGAGACTGCGAAGCCGTACTGATGATATATTTTTATTGTACAAAGCTCAGCTCCAACTGGGAAAAAGGAAAAAAAAAATCACAGAGTATCAAAGCTGTATCTGCATTCTATTGTTAAAAAAAGGATTTGACTATTTGTATCATTGCTGAACAACCAGCATGCCACATAATCTTTAAATGGTAGGTTAACCTGTCAAGATGTTCCACCAACTTCCATATTTAAGGCTTGAAGCTTTGAGTGTGAACACATCAGAACTGGCAAATTTCAGTTTATCTGATTCAACCGTTTAAGAATTTCAGGCACATCCAGGCACGGCTTTGAGGGCCACAGTATCTGCCAGCCGTCATCAATACAGAAAATCTGAATATTTCTTGCACTGTAGTTCCATGTTTGGATATCACCTAAACATAACAATAAATCAGTTATTAATTGATGATTTAATATGCTGCAAATGAAAGATTTTTTCCTGCTTCCTTATAAATAATTTATTTTAATATTGTTATAAGGATAGAGTGCAATGTGACCAATTAAGCTAATTTAGAGATAATGTGCAGACGGGAAAACATGATACTTATTCATTCCAAATGAAGCTGAGAATATTTGTGGGCAGTAGTTAAAAAAAATGTAGCTACACCTCCCTCATAAATGGACAGGAATGTATCCCTCAAAGAGCTTTTATAAAACAAATTCACATTTTTACAGTGCTCAGCGTGGAGTTAAATATCTGGCACTAGTATCCTGCCTGCAACATGGAGCTTTGATTTGTCCTGAACCACAGCCACCCTGCTTTTCTTTGCTAACTATTCTTTTCGCTCGTCTTCATCAGTACCTGCACATCATAGCATCATTTTATTCACCCATTTTCTCTTAGCTTTCATCTCTGCCTTCACCTCTTATTTCATACCCAGGTATTTTCCCAGCTCATTTTCCACAAGTACGCTGTCTCTGCTCCTGCATTCCAATCCCTTCTTCCATCTCGCACCTTTCATCCTCTCCCCATCATGTCCCAAAGAAATCCTTATATATTCTCTCCTTCAAATTCATATTTCTATCCTTTTTCAGGGTATAAAAAAGTATATCCATTTTGTGAGCTTCAACTTCTGTTCCCCTACTTCATCCAATATTTTCCTATCCCTTCATTTTTTTTTTTCACATCACAATTCAGGTTCCCTTTTCACATGCCTTTTATTTTCCCTTTCTTCCCTCTTCCCCCCCATCATGCCTCCAGTTGGTGAGCTCATTCTATCTTGACCTACTTTCTGCTACCATCTTACGTCCCGTCTCTTCTTTCACTCATCTTTTCTCAGTAACATTATTATAGTTTGATATGGCCATGTGCTGTAGGTGACACTGGCAGCTTATGTAGGAAAGATGATTGTTTTGGTCAAAGAAAACTATCCTGTTGTTTTATAAACTCAATTCTGCAGAAATTGGGACAATGTATAAAGTGTTAAAAAAAAAATCAATGCGAGGCTCATGAATCCATGTTATTCACAGTGGAATATATATATTTAAAAAACAAAGTTTTTAAAATGAGTAAACATACGATTTTAGGAAAAAACATTTCCTCATTTTTAACTTGATGGCATCAACAAAAGTGAGTCATAATCTGCAGATTCACTAACCTGCAAAAACCTGCATTTCCAAATTGTGAAACAATTTCAGAAAGATCTTCTGACATTAAATCCCAAAGATCTTTGGGTACTCATCATCTACAGTACATACAATCAAAAGAAGATGATAAGTACTACAGAATCTGTGCACGGCACAAGGCTGAAAATCAATATTGAATGCTCATGATTTTCAGGCCCTGAGGCACCACTGCATTAAAAATGGGCATGATTCGGTCATGTCAATGAATGCATGGGCTCAGAAACACTTGTAGAAATCAGTATCTGGAAACAGTTCTTGTTTTTACAGCCGATGCATTTTAAAGCTCTATAATATAAAAAAGAAGCCATATCTCAACATGATCCAGAAATTTCACCATCTTCACTGGCCAAAAAAACATAGTTAAAATGGACTGAAGCAAAGTGGAAAGCTGTTCTGTGCTCAAATGAATCAAAATTTGAAATTGTTTTTGGAAAACATGGTCTGCATCTTAAACTAAAGAGGACAGTGACCATTCTGCCTGCATGACAATTTTAGGGGTGGGCGATATAAACGATATACGATAGAAACGATATAAATTTGGCCAACGATAGAGATTTTGACTATACCGCTCTATCGCGATAGCGCATGTTGATGATGTCATCAAGCTACGCCTGTTTTGGTCGAAAGCGTCGCAGTGGCTACAACAATTATGCCGCGAGTCATAGCAAAGAGATGAAGCACTTTTGAAATATGGGGAAAGCCAAAAACTGCGCTTCCGTAACACTGATTCATTAATGTTGAATTCTCTCGCAGCTGCTCTATGTTGCAGTATATTAATAACTAACCTTGTATTGTGGTTGAATAATCTCAGTTGTTCTCCTGACTGAAGTTTGGCCCGTGTATAGCATACTGCTATGCGATTGCATTTGCCTTTAACCACCAGAATCCCTCACGTTAACTTTTATCGAGTGGAAAAAAAGTTGGCGTTCATCCGCCAGCTTCACTGTGCTAATGTTATGCTAACATAGCTGTGTTGCTAGCAATCACGTAGCACAACATTATATACCAGGTAGTCCAACTTCAGTAACCCTGCAAACGCCACTGCTGTTTAGTTTTCTGTCTTCATTATTTTGGAAGTGGTAGCAGAGCTGTACGTTTTAATTAGTTTCAAAAATCTCTCAGCCAGAACATGGTATGAAATGTTTAGGTGGAAACTAGCGAGCTAACTTCCTGTTAACTTCTAACTCCGTTAAATTTAATAAATTCTGTTTTCATGGATGCCTGGATGTTAAACTTAATTGTTACACCTGGTAAAGCAGCAACGCTGATGATTTCATTAAAGATGAAAGAATTTAGACCGTTTTTCACTCTCAGTATTCGTTTGACTTTGGGACCTGAATTACAATGACATTAAATATCGATTGGCAACCAAATCCTTAACTCCAGTTCATGTCAAGCAAAAGGGTGGTCAAAATATTGAGTTTCCTTTTTTTCTATTTAGTTTTTGTAGAGATACACCAGTTGCTCTGACAGTTTAAGATGAGGCAAGGGGCCTTTAGGCAGAAAATCTGTCAGGGGCACCAACAAGGACTTCAGCTTTTTCATTGAGTTCAAGAAAAAATGAAGTCCCTGTTTGTGCTTCTGACAAATTTCCTACTAAGAACCTCAGATATATAACTGAATGTCATCTGCATAGCAGTAATAAAATAATTCCTTAAAGGTGCTCAAAATGTGCTACAGAGTGAATAGAAGGCCCCAAAACAGAATCTTGTGGCACACTGTATGTAAGAGAAGTGGCAAAGGAGCTGTACTTAGAAACAGCCACAGAAAAGCATCATTCAGGTAGAAATGATGCAAAGGAGAACCAGACACCCACCCAATATCTGAGCCTCTTCAGCAAAATATGAACAATATCAAAAGCAGAGGTAAGGTCTAACATCAGCAAAACGAAACATTCTCCTGCATCACTTTACAACAAAATGCCACTGGACACACTAAGAAGAGCAGTTTCTGTAGAATGAACCAGTAATGTGTTGATCATAGTGAGCACTCAAAGACCAATAGACTGAAACAGGAGAGAGAAGAGGAGGAATCTTTCAGTGAGTCAACCAATTTTACCATCTTCAGTAAAGAAACAGGTGAAAACTTTCTGAAATAGCACGCCGAGCTGATGCAGGAACACACAATGAAGATGCTGATGGACAAGTATTATTTCACGTCATGTGAAAAAATAGGGACAGCAGGTGGAGCAAGAGTAACAATATTACTAATAGTGTTAAATAACACCTTACGATTACCTCTGCTCTTTGTAACAAGGTTTGAAAAAGACAAAATCGTTTATGAGGCTATTTCTCATTTTTGTCTGGACATATAAATGCATTTAAACATCACAAATCATTATTTTAGGTAGGCATCCTAAACTCATATTGTTACACTTTCAAAATAAGAGTTACAATCTGCCTTTCTGGGATCAAATTCAACATCAGTGGTTTCCAAATTGTGTGCTGGGATTTTGTATCTAAATAGTTAGTTTGTTGTGTCAACATATTGTGTGCAATAATACTAAAATCTATACTCCAAAAATACTTCAGTCAAAAACAAGCAAAAAAAAAAAAAAAAAAAAAAAAAACACAAACAAAAAAAACACACCAAAAATATATCAGTCACAGGGTAAGTCATTCTATTTGCACAAGATTTGCACATGGATGGTGGGCGTTACCAGAGGTGACACATCAAAAGGCCTTGAGGAGGACAGTAATATTTGTGTAGAAGACCAACAGAGAGGAAAACAAATCTCTCTATAGACAGTTTAAAGAGAGCCACCCGTCTTAAAGCTTTAGATGCATCAGGGATGTCAACAGTGCTAACCCTGAGGGTGTTATCTGTCAGGAGAAGTTTCCTAATGTTAACACTGTGGCAAGCATGATTAAAAGACTGTGGGAAACCAAAGATCCTGGCCTAAAAGAAGCTTCAAACGAGAGCTGGAGCTGAACCAGAAGCAGCTGTGTTGAGAGAAAGTATCTGCTAATGTGGTGGAGGTAAGCAGCCCATGGTGCAAAGCAGAAGAAAGCTGACACAATAGCAACAACACTTACAAGAAGACTGCTAGGTCAAGATGTCACTATGAAATTAACATAAAATGAGCAATGAAAAACATATGACGTTTAAAAAATTAAATAGAGCATGCTTGTTCTCAATGACTTTCAAAAATCACATGTGGTAACAATTCTCATACAAAAACTTTCAGCACGCTGCGCTGGAGCTCTCACTTTGTCAGCCAAGGCAATTACCCGTGTATTTTCACAGCGGAACACTGAACTCAGTTTACTGTCACCTAATGCAATATGCCACAAAAAGTGCGAATAAAATAATGGGCTTATCTTTTTAATCACGTCAAAAACTTCACACTTTGGGGTTTCTTTTTTAGGAAAAGAGTAAAAGTGAGCTGTTATTGGTAAGTGTAATTAGATGGCAGCTGTGCTAATGTCACAACAAGGACGAAGCAAGTAAACAACTGGCAAATATTTTTAGATTTTAAATACCATACCTATTCTCTTTAAAATGTTATCGTCTTGAAATGTTCGATAACTTACTTTAACGCAAACTCCTCGTTTGCTCCCATTTGATCTGGAAATTGTTTCGCACCAGTCCAGCAGAGGGCGCCTGCTCCAAAATACCGGAAGTGATTGGCCATTTCCGTCCAATCAGTAGGTTTTTATTTTTGCCAATAAGGGAAGACAAAAAGAAAAATAAGTCTGGATTTTGCAGTTTTACATTAAAATTTATTCGTTTTTACTCATGGTCAAATGTATTATAGTGCGAACAAGATATCTTATTCTTTTAACAAGGGGAAACAGGCCATCTCTTAAATATTTTAGAAGATGTGACAGGGAATACTAAACTGGCAGTAAACCCATAGTGAAGACATTGGCTTACTATATCGTACAACACTAGGTTTTTAAGGGGATTTTGTATTGGACAAGCAGTTTTTTTTGGTCCCCAAACAACACATCTTAATTGTTGTTCTATCCACATATGATACAATGATATGCTAGACATAAATGTACTAAAGTATAGATTGTCTCTTTTCCCTGGCTGTCTCCACTTCTCATTTGATTTAACCTAGATATCAAAGAAGACCTGGATATTTTAAGGCACTAGAGTATTTAACTGTAACCCTTCATTATCTGGGCAAAGAAATTTGCCACTTAACCCATAAGTGTGTCTAACTGAGAGCCTCCCAGCAACCTTAACCTTCATATTCTCTTGGTAACCTTGGTGATGATTGTACTAATAACTTTGATGCACAATTAAATGCTTAAAAGCACCATGGATGTTTTGAATTTAGGTTGATAGAATGACTCAATATTAAGTATCACAGAATGTACTGCACTAGCACATATACCAATACAAGAGCATACATACAATCTCGCAAATGAATTACTTCATTTGTGAGATTTTAATTTATAATACTCTTTGCATACACTTTGTAAACCATCCCACCTGCCATGTCTGACTCCGACCTTTAACTGCATCCCAATCCAAAAGCAAGTTTTACCCTTCAAGCAACCCTTTGAAGGAGCACATACCCGGGAGCTTGTGCTTACTTTCCAAAAGTATCTAAAGGCATTTCATGTGTCTTGCCTTATATAATATTTACTGTGTGAAAAGAAAATATATCCAAAGTATTTAAATTGAGGAGAAGGAGAGCAAATCAAAAAAGGTCTCTTGAGGAGGACTTTTTTTTTCCACCCCGCTTTTATTTTTTGCGCTGCTTGTTTTTAAAAGTGTCTTCAGTCATTCACAGTTTCTCCATAACCCCAGATGGGGAAAACATCCTTCATTCACACTTCATGAAGTGCGACATATTCTAACTGCACACTAATCCATTTTCTACTCTCCACTTTACCCTTAACAACTAATCAGCGGCTCTATTTTCCTCCAGCTGAGTTCCTGGAGAATTTTGATTGCCCTACCCTTTGGTGAGTTTAACCTTGACATTAGTCACAAAATGATGAAACGTTAATGAATATAGATAAAAACTAGATGTAAATGTGTGAAGTATAAAGAAAACGTGTGAGGAAATAAGTCATTGTCACTTTGACAGTGAAATGGGAAGAGGGGGACAGCAACCAGAGCCTGTCTGTTTGTCCCTGGAGAGAGTGAGAACAGTTAGACTTTCACTATTTCTTAGATAAACCACCAACTGCTCCACTAATTACCTTTTCCCCTAATTTCTCTTCGGTTAAACTTTTCTCATCTTTATTTTTTCTCAGTTTTGTTAGTCTCCTTGTCTTTCTTCATGTCTGATTTATTATCAAATGGGAATACTACACATCAACTCACCTCACAAAAAATACTTGAAGTGTAGACGTAACTGAACAAATAAACATAATTTTTTGGTATGTAGTTAACTTTTAAAAGAAAAAAATGTTTATCTGAGTCATCAAGGCTGAAAAGACTAAAAACAGCAGACATTTATGGTATTTTTTTCATGTATAGGGTTCTCACAACTGCATCAAGAGTATATTAATAAGCCTAAATCCATCATTGCTTAGACAAAATGACTTTCCAACATAATATTATGCTAATACTTACCTTTTATGTTTATTTCATAGCTTCTAAGCATACAGTAAAGAAAAAAGAAGAAATATGGTAAACTGAAGATACTTTTTTTTTTTTTTTTTCAAATTCAAATTCAAATTTTATTTGTCACACACACACAACCATACACAATACGACATGGGGGTGAAATGCTTGTAGCTGTACAATGCCCGACCATTAAATGACAGAAGAAAAGTTTTACAATATTTACAATTTACAGTTTACTACAAAATTTACAAATTAACTTAGGAATTTACAGTAAAGAATGTGCAAATAGCAGAAGAGATTATAAAGATTATAAATTATAGGAATTATAGGATTATAGGAAATGTGTGGTGGTGCGTGTGGTGATGTGTGTGAGAGTCCAGTCTTATAGTGACGTGTGTGGGAGAGTCCAGTCCTACACCTGGTTCAGGCCCCGAATAGCCTGGGGGAAGAAGCTCCTCCTCATTCTCTCTGTTTTGGCCGTAAGGGAGCGGAAGCGCTTCCCAGACCTCAACAGTGAGAAGAGTCCATTGTTGGGATGGGAGAGGTCCATCATAATCTTCCTAGCTTTGGACTTGCACCGCTTGGTGTAGATGGACAGCAGGTCAGGGAGCTCTGATTGAATGATGCGTTCGGCTGAGCGCACCACTCTTTGCAGATCTCGTCTGTCCTGCTTGGTGCTGTTCCCAAACCAGGTGCAGATGTTTGCCATCAGGACGCTCTTGATGGTGCAGGAGTAGAAGTTCTTGAGCACCTTCAGTGGCAGTTGGAAGTCTCTAAGTCTTCTGAGGAAGAAGAGACGCTGACGGGCTTTCTTAACCAGGGAGTTGATGTGTCAGGACAATGACAGGTCCTGAGTGATGTGGACACCCAGGTATCGGAAACTGTCCACTCTCTCCACTGGCGTGCCACTGATGATGAGGGATTTGTAATTCCTCGCCTGCTTTGTAGTGAAGTCCACGATCAGCTCCTTAGTCTTGCTGATGTTTAGGAGGAGGTTATTTCTGTCACATTCCTGAAATATTCTTTATATAAAAATAAAATAAAGAAGACAAACCTATCAGAAGGCCAGGCACAGATCTATTTAATGAAGCACAAAAATTCACTTTTTGTTTGTACGTATTGAGATGTTCACAGAAAGGAGACACACTGTAGCTATAAGGATTTATAGCTTATAGACAGAGATTATAAAGACTGTCAGGCTTTACAAATATTTGCTGCTCAGTTTCATCCATTAGTTGAACTATTCAGTGTGATTTGTACCCAAACTATGAAACGTTGGCATCTAAGTTGTGTATACCACAAGTTTTGTTTTTTTCACAGATTATGTTCTATCCTTTATTTATTTATTTTTTAATGACCTCCATTTATTCCCATGTGGCCAGTCTGAGACCACATTCAATGCATCTTCACTGAGCTACAGCATAACTATATTTGAATTGAAAATTAGCATCAACATCAAAACCATTAAAGTGGATAAAGGGTCTTCCGTTAGTAATATTTTCCACATTAAAGGTTGGACAAAATGTAAAAGTGCTGTAATAATGGCTTCGGTATCATTTGAAATTAATGGCATGTTAATGCGCCCTTCAAGTCTGCATTTTTCAGTCTGTTTAGTACAGTTTGTGTTTGTAACCTGCACTGATTGATGGATTTATCATCCTCTTGGGAGGAGGTGCAGCTAGCTATTAATGCACCTTTTACATTCTCTATCATTGCCACACAGTTCACAAGACGAACAGTTTACTATTAACACAGCCTATAGATTTGAATTCATTAACTCCAATATGGATCTCTATAAAGTCTGGCTATGTAGCATACAGTTAAGATGGTGTTGCTGAAAGATCAAGGCTTGTGGCTGGAAAATTCAAACTACAGTGCTAAAAAGATCTTGTCTGCGGGTTCTTCACTACTTCTCTACGACATTTCACTGTTATTTAATCTATTTTAAATACAATCAACTTCAGATCTTAATAAACATTTCTCAGAATCTTGTGAATTAAATTGCCCGCCACTGAAATGTATTCATATTTCTTTCATTTCTCACAGACGTGACACAAGTATTGCTGTATGAAACTGATGGAATGGTGCAAACCAGGTGTTTTCATATATTTCTGTTTTTCCCGCCATTAGCTCTGGACACTTTATTTTCAATGCTAGATTGACAGTTGTGACTAATGTCCCAGAAGCAAATGATTTTGCCAACCGACAACAAGGGATCACAGAGAGTTTTGCATTAGAAAAAATATCACTAAACCAAGGGTCTCTGAGACACGTTGTTCGTGTCATTTCTACATCAGTAAAACACATGTCAGGGAATAACCTCCAAAACAGCATATAAACCCTATTGAACAACAGAACCTCTGAGCATTATTGTCCAGGTGTCCTCTGGGATGAAAATAAGCTTTAGCGATAATAAATTAGTGTGCTAGCAGAGCTCAGTTCAGTTGTGTGATCCTCACATGTCTTTGTGTAAGCCTCCATTATTATCAGCCTTCAGTAGGAGGACACTGCTCAGATGAGCTCTTCGTTTTCTTGTTTGTGATGTTTGCTGCAGGTATTAGACCAGGTAAAGATGAGCTGTACTGCAGTATATTGAATTAGCCATTTCTAACTTTTCCAGAACGGAGCACAATCCTTCAATGATTATTCACTCAGGGACAAGACTGCGTCATCAAAATAGGATTTTAGCCTTTGTGATCAAAATAATACTGATAATAACTGGCTGTTTTTATTGGTGTCTTTCACAGTGTCCGAGGACACACTATAATTCATCACACCAGAATTATTTCTGGTGTGATGAATTTAAATAATTTATGAATTAAATTTTATGAATTTAAGCACCTAGACTTAAAATGAAATTGATTATGATGTAACCGGATTATATTTGAATTAAAGCTTTGCTCGTGTACAGCTCATTTGAGCGGTGTTTTACAGCATCCAGTAAGTTATAGAGGGCTGATTATTAGTGACAGGACTACGATGCTGTGCTGCAGAATGCTGGGGCTCCCATGTTGCCGAGCATATTGCATTGCATTGCAAACAAGTCTGTTAAACCTGGGATTTAAAAAAAAAAAAAGGGGGGGGGGGGGCTGTATCTGGTACAGCCCCCCCCCCCTGAAGTCTATGAATAAGCAGCATCATGTGGGTTCATTATATCAATAGATAACAACATCTATTTAGAGGTTCCTTTATACATTAAAGGATTTCAACGCATGGGCATAGGAGAAATGGCACTTTCACCAAACAGGTGGACGATCGTTTTAATATGTCCTTATTAAAATGGATATATAAAGAATACGTGAATCAAGAAGTGTGACAGAAAAGTAACACATGCGCACACAGTTTGACATGTCCTAAAATACTGCAAAGCAGGATGTGTTAATGAACGAGGTCTGTAATTAAAGCCTTGTGATCTGACACGGCTGCTTACGTTATGCTGAGACACATGACAGCCAGGCTGAGATGTGAGGCTGAGTTCAGAAAAACTTTAGGCCTCGTGATAGTTTTAAACAGGAGCTGAAGCACAGGAGTTTAAGTCAGATCATGACTTGTCATTATTCTAGCCAATTAATCTTACTACTTAAATACTTGTTTTCATTTCTTCATCATTTGCTCTTCTTTTTTGTAATGTAGGCGTCCATAATGCCAAAAGCTGAATACCAAATATAATTGTTTCCATAAGAAGTAATTAGATGAGACAGTGGCAGTATACTGCAATCATTATTTTCATTGTGTGTCTATAATTTATTTTAAGCACAATTATTATAAGTAACCTGAAGTATATATAATTTTGCAGTTAAACTCCATGCCATACCCAGATTTCCAGATATTAAAAGCTGTGCTCTCTTATCACTAAGAGTCAGAATTTTGATGAGCCTTTCCATATTTTATATTATCTTTTAATCTATTTCCTTGTAGTGAGCTGGGCGGGAATGAAAATTAAGCAATTAAAGGACGTTAACTGCTGTCATAAAAACTATTTTCCAGTGACACTTGAGGATGACCTGGATCTGTGCCAGGAAAATTTCATCATCCAGCAGGCAATTTGCCTGTCACTCCTTCAGTGTCCCAACACTGCGGGCTGTTTTCACCCCAGCTACTGAAATATCGTCTCAGACCCGCTTATATTCCACAATATGCTTTATTTCTTTATCTCTGTCTGTTTTTTATGTCATGTCATTTTGATCAAGTCAGAGGTGGCTGTGATAGGCAGACATTCTTCTACCATTTACACAATTAGCATATCTGCTGTTATGTACAACTCTTGTATAGGTCAGCAAGACTGATTAGGTTGTTGCATTATAATATTACTAAAAACTGCAGGTATATTAACAAAGTAGCTTCAAATGTTTTCATTTCAAAATGATGCTAATGAGAGCAGTAAGAGCTGATCAAAGCAATGAAGCTGCAGATGAAAGATAAAACAGTTAGTTGAAGCTGCAAAAGGGCACAATAGAACTGGGGGAGATGCAAAGTGGAAAACTCACTGCACGTATACGTTTACAGATGGATGACTACTTGTCTCCTGCCAAAGAAATCAATATTTAATTCCCTTTGCAGTTTTAATTTTCGATCTAAAATGCTGATACTGCCGACTGTCAGAGTGACTATCGAGACAAATCTCTTGAATTTCTGTTTCTACAAGTGGACAGGAACAAGGGGAGGATCACTGGCAGTCTGTTCCAGAGCAACAGTTAAAGCTCGTTACTGCAAAAACTGCTTGCAATTTACTCAAGAACAGATTGTCTGCCATTTGTTGTCGGTGTAAGCTGTTTGTTGACAGATGCCCTCCAATGCATGTCTGCCAATTTAAAAAAAAAAAAAAAGAAAAGAAAGGGAAAATGTGTGCTATTTTTCGGGTTTGTGCATCCCTGAACTTGCTAGGCGACTACAGACAGATTTCTGTGATTCTGATTTTCCTTAGTTCTGATGTTTTTTGTTGTTGTTGGAAGAGGAACATCTGAGTACCTTTATTTCTATTAATGCCATCCAGAGTGGGATATCAAAGCTTGCCTGCCTCACGGTTCATTTGGCGAGCCAGAAGGGCAACACAACTGGCCTATCAAAACGATTTGTTTAAGGATAACATACAGCAAACCTTTATTTTAGTGGAAATGATGGTCCAGATGACACCCTGATATTTTATCTATTTTACTTTGAAGTTTTGGTTTATATTGCTGCTAAATTTGCAATCTTCAGGGATAAAAAAAAAAAATCAAGACAACATGTAAATGCCAAAAATGCAGTAACACTAATAGCCGCTTAAGGCTTGCTTCAAAAGCATGGCATTCCCAGAGGGAAAGCATGCTTTTCTTCAATCATAAAATAACATGATTACAGCCTGGCACAAAAACATTTTCAATCTTCAGAATTTTTCCTTCATAATGACTGAGCGGGGTAACTTTCATTTCATTTTATTGTATTTATTTTTTTTAAATAACTCACCCATTTTGCTACTGTCGAGGTTGTAAGTGTGGCTGAATCGATGGATGGAGTGATGGAGCCTTTCTGGACATTTTATTGGGATTTTCTAGAAAATAATAAGAACTATTGTGCCAGAGATAAAAAGGTTTCTTCCTGTTAAAAAGGACTTTTCCTTCCCACTGTCGCCAAGTGCTTGCTCATAGGGGGGTCAACTGAGTGTTGGGCTTTTCTCTGTATTATTGTAGGGTCTTTAGCTTACAGCACCTTGAGGTGACTATTGTGATCTGGTGTTGTATAAATACTAGTATTTATGACCCTATTACTAAGCTCTCATTGACAAATAGATGATATATACCAAGGCAACGAAGATTCCAGGTTCAGAGTCCACAGAACCCCAACCCTCACACAGACAGCCTAAATTTTGCATAAATACTGCAGATGTATCCATTTTCATCGCAACTCTGCAACAAATGCTTGCTGCAACATCTCAGAAAGATATTTTTATATAGATTTATCCATAATCAAGTTTGTCTGATTGTGTTTGACAGCGTTAAAATCAGGGACAGTGTGCTATCTTTCTTGTGGCAGAAACTGCAAATAATGGCTGCAACACTGATATGATGATATGTTGATCCCTTAAATTCTTAGAAGTGCAAACACAGTATTCAGAAAGCTGCAGTATCATGATACTCCAACATATAAGCCTAATGCAATAAGTGGAACCAGTCACTTTCCTTTACATTTTCATATACCCTGAGAGAACAGGAGTAAACAAAGGAGCCCGAGACGAAGATGAATAAAAGTAATTTTCTATTTTCTTTTTCTCCCTTCGAGTTCAAACACACAAGCGCAACAAAAACACAGTGCATAAATGGGGTCATGCTGCATTCTGCGGTGTGTTGTGTTGCATAAACCCAAATCATCAAGCAAGCTAGCTATCAACATCTGAAGAGATACATACAGTACGCAGTAATAGGCTGAGTCATCTAAATAACTCTTCAGCAGGGTGCAAGCTACAGAGAAAAGATAAAGTGATGGAAGGCACCCGGTTTGTAAATGTGTTTTTCTGTATAAATACAACCTCAAAACCGAGCATGCTGAATATAAAAATAATGCAGTCATCATTTAATCATGGAAACATGCATTCGCTCTCTAAGTTTATTCTTGGTGTTAACTTTCAAAGAACCTACATCGTATATTTTTATGATTTGTAGGTTTCATTTTATGTATGTTATGCACCGTAATTTTATTTGTTATTTGCTATTTGCTATTCATAATCTACACCCAAAGTAATTTGGATTAGTCAAATATTTAACACCAGATGGAATTGGCATGATAATGTGGAAGGCTTGAAATGATAAACTGACATCAACTTATCTATATTCTGCAGTTGCTGTTGGCTCTGTTGAAGATTATAATGGCATTCAGCTCATTGTTTTAGTTTTACAATTAGACATTTTGATTCAGTCTCACAGCTCTCCTGTACTCTGATTTAAAAAAAAAACTCACTGTGGAAACTTTGCCAAGAACAAGCAACAAACAGGCAAAGTAAGCAACTAGCTGGAGGAGAATATGGAGCATTTATCAAATGAGGTGCTAGCCATTTTTATCTGTGACAAATTTATTTGCATTATGCGAAGTTAGTCTCTTATTATTGAAATTCTGGGTGTGTAACCATAAATGTTTTGAAATGAAATCAAATCTGAACTGAATGTATGGTTTGATTTAGATAAATGAAACCTTTTGAGTTTCTACACCTTTAGAAAATTTCGGACCAACATCCGTCAGCAGCTGTGCTGGTTGATGAGATTTGTACCTCAGTTTTGTTATGCAATGTTTGTTGACAGCCGCCTGTTGAATATGAAAAATTAACACTGCCTTCTAAAGAAATCTCCAAAAAATGGAACTAATGATCTGAAAGATATAGATGTAACTAGGGTCTGTTCCATTCCTCTGTCAGGGTCTTTAGAGAAGTATGTTTCTTAAAACTGCCAAAAAAGCTCCATTATTCAGAGAAAAATTGGTTTTGTGGGAAGAAAATGAATACTGGTGTGTATGGGTCATTAGTGAGCTTTAGACTAGAGAGAGGCTGAATGGAGCCATTTTATCAGGCAGAATACAGAATCCATCAGGCCTCTTTGAGCCAAAGAAGAAAAGATATCTCAAGTGAGCACATTGGACTAACCACGAATGAGCATGAAATCAAGGTAAGTGGAGATATCTAGGCCAAGAGGCTATGCTTGTTAGCTAAGAGTATTATACTTTGACTTTGGAAACACAAAAGGGAGATAAGCTATTTAACAGGTCCTACGTAAACGAAAGATGAATGAACATGGTGGGTGCACATAGGCCACAATTAATGGGATCTGATTTTAGACACATTTTATATAGCTATAGTGTGGAAACTCAGTCTGAATGTTTAGTTTTAGCTATCAGTGGCATATTCAGGGGGCTTTGATGGTCGACATTTAGACCATTATTATTGTTATAATACATTATTCTAAAACAAATTTACAATAAATATATAAATACATAAAAATAAGAGTGTGTAGAATTCGAAGACCACCATGTTTAAAGGTTTTTTCTCCTCTAAGAGGCTGAACTAAGAAAGGCATAATAGAAAGTGAAAAGTGAAGTGAGACCGATGTCAGTACATTTACGATTTTACAGTCGTACAGAACTTCAGATGGACATCATCTTTCACTTAGAGATCCATTTACAGGTGCAAAAGTAAAAAGTCCGTGAGACTTTTTATTTCTTGACTTCCCTTTCCATTGCACTAAAACAACACCATCACTGTCATTTTCGTCTCTGTTATGCACACTCTGTGCTCGCATCATCTGTGTCTACATGGCTCCATGCTGTAAATAGCATAATGGTAGAAAAGTCTCTTCCATATATCTTGAAAGCATGACAAAAAGAACCAGTCAGTAGTTAAGGCTGAGCCTTTGATCACATTTTCTCTGTATTTCAGAAAGACACAAAGGAAGAATAATTGGCAGAAAAACAGAAAAAAAGACTTGTCAATGTCACTTCTAACACTTCTTAAAAAAAACCCCACAAACAAAAAACTGGCCTGAGCACTATTGGGTGGCATTGAGGAGATAACAGCTATATCATTTGAAAATGTGTATGGCAAAAATCTGATGTATATATGATTTATGTCTCCATATTTTACCTACTTTACCTGGGTGTTATTTTATGAGTCAGACCAACAACCATTACAAGCGAAAATAATATTGTAATAATTGTTCTCTGGACCAAAATGTCCCTTATACCCTGATACTATGTATCGACACCAAATTTTAAACTACAGTCACGGTGCTTTCAGACAGCCTGGAGGCATAAGCTATATTTAATTCCAGTAGAGGTTGAAAGGAAGCTCTTTTAAAGAACCTTCTTTAGCCATTTCAGTTTGACTGGTTAGCACACAATGAGATTGTACTGATTTATACGTGAAAAAGGCTTGTTTATTCCCACCGGAAAGCTATTTTCTTGACATGTTGAGCACAGCAAAGTTGTCATTCTTAACGTAGTATAAATGTATTTTTTTGAAATGCGCTCTTATCTAGAGAAAGATATTCACTCTTTGCGAGCATTACATAAAGACAAGTGCCCCCTTTACTGCATGCAGATCTCAACAGGTGAATGCTAACTGGAGGCGCCTTCTGTTTCCCCTAAGGGCTGACATGCTTTTAGGCAAACCATGTAGCAGCACAAACTGTGTGAACAACCACTGTGTGGAAAGGCAGCTGAATTTCTCATCAGTGCATAGGCCAGATCCCATGAGCCCTATGATCTAATCTAGTAAATAGATCTATCAGGAACAAAGAACCAACTTTTAACAATATTATGAACTGTAGCTGTGCCAAAGTAATCATTACAAGCCGTAGATTTAAAGTCTAATTTCCTAGTGTCTTAGTCAGCTTTTTTAAATGAAAGACTAAAAGGGGGCATCCTCGTTGCCCCCTTTTCCATTGCTTTAATTGAAATAAAATGACAGTTTCAGCCACTAACCCTCTAGTGATTAAACCTTTAGATGAACCACTTCATTGAAGCCCCTTCTTCCCATTTCCCTACTGACAATCTGAAAGCTAATGACTCTGGAGCAGCTACACCAAGCAAATGATCCAGCAGTGCCCCCATGAGAGACTTCGTGGGATTACAATATACTTACATGATATTGAAACTATGAAAAAGGTTTTGATTGTTGTAGTATCTTTTGCACAGGTGACTGTGTTATGAAAAATGCCTCAACTACATGAAGAGTAGTGAGAATTACTTCTGCAGGAAAAATTGCATCAAAGCAATTGAGAGAAAAACTAAATTAGTGTGTTTCCTTGGACACAGTCACTTTTTGAGTATAGTCCACAAATTCTCTCTCTCACACACAAATGACTTTTGGAATTTTAAAATGTTTATTAAAAAAATAGAAAAATTGTATTTAAAAAAAAAAAAAAAAGTCAGTTGTTTACACAATACAACCAGCCATTAAATGTACAGGAAGGAATGAGCTGGGGGGAGATTTGGTTCATGTAACAACCTAGATTATCGTTTAAACATATTGCTAAAAAGCTGCACTGGGGGGAGGAGAAAAAAAAAAAAAAAAAAAAAAAAGCTGACAGCATCATGTGTCCATCAGTTTGGTACACGGCATGTTACAATAATCTGACTTTCAAAACACGAGACTTTAAGTGATTTTTACTCTTGCCTCAGCCAAAAGTCTTGTAACAATAAATCTCTGGTTTGCCAAGAACAAGTCGCTATGTAAACTTTAGCTGTGAAACTGTCTTTGAAATACTGACTTTAAAGATGGCAGAGGAAAACCTCTGGAAAAAAATACAAGGCCCTCTTGCACAAATCAACTATTCTTATCAATTTAGGGGGAAAAAAAAAAACAAAACCCACACACACCTCACGCACATGCTGCTCATGCTAACAATCACTGACTGCGATCGGAGTCTGCTCTCAGAGCTTACATCTACAAGCTGTATGGCAAAAATAAAAGTCCAACAGTTTTGTTGCCACTGACAAAACACAAAAGGCTCTGACTATGTAACGGAGGAGGGTCAGATTTGGTCATTTAGAAAGGCAGTTACATTGTTGCTTTAACAGAATCAAAAAAGATATAAGGCAAGAAAACAAGCACTTTGCTGGTAATAAATAGCACCAACTTTTCTTGAACTAACAAGATATAACACTGCTAAAAAGGTGCATTTCCCCAACACAGCCCATCAAGAGGAAATACTAATGAAGAAAGCAAAAACAAACCCCCAAATTAAGTGATATGTTTAAAATGAGAACCAGTGGTGGGAGGAGCTATATTTGGACAGTTGGGAAAATTTCAAGTGATCATAAATCAATGGTAAATGACAATAGTTATGTGTTGGCATCATGGGATTTTTGGCACATTTCTCACATTACACCATAGCTCCCTCTTGTGTTGGAAAGCTGTAAACAGACAGTCCTAGGCCCTCAAATCCTATTGCACAGATCAATGTAGGCTAATATAAAAAGCAACCTTATAGTGGCGAGAACTCCCTTATTTAAAAAAAAAAAAAAAAAAAAAAAGTGGAATAAATTAAAAACTGGTCAATATTGCACAGAAATGCAACAGACATAATATAAGGTGGCAATGTTTACAGTACAGAACAAAACAGAGGTGCTAATGTGTGTGGGGGGAGGAGACATTAGTGAGGGGAAAAGTTTTTAAAACACAACAACCACCCAATTTAAAAAAAAAAAAAAAAAAAAAAAAAGGGAATCAGACAACGGATGATACCCAACACACACACAAAACACTTCGTACATTCAAACAAGTCATCACAGTTTGAGCACTTGCGATAAGGTCCATTTTTGTGCCGTCACACCAAAAACACTGTCAGCATTGAGCTGCATAGGTAGAAAGGTAGTGCTTTGATCCAGAGTACAAGTTGTAGTAATAGCCCTAGCTGTAGGGGCTCTTCATGAAGAGTTCAGCTAATAGGGTGTTGCATTCACAAGATCAAATGAGCCCCCAAACCTGATGAGATGGGCCCCGACAAGAGTCAAAAGTTCAAGAGATGCCAGGCTCGATGAACCAGTTCAGTAAAATGGCACACGATGTTCAAAAAGGTCCGAGTTCCATGGAAACTCTACTTGACTTGAGCTGCTCAATAAACTAGGAAGTAACACTGATGAGAAGGTGAAGTCTGGAAAATCCTCAATCAAGTCTGTGCTGGTGTGCGTCACATTGAGAGAGGGGCTTCTGACTTCAGACAGATGTAACAAAATGAGTTCAGTCATGGATTTAAATTCAGTTTTCAGACAGGAAGTGTGTGGCATAGTAAACTGACTTGGGAATGCTAGCACGATAAGGTGCATTTTTGACAGCCTCCCATATCAAGATTTCAAAAAAAGAAAAGTATCATCACATGATCACTTTGATGGTTGTAGAGAGGCCTTCAGAAACCAGTTGGGACAAATACTGTAGGTGTATTCTTTCATCTGATTTGGTTCAAGGCAGGAAAATTGTCCTTCTTTTTGCGTCGACAGGCGTTACGGCCGTACTGCTGCTGGTTCCTGAAACCCGATGTAGCGTTATGAACTTGGGGAACAAATCTGCGCTGAGGACTGAAGTTAACGTGACTTTGGCCTTGGAGGTTACTGCACTGATTGTGCTTGAAGACAAGTTTGGGATGCTCCAGTGAACCGTGGGAATTGGATCCCATGGCATAAGAGCGGCTTTGCAGTCCTCCTACCTGAGGGTGGTGAAGTTGTTGTTGGTGGTGGTGGGGACTTAGGAGAGGGCTGGTAGAGTTCATGTATTGTGAGATTTGAGGGGTTTGTGGTGCGACTTGTGGCGAATGACGGTGCACAACGCCGATGGAAGGAGGAGTCTCGTGGTAGAAGCGGCAATCGGAGAGATGGGGGATGGCTATGTTTTCTGGGAGGGACATCTGGATCTGAAAAATTGTGGGGAAAAAAGAAAAAGATTGAATTTGGGATTCTTTTAAAGCATTAAAGGGCATTTGGAAAAAAAAAAAAATTGGACTTTGCCTTTTGAAATATAAATGTCAGTATGAAGAAACAGACCGACCTGATGCATTGTGTGAATAAAGCCTGCTGGATGCGCAGTCCTCAGGTTAGTAGTCATCTGAAACATTGACTGGAAGGTCAGGGGATGGAATTGGACAGTAGTATTGGTGCCGTGAGGGGATTCAGATTCCTAGGAATGTCCATATACAAGTTAAGAAAGCCAGACTGACAAGAGAAAAACCTTAAACATTTGGACTATGATCAAGTTGTGATGGAACATTATAGCTGCTTTGTCTATGTGCTTTATCTTTACATATTTTGAATTGCCACCTTGTGTGCCAAAGTGGTTGTCAAATAATTTGGTAAAATGAAGAAAAGAATATTTGCCCTTACTATGTCACTTCCCGAAGAGGAAGAAGAGGAGAGCGAGCAAGCAGAGGATGACGACAAACGGTGATGGGGGCTGTTAACGAAAACTGGAGATGGTGACGGGGAGTCGGCACTGAGCGGGGAGGATGAGTCTCTTTGATCTCCACCCAGCATCAGCCTGGCCAGATCCTGTTCACAAGCCTCAACATCTAGGACCAAACAGATTACGGTTAGACTGCATTGGGTATATTTGACACATTTTCCTCTTTTCAGCAACATCAGTTATTGAAACTGAACTCCAGTTCATGTTACGCGAAGCAGGCACTAACCAGAAGTTGAAGACAACATTCTGTGGTTTCCCAGCTTGGCACCCCACTTCTGGATTGTCCAGTCCCTGTATTTCAGGACCTCTTGGCTGACTTTGATGAGTCTTCCCAGAGTACTGCAACATAGAGAAAGTAAAATATGACTACTTAGAGAAACACTGTAAAGATTAAACTCATAAGGAAAGGTTACACTTTCCTTATGATTAGGAGGGGGTGGGTTGGCACAAACCTGTCACAGTCTTTGTTAGGGTATGCACGTGAAAGTGGAGAAACACTATGGTTTAGTACCATGTAGGCAAAGTCAAAAACCTGCTTGACTTGCAGAACCCCATATGAACTTCTGCCCACGTCGTTGCCTGTGAAGATCACAGACACACACGCACACACTCGATTAGTTGAGCATTACAAGACGGACTCTGACAGCATGACACATTTTGGCGTTCATATATCAAATGTTTTGGGATGTACAGCAATCATTTGCCTCCTCTGCACAACTTTTATTGTTACTGAACCCACAGGTGATTATACTGCAGCTCTTTAACATTTTTATTTCCCTTCACTTTGGATTGCCCTTCCAGCAGCCAATAAATACCTGTGTTTTTTTTGCTTTTGCAGTAATGTCTTGTACAAATTCTATACACATTTGAACATTTTCTTTATTTTAGTCTGACCTGGTTGGACTGGATCTTCTATGCAGAGCAATGATGGTCTGTTTCCATTCTCCATTTCTTTGAGCATTTCCTCCTTGCACAGGTAGGCTCCTCCATTTTTCACTCTGATGGCGGTCTTAATGTAGTCGAAATCACGGCCGTACAGTGCAAAAAATTCAATCAGCAGGATGCCCAGGTTAATGTTGGGACGGCTCGTGTCTATCCGAGGGTGTAGCTGATTAGCAGGACATAAAGAACTTATTACCTTTGCTGTGTAACACGTTACATTTTAACAACTTTTTGGTCAACTTTTACAAAATGTTTTTATTTTAAATAAACCAGAGTGTAGTTATTATCAACTCTGGAACTAATCACTTTGCTGATGAGCATCACTGTGTACCTGCAGGAAGCTGATGGCCATTAGTATAAGACTGTATGAGCTAATGCCTCCAGTGAAGACTTCATTCAATTCTCTCTGCAACAGGAACTGCTTCAAAACGAAGATTAAGGGTGGCAGAACGGGGTACTTCTACAAGAAAAAAAATAAAAATAAAACAAATTAGCAGAAAAACAAAACGATCATTTACACAAACTCATTTTTTTAAAAAGGGAAAAAAGTCCGTCGTTAAAGGCTTACTTTAAGGTAGCTTTTGATGAACTGTGCTGCTTTGACTGCAGTCTCTACATTAAAGCTGATGTCCACTTTGACCCGTGTTTCACAGTCTGTAAGCTTGATGATTGGCACCTAAGGAAATGTCAAGAATTAGTTCACAATTTGGCAATGCCAAAATTAAAAAGCCAGGATTCTCTCTCGACTTACTGTAGCTTTGTCAAGGAGTTTGATGGGATGTGAGCCGGACACATTGTGTTTTTTCAAGGCTTGCTCCAGTTCTTGCAGTGGAGGACGGTCCCACTTTCCGAACACCACCAGGTCAATGTCACTAAGGACGCAGCAGAATGAAAGCAACACAATTTCAAACGGTTTCTCAGACACACACCAAATGGTAAAAAAAAATAAAAAAATAATAGCTACAACAAGACAAAAGAGAAGTTACTGTAACCATGTTCTAGTCATAAAACTTCAATCTTATCTGCACAACAAAAAGGCTTTTGACTACATAACATATGTACAAATAATAAAGAAAGCAGCAGTGATCTCTGCCTGTTGGTTTGTGTACACATGTTAGAAAGACAGTTTTATTTCATAACCAATATTTAATTGTTCAGGCAGTTTAATTTTCATTGCTGAGCGAGTATTATGTGAATCCAATGAAAACAACCATTGCACAAAACAGATGCTGTATGTACTCACTCCAAAAATCACTTCATTTGCTAATGCGATACAATGTTTCCAAATAAGGCTGCTGAATATTTTAAACTCCTGCATATTTGCTGAAATGTCACTCCCCCTCAACACTCTTCATTTCTGTAACTCAACTCTCAGGACAAGACCTTGAGAAATACAATGCATACATAAAAAACTATAATAAACAGCATCTAGTTCAGTGTAAATTCTAGCAGAATGAACACTGAATGCAGTGTGGCATTTTAATACTGACAAAAAAAAAAAAATGGTGCTCCTACTTCCTAAAAAGCAGCGCATTTTACAAGTAGCCCGTGTAAGGTGAGAGTGTACGGCAACGGTAATGCAACAAATGTTACCTTGTTGGAAGATAAACTCCAGTGCTGAAGCTGCCAAATATCTCCACCTGCAGAGGACAACATAGGTTTGGTTTCAAGAGCCATAAGCATATCTGAGGTATTTGCTAGCTTGACCTTGATTTTGAGCTGACAATGTGGAACCTTAAAAAATAAAATAAAGACTTCAGTGTAGTTACAATTAAGGCCATACATGGCTGTTTTTCCCTTTATACACCACCACAGTGGGTTATTAAAAATAAAAAAGTAATTTTTGTTTAGTTTATTTATTTCAAGTGCTGAACTTAATTGGTAGCTGGTCATTGAATGTGAACATCATTAAACTGACAAACCAAAATCAACACATCAGAGAGATGGCAAAAAGTTTAGAAGAGGCCGAATCAACAGTCAAGCACGTCATTCAAAAAGAAAGACCAGCGCAGGCTGGGGATGACAGAGTTTGATGGTTAAGATAAAAAAAAAAAAAAACAAACAAAAAAAAACAAAAAAAAAAAAAAACAACAACTTCACAACATCTGAGTCCTCTCGAGGAGGCAAGTCTATCAACTGACAAGGTCAACAATCAAGAGAGACCTTCATGAATACAGAGGGTATGGAACAAGGCTCAAATCATACACTCGATAACATGGCAAAATTAGACTTGACCAGACAATATCTAAAGAAAAATTAATTCACGATTAACTTGTATAGAAAGATTGGAAGAGAAAAGTACCGTATGCAGAAGGGCAAACTGAAGCATAACACATCAGCTCACAAGCATGGTGGAAGCATCATCATGGCACCAGCATGTATGGCTGCCAATGGAACTGTCACTAGTGTTTACGGATGATTTAACTGCTGACAGAAGTAGCAGAAGTTCCCGTTTAGCAAGCTGTTATTTATAATTTTGGAGAAAAAAAAAAAAAAAAAAAAAAATTTGCAAACTAAATTTGACCTTGCAATCTTTTTGTGTAGTTTTAAGCCATTTGGATAAATAAATATTCATTACTTAGCAGGTGTCTCTGAGTGTGCAACAATACAGTCTGGACACAGCTTGCCATCCAAGCCTGCTAGCATTAGGTGACAACTTTGTGCTCTACCATTCTGCAAATATGGCCAATTCTTGACTTAGTAAAAACAATAAAACTCAGTAAAAAAGTAAAGGCCAAGCCAGCTGCACTGCTATGTGGGGCAGCACATCCAAGAAGGTTTAACTCCAGTCTTACTTGAGCAGAACTCTAATATTTCTGAGTCTTTTACATAGCACTGATTCGCAGATATCTGTATCTGTGCTGCATCCACAGTTTATGTATCCAGCTTGTTGACCAGGCTTTCTACTGTTCTACATACAGTGTATGGTCAAAATACACTAATTTTATGTATTAGTCAAGATGTGCAATAAAACTATTGCCTCTGTAAATGTCTGGTTTCTAGAAAAGAAAAAAATAAAATAAAATCACCACCAGGGATAGGAGGAGTAACACAGAATGATCTTCAGAGAAAAGAAAGGAAAAGAATCCAATTCACAGTGAGGCCCAGTGGGATTTCTGTGGGCCAGGATTAGTTCAAAATGTTTATAATGTGAACCCCACCCCCTCAAAAAAAGAGCCATTTGTTACAGAGTGCACTCTGTTGGCAGTATACAACGGAAAATAATTTACTAATGTTACTTTGGGAATGCAGGCAATATGAATGAATGATTACATCTGGCCAAGTCTGTTTGGACATATAGCGTAAACGATGCTGCTGACTGCCTTCTGCATAAAGCAGGACACACAAATGTAGTAAAGTGCCAAACGTAATGACTGCTGAAACCATGAAAATCATAGGCCTGATTTATGCAGGGCATCACAAACAAAAACAAGCTGCATAATTATAACCATAAAAAAAATAAAATAAAATTACTGAATACACCAACAGCAAAGAAAAAAGAAATTGGATTCTCATAAAGTTAAGTGCAGGGCAAAAAGATGCCCTTTGTGACCAAGGCAGTAAAAAACGCTTGATTGGGGTCATCGCTGTATTTCCTCAGGCTTACAAGTACCTACGTTTGAAATATCCCTTCTGTTCTAGCATGTGTCCGAACATTTGGATGCCAGACAAAGAGTGGGAGTAAAGGTTAGTTTTTTCCAAATATATCTGACTCGTGTGTTCAGTGTTACTCTGGAAGCAGGGAGGAGTACTCCTGAATTTAACAAGAATCTAACATCAGCTTGTCTCTTGATTAACTTTAAGAAGCTACTCTGATACTCATAAGTCAACATACTTGGCTTATGAGAGGGTTGGCAGCACATCACAAAAACAAAAGTATGTAAAACTGAGCATCCAAACCCCCACCCCATAGTTACCTGTCCAAAAGGTGTGCACAGGTAAACATCTATGCTGGTGACACTCACCTGTACTGTGGGCCACAAATCTTTGATAATCCCCTCTATTCTGTTCACTACATCCCTTCTCATTGACTCTTCTTCTGGTTTTGGTGACATGAAGCTGAAGAAGTCCATAATCTCTTCGTGAAGACTAAAAAGACGGAAATAAAGTGTAAACCAGAAGCACATCTATGGTGAAACACTGCATTTGGATAAAAGAAAAGTTTGTCCATACCCCCTCCTCCCTCCTTTTCCTTACCCATTGATGCCCTGGCTGTAGCGCCTGGTTTTCCACGGGCTACAATCAGAGTCTGGATGATGTCCATTGGAGTCGAAGCACAGGAGGGGGTTGATGCCGTGGAAAGTGTTGGCCCTGTTCAGGTGCTTCCTGCGGCTGGATGAATGTGTCTGATAGTGGTGCTTGTTCCCATGCTGATTTCTTATCCCAGGGGGGGTGTGGTCGGTAGATTGTGGCATGCTGCGCCAGTGTTGCTGAACAGTGTGAAAAGGGGTTAGAGGGTATTGCTGTCGGAGACTGTTCTCCTTCAACTCCTGCTTGCCGTAGTGCAAGAACTGGTTAGCCTCTTCTGTAACGCTCAAATTGTCGATGTGCAGGCAGGAACCAGAGGGCGAGGAACTCTCGGCCTCCGAGTCCAAAGAGGAGGAAGACGGCGACAACGAGCCCTTCCTCCGGACACTTCCCCTCTCCCCGCTGCCGTCTCGCTTCGACAGGTTCCCCAACACTACCATCGGTGGCGGTGCTACATTTCTGCAATACTCACCGCGTGAGTCCGTGGAGTTTGCGCTCTGCGCTGCAAAGTTACGTTGGTGTTGAAGGCGGCTGTCGATACCGGAGCCTGCTCCGAATTCCTGAGGGGTTCGCCAAATGTGCATCCACAGGGTACTGGCAGGTACCTTCTGCTCCGGCTGGATCCAAGCGGTCCTGGGATCCATTGGACTCAGAGTTTAACGGGAACCCCTCTTCTCTTCTTAAAATGGCAAGCAATGTAACAAATGAAACACACTGCAGTCAAGCAAACTAATAAATCCTACCGCGCTTATTCACTTATTATCCTCTCAGGGTTTCATGTCCGGAAACGGGTTTGGTTTTCCAAGCGGCTTCGCTAACTCCACTACCCTAGTAAAACAGCAATATGGCGCACCCAGTAGCATTCAGCATCTACGCATGTCTGAGGGATTTAAATCTTTGAACACACCCCTCAGCCCCGAGAGAGCGGTAAAGCTAACAATATACAAGCCTCACAGAACGGAAGCTGGTCCCTTGAAATTTTACTAAATTTAATTATTTTATTTTGACGCACTAAAAGTAAATGAAAAAGAAAGAAAATAATATGAGCTAATTATTATTATTATTATTATTATTTCCAGTTAAGGCGTTCTTTCTGTTGCTGCTATTCTTAGATTTGGCACAAAGCATGCTTTTGTTTCTATTAAAATATTTCCCACTATCAACGACTAAAATAGTTTTGATTTATAAAACTTCTACGATTATCTGCTCCTATCATAACAAATTGTATGGAGGTTAAAAAAAGAAGTCCTAATTCGTATGAGCTTGAACGTTATGATGAATGTAGCTATCGAGCGATTGTAGATTTTATTTTGATAGGCAGCCCCGGAAATGGCAGCTCTTACAAAATTTCCACATTTGATAAATCTGAACACCGGGTAAGATAAAACATGATTGTTGTAGTGGTTTAGTAGTCCTCGGGTATTACTCTATTTTAATGAGTCCTGACGTTTGCAAAATAAACCTCACTGTTCATCAAACTGTGAACGTTTTACTTTTTTAGTTTCAAGATAATTTTTTATAAAAATAACAAGCTGATCCGATAGTATGCAGCATTCCCAATAGTTTTGAAGTATGTACACATCACTGAGAAGACCTAGGTTAACAGAGACTGCAGCAAATGAACACAACTTGGATCCAAATTCGGACATTTTAATTTGAAAACCGCCCCCCCCCCCAAAAAAAAACAATTAAATAATCTCTCAAGCATTTAACTGTACAACATATTTACTTTGGCAATCCTATTTTTCATGAATACAGACACTGATGCTACAACTGTAAACTTCAGCAGAAAAACATACACAGCAACACCACACATATACACACTGTACAGTACTTTACAGCATTAATCTGAGTATAACAGAAGTTATACCAGTACATTTGCTACAGGCAAAGTTTCAATTTAAAAAACAAAAACTGCTACAAAATTCAGAAATATAAACATTTTTATATAATTTTAGAGTAGAAGTGCACATAAAAAAATTAAAACAAAAAAGCAGTCTGCTGGACGTTTTAAAATTTTAGAACCACCAATTTATAACTGCTTGTGAGTCACCCAGTAAGTTTAAATCAGCGCCAATTTATGCGTCTGTTTCCAAAAAAAAGGGGACAGACTGTCATGTCTGTGGATTTGTGCACTTTAGCTGTTGGCTTGTCTGCAAATAGAGGCTAGCTGGTTAATGCAGCTAGTGACAGCAGGAGGGACACTTTGAGATGTTTCTCCTCTCCATTCTGCAAGAGCTTCCAGGGCTTGTTTGGGGTTGCATGGAGACAGGTCATAGATGCAGTAGATGGCTGCTAATTGCACCTCCCATGGCACACCTGCACACATGTGACATAATATAATTAGAACTGTTACATGAAACCCTTCCTTTTAGCGGCAAATCAGCATGTGCTTAATGGCACAGAAAATACAGATAGGCAAATGTGCTTTAACATGTCTGAGACAGAGAAATATAAATCTTGCTTAAATCAACACTACACAAATTAAAGAGATACCATGTTAACAAAAACATTGTATTCCCTTCAGTATGCAATTATGTCCTACCTTCAGTTGGTCCGTGCCTACCAAATGTATTGATGACATTGGCAATAGTGACCACAGTAGAATTACACTTCTCCTTCAGCCCCAGCTGACCAAGGCATCCTATTACAAAAACAATTTAATTCATTTAATGTAATTTCCAACAAATCCCTCCAGCTTAAAGCTTGATAACCAAATAAATTTAGGAAACATCTGACCTATGAGTCTGAGCACAGTAGCAACAGCCACATCAGAGATGGGCTGTTGTTGCTGTCTTGGCTGTGTTACCCAACTGTTCATCAGTGGCCACAACTCCTTGCTGTCAAAGAAAATGAACAAGTTAAGCAGAAGCTATGTGCCTTCAGGAGCCATGTTGGACATGGCTTTTTACATCTTATTTGCAAGTCACATAAAAAACAAAAAACAAAACCCTCACATTATTATTATTACTACAAGACAGAAAAACAAAATAACATACCCTAGTAAATTATCATAGGTCCACTTCCACTTCTTGTTTGTACAAAGCAGGTGCAGTGCATAGACGTGTTCCCAAGCCTCGGCTCCAAGGTCCTCCCCGTACCGACTGTGTTTTGTGAAGGACAAATTTGATCCCGATCTGATCTCAGAAAGTGTTCTGGAGATCAGCTCGTCAATGTCACAGGGAGGAGTCTGTAGTGATATGGGAAGAATAAGTTTAAGAGGGCACACACTACTTGATTTAAAGAATGCATACTCGTAATCAAAAAATACCTTGTTCCAGCCAAGAAATGCTAAAAGGCAGCTGAGAAGCTCTTCTGATGCTCTTAGTTTGGTGACGGCATGAATGGCCTGGGACAGAGAACTGGTGTGTGTGAGAAGGTTGGGCCATGTTGTCACCATAAATAAAATCAGCTTCGCAGAATCTGGAAAATCTGCAAAAAGGATGAAATAAAGAAAATAATAGCAATATTGACTACAAATAAGCTTAAGTAATACATCACAACGAGTAGAGGTAGTTCTTTAACTTTAGCTTTCCATGCCGTCACTATGTTTTCCAGTTAAACAACACCAAAAATCAAATTAGCTATCACGTATACAAGTTCTCTTAAACTGTCATTAGAATTATTTTTAAATAAAACCATGTTAGTGTAGAAAAGCTGTGTAAAGCTTTTATAAATATGGAACAACATAAAATGCTCACTTTCTATTAGGAGGCTGTAGGCCAGGACACGAGCCTTTTCCACATCTCTCCTCTGCCTACAGAGCCCAGTGTAGACTCTGCAGAGGGCCTGCACATAGTTTCGACTCAGGTCCATTTTCCCAGCTTTCAGTTTGTTCAGGATGGCCACAATCATGTCATCTGCCTAAAGTGTAAACCAAGAGAGACAGAAAAATGTCAAATTACACACAAAGAACCTTCTTACTAGTCAGACATTTTGATGAGAGGCAGATGTGAACTAATTGCTTAATTTTGCTGACATGAAACTACCTTCATACTCGTATGTGGCAAAATTTACAAACCGGAAGGAGGTAATACATTTACTGACAAAAGGGTTATTAAAAAGCATTGTAGCAGTAGAGTGCGATTGTTTTATTTTCAGCCCAGTAGATCCTCCAACCAGAAATTAAAAGATAAAAAAATGTAAGAACAATAAACAGTCTACTAACTGAGTTGCTCTGGCAAACTTCAGCGATGACCTCCTTCTCCTCATCTCTTAAGACAGGCTTTTTGGGAAGGTTACCAACATGCAGATGGCTCCGGATCACAGGCAGCAGATCAAAGCACTGGTCTTCAATTTTCCTTAAAGAGTTAACTATAAGATTTTTCTGTGGATGTTCTACAGATTTCAGGGGTGAAGAGGTTGTCTCAGTTTTCGGCTGTTCTAGTGTCGGATTCTGGGCTGATGAGGTGTCGTCTCCACTTTTTGAAGAGGAGGCAAGCACCTGATTGCGAGTCACACCAGCAGCCTGATCAAGCCTGAGACATTTACTGCTTTTAGGCTGCAGCATACCGATGGCAGGCCTTTTTTCTCCCCTCACTTCAGTCTTTGTGAAGGCCGTTGAAGTGGAGTTTATAGTTTTAAAGCTAGACTTCTGACTGTCGGTTGTCGGTAATGTTCTGCCCTCGGATGAGCAAATGTTGAGATTGACATTGCCTCTAAGAATGCTCAGAGTACGAGCCCGGGCAGAGAGCTCTGGATACATGGTGTCGAGAAATCTCATGGAATTCTCCTGAGATGGCGTCGTTGAGGATGATGAAGGAGAAGAACTCACTGCTGTCAAAGGCAGGCGACCAGGGACTGGCACAGCATGTTTAGGCGTGGCAGAGCCGAACTGAAGTGGTGATGAGGGGACTCCATTTAGAGGGAGTGGGCTGTTTGTGGATAAAGAACTCAGCTGATGACGGTTCGGTGTTCTGTTAGTCTGAGTAGGTGAAGTAGGAGATTCAATTCCATCCATGGGTGAAGGAAATAATAGTTTCCCAATAGCCTGCCTTGGGTTGATAGATCTGTTCGCCTTCGGAGGAGTCTTCAAAGGGGTAAGGAGACGAGGAAGTGGAGGACCCATTTCGCCGCGAACATTGCTTATGCACTCTGGAGCCTGAGCTTCAGCTGAACTTTCTCCTGAGGTAGTTTTTTCCTCTCTTATTAGATTTTCAGGCTCTACCGTTTGCAAGTCCAAAGATTTATCTTTTCCTTCTGTAGCAGGATTCTGAATTAATGGAGTAGTATCACCTCCATTCATTTCATCCTGAGCCTGGTCTTCATTAGTAGCACTTTTGGTGACACCTTGTTCCTCTAAACTGAAAGAAGGCGATTGTATGTTTGTTGAAATAATTTCTGTCTGAACATCAGCATCCAATATTCCTGGGTTTGGCTGAGTGTCCAAAGATGCCAGCTTTACAGTGGGCAAAAGACATGAGGGACTCAACTGCCTGCAAAGAGAATGTCTATCTTCTTTTGAAGCTTTACAGTTTACAGTATTTGTCTCTGGGGAATCAGGCATCGTCTCCAATGACGTACTACTACTGGTGTGTACTTTGTGCTGAGGAAGATCTTCAACAGTAGCTTTTTCAATGTCACATTCTTTCTCTAAATATGGAAAAGGAATTGGTTTGTTTGTTGAGACATGGTCTATGTTAACATCAACGTTCAATTTTCCAGGATGACTATCCAAAGCCTGCAGCTTTATAGAGGCTAAAAGGCAGGAAGGACTCACTCGCTTGCAAAGAGAATGTGCACTTTCTTTCAAAGATTCACAGTTTATAGTATTTGTTTCTTGGAAGCTGGTAACTATTTCTATGTCAGCATCCTTTTTTCTAAAAGGTTCAACATTTGCGTGGCCAGATTCCTGATCAGCACCGGACTGGTCGTTTTCCTTCTTTAACAACGCAGATGTAGGGGGTGGAGGTATATTATTACAGGTTGATGATGCAGGCAAAGCTGCCACATCATCTTCTGCAGTCCTCTGTGCATTCCCATCCTCCTTCCCAAGAAGTTTGATGCTTTCATCAACTTCCAATTTCTCTTCAAGATGTTCATTAGAGACAGCAGTGATGCTGTCACTGCTGCCTGATGAACTTTGAGTATGTTCAGGTATATCAGAGTCCTTGCAGCCAGACCGTGTACTGTCCTGAAGTTTAAAAGAATCCAGAGTATTTTTTTCAATGTCTGAACTATTTTGTGTAGCTGCAGCCACGATGCCTTCCATAGAGTCACTTATTAGGGCTGACTCTCCACCATCAGGAGCAACTGTTTTGTTATCAGTAATGTCACTAGGGCTCATGTCAACATCCATGCTTGTTACAGTCTCTGAGAGATCACTATTTGCATCTTCTAAGGCATTTTCATTTTTAGAGATTCTACTGATGCCAGGATTACAGGATAGAAGTGTACTTTCAGTAGGTAATGGCACAGCCTCAATCAATCCTGTAAAACTTGATGTGGAAAACGACGATGATGGTGGTGATAACTGTGCAGATGATGGCTCCTGTTCAATCAGCATGTCGTTTTGAGGACGTATTCCTCTCACATCTGTAGCGATTTTGTCAATAACTTTAGGAATGTCACCAAACTTGGTTGGTTCAAAGTCCTTTTCATTGGAAATTTCCCCCTCTCGCTCGTCTGCGACTACCGACAAGTCTGCATTCTCCTCCATTTGAAGTGCAGCTGATTTTGGATTCCTTTGACTTGATGGTGAGGTTGCAATGTGTAAGGTCTGCTCTTGTTTAAGAGCAGGCCGGTCCTCACAGGGTTTAGAATGACTTTCATTTTCTCGAACCTCCATTTTCATGGATTCCACCTCAGTGTTCTGAAGGAAACAAGAAAGCAAGAATGTAATTTAAAAGATATTATATTTATCATGACCTAAGAATAACAAGGTTTATCAAAGAGTAATCTTTCTAAGGTATTTGATTTTAAATAGTTAATCTTACAGGTTTTATCAGCTGATGACAATTCTAATTAAAAGGTATGTGCAGCCACTACAGCTTTGAAACCTTTTAAGATACCAAGAAGGACTTCAACTAGTGTCTGACCATACACACGTTTCTCAAAAACAAACTTTCACATTATATTAAAGACTTTCCTTTAAACTACTGCAGTAAACAGAACACTGTGTAAAGCCATAAACAGGAAAATCAGCACTTTGATCAACAAGCAACAACAAAAGCCGTTCATATTAGATCTAACCAAATTCTCACCAAATCTGGAAGTGGTGAAATACTGGGAGGCATGGGCTTAAACAATCTGATAATCTCTTCAACAGATAATGTGTCCATCTCCGTAGATGACTCAGCAGTTTTGCGTGCCTTAGGTGATCGCTTGCTCGTTTTTGGAGTGCCTGCCTGCTTTCTTTCACCAGAGCACTGAAGAGATGCTTTGTGCTTGATGGCATCCTGTGCGCGAGGAGACTGGTTTAATGGCGTACAAGTTGCTTTCGCTGGAATGTGGAAACTGTGGGGTTCACTGATCTTCGGAGAACCAAACGGGGACATTTTACTCAAATGAGAGTGCAGTGTGGCTTGTGGAGAGGAAGGAGGAACTCTGGACTCTGAAATTAAAAGAATAAAAGAAGATATTGTGTATGTAGAGGTGTAGAATTGTTAAATAAAAGAAAAACAAACTGAAAAGACCGTATATGCTGTTATGTTACAAACAATACCGTGAAAGTGCAACTGGTTTACAGACGACTCCTGCTCTGGGTCTACACATGCCCACAAGTTCTCTAGCAACATCCAGAACTTTTCTGCAACACACGATAAAACATAATTGCAATTACAATGTAAAAATCAGGCCGCTTTGGGGGTTGGTGTATGCACGCAGCTTTTCAAATGAAATCACAAAATCTGTAAACAGCTGCATACCTTTGTCAATTTTAGGCTCTGCAGGCGCACTTGCTTGAGTTGTTGTGCTCCTGTATTCTTGAGAGATAATTCAGATATTGTTTAAAAACAGATTTTAAGTCAGGAAATGGATGCTGTTAAAAATTAAACAGACAATATTATTGTTTCCTTTAATGCTGAAAATATTATCGTTAATAATTTTCATTGTTGATTTTTACCTTTGTTCCTTTCCCTTTCCAGTTTCATCAGTCTCACCTACAAAACAGAAACGAAATTATACACAGATAATGGTCGGATCCTATTCCAGAAAGCAGGCTTAGCTAGCAAACTTGAGTATTCTGATCCAGAAAGCCAGTGAACTTCAACTCTTACCAGGGTAACAGACTGAACTTAACCTGCTGCTGGCAGGTTTTCTATAGCAAACTCTGATTTCTCTTTGACTCTCCTTTTCCTGCTGCGTCTGAACCAGCTGACTAACACCCTGATTCATTTCAAAGCACAGAACACTGTACTTAATATGAGCGCTTTTACAATCATCCAGTCTTCCATATACAAGGATGGAGACAGCAATTATATCACTGATTTATAATCAGCTCAGAATAAAATGTAGTCTCCATCCACTGTGTGGCTCTAATGCAGCAGGATGACCTGGATGACAGAGAACCTTCAGAGACATATTGCCGTAATCTAATGCAGTAATGCAGCTGTCTCTGCTCCAGAGTTTTGGCTATGTGGATAACCATCATGGTCGGCATTGACATATGCTCCTGGTGCGACCTAGATCTCGGCTCAAGACCAGAGGTGACCGCAGAGACCAAGACCAAGACCAGAGCGCATTCGCCGCTGTCGCACCCTACCTCTGGAATAACCTCCCCTTAGCTATTCGGGCGTCTGATTCAATTCAATCTTTTAAATCTCAATTAAAAACTTATTTGTTTAGCCTTGCTTTCCCCGTCTCCTAGAGCCCACATTTTTACTGTACTGGAACTTATCTTTATCACTTTGTTAATGTTTATAATGTTTTAACCTTCAGCATTGTGTGTGGACTTTACTGGTGCCTACTATGCCTGGTGTATTATTGGTTAGTTATGTCACCCGCCTGTTAGTATATTTTATTTGTATTTTGTGCTTTATATTTGTATTTATTATTGCTCTTAACTCATTCTGTGAAGCACTTTGGCATACCTGTGGTTTTTTAAATGTGCTATATAAATAAAATTGTATTGTATCGTATTGTATTGTATATGTTCATGAAAATTGAAAACTCAGAGCTGTCGAACCTGTACTCTGGTCTATCATACTAGAAAATATTTTACTCCATAACATTTGTAAAGGGCTTTACTGCACCTGTAGATCGTTGATACTTTTCTCTAGTATGGTCTTCTCTTTGGTCAGTTGGGAAATTTTATGCTTCTGTTGGCAAACTGAATCTAAAAAAAAATATCAAAGAAATCACAGCTTAGATAGCAAACAAACACATAAAAGACTCAGAACTTATTAACAGCAACAAAATATTTAGTAAAATTTGATTTTAAATACCTTCAAGAATTCTGATTTTACTTTCAAGGCTGTCCTTTCTGTTGATGAGAAAACAACATGGAACCTTTTTTCAGTGCAATTCATTTTAAAAGCTTTGCTCAAAAAAAAAAGAAAAAAAAAGAAGAAGAAGAAGATGAACCTCAAACTGTGACTAATCATATATTTCAACAGCTCGTGCAAATTCTTACGTGCTTGTCATCTTGGCGTTTTCATCCATGAGTTTTTCAGCTTGCTCTGCTTGTGCCTGAGACTTCTGCAAGGATGTCTAAACAAGTGACATTTTTTTATGAGTTTTAGCAGATTTATGTAAAGCTACTGTGAATGCTAGCTGCATTTTTGTAAATTATGATATTAAACTAAGGTCAAACAATTCATTTGGAGAGCATTCCTTTAGTTTACCTGAGATATCAGCAAATCGTTTTCCACCACAGCCTTTTCTCTTTTCAGCTGTGCATTTTCAAGTGTTTGTTTGTCTGCCAAATCTAAGAAAGACAATTTAGGACAAATTCAATCAATTACAATTACAAGTCTTCCCTGGTACAAATCACACCATGCAAATGCAAAGTACCTTTAACATTTTTTAGCTGGTCTTCAAGCTTTTTGTTCCTGATGAAAATGGAAAATGCCAGTTAGCATTTTAGAATGATAACAACATTAATAATAATGATAATACTGTTGTAGCGCTTATCAAATCCAGTGTCACAAAGTGCTTTACCAAAAAACAAAAAAATAAACAAAGAAAAAAAATCCCTTCAAAATGAAAGAAGATTAATAAAAACTAACAATTCCAAAGCAAAAAACATTATTTGTACTGTTATGACCAAGACTGGATCCAGTACATACTCTGCTATTGTCTCGCTTTTTTCCACCTTCAGTTTTTCCACCTCTTCAGATAGTTGTTCATACACCTTAAGAGCACTCTGTAAAAAAATTAATAATTTGTGAATAATCAGCAAAGGCCAGAAACTAATGAAATATTATGAGTGTGAATTATTTGGTGTGTAGGGCTGTTCAATTAATCGAATTTTAATCACGATTACGATCTGGGCTTTCAACCATCATTAAAAATGACTGAGCCGATTATTAGCCCCTCCCTCATGCTTTACTCTCGCGCTGCTCCGTGTGGCAAATCCAGCGCACCTCTCTGATTTCGAACACGCGTCACAACAATTAAGAGCAGCGGTCCCCAACCTCCGGGCCTTGGACCGGTACCGGTCCGTGAGTCGTTTGGTACCGGGCCGCGAGAGTTGAGGCTCAGGTGTGAAATGTATGGTTTTCAGGGTTTTTATCGGTTTTCAGCGTTATTTTGTTATCGTTTTGATTGTTAACTCGGTTTTCCTGGGTCTTTTCACGTGTGTTATGAATAAATCTTTTTTTCGGTACCGGTACTAGTTTTATTTTGTTGCATTTATCCGCGACACCTTAAAGGCCGGTCCGTGAAAATATTGTCGGGCATAAACCAGTCTGTGGCGCAAAAAAGGTTGGAGACCGCTGATTAAGAGGACCCGAGGGAAGCTCAGAAAGCTAAGCAGAAGTTATTTGGAGAGGAGAGTGACTGCCGTTGGTTGAAAAGAGAGGTAAAAAAAAAAACTTCAGTGGTGTTGCACACTATTTTATATTATTTTTTAAAGTCATTATTCAATACATTGTTATTGTTAACCCTTTAAAGCCGGTCAGAGCCGCACGTTCCGTTTTGTGTAACTATTTTTAAATCCCTGTAGAACCTGAACCACGTAAGCTAGCGCAATATTTTTTTTTGCATATGAAACCAGAGGAGTTGTACTTACATCTTATGCCATCAGCTTGTCCTCGGTCACGGTTTCCTTCCACATAAAGCTTTGCAAAAACTGCATAAAAAGCGCTTGCAGCAACAAAAACATAATATTCCAGAAACACGCTTTGCTGATCCGATTACCTGTTCATACCACTTCCCACAGTGAAACAGACGTCAGCGTGAACTATCGCATGTCCGCCATTTCCTGCCCGAAACCGGAAGTGACGTCATTTTCGCGGAAAATGTAGTTTTTTACTTGTAGGCCTTAAAAGCCTATACAAGTGTTTTTATAAGTCATGTTTGACTTTTCTGAATAGTTTCTGGGATGCTTAGAACTCTAATTGCACTGCTGGAAATAGTTTATTTTGATGCACATGCTGTTTTCTTTGCAAATTTGCATCATAGGATTGTTTTTTTGTTTTTCCTGCAGTATATAAAAATTGGTGTATCTCCAAAATAAAACTATGAAGACACTCAAAATAAATTTCCTGTTGTTGTAAACTATTTTTTGCAATTTTTTTGTATTTAAAGTTTTGAGGGATAAACCTCTTAAATTTCTCCAAGTAGAAATATATGTAAAAAAAACAAAAATGATTTTCAATTTTTTTGTAGTTTATTGCACTTTTTTTGCAATTAATGTAGTTACTATGGACTTAATACATACATATTATTAAAATATGGGCTATAACAGTTGTATAGCAACTTGAAATGCTCCCACAAATGGCACTACAACATGTAAAAAAATAATATAAGCTCTGGCGGACTTGGTTCTATAGTAGGTCTTAAAGGGTTAAATAAATATCGTCAAATAATCGAGATCTCAATTTCAGTGAAAATAATTGTGATTATCATTTTTGCCATAATCGAGCAGCCCTATTGGTGTGAAAACAGTATTAAGAGTCAGACATATGATTACAGGTTAGGACATTTCATAAGATTGTAAAGTGTAACCGCTTACTTTCTTTTCTTCCAGTTCTGCTTGCACCGATTCATAATCAGCCGTCTTTTTCTCCAGAGTAACCAGTCGGATCTGAAGCTCTTCCAGCTGCTGCTGAAGCCTGATTGTGTCACTGCACATAACAAGTTGAGAACATGGATCCATGTGTTAAACCAATTGAATGTAGCAAAAGAACAAAAAACAACCCCAAAAACATTTTATGTTTTATTAAGTCTACAAATTTTCATAAAGTAACAATGTCCTGAAAGTGAATGGATATTGTTCATGAAAGCTTAGTTCAAAGATAAGAAGTTTTTATATACAGTCACACCATTTATCAAGGTGTCTAAGTGAGAGGATCACCGTCTTAATTATCTGAGTAACACGGGCATAGAAAGTTTTACTTAAACCGAGACTTCATCTTTTTTTGGCTTCTCTCTTTAGCAGTTGCCACAGATGATCACCTGCTTCCATAGCATCCTCCTCTGTCACACCAAACCACTTCATGTCCTCGATCACTACATCCAGCAAACTTTGTTGCAGTCTTGCTCTTTTCCACCTGCCTGGAAACTTCATCTTCAACATTCTTTGTCTAATATATCCACTCTCTCTCTTTTCCATGTCTTTGCATCATCAGCCGTGCCAGTCATACCTTATAGCAGATCTCACTACCATATTGCAAATACCTCCTTTCATTCTAGCTGCGATCATTCTGTCATCTCCACCCACTCAATCCTGCCTGCATTCTCTTCTTCATTGTCTGTTGCTTTGGATGATCGACATCAAACATTAAAACTCATCCTTTTTCCTAGTCTACTCCTTGCAGTTTCTCTCAATGTCTCTCATTCACACAAATGTATTCTACTTTATTTGTACAGACTTTCATTCCTCTTCTCTCCATCCTATATTCACAAACAAACAATGCTTTGCGAAATGGCTTTAAAACTTATTTTAAAAAAATCAAGTAAATATATAGTCACTTACGAACATCAGTTCCATTAGAAAGCACATAGGGAGAAACTTTGGACAAATTATTGTAATTTCAGCTAGTTTGCTTGTAGCTGATGACAGCCGCCATGTTTCAGAGCAAATCAAAACACACGAGTTTTGCTTGTATGCTGAATACCGCAACTACGACCTGTTCACGTCTCAACGTAAGACATATTACCAAGGCAATAACCGTCCGTTGGTACTTACTCTGAAACCGCTATCTTCTGTTTTAGTGCCAGGAATGAAGACACATATTCAGCCAGACTCTGACGAAAGACAACAAAACAAACAGGGGACATCACAGTTAGTAAATACTTATCAACACGTTAACTCCACAAGATAAAAACACATTAAATCGCTCCATAATGTTTAAGATCTGGATCGAAAAGATGATGTAAAGCACTGTAACTGATTTCTCGGTAACAAAAAAGCCCCCCAAAACATCACCGACCTGCTGCAAAACAGAGCAGTTTTGACAGTTTCCAGTCGTCGCGTCCGCGGCGATTGCCAACGCTTTGGACTGATTCTCCCCTGGCATCATAGTAAGAAAAATCCCACCGATACCCAGGCAGCCTTTACGTTTTATTCTGAAAACGGAAAACTTTCATATCTTAGTGTCACAAATTCCACGAAGGCTCCTCTATATTCAAAACAACTTCACATTTTCGCGTCTCCCACGTTGACCAAGGACCCAAGCGAAGGACCCCTTTAGCGGTAGCTTTGCAAAATGCCTGTCGCCGTGAAATATAAGATTTCTAACTAATAAGTTCAGAGCATAATCATATTATATTCATAAGTTACGTATTGAATTGAATATCGGTAACGCGTACGTACGAAATTAAAATAATTTTTACCGCTTCCTTACCGTGATGCCTCCTGTTGTTCAAGTTTTTTCTTCAGGCATTTCAGTCTCGTTTTCGTCAAAATAAATTTGTTTGTGTAAGTATCAGGAACGAACGAGGCCAGAGTAACCGTTTCCTGTAGTTTTAACATGATATAGTTATATAACATGATATAGTCTGTTTTAAATGTTTTTTGTTGTTGTAGTGTTTGCCAAGATTTGCGAAGCCCGAAAAAACTATTTTCACTCTGTCAAACCCACTGTCAATAAAGTGGCGACATCTGCTGGACAAATTCTACATATTGGCTTCGTGTGTTTAAATTTGAAAAAGAAGTTAACACTCAATATTTACGTGTATGTGTATTATGTGTATATTTTTCCATGAATTATCCGTGTAACTACTGAGCTACTTAAAATATAGTTCACAGCCTGCGTATTGAATTCCGTTTTCATGATAATAATGTCACGGAATATTGGTCACGTGATTTTTTTTTCCTGCGTAATGTCCACGTGTTGACTCTGAATGTTATTAAGGTGGAAGAACTGTAATTTGTTAGGTAGTCAGACTGTTTTGTCTTCAAAGTCCTACAAAACACAAATAACAGTAAACCTTTATAACAATTGAGGGGGGATGTAAAGCTATTTCATTATTCAGGTTCTCAACGTTGATATCACTCCCTGGTGGTCTAGTGGTTAGGATTCGGCGCTCTCACCGCCGCGGCCCGGGTTCGATTCCCGGTCAGGGAACTCAGCTTTTTCTTTCGTCCCTGTATAGCTTCCCAAAATCGTTGCAACACATTAAACTACACTTACAGTAAAGAACAAGGAGTTGACTGGTTGTCAAGTTATAACACAGAGAAGCTGGGATTTACTCCATTTCCCATTTCCTACCAAGTCCAAGAGCACTGTTACTCTGCTAACAGTACTTCAGCTAAATAGTTGCCTATTCTTCAAAAATTTAATATAAAGAATATTTAGCGTCATATTAAAATATTAATCAATACCCCAAACCCATTTACTGACACAGAACGTTGCACTCACTCCATTTTCATTTACAAATACAAAGTTGCAACATAAAAAATGCATGTTACCCACCAATGTCAAGCACCATATATCACATATTTTGACATTATATTATTATTAGTTAGCAGATATAGTCAGCAGAGGGTGCTATTGTACTAATAACAGTTGTCGCACTGCTCTCGCTCCTTCTCAAACCCACACACTAAACCAGTACTTTTGTTAGGTATCATAATTTCAAGTTTTTTTTAAAAAATACCACTTTGGAGTTCAGTGTTAATGTCATATGTTTTAATAAATGAAGATTTCTAGTTGGTGTTCTCCTTCTTGAAAGTTCTATCAATTTCAACATAAGAAGAAACACCTGAAGACACCGTTGTAAATGCCATCATGATGGAAAGACCCTCTGACTGAACCTTCTGAGTTGCCTCAAGGCAAAGGAGCCACACTCTTCAAACAGATGCAGTCAAACAGAGACAGTGACTGTCTATGACATACAATCTCTGCTGTTAATAAATTTGTCTCAGTCAACTCTTGTTTAAATCCACAGGAAGCTGTCTGAACCCTATCTTGAATACACAAAACAAAACAAAACTGCTCCATCGTCTTAATCCCTTCCTACTTGTGAGGTTGAATTTTGTCCTTTTATTTTTTTTCCTCTGAAGTTGCTGCGGTTGATGTAAATGGAAATACATATTTTTGCACTGAGGTCACAAATATTTTTGGTAACCTAATTACTAAGTTAAGTTAAAGGTCCTTCAACAGTAAAGCAGTTATGTGAGTTAAAGATCCGATCTCACTTGTGTCTCTTTTCTTCACATTGGCATGCACCAATAAAACGATTCTGCATCACATAAAACCTTGCAGACATTTGCCTGTGAAAAAAAGGCCCACTGAAACTATGGTCTATATTTATTTAGTATTTCAGTGTCTAGGCACACATTTTCTTTGCCTGGAGCGAGCCAATGACTTTAAAAAATGACTCTTTACTTTCTACATGATTTCTTCCTACTTTTAACACTCTTCATATTTCCTTCTTCACTGTCCAGCTGAAGGTCCTTGTAACGGTGCCCCAGGGATTATGACAATGGTTATTTTGTTTTGGGCATCTGTGTCTCCTTGACTTGTTGAGAAATGAGAAAAGAGCAAAGCCCAGATACAGTATGTCATAGGTGTTGAAATGGCTAATACCACATTGGCATTACTGTTAGCCTGTGTTCTGGCTTACATGCAGCACTCTGTTGAATCCTGAGAACTAGATCTCAGGATTAGCTCTCTGCTTGCTGTTCTATAAATCTAATCATGCAATATTTCTTTTGAGCGTTGTTATAGTACATAATCTGTTGAAAAGGGTTCAAAAGAACTCCTAAATATCAAGCAGTCACAGAGTCAACAGATGGATGCCCAGTTATACCCTCATCGCCTGCTGTTAGGAAATGCAAGGTAGGGCGTTAGCAAGACCTTATCTTGGAGTATTATATGAATAAACTGTAAATTAGCAATACTGTACTGACAAGAGTAATACTTTCATTTATTTCTAGATGATTTTAATAAGCCCAGGAAGGATAGTTACAGATAGCATTAGTATTAAAAGAATATCCAGTAACTGAAAATTAAAATGTTTTCTGTAGCCAGTCCATTGAATTTGAACTTACTGGCATGTAAAAGTAAAAGTAAAGTAAATAGTTGTAAATAATTAAATATAGTTCATTAAAGTTCTATTAAAATCAGTTTGATGTGCTTTGTGCATATCAAGCTAATCTTTTTTTTTTACTGCATTATTATTTTGTAGAGTCCCACCTTCACCATAGCTAGAGCCATCCAAAGATGAAGGCTGGATTATTACTTTTTAGTTTAAGTGTTCCAGTGTTTAAGTCTATTTTTTGGTGTCTGTAATCAGCAGAGAAATGAACAATCTTAAGGATAATACACATAATTTTCCTATAGTTTAATGTCCACACCTGGCTGTGTTTCAAATGGAGTCCTTTGACTTTAATATATACCTGCAGTGTGACACAGCAAAAGAGGTGATCTGTGTTGTGATGTAATAGATAAACATGAATTGAATTCTTGTCTATAGCAGCAATCTTCCTATGAGCCAATTATCCTAGATATCTACAACCTCCAGGAGCTAGAAAAAAAATCAGATTTTTAGGTATTTTAAAATAAACGATGCAAAGATAGTCCGATATTGAATTGCAGTTTTTTATACTTAACATTTCTTGACTCTGCATGGAATTACAGCTTGATGGTAATACAGACTGAAGGTGTAAGCTATATTGTAGTACATGCAGTAATAAGTAAATCTTTTTAGGCTAAAGAGAGGAGGTATTAAAAAGGTACAGGATATTTTTCCATTCACTTTCTTTAATGTAGTAAGTGAAGATACAAGTACTAGCAGCTGAAGTGGCCTCAGCTATGACTACACAGACACAAGTACACATTCAAAGCACGTAAAACAACAACAACAACAACAACAACAACAACAAAACTGTACTTGAATAGAATCAACTTTTTGGGCTACCAATGAACAGCTCAATAAATCTATTTTGTATCAAAATAATGCTGTAATAAAGGCTCAAGGAAGACCTGCACATAACTGCAAGAGTGACCTCAGAAGAACAAGGAATCACTACATTTTGATTTAGAAATTATAGTTGGTCTTCACCAGCTGCACAGCCAGAGGTTCTGATGTGTTAGTCTGTCACATAAGTGGTTTAGACATTGGTTCAAAAGCATGAAGCATGCTGAGCAGGTCAGACCTCTCACTTCAGCATGTTTAGTAATAAAATCAAATCTGTTTTTTAAACTTCACACCATTGCCTAACTACAAATTATACTTGTTACCTAGAAATATAAATAAACAAACAAACAAAAATGATATATGGGATCTAGGTTCATACAATAATGCCATCAGGCCTATTATAATGGGGCACTTATGTGCCTAAAATAACAGAACATAATATGAACTATTTTAGTTCGTATTAGTTCAGTGAGTTGTTCCTTGTGTTATGAACGTCACACCTGTTTTCTACAGTCATTGGTCAGCACAGGTAAATTACATGAAGAGTTGCATTATGACTAAGGAAAAAAGATACCTCTACACAATTACCTCTGAGACTGAAGACGTCACTTGGATCAGCAACCACCGAAAACCCAACGTCCAGATGAACACAATCAACTTCCTAGGGTTACCGCCACAGTTTCAACCATACAACTTTAATGATATAATATGATGTCAGCTGTACACACTGAAGGAACATAACAGCATATTAGACATACTAGTTACATATGGGATATGAAATACAAGGCTAGCTCTTATCTGCTTCAAATTGTGTTAGCAAAACTTCAGATTACAATATTGAGTCCACCAACTATATTTAAAGGGACAGACATAGATAGTAGGGGTGCAACGATATTCGTATCGATATTGAACCGTTCGATACAGTGCTTTCGGTTCGGTACGCATATGTATCGAACAATACAAAATTTGTAATTTATTTTATCAACTTTCCTTCTGACGATGCTGTCTGTGTTGAGCGCTCAGTGAATCTGCGTTCGACTACTCCGCCTAGGGTCGACAGTGCAGCCTAGGCGGAGTAGTCGAACGCAGATTCACTGAGCGCTCAACACAGCATCGTCAGAAGGAAGAGCGTAGGGCAAGCTAGCGAGACAGAAGTTAAGCTCTCCTTACAACATGGACCTCCCCCACTCTCATTCAGATCTGGCGTTTGGAATTATTTTGGTTTTCATGTGACGTATGACCCTGAAGGTAAGCGAGTCATGGACTAAAGTAAAACAGTATGTTGGATGTGCCATGCAATGCTCAATTACATGGGTGGGAACTAGTGTGTTAGCGCAGTTAGCTCGTTAACGTGTTGGCTGTCTAGCCCCATGCACGGGGCGATCGGCGGTAGCTCGTTAACGGAGATTTGCCGTGTTGTGGCGTTAAGGTCATTTCAACGAGATTAACCTGAAAGCACTAGTGGGAACACAACGAATATGACTGCACATTTACGCCGACATCATCCTAGTGCAAAGACAAGTGGAAGCAGACCAAAAAAAAAGCAAGCATGCTACTAACTTTAGCCGAGTCATTTAGATAGCTGTTTAATATGCTGCTGAGAATATAGCCCAGAAGAAGCGGATAGTATAGCTTTTATTTTGGAAAGAGCCATTTCTCTGTAATAAACTCTCTTTTCCAAAGATGAGTGATTCCTCAATCAGATACAGGGCTCGCAATATCGCTAGCCCGACGTCCCGGAGCTAGCGATTTTTTTCAGTCGGGCTACCAAAATCTATCTCTTCCCTGCCCGTCGGGCTATTGTAGGAAGGAAAAATATATGTCAATACTTTTGCATTCTTTCGGAAATGTAGCTGGGTAATTATGTCATTGGCATCGGTGAGCCACTGTCAATATGTGACATATTGAAATCGCGTTTGAATTTGCGCTTGTTGAATTTTTTGCTTTCACTTTGCAATCATGCGAACTGTGTATAGAGAGCGACAGCACTGATCTGTGAGTGATGATAATTTGTGCACCAATTCCTCTGACATCGTCTTATTAATTGTTAGCTTACTATGCAAACATGACAAGTGAAATCTCCCGCAGCTTAAACATGTGAGAGGTTGATCGCGCAGAGAATCGCTGAGCTTATGTGAGTGCGTGTGTAAAAGCAGCAGGATTTATATTTGACTACGATGACCTGGATGACTGAGAACCTTCACAGACAGATATATATTTTAGTTCTGCTGAGCCAAATAAGACAGGTCAGGGTGAAGAAGTGACAGCCAAAGAAAAACTTACCACAAAACGGAGAAGTTATGACAAATCAGACTATAAGGCAAAAAGAAAGTGCAGCTTTATGGTTTCATGGACAAAATAATTTCTGTGGCTGCAATATGGCGAGCTAAATAACCAGGGCTGCACATAAGTGGTCCGCAGGTGCGCATTCGCTGTCAAAATAAAAAACACGCACAATGGTTAGGGTTAAATTTAAAAACTGTACTTTTGAGTTAAAATATATATTTATAATTTGAATAAATGACAAATTAAAAAGGCATGAACATTTTTTTTGTATCGAAAAAATATCGAACCGTGACACCAAAGTATCGAACCGAACCGAACCGTGAATTTTGTGTATCGTTGCACCCCTAATAGATAGTAAAGCTACAAATGAAGACTCACTGCTATTATGGTAATAGCTACATTTTCAAACAGTGCATGTGAAACAGGATGAATACACATAACACTCTGGAGCGGAGCCATATTTGTGCTATTGACAATGTAACTTAAGCCGGATTAGGCCATCCTATATAGCTATATATCCAGCTATATCTCCTATATACGGTAGCTTGGGGAAGGACCTCCCCTTTGTCCTGAACCTCCCCTTGGCTCTGTTTCAAGATCTACTTCATTATGGGAGAGTCTGACCAAACATAAGTCAGATCGGATCAATTGAGTAGAACAAAGTAATATTAAAAATTATTTAAAAAAATGTATTTAAAGAAAATATGAAACCAAACATTAAAAATGTTTTGGGTGCAAATTAATGTGTTACTGTAATGGCGTTACATTTTCAGTAAAAGTTACACACAGTCCTGCAATCAGCTGATTTCACTTTGTGTGCTTGTGAAAATGATTTTTATTAATATTGTGCAAAAGCATCTGCACAGACAGTATGCTAACACATAGCTAGGCAAGAAACCAGAAACATGTCAAGGCTAAGCCTTCCAGCCCAGCAGCCAGGGGCAGATTTTCAGCAGAAAAAAAGGCACTTAGACTTGTAGCACTGAAACCTCCATTTCTACACGTACATATCACCCTGGCGTTCGCTTTAAAGTCTCTTTAGAAGGAGATCAAATGCACCGTAAATTTAGAAAACACCAGCAAATAGAAAAATATGCTGTCCAAAACCTTCACAAAAAAACTGCAGAAGTGTTTTTGGGGGGAGACAATAATGTGACGGACCAGATACGAAACCGAACAGCTTATAGCAAACATGTATCCACATTGTTATATGAAAAATGCAACTAAAACACACATTACCTGCATGTTTTTCCTCACTCACAACACAGATGAAACCATCTCTTCTTTTAAGCGTCTCAGTGCAAACCTTTGTGGTTTCTATCTCTTCCACAGCTGTTCCGTCAAGTTATTATCTCCAAAAAACACTTGAGTTGTGTTTTGTATTATTTGAGTTTTCTTGTTTTGTTTTTCTTACTTGTTTTATTCAACTTCCATTGGGTATTGCGAGCTCTTACAGCATTTTTATATTTGCTGATGTTTTCTTGAGTCACAGTGTGTTTGACTTCTCAGGGCCACCATACTTTGGGCCAGGTTTCATCTTTGCTTTGTGTTGCCGGCTTTGTGTTCATAAATAAAAACTAAAACAAAGATGACATCGGGATATGGATAAAAATTAGGATAGGAATTTGAGTCATTGTGCGGGTCTGTAGCCTAAAGTTTTTATTTCTGACTGATAATTAAGTGACAATGTGTTTCAGGTCATTTTGTGGAGTAAAGCAAAAGCAATACAATTGCTTTGTCCAAAAAGTAATTTAGTAGCTTAGTGCATTGAACTGAACTAACTGTACTGAAAAGACATTCCATCAAAGTTGAGTAGGTAGGTAAAGCAGTGAACTACCATGTAATCTTACTTATGTTGGAAGGAAAATAATAAATAGAAGCAAAGACTGGAGTTAAGATGTTTAAATGTACATATATACATTACAGCTGTTACAAGTAAAAGTTATAAATCTGTATTTTGAAGCCAGAGAAATGCAAAAGACGTACTAGCCCCCGCTATGGCAGAGTGGAACAATGGTGACAGTGATGTCAGTGATTTGGTGCAATCCTAATCCTCTGTAAAGGCATGATGACAGCGCCATGCCCAGTTGAAGACTGTAGCCAAAGTTGTATGAGTCAAGCGATCAAGTTTCCATCCTGAATATTTGTTTTTCTGCTTTTCTCCAGGAGTCCTTTTAGAGTTTCAAGTTTATCCCCCCCTGAAAGATACTCTGTCCAACTTAAAGCTAAAAATGATGAAATCGGGGCTCATGTTCCTGTAGTTACACATTTTGTTTATCTTATTTCATTACCACGGTTAAAAAAATCATATTGTAATAGTATTACCTATCATCCATCAGTGCTTTTAAAATGTAATTGATATGTAACGCATTTTTGTGCCATATAAATGCATGCTAATGTCATGTATAATAATGTAGGACACATTAAACAACACACTGATATGGCTTGTTAGTGATTTCACTTGACAGCTGCTTTCTTTTAAAAAATAAAATAAAGGTTTTGCATAAAAAGGTGCAGTTTGACAGCATGTAATGAAAATTAATAACACATATTAAGGTAATGGGCTTAGGGTAGAGTAATACAAGGACACATTTATAATGCTTAATCATACAGTTTTCCAGAAACACTGCATTGCAAAGCCAATAAATAAAACAAATAATACTGTACACGGGTCACACAATTCATTTGTTATTTCCTGAAGCTTGAACATTTCACACTGATTTCATGAATTCAATGTGACAAAGTTGTAGCACCACTTGGAAGGAAAGCCACATCGCGCAGACTTATCCTGTCACAGAAAACATATGCATCTGATGATGCAGTTGATTTGTGCTCTGTTCTTTTTTTACTTTTACATGACAACTTCCATGGCAACTGCCCAGCTATTAAAGAAATACACATTGATTAGCATGTCATTTTTGTTCTCTTTTTTTTAATTAAAAAAAATTAAGCTCAAGGCAAAATTTATTTATACCTTTATCGTCTCTTTGAAACGTCCCTTTTCATTAAGAAACCACAGATTGTCAATTCATCAGGGTCTGCAGCGCAGACCAGGGCATATCACATGTTGCGTGGCAGCGCTTGAAGACGTCTTTCTTTGTTGGTTTGCCATCGTTGGCCTTTGGTTGACTGAGAGATGCTGAGTGTCCTGAGTACAGATCTTTTCAGCTACAGTATATAAACAAAGCTGGGATTTTTCAGTTTCTTTTAGACATGTCCATCCTATTTGCTTTAATCACGATTACTATTTTGTTAGTTCCTCCACATAATTCTTGTCTTTATTTGTTTTTTCCCGATCACATTCCTGTGTAGTGCTGTCAACATCAAGTTCTTGTATCCAGATGTCCGGCATCGCAGAGAGAAAATGAAGAGCACTTCCAAAGAAAAGGCTTTGTATTTCAGTGCTCGCCACATGCTTAAAACCACAACCATGTTTTGCAGTCTTTTGACTAACTACCTATCTGCCTGTACAGCGGACTGAGTCACGTCCTAGGATTATAGGTTTGAATTTGAACATGACTGGCAGCACTGCTTGCCATAGAACTTGTGGTTGCAGACTCCATGTTGGGGCACCAGGTAACACCAGCTGAAGTAATCCTTACATGCAAGTTCTGTGTAAAAAGAAGAGAAAAAAAAAAGTGAAATTCTTTTTCTTTTTTGGGAGATCTTTTGAGAGAATAAGAGCACTGGTACCTTTCTTCTCAGGTTGTGGACAGAAGTTGGTATTGCAGGCCTGGGACACTGCAGGTTTGAGATGGACGGCACAGCCGGTGGAAGGTTTCTCTTCCGCCAGACACTGGACCGCCCTGGCCTGCACTCCTCCTCCACATGTCACCGTGCACTGCGGAGAGCGAAGCAACAAGGAACGGATTATAGATACTGTGAATCTCCTTTGTGCGACACATTCGCTCCCTCCTCTTGTTTATATTACCAAAGTGGAAATTCTGCTGATACCTGAGACCAAGGAGACGAGCGCCATTCTGGCCGAGGTGGAGGGTGGGCTGGATAGCTCCGATGATGCGTCTTCCATTGGTAGTACACTGATTGTGTTGTGCGGACAGGGCATTCAGCCAGGATGCAGGGCTTCTGAAGCTCTACTATGGGTTTGGAAACATGGTGGCACTTCTTGGGAGCAAGCTCTCTGTATTTTCCTGCAGTGTCCTTTATTATGAAATAGAGAAATTCACTAAAGCTATAGATGCCATTATATAATAAAGAACCTCCAAAAAATCAATTTAGAAACACAAAAGCAAATAATTAAAATAATATTAACAAATTGGAATTTAAAGAGAATTTAAATGCAGCGAATTATTATGACACTGAAAAATGACCTTTTGCTGTGTCTGATCAAACACACACACAATACACACCTTCTCTGCACACTTGATGAAGCGTGCCTGATAGCCACGACCACATGTTACTGAACACTGGATGTGGAACAGAGCAGAGACAGAGAGCTTATTCACATTAGCTAAAAATACATTTAAATACTGCATAAGTGCTGTTTTATTCATTTTAATTTCATACCTCTTGCCATGTGGAGACAAACCACTGGACCTTGCGTTGTTTCTGGCAGCGTCTGATGAAGCAGGAATCCTGACCAGCAGGTTTTGGCAGGCCTGCGCACTTGCTGTTGGGCAGCGTGTGTGCCTGGGCACCCGGGTTAGAGCTCACACACAGCACAGTCCTCTTCTTCAAACCATTGCCACACTTACGCGAACACTGCCAAATAAAAACAAACATGATATCTGATTGCATTTAGGTATTGGAGCAAAGCTTTCTCTTAATTAATGGCTGATCAGTTGGTTTAAATGCTACAGTATTAACAATCTTTGTTATCATAGTTAGGTCCAAACTGTCATGTTATATTCCAGCATTGTCAAAGCCTTGTTATGTGTTACACACATTTTTATCATCCATTAACAAAGACATAAAAATGTAGACTAAACTGGTTTTTTGAGAATTTCTTTCCATTTTTTTCCCACCTTCTTTCAAGCAGAAGGAACAAATTTATCAAAATTAATTGAGGGTTTGACATATTTAATTTAGCTATTACCTGGCTGGAAATGTCACATGCTAAACATCTTAACAGGCCAGCTATGCACAAATAGCATTTCAGAAAAGCTGCTATACAGCATAGTCACCACACAATGGATTACTGTGCTTTACTGCCTTAATAATTCCTTTGAGGTACTCCAGCAATTCCCTCAATATCCTTTTTTTATTCTAGAAACAGCTAATGGGACAATCTAAATCTTGAAGTGATTCACTACAGCCAATAAACACGGGGCTGTGACGCACTACACTGTGCCACAAGCTACCAGGGGGAGAGCGAACTGGACACCACTTGTGCCATGTCGTTGACGATATTTGGTGTAAAACGGCAGTTAAAATGTTACACTGAGACAAGTCACCACACAGAATGTATAGGATTTGGACAGAGAACAAAACACTGGAGGTCTCAGCGGGCACATTCATAGTTTAAAGCCACTGAGATCACTGTCATAAAATGTGGTGAAGCCATTAAAGCCAGGGCGAACTTCACAACACAATGTGCAGAGCTCTTTAGGGCTTACTGGGCGAGCGTATGACTTCAAAGGGGTTTTTCAAGCTGTGTTCTTCAGCAGCAACGTGCCAGCAGCGTAAACAAACAGCATTAAAGTTTCACACTCTCACCTGCGACCACGACCCAGTTGTCCAAACCGGTGGACAGCTGTGTGTGTTGCAGGTCTGCTTCCTGACCGGGGACGGCTGGGCACAACGAGAGTCAGCCAGGGTGTCCATGTCAGTCTGGCTGGTTCTCTGGACACACTGGACCTGCCGAGTCTGCTCCCCTTCTCCACAGCTTCGGCTGCACACCCCCCACTCTCCTACAGACCAGCTGGGACAACACAACGCAAACCCATAGAGTCAATACGCACAGTTTCTCGATCAGTTAGACAAGTGTACAGGAATTAATGATAATTATTGTTATTGTGGTATTGTTATTGTGATAATCACTGGTGTATTATGGAATCCATCTATGTTACCAGTATACAATCTGTGTGTTTGCCAGCAAAAAAGCAGTTGGGCAAAAAAACACAAGAACAGGCTCAGGAACAGGAACAGATTTACCCTTGAGTGGTGATTTCCACCACCCTAATTTCCACCATAGTCCACACTAGAGTGTAAACACGGCACAGAAATATTCACGCGTTTCAACACAAACACATACATATGGCAGGGAGGACATTTTAATTAGCTAACGATACTGAAACTGGCTAAATTGTGTATAATGCTGCTGTTTTCCTGCTCTGTCAGTGCTAAGTGTATTTTTATCTTTAATAACTTACCATTTTTTTTTATTATTTTATTTTTAAAATAATTTTTAGCTTAAGAGAAAGCCACACAGAATTTCACTGTGCTATGTATAATGACAATAAAGATCATCCATTCATATAATAGCGTCTGCAGAAGATTGTCGAATCTAAGACATTGCAGACATGCAATGTTTCAAAATAAATCTAAACTAAATTTAAACTAAATCTGATATAAATTTTATATTGTGCACGTCATTATGGTTAATATGGCTTATTTGTCAATATTCTAAATATCATGTACAACCAGAACGGCCGGGGGCTTTAAGCTGTAAGTTAAACCTCTGCAATATTTTAACCCCCCTCGCCTGGCTAAGCTGAATCATGACTAAAACTAAACATCACCACCTATTTCTTTTGTACATAACACAGTTCAGTTTATACTATTTTAGTGCATTTTTCTTCCAAGACTGCGCCTCAGTAAAATGTGTTAAGTTGCCTAATCCTCAAGCCTTCGCACTTTCTTAAAGTTTTGTTGCATCGCTTCCAAATGACCCCAAACTAAGGGCACAGGCAGCTCAATCGCTCAACACACACTCTGTTATCCTTTCTCTAACTTCACCCCAGTATACCCACCCAGCCTCCTACGATTTACCCCAAACAACCCAAAACATTGCTGTCAGCACACTGAGCTGTGTATATTAACAGTCTAAACTTTATTTGCAGTAATTTGGTGCATCACTTGCTTGGAATGCTGCAGAAGGTCAGTGAGAAAAGCTCCAAAGGGCATCATATGTGCACTATCAAATGTAAATAAAGGCAGAAGTAGAAAATCTATCTGGTGTTTTGACATGTCATGAGGAAGATACACACTGCGGTAATAGCAAATGGTGGTTCAGGGGGAGCGAAAGCGGCATGTAGAGATGAAAGTTTCAATTCGCTTGTTTATTTTAAAAAACCGACCAAGTAATCAACACATATATGTAATACATTTAACATGTTGACATAATATTTATTAACCTTTGGCAAAGAAATGTGAGCTGAACTTTGATGGCGTCATTAAACACATAAATAAATGCAAGCGGAACGCCAACCGAAGCCTAAGTGCAACACACCCTTCAAGAGCAGGGACTTTTTTGGGGTTTGTTTCATTTTTATTTTTAGTTTCACAAGGTACAAAATTCAGAATATTGTATTTTTTATAAATATATTTCCATAAATACTTCAATTCCTAATATGCACAAGATTCCTATGTCACAGCATGCTAATTTGTAGTATAGTAGCTGATGTCACTCATTTAACATTTAAGAAAAGTTATGATGACATAAAATCACTTATTATGACATATTATCTTGGCTCTCTTACCCCTTCTTAGATATCCCTTCCTGCACAGGAAAGTAAAATATAGCCATCTGGCATACAGTTGGCAAAATATTTGAATGTATATATATGATAAAGTGCAAATTAAAACTTTATTTCATACTCCAGGGTACTTACTTTTACCATGTAAATATCAACACAATCACTTCACAGGAACGGCCATCGAAATAATATACTGTTTAATGCTGGATCAAGTTATAGAACACCTTGTGATCTTTGCCTCGGCTGGTATGAGTAACTGTGGTTGAAGGACGAGTAAGCATCATGCTCCCTGGACAGAAGCACAAGAGCTCAGGTGTCCTGTGGTGTGTCAGATAGCCTTTGAGGTCTAAATGACGCTGTCTAAATACACACTAGTGCATTAAATAACCTCTGACCAGTGTTTATAGCTTTGCCACTGTGCGTGTCTGCTTGGACTTTTACATGTATATATCACTGTGTGGTTTTTTTTTTTCAGTGTACACCAGCAGTGTGAGACAGAGTGATATCATGCTCTAAATGTGAGTGGGCATCGGAAACCTTTTTCCATGATGTAATGCTTGTTCGGTCCAAATCACTGGTTGCAGACACAGCAAAATTAAATAACTGCACGGCCTTAGAATAGGATGACATGTAGAGATAGACTGGTGACCACAGCCTGCTGGTCTACACTTGCATCCAAGTTGTGCGTGTTTCGGTCGGTCCAGCATGTGTTCTGCTTCAGATTCAGTTCATGCATGGCGAGGGCCCACAAACTGTAAAAGACCTATGCACTTTGATAACTTGAATAAAAGAAGCACACGCACATTTACAATTTTTAACAAAAATGCTTAATACTAGACTGGATATTTGACAAAAGTATAACTGAAACTAGTTTAGCTTGAATAAAGCATGAAACAGAACTTTGATATAGTACAACACATTAATCAGGCAACTATATCCTATACATGTTATGGATGTTTAACAGGAAATCTGAGCATTGTATGGACGGCAATGGCATAAGAAGGTCTATGGAGGATGTAAATGCACAGGAATGCAGAGCAGGTTACACCGTAACCAACAGGAAAAATACTGTAAAGCCTATCTAATCTTATTAAGTTGAAAATATTTTGCAGCCACAAGAGAGCTCTCATTTTTAGAGTCCTTATTGTTATCTGAAGTCGTTTATACATCAAGAAATGTTGGGTTTTGCTCAGAACAGTGAAAATCTGTCAGATGTTGCTGTATGTGTCTTACCAACACATGGTTCCCATGCACACACATATAAACACGCATACACATGCAGACCAGAAGCTCCAGCTTTAGATAATGAACGAGATAATCCTAAGAGACGGGTGTAAACTGTTGTGAGATTACTTTACAGCCTTTATTATCACTGCTTCCTCAGCTCAGTGTACACAGGCAGGTCCATTAGTGGCTAAACAGTACAAAGCAAGCAAAGGAGAAATAGATTATGTCAGAGGAGCATGCACATCTACCACGAGTGAGTAAAGAAGTGCGAGAGAGAGAGGGCAAATGTGAATCTGAACATATTTATAAACGACTTTTAAAAGATACAGACGGCAGAGAGACAGAGGAGCAGACAGACAGCGTGGAGAGTGGTTGTCATGCAGTCACAGTCTCACAAATCCCCGTTGAGAGATTGGAAGTGCTGTGGCCTGAGCACAACTTTGACTGAATGACAGCTATCCTTGGCTGACTGCTTGGTTGTACCAGTGTGGGGTTATTTATTTATTTTTGGTGTGTATGTGTGGGCGATTGCTCGGATAGGATGGGAAAGGTGATGGAGAAAGGGAAAAAAGGTATCCATATTAACGTATCCAACCTGTTAGATTTACGGTTATGGCCAAGCCTGAAGAAACATAAGTGATGGACACTGCAGACAGCGTCTTAAAGCAGTCTTTGTATGTGGATGCATTAGAAGTGGAAGAGAGGTCTCAAAAGGGATTTATTTCCCCCTCTTTCCAGAAACATCTAGTTTCGTGATGCCATTATGACCTATTTACCAAGAGAAATATAATTAGATTTTCCACTTTAAGTATGGTATAGAAACATAATACCCTACCTGGATTTCCATCATGTCTATACAGTTATCAGAAATACTTCCATTTCAGTTGTGTTATTTCTGTGCAAAGGGAATACAGGAAATCATTGGGGAACGTAATTTAGACCACTCAGTGATTATTGTATCAATATAAACTAGAAATAAATGAATTAGTCAAGCTTGGCATAAAATTGTTATAGCAAATATTCCATATATTCATCAATTTCTACAGTCCCCAAAGTTTTACATAGATTGTTGCCATTTCACAGTGGATTCCACATATGTTGTGCTTTGGGTTGTAAATTGATTGTATATTTATCAAACCAACACGTCCACTTTGATTGAAATTTTTGTATTGAAAAAGAGGCATGTTTCTTTTTAGCACGTTTGTTATTGGTTTCAGTTGTGTGTACTAAATATAAACCTAACAAATTAATGTTGAAGTACTTTTTGTTTCCTTTTTCCTTTAAAAAAAACTGCTTAAAGTACTGTTTGAAAGCTTGCTGTAGTGTTGTGTGTCTGCATTCTGATATACAATGAGCTCGCAGACACAGCGGGATGCATTTGGAAAGGTGACCCAGAACAACTTGCAAGGTCTTATGTTTAAGCTACTTCACAAAAAGGAGTCGTTTCCATGACTGATAGTGTTCCTTTGTGTGTTTCTGTGCAGGTATCATTTTTGACAATGTGTGATCATTGTTATGCTGAAAAATGAAGCTGTTGCCAACGAGACGCTTTCCAGATGGTATCGCATGCTGATACCTATCATTTTCACATCCAAATTTCAAAGTTTGGATTAATACTCTGCAAGACATGTTGCCACTGATTTTCAGTCCAGTTCTTGTGTAATTTGGCATATCTCAGCCTTTTCTCCCTGTTTCCCTTCCCTAAAAATGGCTTCTTGACAGCCATCCCTCCACTGAGACCATTTCTTATGAGGCTTCAGTAAACAGCAATGGATCATCTGAAGCGCAAGATGCATCGCTCTTTTCTTTGATGGATTTTTCCCCCCCGTTTCTTAAAGACATAACTTTGAGATGCTGTTCATCTGGTGTAGATGCTTTTTAGACCTGATACTTCCTTCTTTTGTCCTCTACTTGTCCAGTTTCCTCAGATTTTATGAGGACACACTGCTCACCATGCTGAGATATGCCAGTTGTTGGCTGATTGCTCTTTGGGAATCGCCTTGTTGGTGCAAGAACTACCTTATTCCTGTCAATCTGTGTTATCTTTGACATTTTCTAATAGAATCAACTAAATGATTATGTGTTTTTGTGACAGGCTGCTACTAACCAAGTATCTAAAGATACAATTTAAAATTGTTCTTTGCTATGTTGTCTGTTATGTGTAGATACAACACCACTTTATCCTTTGAGTTAGGGGCCTTTTTTATGCTTGAGTCGTTCACAGGTCAGTGTTAAGTGGCTTGAGGCCTGCAAGAAAAATAAGTGAAAAAGCAGCTAAAAAAATGTGAAAGACCAACAAAAAGCAGGGAGAACTATGGCTCAAGACTACTTTAAAAAATTACAACAATGTTTGGCTCCTTGGAAGAATAATCAAAAGAAATGATTGGTGGCACATGGCTTTCAGATACTAGTGTCGGTGCTAAACAATGACAAATCTAAGAGATGAAGGATGTTGAAGGCTCTGGCAGACAGCAATGAGGTGACAAGATCAAAGAGTCAAAGCCGTGTAGCATAGGAAAGTGGCTTTAGACATTACTATGGTCCCACGTGGATTCAAACCCTCCACGAACAGTAAAGCCATGAATGCACTTCACAGACCTTTCTTTCCGAGCAGACATGAGCTGGAGCTGAGGAACATTAATAATGGCTTCAACCTACTATGTAATGCAATTCAATGCAGCATTAAAAATGTTATTGGTTCCACCTAACTGAGAGGTCATCGTGTCTGTTGTCAGCTAGGCCTGTTCAATGCATATGAAGTGAATCATTTATAAACAGTGCAAAAGCATAAAGACAGTTTTGGTACCGCCATCTGTGTTGCATTTAAATTGTCAAGCATGTCACAGTTTTAAGATTTTGACTGCTTTCACACAACAACGAATAAACCATCCCCACGAAAATGTGGCTCTCCCTCTTTAATGGAGGCCGTAAGATGTGGTTAAATGCTTTAAAGACTAACCAAGCTTGACCTCGTTGAGACTGTTTTTCTTACCATGCTGAGCTTAAAATGCACATAATTAAATAACAAAAACACATTTGTCAGGCATTAAAAAAATACTCGGTAACAGTAATGACAGAAAACTCCAGGTGGAGTACAGAGGTGGCCCTCCTATCTTAAATTTTGGTAAACCTTTATTTAAAACGCCCCGCGTGTCTATGAGTAAAGACATTTTTTATCCTGGCTGGGAATCGTCTGCACAGCTGGCAGCGGTGTGCTGTCATCATAGCACCATTTTTTCCCTTGAATAGTGAAAACAAAGTAAAAATGACTAAATAAAATACAGCACATTACTACACATGATGATACAATAAACCACAAAGATACTAAAAAAAGGCTGAAATAACAAAGCTCTGGGGGGACATGTGTTCCTTTTCTGAAGACTTATACATATTGTCAGCGCCATCACTGCTTTATGCGAGTGAATACGAGACAGTTTTGTGGTCATCTTGTAGCATTTTCCCAGGTTACCTGTTCCAAAATGGAGACAAATACAAGCTGAGCGAGAGGAAAATATTCAGGCAATGACAGAGCTATGCAGAGGAAAAATCCCCTTTTGAACAGCTGCTGGTTACTATAAAACACGAGATAAACGCTAACATAATTGGGATTCCATGATTTCAGAGTGGATTACATAATATCGATGCGCTGTTTAATACTGTATCCACATTTTCTTCTGCCTTGATAATTTTTTAAGCATACTTGGTAAACGCCCGTGAAAATGCAGAATGAGAGTGATGACTTCACAAGCAAGACGGGTTCCAGTGAAAAGCACTGAGAAGACGGGAGATGGGGCTAGTAGAAAGAATATGAGCTAACAGACTGCTGCAGTTTAAGACTGCTGGCGGCTCTGATTTTGAGGTGGGGTTGGAGTAGGGACACTGAAATTTGTCTTAATGAGAGGGTGAGAAAGTGTGGGTGGAAAAGAGCTTCAGAAGTAACTGAAGTCACCACCTTCTGCTGCCCTGCCATGTCTTCTGTGCAAGCAAGCCAGGCAGCAGCTGATGGCCACTCATTCTGCTTTTGGCAAAAACAACAACAGCATCATGCAGCATGATTGCATGCAAGATGTTGCTGTATATGTTGCATCACATTTTAGGCACACAAGCGCAGACACACCGCCCCTTGAGAAACACATTGCAGGCAATGCATTAGCGGCAGCACCACGACAATTTTGTTGACTTTGCTTTTAAAACTTTCTATGAAATGTATTAACTTTGAGGCTCCTGTCACATTATATTACATTTCATAGAAATACTAAATATTATTACAGAAAGCAAGCATGACTGCAACAAGGCCTTATTGTGCCCAACTGACCTTCTAGTTCTTCTAGTTCAAGAACTTTATGGAGAGTTCTCGTAAGGTTTTTTTTGATGGTTTGGTTTGGCTACTGCATGACATTTTTATAAATGTGGCGGACAAAGTCACAATTGCACATACAACAAGAGAATTTTGCTGCACGTGCACATGCAACCCTGACCAAGATGAGGTCAGTGTCCCAGCTAAATCCCTCTCTGCTCATGAATCAATGCACAGCTTGTCAGCAGCGTCCCCTTCGTTTGCAAGAACTTGGCTGATATTTCAAGAGCTAAGAGTGTTCATGGAAATGCTCACAATAGGGGCACAGAGAAATGGATGCCTCAGCAAAAGCCTAACAAAGCCTCTAGGTAAATTCTTTCGGTATTGATTTTAAGACAGACATGCTTTTATCTCTGCTAGCTAAAATGATCTTTTCATTCACAAAAGGTTTGAGTGCCAGTTTTCAGTTTGCATGATACAGTGTAACAAAGTTCAGCATTCTGCCTTAATAGAAACAACATTTAGGCACGGAAAGCCTGTCTGCTTTTAATCGAAAATAAAGTTTTTACTATCTTATTTATTTATTTTTTGCAGACCTCATTAAAGTCTGACAATGCTTTTCACAATGAGCACTGGAAATAATATAATCAGTTGGTCCCTGCAGTTTTAGTGACATTTGGTGATATTTAGTGATATTTAAATGCTTTGCCCCACCCTGTATGTAAATATCCAGTCTTAAAAAACATATCTATATATTCGAAACCATTTTAAACCATCAACGCAATCGCAAATTCTCCTGTTATTTGAAACCACTGCTGTCCTAAGAATGCCTTACACTCACACATCTTCTGGCCAGGACTTTACACAACATGACACTGACCAGAGCAGTGCAGACAAGGGAGGGACATTTCCCCTGTGTGTGTTCATATATATCTTGCCTGTCAACGGGTGAACCACTTCCGATGATGTCCACAGCATCAGGCCATGTTGACTGATCTTTGTTCCTCTTTGTTGGCTCTTAGCATCAGGGATACAGACAGTGACCAAACCACCTAAACGTAGCCAAGATCCTACAGAACTACACCCTAAAACCACAAAATCAGGAGTGGGTCTCACTCCCACTTTCCCTCAATATGTTTGTGCCACTCAAGGTGACCCCGCTGACATTTTACAACAACTGGGAAAGCCTGCTTAACCACAGCAATCTGGAAGTGCATCTCAGCTTATGATAACATTTCCTACTTCCCAATTAGTCTTGGGCCAGCATCCTGGTATAGCCTTGTGGGAAAAATATGCTCTGATCAGCAGAGTTTGGAAGTGAACCAGCATGTCCCACCAAAGAAACTGGCAGTGCATTTTGCATACCCCGATGCGCTGGACATCTAAAAGAAAAAAAGTTCTAGGTGGATCCTGATATGGCCAAAGAGCTTAGGTCCCAAAGTGATGATCCATGTGAATAGGTTTACAAGTTCTTGGCCTGCTGCATTAAACAAACACAGAAGCTAACCATTCCTGACAGTTGGTGGGGTTTTCATGCTGAACTGGATAAAGACATGAACAGAATATCCAGTGGAACTTCTCCTTCTTCCCTGTGTCTCACACGCATGTTCTGGCCAAAATGTAAGTTATTTTTCATTTTGAAGTGAGGATAATGTCATCATCACAAAGCAGGTGCTTTAACGGGTTGGAAAAGGGTAAAACATATAGTCAGTCCTGCCTGACACTCTTCATTGGCTTTACTATGAGGAGATAGTGTGGGAACTTTGGAAGAAATTACTCAAGTAATAAATAGCTCTTCTGACAGAAATTGCAGAACAGATGTGTAGGTGTTGCAGACCAGCAACACGTGGCAGTGAGAAAGAGTGAAGGAGAGAGAAGGTGAAAAGGAGAGAAGCTAGGAAGATAGCAGGATGGGAGAGAGTAAGAACACCAGAACAAAGTAGACAGAATACTATTCGCTGCCATGTTTTTACCTTCAATAACTAGATGTGAGTATACTTGGCTGGAGGCCCTAAAGCTGATCCTCTAGCTACCTAAGGTGCAAACATGAATTGCACGCATGTAGAAAATGTTCACCATTTACAACTGAACACATTTTGTCCCGTAGCCAGAAGTAGACGCTGGCCCTTCCAGGATATGTCAACTGAACAACTGAATAATTGACAAAGCCTGAAGTCTTGAAGGGCCAAACATTGTGCTGTTTTCCATCCAAAATATGTATCTGGAAAATATGAGGAAAGGTCTGCACAATTCAAATACCATTTTTAATAATGTCCAGACTGAGAGCCATCTAAAACCAGAGCGCCGATATATTGATGAGGTCATTCACAATTTTTTTTAAAAGTCACAAATTATTTCGTTTGACTTGCATGAGTTGTGATGTTGTAACTACATAAAGTCATCTTAACAACAGAAGTCTGCATATGACCATAGTTTTGTCTCAATCTAATGGTGGTGCCAGATGGAAAGTTAGGAAAATAAGAAAGCGACTGCATTTAAACATGAATGTCTGTAACCCATTTAATGACAATCAGAAGTCACTGGGATTTATTTCCTGGATGCAGTGACTGCCTGTACAGAGTTGCATGGCTACCTGTGATATATGGGTGAACATGAAATCAGAAAGGAGATGAACCAAGCTGATTTCTACGAGATATGAGCTAAAACAGAGAAAAAAAAAAACGGTCAATCACACTCACACTTATGTCCAATTTAGAATATTTTGCCAGTTAACTTAAAATTTATGCCCCAGTCACACCAGTACAACCACACCCTTCTTGCTGTGACATGACAGTGACGACCAATGGACCATTTAACCGCCCCATCCAGTCGTAACACAGATTTTTTATTTTAGATGAAAACGTTGGACCGGTAGACCAACAGATATGCAGTTAGCCAAACGAGAAAAAAAAACTATACATGTTAGAAAACCTACTTAAATTAATTAACACAATTTATAATACATGATGACTAGTGGGGATGATCAGCAAACATAACAAATACACATGAAAATGCTGAGGGTCTGACCTGGGAGGACACGGTTGGGTGTTGCAGGGCATCAATCCAGTAGCTGGTCTTGATCTGGGATTGCAGTACGACACATTCACCTGCACTTTCAAGTCTTTGTAGCATGCTGACTTGGTGTTCATTTGGCCTGCATAGGGTATAGATCAGTAAACATAGAAATGTTTAAAGAATACAGTTGTCATTTTGCGTCAATCTGCTATTTAACTACTATAAAATCAACAAAACTGCATGATGGGAGATGGAACCACACGTTCACCACTTCTACATATGTTATTCAAATAAATGTTTTTGTCTCACATGTGTGCAAAAAACTTAATTTGATTCAATTAACTTTACTAGTTTATCACCAGATTGTCCTTTCATCTTTAATAAACTTAAACTAATATTCATGTTTGACTGAAGTGGCTTTAGCATCAGTGACTTCTTGCACAATTGCATATTGTGTTGATTAATCTAAGTAAACCTTAAATCAGGTTTTAAGACTACTTTGATTATTATTTTAACTTAGGCAGAGTCAGTCAGTACATCTGAGCTAATATAGGTCACTTAGTCAGTCATACTCTTTAATAAAGCAAAAGACTCTCAACTCATCACAACCTGCAATCAGTATTCATTGAGGTGGAGGTGGCTAGGGGGTACTGCAGCAGACCGGGGTGGACAACTTTAACCTCAAGGGTCAATCAATAGGAATTCTACACTAAGAGCTTTGTTCACAGTGATGACGCTAAGCAAGCGCACATGCACAAATATAGCCATGCCTACACAATGCACCCTTGTTCCTCAACCTCTGGCCACAAATTACCTGCCCAGGGGACAAAGGCCACTGGTCGCAGGCAGGCATGTGTGTGCTTGCAATGTGTGTGTGTGTTTGTAATAGCAAGTCTCCAGCTGAATAAGGAGAGGTCCCACCAGTTTGAACCAAGAGCCTCTAATGTCCCCTCAGTAATGATGGGAACACGCTCGTCTCCATTTAACCTGGAGCTAAAAGACTGATTAAAGGTCAGAGAGGCAAGAACTAAGCTTTAGGCTTAGTCTACTGATCTACAAATTGTCCTCCTCATTTACGGTTTTAGATCAAGATTAGAGGTGATGCGTGCTTTTTCATCAGTGCAACAGATTTTAAATAGCTTCTTAAAAAGTTGCATCTATGAAAAAACAAACATAAATCCAAAAAAATAAAAATTAAAAACAAAGACATTGCATTTTTTAAATGTTTGCTCGTACCTCCAGCACAAGTGGCTGAGCACTGGGAGCGTATGATAGCCCATGTATAATTGTGCTTGATGCGGTTCTTCATCAGTTTCTCATCAGCTTTCTTTAGAGTATATTCCCAATGCACACCAGGATTCCAGCCCTGCAACAGCACCTAAAGGAAAAAAGGTAATAAACAGGCAAGTAAGTCACAAAGAAAAAGGAGAAGGAAAGTAGGTCTTAATCATGTTACTGAGACCAATGACCTACTACCTCTATTACTAGAGTCTCATTGGTGGGACCGGCTGATATGAGACTCTCTGGTCTGTTATATGGTCTTTTGTACTCGAAAATTGCTCCAGCAACGGGGTGTCGGCCAGGCCAGTCCACGGTCCAGTGGCCATTAAGGTAGTAGCGTCTATGTGTGTCCCTGACAGCCAAGTAGGAGGTGGAGGAATTCAGTTCAATCACACGGATGCTCCGAGCTCCAGCTGGGATGGTTATCACTGCATAGTACTCTGAGAAATATTAGAAGATCTTAAATAAGCATTAAAAGTGACATAAAACTCCAGCAAACAAAACAAAATGTTAATAATATGATATTAGGCTACACAGATTTTATGGTGAGGACTGCACCATACAAAGTTTGTGGGACATGAAAACAAATATTAGGTTTTAAAGCATTTCCAATAAAATCGTTAAAAACCAATGAAGTGAATAATTCATTTGTGACGTACGGTTAGTAAAATGCTGTTTTGTGTACTGTCCTTTGTAAATCTTGCAGGTGGAGTTGTCTCCTTTACACACCCCACAAGCATCGGGCACAGCTGTGGAGCCTAAAACACGGTCACAGCCAACTCTCTGTGGAAGAAAACCATCAGCGCTTTTGATGACAGTGTAGCTCACACACATAAAAACACAAGACTGCGTCACAGTACGCATTCGATTACAACATTTACAAAATTCCAACATTTATTATGTACGTGGTGACAGGTCAATATTTTACTATTCATTACATCTAAAGTAGCAGACAGCAGGAGAAATAAAAGAGTCTATTGATGTTCTTTACTGCTTACATCCATTGTCAAACTTCATGAAGCCACTTTGAAAGACCTCACACGCCATATACATAAATGTAGCACTTTGACATCAATGTTTGGTCACATCATGTTACTTTCCAACTTAACATTTAACATTACCTCACACAGTCCATCAATGCAGACATTAGAGCTGTCTGGTGAGCAGAGTGTCCCATCCTTAACTTTGCTGGCCAAGGCAAAAAAGAAATCATAACCTTCAGCAAAGCAGTAGAGCTTGCATAGATCTTGATCTGGAAGAAAAAGAAAATGGCCATAAAAAAGGCCTCTTTTATCATTTCAAATAATCTTTAGTTACGAGTTTTTTTTTAAATTTAAGAGGAAAGCTTTCTCACCATCCACTCTAGTGTATGGTCTCCAAGTGTAGTACCAGCCTCTGAACTGTTTGCCGTTGAACTCAGCACACTGTTGTGCTCTATAGTCAATGGTGTTCCTGGGACAGTCTTCAGTATTGCAAAGTTTGTATGACCTGGAGGAACCCTCGCAGAACTTCCCTCCGTATGCCGGTCTAAAGAGATGGATTTAAACGTGTAGAATTCAAGGTTTTTCTGCACGAAACACATAATAACATGCTTCCAGTATTTTATGGATCTTCTTTCTTCATCTTCTATCTGTGACTGTATGTTCGTGTTGAAACCCCAAACATGGGTGACAGTAGAGTGCAAAGTATTGAAATAATGTTAATGGTAATAAAACATTTAAGATAGTTTTTATCTGTAGAGTCTGTGAAATTCTGATTGTGTTGATCCATGAGCATGTTTCACTCCATATGTGTGTATAAGTGTGCCTTTGTGAAGGCTTGTGAAATCACAGGTGTATATCCTCGGGTTATGTTCCTAAAAATCTCTTGGATGGGACAAAAACAGCTGCAAACTCTCCAACCACTCTCTCTGTGTTGTGTTCTTTCGTTTGATATCTCTGCATTTCATCTTTCACCTTTTTAATCCCTTTTCTGTCATCCCCCCCTCCTCCTCCCACTTTATTCCACTTGCCTGTCTTTGTCCTTCTAACCCTTCACCACCAGCTTTCCTTTCCTTGTCTTTCTTTCTCCTCCTCACTCTCTGTCTAATTTAGCCCACCACTTGTCAGGATCTTGGCATGACATGATAAAAAGGAAGTCCCAGCATTTGGAATAGGGGCCCCTGACTGACTGACAGTGGCAATAATCATGAGTGACTGATGAGTTGGGGGCTAAATTAGCAGATAAGTGACAGACTTGTGTGACTTAATCACAATTCTTAATATACTGTTGGCCCTTAGTCAAACAATCAGAGGTACCACAGGCCATCCAAGTCTTCTGCATGTTATAGTAAGAAATTATACAACTAGAAAACTATACTTTGACAGATGATGACTTTTAGTAGACTTTTAACACCATTTAGTAGAACTGTTCGTAGTGTATTCAGTAGTAGTTCAAAGTAACACTTGCTGTGAGGACATGTGTTAGTGTGGTATTATCTGGCAGCAGTATGATAGTTAGCATATAGCTTAGCATAAAGACTGGATACGAGGATTAACAGCTAACAAGGTTTGTCCTGAGTCGGTCTAGAAACACATCTAAAGCTCAATAATCATTCAGTATATCATTATTCTTAATTCTTATCTTAATTGTTTAATTAGAACACAAACACTTATTTGTGATACTTAAAACAATATCAATGATAAGACTCCCATTCCAGGACGCTCCTAAGTTAATTTAAAATCCAAAAATTATTTTAGTCTGGCTTAAAAATCATTAAAAGTTTTTAAAAGGATACTAAGGACAAGTGGATGTGAGGACTTTTAAATATAGAGAAAACTAGGTGCCGCTTCAGTTTTTGTGTTAACTGTCAGCTAGCAATACAGACAGAAGAGGTTTTGAGTAAAGTTTGTAGTCACTTGTACATTTATGTTTTTCTAATGCTATGTAAGATTCTATGTAAATATAATGTCAGAGGCCATTGCTTTGTCTTTCCCTACCTGGGGTTGTTGCATTGCCTCTCACGATATGTAACGCCGCTCTCACAGCTTCTAGAGCATGTAGACCAGGTGGACCACTCTGACCAGTGGCCATGCTGAGGCCTTGGACCCTCATCACCCTGTTTCACACACTGGCCCCGACGACACCACTGAAGGGAACAAAAGAGCATTGATATATGGGAAAGAGAAAGATGCAGCAGAATGGGGGTTCAAATAGAAACTGTCAAAACTAGACCCGTTTTTATCTTAATCACGAGTGAACTCACACACAATCAGACTGCAGCATCGTCCATCTTTACCGTTTCTCATATGTAGCATGTGGCATGCATTTCTCATTATGGGGAACACTCTGTTCTAGGTAGAGTGTGCTGTGGTCATTAATAGGATCACTGAACATGCTGGCTGCAAACTCACTGGCAAGTGCTATTCTAACATCCGTGCAAGTCTGTGGGACTGGACTTAACAGAGATTTTGTAGAGAAGAGCAGTGAGGTTAAAATCTGTTTAATACTTGATTTGATTGCACTGCAAATGTGCCTTATTATGTTCACCTCTGCCACGTCAAGACATGACTTACTGTGCTTACTGTACTGTTTTGTTTTGTGTTTTTTTTTAACTGTGGCCCAGTCCTGGTTACATGTTCACAGTCTACCAGTAAAACCTTTTCAAGGTCATCTCATGCTCTTTCAATTTTCAAAGACCAATTTCTCTTTCATTCTGATCTCTGGTGGACTGAAAAGCCATGTGCATATAGTGTTACTAGCTGCTTCTGACCAAGCAGCTTTCGAGCAGTGAACACTGCCAAATGTGTCCCTTAAGGCAGCAGGCAAAACCGAAGATTACACGATAGTGGATAAAAAAAAATAAAAATCTTTAAATATGTTTCTGCACTTCTTTTGACTGCATGCAATGATGGTTATCGTACAGGGAAAACTCAAAGCCACAATCGAGTACATACATCAAAGGCCGAATCATTAATCAGCTTCAGTGTACTTCTTCTCCCAGAATGCCACACACACTGGTATTGCATAAGCTGTGCTATGTCCATACATCGAACATATGCAGCTGTTCTTGTTCTCACTATGTGAACAATAACTACACAAGAGACCACAGACCCACACGCCAGCATATGCAGACTCATGCACACCTTACCAACTAATCTCATGGTCCTTGACTAAGAACTAGAACAGCTGATTTCCCCTCAGTTTTCCCCCTGCGGCTGAGTGCCGCAGATTCCTATGTGAGGCAGTCAGTGTTTGTGCTCGGTTAATTTTCCCGTGGAGGGGGAGCGCGAGATTAAACCATCAAGTTTAATATATTGAGATGCAAACGTTGATGAGAAGCTGTCAGGGGAGTGAGGGTAAGAGAAAGAGCAAGCCTCGGGGGGGAATCATCTTGAAAAGAAGAATGAAAAAGAAAACAAAGAATAAATAAAGAGCGCAGATTGCTTTTTGGATCCAAGCCAATTGCATATTTCTGCCACATCAGCAACAAACGAACTGCAGCTGCTCCCTGAGGTAAAAGAAGGAAGGACAGAGTGGTACCTAGAGCAAAAGAAAAAAAAGGAGTTTTCATTTACACTACCCTCAAATGTACTAAATCAAAGTAAAGTTGCTGATTTGGCTTGAAAATAACTTAAATAGTCTGTGCTGGGATATGAGGCCATTGCTATGTAAGCAAAAAGCAGTTAAAAGAAGTGTAGTATCACTCAGTTCAAGCCATTTGCTTTCAAATAGCTGGACTTAACACTACATAACAATAAAACACTCAATAAATGTTACTTTTATAAGGCTATGCACATCATTGTTGCCTTTTCAGTGTATTCATAGCTATGGCTTATTGTCCTTTGCAGCTTACTGACTTAAAGGTCTGTGGTATCCCTAAGTCAAAGAATGTGTTTCCCATTTTTACAAGCTTTCCCCCGCTTATACTTTTACACGCTTGGTAATGTAAAGAAGCACACTGCCAAAACACTGCTAGGGCAACTGATATGCAGGAAGGAGAATTTGCCCTGAGAGTGAAGTCATTTTTCAATAGACGTGTTTAAATCCACTTTTCTTAAGTTAGCACACATAACAGAGTAAAACTCTCTTACTGAGTTGTGTTACTCTGTTGGATGGTATTTTTCTCACCAAAACTGAGAGGAAATGTGTGTGGGGCTCTTGTTTAGGCTGTCCTAAAGAATAAAGGCAATGTTTGCTAAATGCCATATCAATTGGAGGAACATTTTGGCTCCTTTGGCTATCAAGAAACAAAGGTTATCTTATTGGTGATATGACTAAAAGCTAACTCTATGCCCTGAATAGATTGTGGACTTTTTTTCCAGTGTACAAATGACATTTTGAAGAAGGTATCTTCATTTTCCTGCTAGCGGTTGGAACTGTCTTCCGCTTCAAATGCCTCTAAGGAAATGGATAAAAGATTCCAGTAGAAGTCAGCGGCTCCCATGCCACTCATGTGATGCCACTCTTGAGGTAAAAAAGCCTGTGAGTGTCAACCCCTTTAACCAAACACATCGCCATACCCACACATGCGCACACACGCACTACATCATGTGTTAAGTCACCATATCGGGGCCGCAAGCAGAGCCCTCAGCAGCTGGCATGAATTTGGTCTCACACTTCCTCCCAACACGGTGGCACCACAGAGCCTTGCAGATATCCTGGAACAACATAAGAGAGAGAAACATGGAAACCTTAACTTACTTCTTGCTCCAGATTCCAGAAACTGGATCATCACGATCCTCCTCACAATAGCTGTAAACAAAGCTTGCAGTGGGGAAAAATGATCACTTGTAATAGCATTTTGATTTTGCCTCTTGAGAGCTAATAAAACATGTTGAAGGAATCTTGCTGAATCTGCAACTGTCTGAATAATTATTTTCTGGAGAGCTTCCCGTGTGCAGCAAATGTGAATCTCCAAAATATTTATGCTTCAGTAGCTACGGTAAAGACATCAGCATCGATACATAAAATCTGGTCTAAGTGGTTCCAACATCATCTCTGTTGCGGATCGACGTAGCGAGCTTCAGCTTTGAGGAAGTGAAACACCAAAGTGAAGAAGTAACACAGAACATGAAGATTAGGACAAAGTATTAACAGGGCACAACTGTTTTACCAAACTTACATGATGTAATGGCTGTGTTACTCAGTCATTAAAGATTCAGCTGGGAGCACCGGCCTGTTTCCCTGCTCGCATTGCCTGAGAAACACAGCCTGCTGCTTTTTAACATGTCTACTCTGTTGCTATTTGAATGACTATATCAGATTTTGACAACTCAGTGCAGATGCTGACAGACACCTCAGCCTCAGCTTGCTGCTGCCAAAAGCCACCATGGAATTCATCCCAAGGACTATTTGTCCATCTGTTTCGCTTGCTCGGGCCGTTTGTAGCAGTAAAATAATGGCAGAGAGCGGTTAGCGATGGGAGGAGAGACAGAGAGAAATGATGCACAGTGTGTCAGAGGCTGAGAAAGAAAGAAAAACGCCCATTAACATTATTCAATTTTTCCTATAGAATAGCCCATCCCTATCTAACCGCAGAGAGTATCATTTGTTCCCTCCAGTGGTACCTTATCTTGACAACAGCTGCCAAAAAGTTTAGTGAAAAAAGAATTCATTACACCATGAACTGCGCCGCTGAGGCCGATTCTTGTGGGCTGTTTTATTTTTTATGAGTAACAAGTGCTCAGAAAGACAGTGAGTGTAATGGCTGCTTGGAGATTTATCAGTCCAGAGCACCTTGCTGCTACCAGGTGCACAAGCGTATGTTATAAATGTAATAATCCACGGATATTCAGACGTTTATATAAGCACACAAAGAAGGACAGCATGTGCAGAAGACCTAGGATTCAAAGCCAGCTACTACTGGCACTGGCATTTCTTAGAGCATAAATTAAAAAAGTCACTTGCTTCAAGTCCCATACTCCAGACATAACATATTTGATGCATACTGCAGTAACTTTATTACAAAGCATTAAATATCCATCTTGCTTTATCGTTGATCATTTTTGGTAATGATATCTTCCAGATGAAGAAAATTTGCTACACAGAAAATGATAAAGGAACAAGACAGGTTAAAATAAAATGTTAAAATAAATGAATACAAAGCACAAAATTGCAGTACATATATTATCAGATTTTTATACTGGTCCACTTGACTGCAACAAATAGAAACCTTTATCCTGTGTGTGACTAAATGCTATGGTGCTGCAAATATGTGCGCCATTGTAGTATACAAAAAAGGTCACAATAATCTGTTAGAGGGTCTGTGACAAAAATGAACTATTGGCTGCTAAGGGTCTGTGGGGTAGATGGATGGTTTAACCTTGTTTGTTTCTTCAGAGAGCTTTGTATTTCATCTAAACACTGAGAACATCCTTGCCTGAATGGTTCAAACAATACAGGTGCAGCTTTGGCTCAACTGAGGTTCAGGTGGGATACTATATTTTAAGACTGATTACATTTAACAAGTATTTAAAGCCCTATTCGGATTATCTGGGAGAGTATTTCTAACAGTAAGATCAGCAGCAATGAGACAATGGGAGAGCAACGAGCAGAGATTCCCACTGGCAATGCTCCAGTGTATATTTAGTCATCTATCCCAGTGAGTACAGTATATCATGGGCAGTCTTCGAGTCTCAGTCTTTGTGTGTGGATGCATATGTGTGTACATGCACAAGGGCATGTAACCCGGATCAGTTTCTCTTTTCCTTCCTCTTTTTATTTGATTTTTCCTCTACCTCATTCATCCCATCCCACTCTTGCATTCTTTGACTTTTTTCCCCCTAACTAGCAACACATGATTGTTAAAAAAACGTATCAAATGCTCACGTTCCAGTAGATGTGGTGATAAAATCCCTGACTGGGATTATAAACCTGTTTTTAAATTAGCATTAGATGGCATAAGAGAGTCCAAATCAGTTTTATTACCTTCTTAAAATCAAGGGTGCAGAGTTTGGCCTTCTCCCCAAACTGCCATTTGCATTGTGTGTCTGCATCGTACAGCTCGCCAGGCAGCTTCTCAGGGTATTGATACTCTGTGATTGCTCTTGGTTCATCTGATAGGCACAAAGCCTGGGCAGAACTGGGGAATTTGATAGGGAGATAGCAAAGGAAAAGCACAAAAAAGAGTTAAGTAGCTGGCATATGAGACTGCCTGCTGTGCACATAGAAATTCCAAAAGCGAGCATCACTCCACGTGTTCCATTGTTCCCAGCACAGTGACAACTGTAAAGTGTAGCTATGGTAACATAACAAGTTGGCAAACTCAAAACCTGTGGGTAATGTTTTAATGCATCAGACACTCAATTATGACAGACATAAAAAGTCCTTGCCCATATCGCTCATATCCTAACACCAGCAGGGGGTTTCCAATGTTAACTGATATCACTGGTTACTATACAGCGATGTTTTACAGCTTAAACGCTGCAGTCGGGGAATATAATACAAGAATATGGTGGAAAGAGCATGAAAAGGCAAAATATGCTGGAATGGTTCATTGTGTTAGTGAGTGGTCCTGATTGCTTTAGCAGAGTGTATGAGTGTCTGTGTGTGTATATGTGAGATCTTCCATTGCTTTATGGGCCCTGTGTGTCTAAAGAGAACAATGTCTGTTCTACAAGTGCAATATTCTGGTATTCTACATTATTCACATAATATGGTTTCTGAAAAATACATTACATTTACAGTACTGTGTAATCACACATATCAGCAAGGACTCAAGTAAAGATTGGGAGGACTTAATGTAATTCACAAGTAAAATTACAAAATGATTTGTAGGATCTCTTGAGGGCAAGAGGCTTAAGACAAAATTTACCCCCTCCCTAAAAAATGTACACAAGATTCTCATCAGCTAAAGATAAAAAAGCATCCTTTCTTTTCTATGATTCCCTCAGGATCTACAGGCTCACCCCATCCAGACCGAGGGCTATTTATATCTATCTATTTTTTTGTTGGCACATAAAACACAGACAGCAAACTGCTGAAAAAAAAACCATAAAAGGTTTAGATAAGACTGGTCACAAGCAGACTCATAGCTGAAGAACATTTATCTGCAAGACTTTTTGATTAACATTGCTGAGTGTCAACCAAACATATCAAACAAACCAGCGTCCAACAAACATACTGTAAACACATTTTATGTTTACAGTATGTTCGCTGCTTGCAAACTTCCTATTAGCTTAATTTTAAATTAAGTCCGTAAGTAACAAAGTCTCACTAACTGCATTTCTAAAACGGAAACATTTTGCATGCTGTTTGTCATTTGATTATTATGACTGACAAGATATAATGTAGTATATCTGTTTTACAGATGGAAATGATTGGTTTTATTACTTTAGCATAGCCGGCCTGTCCTAGTTTTTAGGCTGAGATATGCTATGCTAAATTAAGATAAGCTAACTAGAAATGGTCACAATCTGCAAACCATGTAGAGACTTTTTCTGCAACTCTGATGGAGCTTCTTCTTCATTCAGCTGCTCCCATTAGGGGTTGCTGCAGTGGCTTGCATCTCACCCTATCTTTAGTATCCTCCTCTGTCCTCTGTCTCCTCTGCATGTCCTCTCTTTGTCCAGAAATCTTTCCTGTGCTCTTCCTCTTTCCCTCCTGCATGGCAAGTCCATATTCAGCTCCCCCTGTTTAATGTACCAAGTTTCTCTTCTTTGCACATGCCCAAACCATTTCAGCCTTCCACTCTAAAACTTTCTTTCCAAACTGCAAATCCTGAGCAGTCCATCTAATATACTCATTTCTAATCTGGTCCATCCTCGTCACTCCTAGTGAAAATATTAGCATGTTCAACTCTACCACTTCTGGTTGGCTTCTCGTCTTTTTTTGTGCTACTGTCTCCAAACCAGACATCATAGCAGGTCTCACTACCGTCTTATAAACTTGTCCTTACACTTTTGCTATTATCCTTCTGTCGAAAATCACCCCTGATACTCCAGCCACTACACCCTGCCTGCACTCTATTCTTCACCTCTCTTGTGCACTGTCCGATGCTTTAGATGGCTGACTCGTCCACCTTCAGTACATGTCCTGCATCACCCTCACATACTTCACTGCTACTCCCAACATCCTCGTATAATACCACAACTCCTCTCTTGGCATTGTATCATATGGTTTCTCTAGATCTACAAAGACAGTGCAACTCAACTTTTCCATCAACACTCTCAAAGCAAACATCACATCTGTAGTGCACTTCTCTGCCATGCTGCTGCTCACTAATCATCACCTCTCTTCTCAGCCTAGCTTCAACAACTCTTTCCTAGAGCTTCATGGTATGCCTTATCAGCTTTATCCCACTGGACCTACTACAGCTTTGCACATCACCCTTGTTCCTGCAAACTGGCACAGTACACTTCTTCTCGATTCCTTACACATCCTCTCACTCCCCAGGCTTGTGCTAAACAATGTGGTTAAAAACTCCACAGCCCTTTCTCCTAAACATCTCTATACCTCAACAGGTATGCCATTTGGACTACCTCTCCTTGTGCTCTTCATCCTCTTCATAGCTTCCCTCACTTAGTCCCTACTGCACTTCACTACCTGTGCTCCATCCATCCATTCCTGCCCTCTCATTTTCTTCACTCCTCAGCTCCTCAAAGTACTCTTTAGACCTGCTACACATCCTTTCCAGCTTGATTTCTCTGCCTAATCAGTTGCTACAAATGCTTCACTCCTTCCTTAAACTCTCAGCAAGGAGCTAAATAAGCACATTTCTCAGAGGAGTCTGAGAGAGAAGGGGATCTTGAAGCTTTCTGGTTGGTTTCACCAGCTTCAACAACAAAAACAACTTCAACTGGCTTTTAAGGAATTTGCTTTCACTGACGTGAAGATTATCCATCCATGTTAGGCATGGAGGGATAAAGCATCTGACCATGCGTACAGTCCGGCCTGTCTGTCATGGCTGACTGAAGAGAAGTAGATCTAGAGTGAGTGTAATATAAACTCTGCTGGCTGACATAACGCTTCTCTCCATAGCAGATGAAGGAGACACTGTGGAGTCTCATGATTGCAGCTAGGAAAACATACAACATTTCAGCAATAATATCATTCAGTAATAATGCAAGATGACGACTCCTTGATGGTTTAATGTTTCAGCGCTCTCCTCCATGTGACCTCAAGAGGTGATGGGAGTTTAATATAAAACTGACAGCTCTAACGAGGTTGAGGTCATCCCAGCTCTAATAACTCAGCGAGGAAATACACTGTCTGTCTCCGCCACTCTGAGAGGGGAGACCTGACAGTTCAGCTAACACACGGGTAAATTTAGTGGTGGGCACTGACTCTGAGCTATCTAGTTTCAAGTATACACGCACACAGACACACACACCTACATCCACAGACAAATAGAAACATGTCCAGACACATGGGCGCGTTGTCTGTGATGGCTGTTTTCCCGCTTGGGAGAGCAGGCTATAAGCAGAACAGTGCACAAACCAACTGCCATGCAAACTTACGGCTTTTTTATCTTGATGCACAATAAAAGTGCATTTTGTAAAAGAGCACTAAGAGAAATGTAGGATCATATTTCACTTAAATTAGCTGCTATGGTAACTACATTCTTTACTTAATTGCATGTAGCCTCTTGTTCATTCAAAGCTTTAAAATTGCTTTTGAAATATAAAATCTTTTACAGGTTTTATATAGGTAAAAGTACAATTTTTCACTTGACACATTAAAAATAAAAAACACAATGAATGCATGAATTAATTAAGTGGCCACTTTGAAAAATGTAGTTGTTGTGTTTGTTGTGTGAACTCTAACAAAAAGGCAGACATGAAAATTCTTAAAAACACTAGTTTAATTTCTTTTAGTCAACACAATGAAAGTAAAAAAAAAACCCCAATTGCTTACTTGAGGAAGCGGCTGAGGTACTGACGGCTGCAAGCAGACCAGGAGAAGACACCGTTGTGACCAGCTAATGTGGGAGACATGATGTTGCCTTCTGACTTTTTACAAACATTCCCTTCACCATCATGGACCATTCCAAAACTGGAGAGTTAAAAAAAGAGATTTTTATCTACAAATTCAGGTGACATAATCATCTACTTCACATGTAACAAATGCAGAAGTTGTCATTCTAGTAGATTATTTATTTTTACATGAATTAAAACAAATTTTGGTACATTTTTCATTTCATTGTCGAACAAGGTTGAACGAGGCTGAATGTACTTTGGAAACCCTTACTTGTGTCCTGATTCATGGGCGATGGTGAATGCCAAACCCAGGCCAGTGTCCTCATTAATGGTACAGCTGCGGTATTTGCTACACATCCCGCTAATTGGCGCAAACCCTGCAAAAGCAGTGATAGATTTTTGTTTTTGCAATCTTTAATACAAGTTTTATTCTTTATTAGTTTAAAAAAGCCATTCCAAAAATAACTGTAATTGGTTAGTTAAAATAACTGCTGTCAAGTTGCTTCTTCTCAGCTTTTTAACTCTACATTGCAAGAGAAATTTCTCAAACGATACGCACTGGTGTGAATTTGTGGAGGGCACATGTCGGAAATATCAAACAACATCAGTGAATTCAAATCCTTCCATATGATAACATATGGTGCTCTATATAGTCACATATGCTACCTTTTACTTCACTTTAAAACATTCTTTCCCTATCTTCACATATTTCTCATATCTCTCATTCTCAGTTAAACTCTTTTATAGTATTCAGCTCCCTTTATGCCTCTCTCTGTCCTCTCTCCTCCTGTCTCTCACATTTACAGCAACCTCTGGCTCTGAATCAAAAAGGCTAATCCACACGAGAGCCTCCCTTAACGTTTTTTCCTTAGAGTTTCATGGCGAATTTGGCCTTAAATGTTGTTTGATTTACATCTCTAAGTCTTTGCCACAGAGTGGCTCATGTATATAACTAATGTGAGCAATGATATTAAATATAACAAGGGAGATTAACTGTGAGAACTACCATTTATTTCTTTTTTGTGTTAGGAAAGAGGTAGGTCATTGATATTATATGACAGTTTTGAAATATGAATAAAAACATTGAAGAATAGGGCTCTAATAGTAATCCAAATAAACAGTGAATGGTTGTGCTAATGCCTATTTTACATCGTACTTCTGGGAATTAGAAAGCACTGATTCTTATTTTGACTGGACAGACACACAAACACACACACACACACACACACACACACACACACACCTTTTATCTAAGCTTGCACAGCTGTATGGATGAGGTTAGTGCCTGTTTCGACACTTTATTGTAAAATCTTAGGTCTGGGGAAGTTACACTCTTGTGTTTTTCTGGTGCAAAAAAGGGGAGTTTTTTTCTCACAGTGTGGAAGATAAGAATGTGTTTGCACGGTCATTACCCCAAATAAGCTTCTGTTATTGTGCTAGGTGATGCACACTCACAGAGACAGCGTGTGTCTGAATGCTCAAGCCAGCTGAGCTTAGTCTATGTAGAAAAACACTAAGCACTCTAAACTAAATGAAAACCTGATAATGTGTCCACTTTCTGAATTTCTATCTGGTTTTTCTCTTATCTCTGTTAAATACGGTTGGCAAAAAAAAAAAAAAGTAAAAAAAATAAATATTCGGATACTAATTATCACTAAATACTTAATTACTATTGCATCAGATGAACTGCGGCATGATATAGCACTGATATCAACAGTGTTATCTTTGTTTCACCTAGCTAACACACAACTTCACACAACATGCTGAAGGCATGTTGCTGCTTTACTAGCAGCTGAATATGGCGTTATTTTTGTGCCACTATTCTGAGCGCACGTAAAAAAAAATGCAGGTGCAAGTGTTGCATTTTGAGGAGAAATTTATTTTGAGCGAAGAAAAGCTAAATTTGAGTGAACAAAATTCGTTGCTGCGTGCAAAAAATGTATTTCAGTGTTTGTTATTATCCATACACACACACACACACACACACACAATAGCAGCCCCTCTCGCTCAGTTTTTGCATTTGCGCTTGCACGCAATGTGTTGCTGCGCTCTCAACATTTCTACCCGTGCGCGCTCAACTCTTTCTCTACACCGTTATATTTGTGCCACAAAACCAGCCAATCACAGACTTGGATGCAAAAAAATCTGACTGGCTGTTTTGGTCTCCAATCAGCTCAAAATGACGAAATGCAATATCCCAGAATCCATTTCGTCCAGAACTCAAACGAGGCAGTGGCGGAGGAACACAGAGTGGCGGAGTTTGAAATATTACTCTGGGTCACAAAATAAACTTTTAAGATATTTTCATGCGAGAATGGTGCTGTGTGAACTTCAAATATCTGCTCGATTTATCAAGACATCACATATTTGCATGAATTTTGTTCACTCAAATTTAGCTTTTCTTCGCTCAAAATAAATTTCTCCTCAAAATGCAACACTTGCACCTGCACCTGCGCTCAGAATAGTGGCACAAAAATAGCGCCACAGCAGTGAACAACACTTTATGAACAATTTCAAGAGGTGAGTAAAGCCCCCTTTTTCAACAATAATTAAGCTCTAAACAGGTAGCACAAATGTCAGCCTGGCCAGCACACACATTTAACTTATAGCCGCATTAGCTGTCTCTTAATGATCATTAAGGTAGCAGCTAGCAGCTATGGCTATTATTGGAGCTAGGCGGCAAAATCACTTGTGCCTGTATAACAGTGTTTATTTATTAATTTAAGAGGATTTCGCAATTATTTGTTTCTTGTAAAGTCCCTAATTAAAGCTGTGAGAAGTCTAAAAGTAGACAGAAACAATGGCAGCGTACCTTACCAACAATATTTGATCAGTAATGAAAACATGGTACCAAATCACCAGAAATACAAAGTACCCCAAACAGCCTAAAATTGTTGTTATTGTTTTTTGATCGGATACTGATAACTGGTAATACATTTATAATAAATCTGGATTCAACATAAAGTTAAAAACTAAACATAAAAATAAAGAAGATGATAGATTTTTCTTTCCAGGTTAAGGTACGCTGAGCAAATATGATGGATCGGTGTATTGACAGGATTGTTTATTGCCTCAAATGAGGCCTTCTGGCATTTGGTTGTTGCAGAATCTGCTCTTTTGTGATTTACAAGCAATAGAGCAACAAAGAGGTTTTTAAAGTCATACCAAGAGTATCACAGGGTTCATTCTTCCAAGAGCAGATGTCGAGTCCCGTGAGGAGGATGGCGTGGTCATGGTGCCGGCCCTCTCTACCTCCCAGGGTGGACTGCCAGTGGCAAAAGCTGTTCAGTGTGTGGTCTGCATGGTGGTTGATTACTAAGCCATTCTGTGACATAAAACACATAAAAAGATATGATGACAGTATTAACTTCATTGAGGTAAAGCATTATTATCCATATATTTACTGCCAACTTACAGATTCTCTCTGGGTCTTTATAATCAATAACCAAGATCCCTTAGACATATAGCATGCATGTTGATAACAACATAAAGGCTTACAGATTTTCTTTTGTGTACAAAGGAAAACGTCTGTGAACATTTTTGCATTTTCACCATTCCTCCTGCTTATAAATACTTAATTTTAAAATCTATGAAGTGGCTGGCAAGTCTAAGGCATTGTTCTCAAGCTGCTTTACTTTTCCCAACTGTACCCCAACAGTTTGTCTCTCTCTGTCTGTGTCGCTCATTTACTCCTAGACTCCATGAGAATTTCCCCTGTGGAACAGATCCAGGGAAATACATGCTCTATTTAAACTGTAAAAGCCCCTAGTTGTTACAACAGCCCCAGGAAGATTTTGGAAGGACCAAAAAGATCTGGAACCTCAGGCAAAACAAACAAATAAACATACAAATGATCCTTTTTTGCTTTTTTTTTTTTTGCCCCTTGGTATGTACAGCTAAAGAACATGGTAACATATTGTTAGTGTATAGGGTTGAGTTGTCTGGGTGAATGATGATTCTGACTAAAAACTGACACGCTCACCTGTTCTTCATCCAGGAGGACGAGACCCACAATCACTATGTTGATATTTCCCCCTATTGTGCCATCTTTGAACAGACTTGAGACCTAAAAGGCAAACAGACAATCATTATGACGTATTACTAGAGCATCTGGCATTTGTCTAATCCATCTCAAGTAATGTTTCAAACTCATGTAATTTGAGACATAAACTACATGTGCATGAGTAATTTTACAAAGTTTAAAGTGGCTTGAACGTGACCATCAAAGTGACATCTGAAGTACTCGCCTGTTTATACAAATGCAGGATCTGTCATTAAAAACTGTTACTGGTACTCGAAGAGGATCTGATTAGTACAATCTAGGCTGATGTGTTAAAATGTCCTTAACTTATATTTATGCACCACTCCCATAATATGACTATGAGGGTTCGCTGTATGCCTTTCTCTAAGACCTCGCGAATACATCTTTAGGAAAACTCATTCATTTCCCTCTTTTCGTCCTGCTTTGCGCTGACTCACAGGAAGACACATGGCCGTGGTTTGTTGCAGAAAGGTCAGGGAGGTCATCAAAGAGCTCACTTAAACTAAGCTATGCTGAAAGCTGAGTGTTTGGCAGGCTGTCAGATTTCTGAATTGATTAGAGCAATGAATCCCTATATGTTTTTACATATAGGAATAATGTATCACACCTGTTTCCACAGATCTGTAGTGTTTTGTGATGCATAGTGCACTGCATGTTTTTTTAAATAAGTAACTATGATTTTTTTTGTCTTTCCACTGTCACTGTGAAAGCACAATTCTATACAAAGCTAAAGAGCTTATTAGATTTCCTTTCCAACAAATATTAAATGACTTTTGTAAGCCCCATGAGGGCTGGCAGGTGGTGTGAAGCGTTGGGTATTTTCTGTGAAACCCCATATAGTATTTAGGTGACTCCTATGAGGCCGGTGACTGCTCTGACTTTGTTTTTACTACAGGGAACTATGTTTTCAAAATAGATGGATTATCTTTGGATTTGTCAGTCAGTCATTAAGTAGCAAAACAAGTGTGACGGTATTCGCTTACAGATAAGCTGAGAGGAATGGAGGGGGACACTGCAAGCGTTGTGGAGATGATCTCACCCAGATATCAGTTTCCTGTTTTAAGATCTCTGATAAGTTAGTCTAGCAGACAGGATTGTCAAGTAACTAAATCCTTACTTCAAATAAATTGCATGGCTTCCTCTTTCATCAGCTGATGTTATGGTGTATAATAGCAAAAAAAGCACAGCATCCTAAAACTTCATTTGATGATGTGACTGCAAAGTTACACCAGGCTTTGTGGTTCTGCTGTTAAAGCCACTTGTAAAAATACAAGACAACTTTCCCATAAAGTTACAAGACATCATATTTGGTATTCTTAAAAAAACGAGTCAGCCTTAAGGTTGATTTATGTAACTCCTGTCTTGAATGTGTGCTGCGCCCATGCTAGCCTATAGGCAGAGTGCACATCAAACACAGTGGTAAAGACTAAATTTGTCTCACCATGTTAAGCACAGTAAGAACATATGTAGTTATGTTCTCATGGCCATGGTTGTCCATCATCTTTCTGTCCACCACCACAAGTGTCTCCACATTGAGTCCCTGGTTGGCCTTGTTCTTCATCAGCACTGCCCTTTTATTCCTGGGGATAAACTTGTATTCATCTGGAAGGATAAAAATATCCTCTTCTGGAGGTTTCGGCATGTCTGTGAAAACAGATGGAAAAAGATATAGAGTAAGAATTCATTAAGTAATAAACTGGTCTGAAGCAAAATGATGTAGTAACAGCTGAACAACCTGAATGGAGCATTACTCAGTGATCTATGGCTGCACAGTTAACATGATGAACTACTGTATGGAAGCTTCCGAGTGACTGATGAAAGCCCAAACAATAGCGCATATAATAGCGCCTTAATTGCAGCCATAATGTCCATGACAAATGCAAGCCTTCCTTTCCATTGCTGATTACATTTGCAAGTGATTTGAAATACATTTGTAGCCACTGGCCAAATGTTTACCTTTGCTTATGTGTGCTAACCAGCGATTCTGGCAAATAGCTGGCAACAGCTCTGGATGATTAACCGTGCTCTTACTTTTGTGACCTGATGTCATGGATAAACTGCCAACTGTGCTTTTTTTTTTTTTTTTTTTACTGTTGTTGACTCTGGCAGTCTCAATGTTATGCTACCATTAAGTGTGAAATCCTAGTATGTGTTCTGCCTTGCAGTAGCTACAGTTACATAAAGTAACAATATTTAAAACAATCAACTATATGAAATATTTACATGTTGAAAGCACACACATTCATCTGAAATGTATGTGCTTCCAGAGCTGTTTCATATTCTATAGACATGTAACATAAATATAGTGTATTTTTGTCCCAAAATGATGTTTTTTTGTTTATTTGTTTATTTAGTACTAATGAAAGGCTGTATTATGAAAAAGATTTTGTAACTTTTGATGAATTGAAGCTTGCTATGTGAATCTGGGAGTAAAAGCACCTTCGAACATTCAGATTTGAACTATGACATAAAGTAGAACACCTGTTAGTGCAAAAGCACAGCATGCAACCATAGTATCTTGTAACGTTATCTTCTTAAGTCTTATTTTCAGTGTTTTGATAGGTTATCAAAATTTTGACCTGCTCATCGCTGGCTTAGATAATCTATAAAGGCTAGAAAGTTTGCTTATACAGGCGGAAAGCAGGTGAATGACCAAAGTGCCCTTCGACGAACACACAACGCAGGTGTTCAGTGATATCATCTTATAAAAATGCAAACATCATTGTGTTTTCATAGGGACATACAGCTGCTCTCGTTTGAAAGACCCCCGTGATGCAAGCAATGTTAACGGATCTTGTGGTAATTTCTTGAGAGCAAACATTTGTCATAGTGCAAAGTAAACAGAAATTATAAGAATTAACCTTTACTTATAAAATCAACCACAAATGTCTAAATAAATACATGAAAATGATGATTGTTCGAGGAATCAGCTAATCATGAATGAGTGTTATTGTGTTTAAAGATTTTCAGTCTAAGACAATCTGCTTTACAACATTTACAATCCCCATGTTGTGTAAGTGACAACACACTGCTGATTGTCTCCTTTACATAAAAAGGAGCTAATGTCTTAACAATATGTGAAACCCAAGTCAACATAGAATGTGTTGTCTTTAATCTTGTGTTACAATTTAAAATGAGACACAGCTGCTGTCCAATTTTCACAAGTATTTGTGAATGTTTGCTGCACAAATATGATGATATTACCATCATTAAATAGCAATTTGATGCTTCCACCAGCCACCCTCGTGAAGCTGTTACAAACAGAGTAAACCACAAATGTAAACACATGTAATATTATCGAAGGATAAGAAGGTTATTTAGTAAGTGTTAAGTGTTTTCATATGAAAATCTGAAAAGGGCAAAAATGACTTCATGGCTTTTTTTTTATAATTAAATTAGTAAAAAGTGATCCAATATCAAATCCACCCTAAATCGGAGAATATGTGAGTAAGGCTGACCTCAAAATAAAATAACATTGTTTGGTTCTTAAACACTTAGGATGTCACCAATCCAGAAAAATTTTGTATATTATTTTTTCCCATTTTACTAATCTAAATGTTCTTTGCATTCTTCGTTATTTAATACTGCTTTTAAAGCAATTACCAAGATTGATAATTGCTTTAAAAGCAGAATCTTGAATTACCAATTCAAATTCTTGATATTTCCAGTCCAAATTCTTCTTCTTGCCAAAAAACTAAGACAAAGCAACAAAGGAGAGTTAAAAATAACCCGAACCAAACAAAAAACCCCTTCAGTAGTTTGTTTGGTACAGCTGTTACTCTATCTATTACAATCTAGCAGTGCCTAGCCATCCATGAAGAAGAGGATTTATGAGGCTGACTTTAGTTGGCAATAAGAGCCACCTCGTTGTTAAAAACTTTACCTAGCCGGCCAGATTAAGCACTTAAAATGAAAGTTTAGTGGTGCTGTTACTTTCTGTTTGACCGTGAAAACCCAAATACCAGTGAGATTTGGCTAGTTGACACATAATGATCTATGACCCCTATAGTCAAGAGACATTGTTAGGTTAGCAGTGCTTGCAAATTCTTTTGCAAGTTTCCGGGTTAAGGTGAAATTGATTTTAATAAACACTATGTAAACCAAATTATTAGAGGTTTAAAAGTATTATAACAAGCAAATAGGAAGGTGCAGGAATCAATAATGTATGTAAATCTTAAGAGGAATACTACAATGTTACATTAGCATTAGAAGGAGAAATTGCCCTTACATACATTTCTTCCTTCTCCCACAGAAGTGTTGCTTCTGCTTCTCCCCATGTCTGTAGTCGCTGTCATGGCGATGGTCATTGTGCTGTTGGCCACTTCCATGATGTTTTATCAGGTCAGCTTGAGTGTTGCTGTTATTGTTGTCATGCTGTTTTTGCAGTCCCTTGTATTGATGTTCAAACACTGTGTTGTCAGCGGATCTCTTTTGAAGCACATGTTGCCGCTGTGTTTGGGAGTCCCTTTCTCTCTTATAGAGGATGTGTGGCTGATGACCGAAGGGCGCTGTGAAGTTCTCCATCTGCGCCAAGCCGTGTGACACGGGTCTCAAGAAATATTCTGCATCCTGTGTTTGGATCAAACCTGACTAGAGGCAAAATAGAGAGTTTGATTAGCTTTACAGCACAACCTGTTACCTAGGCTGCACTAATCTACTGTTGCACCCATGTTGTCTACACTCAAGCCATGTGGAAAACCCTCAAAAAAATCTTTCTCAGGCCAAACAATCTTGAAAAAAGAGGGTCTCTTCCCAACTTTTTTGTGAAAAAATATTTAAACGTGACCCAATAATGAAATATTGTTTGCTAAAACCTCAAAAGTTCACAAATTCTTTTCCACTGAAAAAGGCCCAAAGGGCTGCAGTCATATATTTTAATGATAACGTTACGATAATTACTCTCGCCAGCTTTTCATTTAGCTACCCAGTCTGCCTCTTTTAGCAATTAGTCAAGGTTTGACCCTTAGTCGCTCTGAACCCGCCTCCCTTAAACCTCTTTAGGTCACTGGCCACGTTTCATCATGTTTAACATCTGTTTTACTGTTCAGGGTCAACCGTTATCTCACCTAAATTTAAACCAAACTTGGTCAGACAGAATGATTTTAAACCCAATGGGCTGGTGGCATAAACATGATATATGCTGTATAGCATGTATGTAAGAGAAGCTCTTAAGAGCCCATTTCCAGCTCTGTTTATCCTGTGATATCTTTAATACAACATGGAATACGAGAATGGGCGACATGAACATCTTCAGCAGCAACAATTTCCTTTTACTATATATGAAGATCAATGTGTGCTTTTTTGGTGCCACAGCATAACTTAGACATTCAGTTACAGGTTGCTTTTGTAAAAGGCCAATTAATATGGCCACTTGAAAAAGAAAGTTTTGAAAGAAAGTGTGGGTACAAAGTAAGTACAGTACCAGCTGTTAGGGGCTACTAATTAAATTAATTAATCTGAATTGCTGGCACTTTCCTGACCTGGAGGTCAGGTCAAAATGGGTGATGCAACAGGGTAAAGATCCCAAGCATAGCAGGAAATCTGCAACAGAGTGGTTAAAAAAGAAAAGAATCAAGGTGTTGCAGTTGTACAGTTAAAGTCCAGACCCCAACAAGGTTTTAAATCCTTTGGCAGGACCTTAAGAAAGCTGCGGATAAATGAATGCCCATAAAGTTGTAAAGAAGAGGGCCAAATTTCCTCCACAAAAGTCTTAAAGAATTACTTCAGGTTAACGCTGCCAAAGGTCATTATGCACGCTACTTAATAATGGGGTGTACTTTGTTCTTCAAGAATTGCATAGAATCTTGTGAAATGCTTATTTTTCACACGACTGTCAATATATCTGCACATATTTAAGGACACAGCAATTTTCATTTATAAATGTTCTAACTGGGTCAGTCTGAATTGTAGCAGTGGCATGTTGTTATTAATCTCAGTGGATAAACTGAGTCAAAAGCCTTTTTGAATCTCTACATTTTACAGTGACAATTATTCACAATATTTTTTTAAGCTGACGTTATTCTCGCTTTATTTTTCCCTCTATCCCTGTCTGTGTCAAAGAGACATTTCAGCTTTCATATTCAGCTTTTCAATAAACTTCTATCAACACAACAGATTCAGACAGTTGGAGATGGTTTCCCTTGCTCTCTTCTTCTCTTTTTCACTCTCAGTCTCTCTAAACATGCACCACATTTGTGATGACAGTCAGTTGGCATGTAGTGTTTGTACTTTAACTGCACTTGGCAGTTACAACCATTTCCCTAAAATATGTTTAAATGACTACAGTCGCCACTGCTTTTTTTCTTTCATTTTGTTTCACTGTGAGTGGAGTATGAGGCCCTTCATCCCTGCAGTCAGATGCTGGCTAACAGAGACACAGTGACACAGTTGCAGTGGTGAGGTAGTGAGTGTTTATTAATGTGTCTTTGTGTGTGTATGTGCATAAGTCAGTCCTTACACAGTACAAAGTGGAAGTTTGTGTGTGAGACAAAACAGTGGGAGAGACAGCTGGAAAATCAGGGCTCATAAATGTGAAACTCAAAAGTCTGCATGTGTGGATGTCTGCAGATGTTTCCATATCTCTAAGTAGGGGAATCTCTGGTAGCAATAAGTTAGACTCGCAGGAGCAAATTTCAAACAGTGATGTCTTTCATGCTGACAAGGTCTTCAGAACCAATTTTTTCATCATCACTCATCAACCTGGGCCGTTTACCCTTCATACAGGTCAGAGAACTAGCGAAGCAGAGTCTATGGAAAGTACCGCGTTGAGCTTTGCATGTGAAAACTATGAGGTCGATACAGATGTGTCAGCTATGACCACAATGACCATGCAGTTTACAGCTTTAATCACATACTGTAGTAAAAAAAGTTATTGTCAGTACTGTGCATTTATGAAGTAATTAGCATGATTGGTTCTACAGCTGTCAGAATGGCGTATTCCTTGCAATATTATCAAATTATGAATATTAACACAGGTAAATGAAAGAATTATATATCCAACTGACCACATGATTCCTAGAGTGTGACATTAATGGTAAAATGGGGTGGAGGGGCAGGCTGCTGGGGTACTTTTCAAATCCTACTGTCAAGTTGTATGCTCAAGCCAGAGGAGAGCAGTTGTTATTTACAGATGTCCCATATTCAGATAATGATCATTTCCCACTATACAGTAACTGGTGTTTCACAGATGAAAGCTACCTACAAACAGCAACACTATATGGACACAAATGTAGGCCTAGACTGCTTAGTCTTTGAATTCAGCTGTTTTCAGTCCCATTGCCACGAGTGTAAAAGTCAAGCACTTAACCATGCAATCTGCTTTTGCAAAAAAATTGTGGCTTGTTTTAAAGAGCTCACTGAATTCGAGCATGGTACTATAATAGGAAGCCACCATTGCAAAAAGTCAGTCTGTAAAACGTCTTCCTTTCTAGATATTCCACAATCAACTTTAAGTGGTATTTTTGCAAAGTGGAAGCGTTTAGGAACCACAGCAACAGCCGCAAAGAGCCAGACCACGTAAAGTTGTCGAATGCTGAAGCGGAAAATGCGCAACGGTCGCCAACGCTCTGGTGACTCAATAACTGCAAAGTTGCAAACCTTCTCTGGCATTAACATCAGCAAAACATTCCATGCCAGAAAGATGAGGGTGCGTGATCAGTTATTGAGGGAAAGAAAGAAGTGAGAAAGAGGCTTACTAAAACGTTACCACCTTCCACCATTGCTGGCCCGCCAACGGTCAAGAAATACCCCAGCCAGGATTGTTGCTTATATCACATGTGACAACCAGTGCGTGATTCCACATGGCACCCGCCCCGGCGCTGTGTAATCACAGACAATTGTCAACAATTGGTTCCAAGTCACGATGAGGCCTCTGACCTGAACTGTGCTGCCGCCAACCATCAGAACTTCACATGCTAAGTATTTATTTTTTCTGTGTGGGTGGTTCAGGGATTGAACACTGGGGCATTAGTGTGGTGATATGGTAAAGCAGCTCTACAGGGGAAAGACTGCCAAGAACATTTAAAAAAAATCCCTTTTCATCATTTTTTTTGTTGTTGTATGTGGTTATTTTTAGTCAATCCATTGCAATGAACAAGACAGTCAAGAAAGGAAACCTATTGAGTGAGAGAACATCAACCATAGGATTTAAACCTGCAGCATGTGTACTGACTGTTTAGCTTGCGGTTGTTATAGAAACAGACATCTTTTGATAGCTAATAGCAGTAGTTTAGACAGCGCAGGGAAATCTGGCTGACATTCAGTCTCAAAAAGAACTGTATCTACAGAGAAGATATTTTCAGAGCTGCACTATTTAAATTTGACTTATTTGCAGCTGTATGTTGCCAACTTTATAAGTCATGTGGTTAGAAAAAACCTTTAATTTCCACTTTTGTTTACATTTGCATATGATACTTCGCTGTAACAGCATTTACAGTACAATACATGAAGCAAACAGTTCAAGAGCAAGTGGTTCGCCATTTCAACCGAAGCCAAAGGCTTTCCACTGGAGACATGTCAGCAAGCATGAACAACAAGATAGCTATGGCCACATTTCAAAGTGACAGTGTTCACTCTTTTACTCTTTTACTAAAGTATCTTACAGTTTGTGTATACTGGCTGCTTTGTCTTTTCAGCATTGCTGTAACACAGCAGTTCCCAGATATCTGTCTACACATATACGAAGTGATTTTTGGAGCTGACCATGGTAGCTTACTGCCATGTCATGGCATTTCAATATTTTGTCTATGCAACTTCACTTTTTTCCCTGGGTCAAATCATCAGTGTCGCTTTAATATTTTAAATGAGCGCATGAAAAGCTCTTTCAAAAGCATCGCAAAGCCAAGTTAGGGATGAGCAGCTAATATGCTTGTGTCTGGAGCTCCATCATAAAAAGGACCATGAGTCACTCCTCCACATATTATCCTGTTTCCTCTCATCTGCATTTTGTCACATAGACTGAAAGGACTGTTTCTCTGGAAGGATAGATCAATGCATCTAATTGTTTTACAAATGCTGTCAATGTATTTTGTCCTGTGCTTCAGATATCCAATCCAGATGTTGATACCACAGTATTTAACTGTTGGCTGTGAGCTCTTCTAAAATATGCTGATTTCATTTTAAGTGTTCTATTACTGAATACATCAAGTTTCAGTGACAGAAAACTAGACACGCAGAGGTGTTGTACTGTGTGTGCAATGAATTTAAACAAAGCTAAAGGATGTCGTTACAGACAAAAACAGATTATCTTTTTTATGCAGTTTTTGAGTTGAGCACAAACAACATACATGCACTTTCTTTAATTTAATACGTACGTGAGCGTGTGTGTGCAGGCTGCTATGTTAAGAGATTAGGTCACACTGGTCCCTTTCCTAAATAGCCAAAGTCATCGGATTACACAGTACACAGTATGAAGTGCAAATAGCAGTCATAAAATGCTGAAATACTACTTGGGAGGGCACAGACAGCTGGACTCTGTGTCAGACTCATCCAGACAAGCAGCAACAAGAACGGGGGGGGGGGGGGAGAGTAGGCGGGCAAGAAACAGAAGGAAAGCGGAAATGAGGCGGGGAAGCGCTCAGTGCATTACAAGATGCACCTGACTGTAGGCTGTATATGTTTCTGTCGTTATTTATCTCTACCCCTCCTAGCTGTCCTCGACAAAAATACGTGGCAACTTTGGCATCTCAAACACAAGGCTTCACATTTCCAAACAATCCGTCTTTTGACAGAACAAAGTGCTTCAAGAGATGATGCTGCAATGCTTTATTTGTCATCCACACTGATTCCACGATGGCTACACTTCCAGCAGCCGAAGACAAGGATTCAGATTGTGAGCTTTGCGTTGACAGAGTTAACTGAACAACTGTGAATTGCTCTCTCGGGTCATATTTTAGTTTAATGCGCATTTCTTTACGAATTAGAGATTCCCACTGTATCCAAAATATCCAGCACGGATTACACAAACTGGAGGTCCTCATTACTTAATCTCCGTGGTATGGTGGAGGAAACCATGAATGATGAAGCCTTGATAAAACTGTTCTCACATCATTGGGTGCACAGTATCTACTGAGAAATGGTGATAGCAACCTGCCAAGACCACACTATGTGCTTTTCAAAGCTTCACTAACATCAGTAGACCCATCCCTCATATTCGCTTGGAAATCCCAGAGGTGGAAGAAATGTGCAGCATTCTATTATTACCATGATTGCGTGCCCCGAGGCAAGAAACACACCCATCCTTTTACAAGTGGAAAACACATACCTTCCAAGTGATTTGTAGTGGCAGGACATTAAGAATTTCCCTTTGATACAAAAGGAAGGTGTGCTTTACAAGTCTGAGTAAAATTAGCCAAACTGATACAGATGTAGGTGAAGCACAGGGTTAAAGTACAGATGTGAAAAAAGGACATACTGTATAGAGAGTAAGCAGTTGCTTATTAGTAGTTACTAGTTGAAAAAAGGTTATTATGCATACCTTTGTGTAATGTTCATGGATGCAAATTAGCAGGAGATTAAATAGCATACAAAAAGGCACAATAAGACCAAATTGTTACTTTGGTAGTACAGTGCTGCTGCTATGCTGCATACAGAAAAATATTTGAGAAAATGAATCATAATAACTCAATAATTTAAGCTAGCAGGTTCCAGCATGGGGTTTGCAGACAGCCAAGTCTCAAAGTTAACATATTTACAGATAAAAATCATGCTTGCAGCTCTGTGAGGCTTACAACATTCTTTTACGTTTTGCCACCATGCTGGTGAGTTCACAATGTCAACTAGCTGCTGTTAGGTAGGCTGGATGACAATAACGATGTTCAACATATTAGTTCGGCATGCTAAACATCTTGTGTCTGAGTAGGTTTTTCAACAAAGCTTGAAAAAGAAGGCAACTGGAGTTCTTTAGGTGTATGAAGATGTTTCACCTCTTATCCAGGATGCTTTTACAGGTCTAAAATGGCTATTTACCCCTAGTAAGGGGTTGTCCCCTTTGGAAGTGGTCTTGAGGTCACTGACCTACTATTGATCATGTGAGTTATCTCAAGGTGTGAAATAAGGCATGGGTCATTACCATCACCTGTGGGTTAAGGATGAAATCCCTGTGAAACCTTGGATGAGAGGTAAAATGTCATCACAAACCTAAAGAACTCCAGTTGTCTTCTGTTTCAAGATCTCAGGAATAACATCTTTTTTCCCCTTTGTTTGGACCAAAAATTGCACAAGATGCCATATGTAGGCATAGGGATGAAAAGAAAGTTACCAGATTGGAACAATTTCTGCATATCACTCCTCAATAGCCTCATATCCATAAAAGCAGGACTAAAGCATATCATGCTGCAGCATAAAGTCGACACAGAGAAGGAACTGTTTTATGATGGGCTGTTCCATGTGTGTGTGCTGGTGTAAGAAACCCTTTGGCAGGTGATCAGTGGGATTGGCCTGAAACTTTTATTCCATCAATTCATTGCTTGTAAGTCAGAGATTTTTACGGCTGATCACCCTCCTGTCATCAACTGCATGGGCTGCCAGAAGATGAGAGTTGAAAAGGCAAATTATAAATAGGCTTTAACAATGTTACACTGCCTGCAAGAAGAATTTTAGCACTTCAAACTTCCAGGGAGGGAGCAACGACCCTTATATTCTTCGTCAATGTCACTCCTTTTCACTCTGATCTTTCATTATCCTTCTGTTGGCGTCGATTAGCCAGCGTGAGAAACCCTAACCCTGCAGCTTACTCTAAACACAGATGGATGGTGTTAATTTTTTTTTTTTTTAAGAATGACAGCGCAAACAAATGTGATGAAAGAGTCTAATCTAAGTTGTATCACTGCACATTTCGAGTCCAGGTGCAGTGCTGCTCCGGTCAATATTTACCTGTTCCTTGCTAAAGCAAACTGGCCAAAGTGCAAGGTCTCCCATATGCTTTCAAGTACAGTGAACTCTGTTATGACGTTTTGACCAGTTGTATGCAACATCTGTAGCACACACACACACTTAGATTAACTGGCTGGACTTGAACACTTGTCCAAGAACTTTGAACCTTAACCAAAGCTTATATTAACGTTAAATCAATCTAAACATCTTCATTTTAAAATCCGTTGAGGTATCATGTACGTTGACACCACAACGTAACAATGTAAATGGCTTAAGTCCCTAAAAGACTGGCACTATGCACAGCCAGTTTAACCCTATAGGTATGTAGGTCTTTAGTGCAAAAACTCATCTTATGTATCAACACTGACTGTGTGACAGTGGTGAAGTTAAATATTAAAACGTATGCAGAAAAATTCTTATATGCAGTTTAGCGCTTAATAAAATGCATTCTTCCCTTTTTTTGAAAATCAGTAACCAGCTTGATCTTTTCCCTAGAATCTAAATACTTTTGCCTGCTGATATTGCTTTGCACTTCCCAACTTCACATCAGAAAAAGCCAAATTCCCAATGATGCCCTGACCCAGTCTGTCCTAGCCCGCCTCAGCCGTGAGAACAACATTTACAGTCTCTGCAACCCTGGACCTTTTGGCTGGATCTTTTATTGGGATCTGCTCTGAAATGTAGACACACACACACACACACACACACACACACACACACACACACACACACACACACACACACACACACACACACACACACAAACACACACACACACAGAAGAAGAGAAGCATCCCTGGAAATGTGCCATTCTCTGCCTGTAGTTTTAGAGGGCAATTCTCAGACACAGCAGTGGTCCCTTACAATGAAATATAAACAGCAAACCAACATGGAATTTATTTTAGCCTAATTAAAAACACTAAAAGCCATGCTTAAGTGAAATGTGGTCAAACTGGTTTTTAGGGGAATTTGCTTTTGGTAAAACTGTGAAAAGAAACAAGTTCAAACAATATTTCTTTTTCAGATGAAAGCTTATATCCCACTGGCCTGAATGCATTCACTAACGGATGTCAACTGACAAATGAAGCATTCCACTGATGTTGAAGAACAAAATGAGGAACACTTGAGAACTTCTCTTCTTTTTACCAAGCTTCAGCTGTACAACAGAAAAAGAGTAGAATGTATAATGAAATTAAGTGGCATAATAGCAAATAAAAAGAAACAATAAGACCAAACAAATCAATAAAATTCTCAACAGAAAGTCTGGTTGAACAAAAAAGGTTTGAGTCAACTAAACATAGCTGTAGTGGTAGACCGTTCCAATGCCTTGTGCCACAAGTGCCACAGGCTGAAAGGCTCTGTCTCCACTAGTCTACAGTCAAATGTGTGAAACAACTAACACATGCTGAGCCTGTGAACGAAGACTGCAAGCAGCAGTGTATTTTGTAAGAAATAATCTCGAGCCTGGTGATTTAGTGCTCTGTGTGTGTACATACGGTCATTTTAAACTCTACTGGCAGCCAGCGTAAAGAACATGCTGACTTCAAAACGAATAAGTGTGTAGGTAAGTTTTTGTATTAATTAAGTCCTTTGTTCTCTAGTCCAGACTGCTAAGAGGGTTAATATAACACTTGGGGTCTTAGCGTGGCACTACCTCACTTGAGCTTATTACAGTAATTTCTTCTTTATGTTCATGCAGCACAGGAGGACCACCAAGGCGAGAACTGGAATTTAGCCAGTAAATCTAAACAGAATGTAAACTAGTCCAGAGGATTTAATTCAGATTGATTCAGTCAGCATTTTTAGCCCAAACTGCATAATAATGACTTTTATGCCTAAAAAAGATGGACTTATTATACATTAACGAGTAGAAAGAAAAATAAAATTGCTTCCAAACACTGCTAGAGCAGATACCGAGCTTCACTCTGACCAAACACACAAATACAGCTGATCATTTAAACACCAATAAATCTGCTCAGGTTCGCATGTGGATATCCGCTTACTGTCTGTGTAGCTTTTAGAGTGCTCAGAGTTTAATTTCACCTGGATTGGATTTGCACCCATTTCAATCCTCTTTAAGCAGTGACAGCTGCAAATGTTGCGGCCTTCAAGATGATGCAAAGGTGCTTCTCGTTGTTGGAGGAATATTCAAAATATTTTTATATCCGTGTAGTAAACGCCATGTGCTAAACGTAAAGATAAAATACCATCAAAACATTGTCATGGCATATTTGGCCCATGTGTATTTTTAGAATTTTCCTGGCTTGTAGCAAACATGATGTGAACATGAAGCTTAGCTTTTCCATCCATTAGTTATTCATTAGCCGACTTACAACTAATAATGCATGACACGCTGGAACGAGAACCTCCTGTGTATGTTTTGCCAACTTATTCGGTGGGTTTTTAAGTCAATTTAAGTCAATTTTCTCTGCACATCAGACAGACAATGGACTGACTCAAGAACTGTGTGAAAGACAGCCATAGAAGCATACTGTCGAGAGTCATAATGTTTCATCAAAAAGTATGGCGTCTCACAATGAAAGAATTGCAATTGAATTGAATTTACTGTCTGTCTTTTGTCTCGGGGTGTTAAGTTACTATATTCCAAACTTTGTGTTGAAATCCAAAAAAGGTCAATAACCTCTCTCTTTCTGCTTCCCCGGTTTTGCCATGACAAGAACTCTGACACTCAGTGTTTATAGTATCAGCGGTCCCAGGATGAGCCAAATTTCTTTGGCTCCCAAGCTCGTTTTTTTTTCTCGGTCATTGAGTGCAATTAGAGAACTCACTGCTAAACCTACATGCTGCCAAAACTTAAGCAATATAAAAATGTCCCTGAGATGCACTTTTATGATGAATTTACCGTGAAGTCTTTTTGACTGATACAGATGCACACACACCCTTTATCTGAACTATTTACTGACTTTCCTTTCTTATCTTCAGAACCCATCCTGCAGCCCATCTTTGTTTTGACTCACCATCCCCATGCATGTGGATAGTGCCACAGAGGAGTTGACCCTTGACCTCAGTGACCCTTGGTAAAAGCAGAGGTCATCCTGATGGTAGGCCCTCAGGCTCTTGGTGCCATTCTTTCCCAGGACCTGGATGGTGAAGCCAGGTGCAATCAGGCTTTCCGAGGCGTCCCTCAGCTCCATGTGGAAGTCCTGCCCCAAGCCTCTGAGTCGGAAGTGGACTGTTTCGCTGATGCTTTCAGCGACAGATGAGTCTGCGTCTGAAGCGAGGGATCTGCGCCGCCTTTTGCGCTGGTGGTGGGCAATTTCATGAGAGACGTAAGCGCCTTGGTGGTCGACCTCATATGGAGATACAATCTCATATTCTGGAGATAAAGGATGTTGAAGGAAGAAGAGGCAAGGAAAGGGACAGGAAATGTGAAAAGACAAATGAAACACTGAGTGAAAATTGCAATCACAACACCCACAAAAAAGGCAGCCACAAAAAGCAACTATATCTAGTCTTTTAATGTGGACATATTAAATATAAAGACATTTCTTAACTTGGAACTATGCAACTGAAAGCCTGCTGAGAGGTTTTAACTGTGATGAGAGAAGACTATATTTTTACAGATACAAAAAATAAATGTTTAGCCTCATGGTAAATCTATACTAATTTGTTGTGTCAACATAATTAATTGTGAATTGCTGCACATTGTGTCAGCTGCTGCCTTGGTTACAACACGGTCTAAAACTACAGCTTTTTGCTTTTCTTTGTTAGCTCTCCTCTGCCTGCCTCATTTACTTTTGCTGACGGGGTCAAAAGAGGATTACGAGAAAAGGAAGCTTTCTAGACAATTCCAGGCCTTTTAGTAGAGAGTGAATCATGTTTGACCAAGTACTTTATTTCTTTTATATAGCTCAAACTGGATAACAGCAAGTCATAAAGGGAGATGGTTGAATGTCATTGTCAGCCCTTGTGTTGTAGTCCAGTTAAAAGTCTAATCATGCTGTGATCATAAGAATTAACGGGCTTTCCTCAAAAGGTCAAATCAAAAGTAGCTGATTTTATACTGACTCCCTGCCTTGGTCCAAGTTTCATTTTGAGGAAAAATCATGTGACAGAGAATATTGCTTAAGGTCATCTGAGGAGTAAGAATGGCAGAACAGACTAAGGGACATCTTTTATAAGAAATGAACATATTCACTCTTGCATATACTTGAAATATATATAGAAAAGGTGCATGATGGCCAGCCATCTATCCATCCATCCATCCATCCATACAGGGTACATCCTGGACAGGTCACCACTCTGTCACAGGGCTGACACACAGAGACAGACAACCATTCACATGGATATTCACATATATAACCAGTTAAGAAAGGACAATTAAGATTACTTTTGGATTGTGGCAGGAAGTTGAACTTACGGGAACCTACGCAGACACAAGGAGAACATGCAAACTCCACACACACTGGATTCAAACAGAGGACTTGCTTTCTGTGAAGTGACTGCACTAACCAATGCACTGCTCTGTGTTAAATGTGCATGATTGCTCTCATTTTAAATTATTTATTTATTTATTCATTTTTACCATAACTTTTGTTACTGTCCTGGGAACTTAGTTAAAAGGGACACTCGATGCTGTCGTGTTTTAAGTCACACAGCTTAAAACATTTTACAGTTGATGCTTTAAGAGTAATCTGGCAGCAAACAGACATAAGAGCATCATGGCTGATTTTGGCACAGTACTGGAATGGCCACTGTAAATGTGTTTAGCCATGCAAAAGTGATACGGTGTCACTTTTTTCAGGTTAAAGTGCACAGAAATAACAACAACATTGGACAGTCAATAAGGGCATGTCCCAGTTACCGTACAGGCTGACCTGCTTTAGCAAGACCTAACAATGAGTATATATAGCACTGAGACAGACAGGTTCTGGCAGTGGGAAAAACATGCAGGGTGGCAGACTGTGTGTCATCCCTGCCTGTGCCAATGCCTGCTTTTTGGTGCATCTTGGTCATTCAGTGTATCTACACACAGCACCCTGTCCTCAGCAGCGGGTGAATTATTTAAAGCACGTTGATTTGCTACGACTGCATAAGTTTTAGCATGGGCAGCCAAGGCAGGAAGCAAAGCCTTGACATGTCACCAGTCTTATCTATCTCAGAGTTACAGGACTGCAAAGAGCAAACACATGCCCCAAGTCTCAAGCATTTTCTATGCGGAAAGCAAAGCTCTTAAGCAAACCCAGAAAATGGTCCTCTCTGTCTTTGCCTCTGTCCACATCCCCCGAATGCATAGACACACAGTTGCTTCCAGTTAACTGCTTGTCCCACCCTCACACAAAAAACAGCTGCGGCGACCCATGTCTGACAGTATACAAACAAAGAGTCCGCGAGAACAGAGTACACATACACACACACGCACAGACACACACACATGCACACAGAAAGAGAGAGACAGACAAGGCTGAGACAAGATCCTGCAGTTGTTGGTTTGTTGGTTTAGTGGCTCCTGAGTGCCATTAGCACTGATGAAGTCTTCAGCCAGTGGGCACCTTGGCTTAAAGATGATAAAGGAATGAAAATATGAATTCTGCATATGAACTCGTTCTAACATATGAATGTTGACACATTAACAAGGAGAAGTAATTGTTGAAGCGCTGCCTATGACACTAACTCAAAACACAAGCGAGGGCTTTCCCATTCCTTTCTGTTTCAGATCATCCGCACATGTGCTCACAGAGAGTTCATTTATGCAGACATATTTATGCACTTTCATGGTAACAACAACAACAACAACAAAAGATCTGGTAGAGAACTGCAAAGAAGTTGCTGAGTCATCACACCACATGGGGTTAGATCCACAAAAACAAGAACAGATGAAAGCCTCGCTCTTAACTGCTGGCACTAATAATTGACAAAGCAGGCATCACTGCATCCTCAAGGAAGAGTTTGGTCACTGTCCCAGCTAGATTGCTCTGGGAGCCATTTTTATTGTGTGTGTGTGTTTTTTTGTTGACTTGACACGTTAATAAATAATTCCTTTCATGTAACGTGAAATAAGTGAAACGACTTTTACAGAATGAAAGAATTCCTTATTTTGCTGTAGACCACAGTTTGAGATCCTCTGCAGCATGCACCAACTAGTGACTCCGAGTCAGGGTACAGGTTGCCCCCCAGCGGTGAATGGCGGTAACGCACAACGCAGGTGAGCGCCGTTTGATGCTGCTGACCGCTTTATGGGTGAGCGAGCGAGAAGTATTTATTGTCTTAATTCAGCTGAAAAGCATAAAACAGACCAGCAACCCACAAAAACATCATTACAGTGGCAAAAACACATCAACACTTCCCCCCTCTGTTTTTCTTGTTTAAAGCCTACCTGTGTTTTGAGGTAAATTGAGAGACCGTAGCAGAATAGATGCGCCTTGATCACATTCGGCACTGTCAGCACCAGCATTCATAAGAACGCTCTGCGCGAGAAGAAGAAGTGCAAATGAACTTGTTTGAGTAATTATGCAGAAAGCACTTGCTTATTTGAGTTCCTGAAAACTTTATGAGCAGCATGCACGCAGACTTACGTTGCCCAGGGTGAGAAACCACAGCAGGTGGAAAAACGACGGTCTCCAGTTTCTGCACGCTGCGCAAGACAAACGCAAGAAATTCATGTCCGTGGATCACTTTTAACACACCTCCCAGCAGTATCGATATCTTAAATAAAACAATTCAACAGCAGCAGCAGAGGCAGCACTTCTGCTTTAGATGAATGAAGCATCAAAGAGATTCGCATGCAGGCTTCAGTTTAACCACTTTGGTCTCCATTTATTTCCATGCGGAGTTCCAATCGCGGTAAACTGCTTGAACTCCAGTCCTCTCTCCCGGCAAGTCATTTTCTTTCTTTCCACTCAGACAGCCCTACAACCTCCCCCCCCCCTCTCTCTCCCTCCCTCCCTCATAGCTACGCTCACTCGGCCGCTCTCTCCCCCTCTCTCTCTACCCAGTGACCACCACGGATCCTTTTGACTCCCAACGAAATTATGTGATTGTCTTAAATAGGCCGCATCTCATCTTGGCAATGGCAGACTCCTGTAAAAATCGCACAGAGTCCGAATATGTTTCTCTTGGGAGCCCGACGAGGGAGCTCTGCGCACAATACTCTGTGTGAGTGTTTTCTGGTGTAGGGGGGCTTACCCTAAGCAGGCTACAGCCTGTAGCCAATCACATTTGGCACCTGCTTTGAGAGATGTTCTACTTCTCAGCTTACATGGTCGCTATGATATTTAACAAACACACAAAAAAATGGTTTTCTTTATGTCCCCCATAAGGTCAGGTTCGAATATATGAATCCAGTCATGTGGATCTAGTGGTCCAAACGCGATTCAGAGATTACACCCCGGAGCAGGTAATCAGTAATTTGTGATGGTTTACAGTCTGAAATTTAACCACTGACCCCGTTTAATCCGCTTGCCGTTCTCCCATCTCTCCAATATTCCACAGCTGCACTGATAGGCAGCGTGCCAACATTTCTGAACTCCCTGCAGTCATTCATAGAAGTGCTCAGGAGTGTGGGAGCCAACGCATCGGGAGCACTTGTTTCATATTCTGAAGTATTTTATCATCCTAAAAGAAAAAACAGATGAGATCTCTGCTGTACGGCAGGGGAAATAAATGTGTGGTGTTTACAGAGTGATCTTTGTGGCACCGAGTCAAAAAACATCTGAATCAGAGTGAAAGTCATTAAAGGTGATCTTCAAGCCAGAGGGTTTATAGAGTCCACAGAGGATGAAATGTATTTTTGCATATGGTTTCTAATTTCTACAAAGCAGAAAGATCAGACGGTGGCATATTTTGATGACTTTATATTTAGAAGCATTTAACTACATATAGCATGGGTTTTCGTAACAGAAACACTGGCATCTAAAAGCTCATATAGATTTGATGTTCAGGTGCAGAGCACACTAGATAGAAAGTTTACTTTGGTAAATTGGTAGGAAGAGAAGAACAGAAGCTAACCCAATAGTGAACTCAACTCTCTATGACACCAGGTCTTGTGGATTTGTTTCCCTCTGGAATGCAAAGTGTTTGATGAATCTTCCAGATGGCCTGTGTCATGTTGCATTAGTGATAGCCGTCATGTATGACAGATTAATTTGTTCTGAACGTCAGAACGTTAATCAGTGAGTTAGAAATCAGTGACCAACAACTAACTTTCTCCTGAACCATAGTCCCCTACAGATAGGAAGCAGGATAAGCAAATGCAAGAACATTTTCATTCTGAGAGTAATATGTTATAAGCCTATAAAACCGATACATATACAGTACCCACTTCCAGATTTCTGCCTCTGTTTGCCAATCCTGGGTTTAATCAGTGATAAAATGCCGTCATGAATACAATTCTTACCATATGTTTGGAGGTTCAGGAAATCTGTGCTTTACAACAGCAGCTGACACTGCAAGCACCCCTCCTCGTCCTCCTCCTCCCCCTTCTACATTATTACACAGACCCCTTGCTCAGACACATGTGTGCACTCGCAGCAATCCAATACTCACTCTGCATCTGTGTGTCTGGCATCATGTGAATGTATGGAAAATGTGCTGCTCTTATACATCTGTGTGAGCAAATGATTGATATTTGTTCAGCAAGTGCAGATCTTCACAGCTGACTGGAAAGTTGCCACACCTTTGGCCCCCGAAGGCGTCTGACAGCCTTTTGTTGGGATGTACGGCAGGATGCTTCACTGTGGGATGCGCGGGTGGGCAGATCAAACTGGTAGACTGAGAAATAATTGTTTGTTGTTTGTATTGTTTGAAGGAACTGAAAAAAGAAAGCTCCTGTACATACACCAAGTGCTGTGAGTGTTTTGACCCCCGAACCTGTGAGCTCCTGTAGGCCTCTCAGTCTGCCTGCACGTCTGAGTGCTTGTTCTTCTGTCTTCCTGTCTCAATCAGCTTGGCTTAAAGCCCTACTGTCTGTCTTCAATAACATCTGTGGATGTACAAAGGCAGAGAACTGACACATAAAGGGAACTCACTCCAGCACATAGTCTAAAATATACAGTGCAAGAACAAGAACAGTGAAAAACAAGAACATCAATCATGGTTATTGTTGGAAATTAACATTTTGCACATTATTGAAGTAAAGAAAAACAGGTTAATCACAGGTTAAATATAAGAATACTTTCACATACATACAATGCCTTCAAATCCACGATTTAATCCAGATTAAATGCCAGTGATTAAAGCTTCAGTCTAGCAGTAGGTGGCTTAGAACCCACAAGAAGTCTCCAGACTCCCCCACCCCAAATTTCATTACAGGATTTTTAACAATCTTACAAGTGTTAGCATCAAAGTGCATGCATGTACAGTTAGAAAAAGATTTTAAAAATTTGACCCGTGTGGGATGTTTGCCAGGAAAAAGTCTTTGCTGTCCAAAAGAGAAAATTAGAGGAAATCTAAAGTTTGCCTGTAGCAAAAACCCGGCCATTTGAAATACCTTGGCCTTCGACAGATGATCTAAATTGTGATCAAAGTTGTTCAGTGAGACCAAAGGCAACCTTTTTTTTATGTCGTGCTTATGTTGTGACACGTAATTTTAGTATCTGAGGTCTAGTCACACTTGTTTACCTGTGTAAGTGCATCTAGATACAAAGAGGAAAAATATTTGAATTGCAAGATGGACAAACTTTCTCCAAAGTTTTCTGAACTTGGTGAGGCTGAATACAGAAGAAAGTCAAATTGCAGAAAGATGCTGATTAAACAACAGCCGCATTCCAGGTGCACAGCTTGTTTTAGACTTCTTTGAAGGTTATATGTGAACAAGGGACACCGAAAGAGCCCGAAAAGAAGACATTAACTGCTTAAAATATGTACGAAAATTAATTTTTAACAATCCCAAAGAGCATCTTTACTGCTTCAGCAACACAGAATGAATAGAATTTCCAGAAGATGTCTGAGACCACTGAGCATCAGCCATCAGTTCCTCTCATTTGTTTGTCTACTTCCTACTTGGAAAAAATATCACTGGCAGACAATCATGCCAGGTAGGATTAGCACATCATCAAAAGTAAACCAAAAACACCCCAAAATAACTAAACACCTACTCTCCTCCTAAGGATCGATCATTTCAACAGCTAAAGCAGATAGCAGCTGCCTATAATTAGCTGTCATCAAGGTCTGCGTGCGTGTCTGGTGAGAGCAGACTACGCTTGTGGTAAGCATATGTGATTTTGTGTGCATGCTCTCGTGTGATTTATGTGCATATGTGTCTTTGTACGTTAGTGTGAGTCTGTTCACGCATGTATGGATGTACTTATGTGTTTGGGTCTTTGTGTGTTTGCGTGCACAATAAGCTGACAGCAGCTGTAGAATTCCTCTCAGCGCATCACAGAGGGGTAGACTGATGGCAACTGACACGGAGCAAGAGTAAAGGGAGGTGGGAAACGGAGATGAAGGTGGAGCGGAGCAATGGGAGACGGTGGTTGCCAGGCAGTGTAGATGATTGAATGGTTAGTCAGAATTTGCAAAAACTCTGCACCGCTGTCGAAGAATACCGACGTCTTTACTGCTAGTGTCCTGACATTGTCTAGTACAATCCAAACACCTTGGATGTATCACCTCAGTGTGAAACACTGTTTCCCCTAAATATTTGCAGATGGATACTACAGCCTGTTTTTGGTTTTGGATTCACTGCTGAACCTCACCGATCTTCTTTTTGTATATTTTAAAAGCAAAAATAGTTCTTTTTTTTAAACTACACCTTTTATAAGAAGTGAGAATAATATACACTGCTTAAAAACATAAAGCAACACTACAAAACCCATCAGATTTCACCTAGAAAAACAGTCATTCTCAATATCAATGCATGAAATTCAACAAGTTAATTTATTGTTGTTGAGATGACGTGATACAATCTAGCATGAGTGGTTAGTTGCTTCGACTCACAAAACAAGATCACACAAGACTTCAACTGACAGGAAAATCACTGGGGTCATAAAAGCATACACACACCACATGTATGCTATTGCTATTTGTTGTGGTTCAACCCATCAAGGGCAAAAATACAAAGAAAATTCTGTATCGAGCCTGGTAATCATAGGTTTGCTACTTTTTTTGTTCTGGACTAACAGCTCGGCAGCACAGTCCTGAGTTTGACTCCCCCGTCAGGCTGGGGGCTTTCTGTGTGTTCTTCCTGTGCTTGCGTGGGTTCTTTCTGGGTACCCTAGCTTCCTCCCAAAGACATGCAGTTAGAGGGCTAAGGTAAATTGGTGATTCTAAATTACACATGAGTGTAAATGTGAGTGCAAAAGGTTGTCTAAATGCTGACTAGCCCCTAGAGGTCTGGTGTCCCTCTATAGATATGCCTCTTCAGACCATCACTGATTCACCAATGTTGGTGGTAGATCAGTGAATGATGTTACAGGCAACATACACTATTATATATTGTACATATATTTATTAGTTTCAGGTTGGCCATTCTTGTATTTTGCTCGTTTGTGTTGTTGTGTTTGCACATCTCTGTTGCTTGTGGGGCTCGCACACAAGAATTTCACTCGCATGTGCTGTGCCAGTGTGCCTGCACATGTGATGTGACAATAAAAGTGATTTGATTTGATTTGATTTGATAACGTTCTCCACAGTTTCTCCAGACCCTTTCCTGTTTGTCACTCGGGGTGAACGTACCATCCTCTGTGAAAAACACAGGGCGCCCGTGGTGGGCCTGCCAATTCTGGAAAATGCCACCCGGGCTCCACGGTGCCGGGCAGTGAGCACTTGGCTCACTAGAGGATGCCGACTCCTCAGGCCACCCTTATGAAGTCTCTTTCTGATTGCTTGGTCAGAGACACTCACACCAGTGGCCTGCTGGAGGTTATTTTGTAGATCTGGCAGTGTTTTTCCTGTTCCTGCTTGCAAAAAGGAGCAGATGCTGGTACTGCTGATGGATTAAGGAACTTCTATGACCCTGTCTAGCTCTCCTAGAGTAACTGCCACCTCTCTGATTCTCCTCCATGCTTAAGAGAGACCAAACACAGCAAACCTTCCGGCAATGGCAACGTATTGATGTACTGTCCTGGAAGAGTTGGAGTACCTTTGTAACCTCTCGAGAGTCCAGGTATGTGCTAGTAGTGTCACTCACCCTACCCAAATGCAAACCTAGTGAAAAAACAGTCAGAAAAGATGAGGTTGGGGAAAAAATGTCAGTGGCCTCCACCTGTAAAACCATTCCTGTTTCTCATTGTTGCCCCTCTAGTGCTCCTGTTGTTAATTTCATGAACACCAAAACAGCTGAAGTAGATTGAACCCCCCTCTGCTACTTAACTGACCAGATAATATCTGAGAAGTTTAACTAACTAGATGCTGTACTCTGATTGAAAAATGTTCCCCTAATTTTTTTGAGGAGTTCAATTAAGACAAAATGCCAGTTTGGCTACGTTGTGCAGACATGTGAGGTACATTTTCATGCCACAGTTTTGTCTTACGGTTGTTTCAGTCATACTGAATCTTACAAGTTCTTTAAATAATGCTGTGCAATGTAATTTATCAACACATTAGATTCCAACATTCAGCTGCAATGATAGCCCCATATGCTTTCTCTTGAATTTAACTACTTATAAACCGTTTAAAACCGTTTAAAAATCATACCATGATAAAATATCTGTTTTCACATCAGCGGCAGTATACAGTGTGTGCCGTCCTCTGCACTATTTTAGGAAAGCAACATGTTTTGCCATACTTCTTTACAACAGTCTTACTCACTATAAAAAATAGACTAAAAACAGTCCATGCACATTTCTCCATATTTTATGTTTGCAACAGCAGCATTCGTTTAAAGTGCCGTGCAGCACTATTAGACTCAGCAGCACTCCGGTGGAAAGTTGCACTTGGGATATGTTAATGTACTTTTCCAACCTCTTACCCTCTTCAAAAGCTTCCACTGAACTAGATAATGTATGGGACATGGCTGAGTGACTCAGGAATTAGTCTTCATAATAACCACTGATTAGTGTAGTTATTGTGCTGTCATTGCTTTACATCAGTTGGCCCTAGAAGTTTTGCAGCATGGGAGGTCCTGCTCTGACCATGTTTGATCATGTGAGCAGCTACAGTTCACGCCGGATCATGATCCTGGACGGAGCTGACATGTTCTTGATTAATCAGATTTATAGTAGCAATCATCATGTTGATCTATTGCTATCAAGGAGTAGCGTAGGTTATTAATCCAATCAGCTGCACATTTTCATCTGCAACAAGTGTCCTATTAAAATAATGGTTATGCTCTGAGCACTTTAATTACACCACTAGCAGAGTTAATGGTTGGAGTCACAGTTTCCCACTCTAGTATGTAAGTAATGAAGACAACTGCTGGGCATAAACAAGATAAACATCTGAGGTGCACAGCAGCAACTTACAGCATGCACAGACCTTTTTTTAAAGACCTCAACTCTTTTTAAAAGGTGCTTCTTGAGCTATATTACCTCTTGCTGATATTTTTTTAGTTCATATTTTCAAAAAAAAAAAAGGGAAACTTCATGTCGGTCACCTACATCCTCCTGTTTCTCTCACTGGTATTAAGAGTCCAAGATAAAAATGAAGGGCCAATGAATTGCACTAATTATTGGTAGTATGCTGTATGTGATCAGTGGGGCAGAAAGAGCATCTCTGGAAGGGTGAAACATAAAAACAAAGTAGCCAGTCTTATGACACTCTGCAGGGGTGAGAGCCTGCTAAGGTTCATCACCTCTGTGTTGTGTAAGCACCCCTGCTCTATGAAACTGCTTTCATGCTGGGATGAAAAAAAGATTTCTACACTTACTATCAGCAATGGCAGATGAAAGCTAGCCTGTTTGCAGGGCTCTGTCAGAGGTGATGCTATGCATGTGTACAAAAGGAGTAATATACTAGCCTTAGCCATTTCCATTGAAAGCCATTATTCTCTGAATTGCTCGATTCTTGCATAAAATGCAAAATAAATGCGATGCCTGTTTCAGGAGCACACAGTGAGTCTCACCTTCGGCACTGCACTACAGTAGCTCCATTTTACAGTGCCAGACCCAAAGGAAAGTGTCTCTCTCACTCAAACATTTGCATGTCTGCAAACTAGTGGCGGGGTTTCATCCTGTGGGAACTGATGTCTGGGCAAGAGTTTCTGTGCCACACAACCTCGCCAGTGTCCAGAGTGGTGTGGAACTTGACCTGCTGGCAAGAAGATGAGAAAAAGAACAAATGTCTTCATTTAGCTCAAACTTCATGTGTGTGAAATGCTTACAGAGTGGAGCAGAATTCACAAAACCTGCCAATATAGCTGTTTTTATGTTGTAGATCATGCAATGAAGAGGTCCAGCGTTTCTATTTTAATGGGTATAACATAGACTTTCAGATAAGTATTCTTACTGTCTTGACAGACACGACTACTTCACTCTTCATTTTTACAGAGCGTGCTAAATATCTTGCTCCTACCGAGATACAGCCTGTGTCAGCTTATTTAGTTGCTACCATAGCACCATTCATTAAACCTCAGGAGTTTCCAGGTACCAGTGTAAGTCAACCAAACTGAAGTTTTTAACTGAATTAGATGAAATAGCTTAGTCAGGATAATGTTTGGAATGATGCTCTTTTTTGAGACACAAAATTAGTTTGAAAGACTCCAAAAGAAAATACTTAGCCTTTTTTATTAGTTGGAGTAAGTGTAGCTGCTCGGATCTTGCAGATGTTAGTTTACTGATACTAGTTCTGAATTTGATGAGTCAGTTACATTTAAAATGTTAAATGGATCATTGCATGCAGACCTGTTAGTCACATGCTTTCAATTAAAGTGCTTTTGCACCATAAATTCAAACAAATCAGTTACACCAAAGTGCTAGTCAAACCCACATTGTGTGAATTAGATGGTATGGATTAGAAGTTCCCTTGTTGGCACAAAGTGCCAGCAAATTCCAATTCACTACCAGTCACCAAACCAAAGCCCGACACTCCCACCCCCGATGATAACCAAACTGTGGAAAGTTCAGACCACCCAGGAATACACAGACGCGTGCATGTGTGCTGTTCAGAAGTCACTGAAGTTTTTTTTCCCCACAAAGTCCTGTGAAATTTGCAAAAGCTCAACGCTGAAATATCATCTCACTATTACTAAGATGCACTGTGTAGGTAAAAACGTTTTGCCAGGTGGCACAGTAGCGTAACTTAACAAAGAAATTACTCTCCACCTGGATAATAACACTTGTATCTTTGAACTCTCCTGCCATGACTCCCATCCACAACAGATTTCACTCATGGTGAATAGAACATCGTGTGCGGTTGCAGAAACCCTTTACCTTCCACTATGAAGGCCTGCTTTGTTCCATTAGTATTAGCTTAATATGTTGAAAGTGCAGACAAGCTAAAAAGATGTATCATACTAATGGCCATTCGAGTTATGGTTTACTCAGAGAGAAGAACTAATACATCCATGAATACATGGCCATGAAAAAAGAAATTTTGAGGATCTTTTGTTTTGTTTTGGTGCTTGACAAGTCTATTATTATTGCTACAAGTGCTAGTAATGATGATACTACTACTAATAAATAACAGTAATAATAATCATCTTCCCTGAAATTACAAATATACACATCTAAATAAGATGCACTCCTCTCCAAGGAACAGACAGTCAGGTCATCACTTTCGTTAGCATGTGTCCCACATCATCAGTTAGGTGAACAGATGACCGTCCATAGCAGAAATAAAGCACTGTGTTGGTGTTTATGTTCAAAGGTCCTTAGATGTAAGCTCAAGCTGTCATGGCTGACTTAGTAGCTACTTCAGTGAACCTGAAAATGTCTGTTTTTAGAAACATCAAACACTGATAGAGACCCATGGCCGTAAAAATGTGTGAAACAATGGAAGCACCTGAATCATTTACACTTGATCTCAGTCTTTGACACCACATTCTACATTGATTCGACAGTTCATCATATGCATGTTTCTATCTCTTTAAGAAGAATAACAAAAAATCCCCCTCCAATTCCTTCTCCAAGTGTTTGATTTGCTGGGTTTTGTGACAATGGCTGATAAAACCATCGTCCATAAACTGTCTAATTCTGCTGTCACTGTTGTGACTTTCAAAAAAGGGCCTCCTTTGGAATGTGGTGTGCCCCCTGACCCCATAGTGGAGGGAGTTTACATATCCATGTCTTTGCTAGTGAAAACCACATTCCTACCTTTGATCTGGGTCAAAGATGAAAGACGTCAGAGGTTTGATGCTGGCAAGCGAGACTGACATTTAGAGAATTTTTTTGTTCTTGTGTTTTGGAAGGCTGAGACAAAAATACAAATAAGTAAAATAAAATTACAATAAAATGTAACCAGACATGATCGCATACAGATGTCAAGTAAGCTATCACACTGACTTATGATCTGTTCCTACTTAATCTGGCCCTTTGTAAATATTAGAACTTTTTGTCAATTTTAATCATCAAACATTCTTTTCATTTCCCAACAGTCTCTGCGTGGAACACCCAAACACATTGATAAAGATGGCTGTTGATTTCATTGAGTGATAACAGTTATCATTTGCATACATGGCTTTCTTAGTCTGTCAATGTAAATCTGATCGCACTAAGAACAATCTGCTGTGGCTGTTTGCAAAATTAAGAGCCTCGCCTTTTTAAAATATGTATTGTGTAAAAAAAACAAGACAAAACAAAACTCATTTCTGTTTTAGCTTTACATTTGGCTAGGCTCAGTGTCAGCAAGAGAGAGCATGAGGCAAAAACCTGGATCCTTCAGAGGTTGCACAGGCAAATCAATACATAACTTTGGCAGAAGGTTCACTGTGCTTCCTAGTACAGTCTCAAGAGCATGGAGGAGATTAAAGGAGACAAGCAGTGGCACTAGAAGAGTTGGAAACTGTTTTAACCTGTGTTGTTAACTACAGCTGTGCCGTCTTTTTTAAAATAACACCATCAAATCCTCATGTGGAGTGAAGCCACTGAAACTGATGAAAATTAAGGTAAGAATCTGTCACCAACTATTTTAGGCACACTAAAATCCACAGATTAAAGATGACAACACTTACATATACAACATTTCCTTTTTTGTTTAAAACAATACGATCATAATGCTAATATTCAATGGCAGGGAATCTTTTATAAATATATTCCATATATATATGTATATGGGGCAACAGAGTGGTGCAGTGGTTAGCACTGCTGCCTCACAGCAAGAAAGTTCTGAGTCCGACTTCACCATCTGGCTGGGCCCTTTTTTGTGTGGTTTGCGTGTTCTCCTTGTTTTTGTGTGGGTTCTCTCCGCGTACTCAGGCTTCCTCCCCCATGAACTTAGTAGGTTAGGTTAATTGGTGAATCTAAATTACCTATGGGTGTGAATGGGAGGGCTAGTGGTTGTTGGTCTCTTTGTGTTAGCACTGCGACAGATTGGCGATCTGTCTACTGGATGGGGTCCAGATTGAGTGGGAGAAAATGGATGTATAGTATATATGTTTACGATTGTATACGATTTTATACAAGTGGAACATTTCATATGGTTTCCACAATGTTGCTGTTTGTCAACAGCATAATTAGCCAATGTTGAAATTTTTATAGGCATTTAAAACAGTACAATATTTGTATAACTCTCTACAGACAGTTAGGTTCATTATTTGTCGGACAAAGACATGATTGCACCTACTTCTGTATATTACCACGCTGGATTTTAAAACAAACAGTCTGCAAGAATTCAGCCCTGGTGTGACTTTTGGATCACTCCGTGGTTTTCACTCACACTGTGCATCCTACATTTTCACATTGGACCTTGTGCAGAAAACAGAAGTTTGATTAGATTAGGTTTCGACTTTGATTAGATTTTTCTCTTTAACATAAATCGGGTTAAGTTTAAATTAAGGCTCCTATCCAAGGTGAGATAATTTTTATCCTTTAAAAACTTGGAACGAGTAATCCATGCATTCGTCTTAACTCAACTGGATTACTGTAATTCACTATACGTTGGTGTCAGCCAGTCCAGCTTGGCACGGCTCCAACTTGTACAGAATGCTGCAGCCCGCCTTTTGACTCGTGTGACGAGACACCAACATATTACTCCGGTGCTTGCTTCCCTTCATTGGCTTCCAATGCGTTTTAGAATTAAATTTAAAATCTTACTTATATAATAATATAAGTATAATTTCCTTCGGGATTAGTATTGTGATATTCTGATTACTTTTGACTTATAAAGTGCTAAATGGCCAGGCACCAGACTATTTGTCTGACCTTTTGCAGCTTTATAAGCCCTCTAGAGCCCTTTGATCAAGTGATCATTTACTCCTTACCTTACACAAGTCTAGGACGGTTCATAGAGGGGATCGGGCGTTTGTGGTTGTGGCGCCGGAAATGTGGAACGATCTACCTCTCCACATTAGAAAGGCCCCAACTGTCACTCTTTTTAAATCCCATCTTAAAACATATTTTTTTTGGCTTTCAATACTGCATGAGAGTTTTATCCTAAATTTTTTTTTTCATTTTCTTACCTGTTGTTGATTTTAATGTCATTGTTCAATTATTACTTTGTACAGCACTTTGGTCAACTCTCTGTTGTTATTAAATGTGCTTTATAAATAAATAAATGAATAAAATACTGTGACATCCTAAACCATCTAAGAGAAAAGTCAGGGAAGCCATCTGAACTATGGTCCATGGAAGTGTTCTATTGGAGCTACCAGAACACAGTCTTTGCTCACTATTTGCTCCACTTATTAGATTTGCCTCCATACCAATTTGTCCATTCAAGCTGAAGGATTTCCTTTGACACATAGAAGCTGATTCAGTGCAAATGTATATATTAAATGAAACAGAAAGGGACGTTGACCGAGAGATCTAAAAATAGCAGTCATGCTAAAAAATAATGCAGAATTACTGTAGAGGTAGTGCCTGAAAAAATGAAACTGTATACATATAGATGACAAAATGCTTCCTGGTGGCCTTCTAGGTGAGTTGGTTTGTACATGTCCAACTGGAAAAAGACCTCAGGGTAGACCCAGGACACGATGTAAAGATTATGTTTCTTAAGTACTTTAGGAAAGCCTTGGCCACCTCTGTCACAAGAGTTGGTAGCAGGGAAGAAGGAGATCTTAGTGTCTCTGCTTAGAATGGTGCCTCCAAGACCTGGACCAAGAACTGAACTATGCTCGATACACATCACCTCTACAGGAGCTGCTCAGCCATGGAAACCAGCCATGAAGCTTCCTCTGCACAGTTTTTCTGCTGATGTTAATACCAGAGAAGATGTGGGCCATCAGTTGTTGGGTCAGGAGAGCAACTTTTATGCACTACGTGACACACGACTTCATGACCCCACTTTGTAACTTTGTGTGGTCTTTCTGTTTTTGTAGTTCCTTATTGCTACCAGTTTGTAGTAATATTACTTACAGTTGATCATGGATTATGTAGAAGGAAAGAAATTCCCCAAACTGACTTATTATAATGGTGGTATGTCAGTGGAGTCCCACCAGAGTAAGCAAGGCAAGCACTGCTTGTTCAGTGAAATCTGAAAATAGACATCAAATAAAACCAAAGTGAAAACAATTTATACATCTCAAATGGCCTTCTGTCTCATAGACTTCTCTCATTGCCTGTTTGCACCATCATTCAAACGTTCTGCCATCTTGTGGCTGCTCTGGGAACAGGTTTAATTCTAATTGCCCCAGAATCCACTCAAATCTATGACATCTCCAGTTTTGATGGGCTTGTCTGTGTCCTGTTTACAAAGACTTCAGCTTGTCAAGCTGTGACGCCATCAGCTTCTGCTGGTTATTTGTTAATGTGCATTTTGGATAAGCTACTGGTCTTGGATGGGATGAAGATGGGAGATAAGCATGTCAGACAAGCTGCAACTGGCTGTGTTTCAGGGCTTTCAGAACATCTGCGCTTTTTGTGGAAACGGAGGTAAAATTAGCAAGTAAATGAACTTTTTTGAATTATTATCTTAGCATAAGTTTTCTATTACTAACCACTTGGCCAACGTATGTGATGTAAGACATCTTTTTTTAATCAACTAAGTTTAACAAGCTGTTTTCACTGATTTCTTTAATCTTTCTGTTCAAGCCCTTAATTCAGTTGTGGGGTCTTTTTTGTTATGCTTTAACAAAAACAAAAACATTCTTCTTCTTCTTAATAGTATTATTATCATTTTTACTCTTGTCAAGCCTTGTATGAACAACAGTCTTCATCATTTCATCAAGATTCAAAAATCAGGCCTGTGCTCAGTAGATTACTGCTGCTACAATCTATTTATAACACAGTAACACAGAGTAAATATCAATAACAGTAATTAAAGCGACAACACAGAGAGAACCAGTCATTTTAACCACTTTTAATCCCTTTGCTCTTCCACAAAACTGTCCTTGTGTGAAAAGCAATGTATTTTTTGTGTGGGCATTCCCACATTGTCACTTTCTCCATATTACAGAGAAAACTAAAAGCCCTTTATCTGTAATGGCAGACCATTAGTCTCCTGGCAAAAGCCTTTCACCACAGATCCTGTGAAAAGGAAGTATGCAGATTCAGAACGGGGGAAAATGAGACCTTTAACATCGTTCATAAAAAGAGCTCTTTGGGAGGGGAAATAAGACCCTGAGAATAAATGTGTCTTGTCTTTAAATCGGAAAAATGGCAAAATTCTCGAGTGCACTGTGGAATCTATAGGCGCATTGTTCATTTAAATGACTGGTTGCTGCAATTTTATCACATAATATCTCAGAATTTAGCCACAGTGAATGATTTTGAATGAATAACTGAACAAAAACTGTTAATTCACACTGGACACTACAACACTTTTCTGTAGTGAGGGAAAAAAATCCAAGTGTTATTGAATGCTGCCTCATGGAAAACTGTGCTCTTGTTTCATGGTACCAGCGTGCGTGATGTTATGAGTATCTGCATTTTTATGTGTGCGTATGTCATTTTGCTTTCATGTCTCTCATTCTTTTGAATTACAGCTGGCTTTTACTAACCTCTCTTAGAAACTAGCCTTCTCTGGTAACAGCTGCCGATGGAATGTCACCTCTCTGGTGGGGAATGAGCCTGAGCTGGTGTGTAAGGCCCAGAGATGTGGGTTAGATGTAGTTGAGCTTGCCTCAATGCACAGCTTGGCTTCTGGAACCAGTCTCCTGGAGGGAGGCTGGACTGTATTTCATTCTAGATATGCCCTCAGTGAGAGACGGGTGGCTGGGGTGGGAATATTTATATACAACAAGGTTGGTGCCTGAATGTTGGGGTATTTCCCAGTTGACAAGATGGCTGTTACTCCATACCTCCAGGTGAGGAGGCATGGAGTGGTAGTTCAGAGTATCCGTCGTTCCTTCTGGCTTGTTGTGGCATGCTTTATGGTATAACTGTAGCAATAGCTTGGTTCATGTTGCCAGCAACGGACAGAATGTCTAGGTGCAGCCATGTAGTGGACAGTGTTGGCGTGATTGGTCGTAGGATTTTATCTCAGATTTTTTGCAGATGATGGGGTTTTGTTGGTTTCATCAGCCTTCAGCTTACACTGGAACAGTTTGTAGGTTTCCAGCTGTGTGTGAAGCAGATGGGATCTGGACTGGGGCAGATGGGCAATAATTTTCCCTGACATTTTGGGTCCAGGTGGCTCACCAGGATCAGTCAAAACAGCACTGATGGTCTAGTTAAACATGTGCAGATACTGTATTTGTGCACTTCCCCAAAGCAATTGTAAAGCTGAGTAGTGCATGCAAAATAATTGGTCACATAGTTACTCTCTGTTAAAAACATGCATTATTAGGAATAGTTTCACTAATTGTAATAGTTGTTATTGGTACTATTGTCGATAGTGCAGCAGCAGCCCCGATAGCTAGCTTGTTGGTTCACTTAAACATTTTGCTGCATCTAATCCTAGTTTCTTCTTCCCTCTTAGCTTTTTAGCTCCACATTTATCAACCCCTTCTTCCAGGCTAATGTCTATTCAACAAGGTGTATGATCACACAGGGCAGGTAGGGTAAGGGCCAGTGGCGTTAAGCGATTTGATTGTGTCAGTAAATAAAATGAACAAATGGGCTGCTGTCAGTGCGTGTATTTCCAGTCTGCAGGTCCCTTTAAGCTGGCCCGTAGCCTGTATAATTATATCAACAAAGAAAAAAAAAAGGGCCAAAAGTGCATTGCCCAGTGGTCAGATGCCTAGTATGCCAGATTACCAGTTCAGTCCTAGATGGGATGAAAGCCAACACATCTAAGTCCTGGTAGTGTGCTCACTCTCAGATTTAGGTTCTGTTGGGGGAAACATTTTTGGTGAGCCAATGGGTGGAATGGGGTTGGACTAATTAGAGGCAGGTGTACTTGATTGCACTGATACACTGGTCTACTTATAGCCCACACTACAAACACTGCTGTGTTGTTTTGTCTCTCTGTGCAGGTATGTAATGTGATGAAATCAGATATGTTTGGGATGGATGGGTTTTGCCCTATGAATTTTATATTAAGTGCATCGTTTTGTCTCTCTGTGCAGGCCAGGGCCTATTATATGCCACAGCCTAAAGGCAGCAGAGTTGCAGAGGCTTGAGTGACCACTGACTATATGCTTGCAGGGTGGTGGGTCTCCAAGGACAACTTCTAACCCTGTTAAAGGCAACATGTGGAGTGCAACTTGGCCGTGTGGCATAGCTGGCTCTGGCCTTGGGACTGTGTGTTTTTATACAATTCATAAGTGGGACACTGGACTGTTTTGTCTTTTATCTCTTGATATATTTTTCGTCAATAAATTATCTTTTAGAATTTTATTGACTGTCATCTTTTTGCCCACGACTGAGACGGTTGGTCAGACCTAGAGTCTTTCTTTGGGTGTGTTACAGCAGCTTCTGCTCTAAAAGAAACAAAAAAGAAAAAGAAAAGAAAATGTGGAACATGCTCATCAGCTTAGCAGTGTCTACATATTTAATTCAGCTTCTCAATCCTGTAGTTGTAGCTGTTGTCTACAGGGTTTTGCTTATTGGTTGTTATTATAGGTGTGCTCTATATCTCAGCAATGTGTCATTCTAGGATGATAGGTTTCAAGCTGGTCAAGTGCCTCTATGCACTTCATTAGTTTAGTTATTCTCTGTATTGTCTTCATCTCACATGTCATTACACTGAGTTTCAGCAAACCTTAAGCTTGATGCAGACTACTGCTTAACAATTATTCACCTCACATCATAACCGATTAAGGTGCCTCTTCATATTAATATTATGTCATTGTTAATATTATCCTCTTTGTCTTATATAACAGCAATAGCATATTATAATATTTTATCAGTGTGTACCATTATACTACTCCTGAGCCAATTTGTTAGTTAGGATCATCTTATTCAGCAAACAGATAATTTTGAATTCATCCAATCTGCGGTCACATTTGTTCTCTCTGTTGCATGGCGGACCAGGCAGTTCTATTATAATATATTATTTATATTTTATTTTGTATCCATCAAGGGCTTCAGATGACCTGCAAAATCATCCTTTTCCCAGGGTGGAGACAGTTACCTTTTCACACACTGTCCTTGGCTGAACAGTGACACAGCCTTAATATACCTTATTTATTTTATTAAAATATTTTCGTGTGAATTATTTGCTTTATATTCATTTTATACATTGTGGGCATGGTCATCATGCCAACTGTGTTTCATTGTTAATATCACTTTACAGGTTGTTATCCTTGCTATTATTAATTTCAAATACTCTAAAGATAATTTCTACTGTAACTTTCCCTTTATTCATCTTTATTTCGTACTTCTTATATTTATATCTACTCAGTGGGGTCTGTTTTCAACCCTTTTAAACTACTACAAAACTACTGTGATCTCTAGTTTTCACTTAATAAGGGATTATTATGTTCTTCCTGATATGGGTGTTGCTGCAGATGCGGCTGCAGGAGTGAGTGATGGTTTACTAAAAGGATTGTGGGAACTGCACAGTGTCTCGTCTTCTGGTTTTACTAAACTGGCAGTTGAGTTCTGTTCTTCTGACTGTTTATATTTTGTTTTCTTAAATCTCTCAGTTTACAGACACTGTTTTTGTCCGGCGTCTGGACTTTTCTTTTCTCACCACTGCTCGTCAGCAGGAGTGAGTTTTAATTTCACTTGCTTGATTACCCATCTTATTTATGTATTTACTTATTTTTGTTTAAGTAATATATACACAATACAGCTGCTATCACCTTCGCTGGTATTAGAGACGAGAGTGGTTGCTCACACGCCCTTCTACTTTCGGACTATTTCCAAAAGCGGTGTGAACTTTACGAGACGGAACTTGACCGTTCTCTCAACTCACCAGCACGTCAGTGAATAGCAGTAAAAGAAAAACACAGTAGGAGCAGCTCAGTCTCTTATTGGACCGTGAAAATTCAGCTTGCTCCGTTAATTAAAACAATACACACACACATTCACACCTATTCGCGCGATCGGAACCCTTATCATAAGGGGAGCTGCCAGTCTTTCTGTAGACGAGCTACTTATTCCCTAGACCCTGTCTAGACCCAGCTGGGGGAGCTACCCAGAGCTCCAAACCTAACCCACAGAAGTGGGGAGCTTCCAGTCGACGAGCTCCAAGCTACCAGCCGACGAGCTACTTTAAACCCACAGAGGTGGGGAGCTTCCAGTCGCGACGAGCTACTTTCGCTATTTTAAATTCCCTGAATTTAAAATACGCTTTTACGCAAGATTGTGTCAGTGTGTCTGTATCTACCTGGTCGGTGTCGCCGGGTCTGGTCCACCTCGATCGGGCCCCACCACCGTGGGTCGCTTTCTAGAACGTTGGCCAAGACTCGAATTTAACGCCCTTGGTCTTTGACCACACACCTAGTGTGTGGGCTGTCGACAGACGAACAACGTGGACTGGTCACGGAGATGGGACACGATGGAGGCGCTCCGGCTCCGAAGGACCAAGAAATGTTGGGGGAAAACTCTGTAAAAAACCCAGGAGAAATAAAGACACAATGAGACAAAGTTACTTTCTTTATCAAACGTGTACACGGGTGAGCTGCTAAGAACAACTCACCCCATGCACAGTGGCTTGGTAATTTTTATAGGCACAGAGCACAGAGACAGTGAGAACAGGATAACAAATAATAAACAGATAAAATAAAACAACTCCATATATGGCGCTAGTCTCGTCAGCAGAGAGCTAGGGAAGATAAAACAATCTAAAACAATATGTCCCAGAAACAAGATGTGTTTGCTGGGAAAGTCTAAAAAGATAATTCTAAACTAATCTAACCATAGGCAAAGGGCAGACAAAAGGCATCTTTGTACATTTAAAAGAAGGTAAAGAAACATAGAATCATTTTTCCTGTAACAGGTTCCTTTATTGAAACGTGTGTGTCACTTATCACAAAAACACATAGGTAACGTGTTACTGTAATCACATTACATTTTTTAAGTGACACAATAATGTAACATCTTACTGCTCTAAACTCCGTAATCACATTAAAGTTACACGCAGGCTCTTGAATTACCTGCAAGCCAAATGAATAGAAAGGAAAAATAAATATAAAACATTTCTACCTGTACATTCTCTGTAGTAGAATCACTGTGTTGATAGTTTTGGACTGTTTTTCATCTTTGCTTTGTGTTGCCGGTTTTGTGTTTATACTTAAACACTTATATTATAGTGTGTCCTCATTAGGATTGTAATGTCTGTCATGTGTGAGGCTGTAGCCTGAAGTTTATATTATTATCTAGCAATTATGTGACAGTGTATTTTAGTTCATGCTATAGAATAATGCAAATGTAATGTAACGAGAAGAGAGTAATGTAACGAGTAGTGTAACAAATTACTTTCTCCCTGTCTTGCTCCCTTTAGTCCTCCTGTGCTGGCTAATAATTTTTTATCTTTCTTGTCCTCTAGTTAATTCTCTCTCCCTCTCTTATCTGTTGATGTGTGTGCGGGTGTAAGTTAACCTCAGTTCTTATGTTTCAGGGGCGGGACCTTTCCAGGTCTGTGCACCTGGAGATTATGAGCTCACTCGTCTGCAGTCATTCGTCACCATTTGCTATTTTAGATTAAGGAATTCCTCTGGTTAATGCCTGATCGCTGAACTAACCACCTTAGTTTTCATGCACTTTGTGTGCTCTGTGTGTGCCTGCTTACTTTGTACTCACCTTTTTTTTGTTCTGTGCAAAAGTCGTGGGGTGGAAAACCTGTAGAGATAGCTGGGAAAGAATTCTGTGGACAGGAAATTCTATGGAATTACCTGTTCGCTTGGCTTTGGACCTCACAAAGCCAACCTTTTGCTCTGTACCTGCAAACACATCTGTTGTAAATGAACCTGGCAACCTTTATTTACAGTCCTGCATTTGGGTCCACCTTTGTTGCTAGGATATGCCATGTGGATATGAGACTGGAAGTAATGTATATATATATATATATATATATATATATATATATATATGTGTGTGTGTAACTGTGTGTGTGATTTGGTGTTAATGTTTGGAGTTTTGGTGTTAATAGCTCCTTTATGAGTAGAAAGGGGTGTTGTGTGAAAATTATGCATGTTTTAACTAATGCCTTATGTTGTAAAACCAAGCACGGATTGAAAAGCTGTCAGCATTGTCAGTCAGTAGCTGAGAACCCCATGAAAAGTTATTTAATGACCTAGAGGGAGAGAATGGGAATAGGGAATACATTCTGAAAACCAACTTCACTCAAACATTATTCAAAGATCTTGCCAATCAGCCTTACATTCTTCAAGAGCTACCCCCTCAGACACATCAATCAGTGACATCAAGAGCTGCTATGTCTTTAGTTGTTAGATTGAAAACATTGTTAAACTAAGCCGATTACAAATGATTAAAACGAATGTCTGAATAAAATTGAGCAAAAGTCTACTTCAGACTCAGACACTCTCCATGGTGAAATCCTTTGTCTCGATATATCCTATATTCAAGGTGTTGTCAGTATAGTTATTGCACAGTTATTGCACAGAGGAATGTCACAATGGATTACTCACAGTGGTTCAGTCAAAATTTTCTTATTTAATGAGGAAAAAAAATATTGTTCTCCTAAAAATTGATTTGTCTACAATTACATTTTCCAGCAAATCGATGCATAATCACAAACTTAGACGTAATCCATTAAAAGTTAAAGTAGCAGAAGCCAGTTTGTGGGAACCACCATTTTGCTCCATTATCTAGAATTCAATGGGCAGGTTGGACATTGCTGTAATGCATAATCGTGTGGATAATATGGATAAAATCTCATCCTCTTCATCGTCACATCAAGCCTCTGATCTGAAGTCAGATCACATGGAAAAATATAAAAATGATTCCTGATATTATGTTTAGTAGGGCGGCCCTGAGAGGCCAAACGGACAGCAACGGACACCAGCAATATGAAAAACGCTGCAAAAGCACACAAAACACAACGGAAATAGGAAAAACAAACGGAAATAGGAAAAAAGAAAACAGAAATAGGAAAAACGAAAACTGAAATAGGAAAAAACAGATTTCCAAAAGCACAAGGGAAGTGTTTCTGGGGAGACAATAACCCAACGGACCAGTTGCAGGAACCAAAAGATGCTAGGTACAGTAAGTGTGTTTTAAGGGGTGTCTGAATTCATAGGTTGCATCCTCCTCACCAGATAAAAGATTTTCTTTGGAAGGGTGGTAAACCCCGTATTAACATAAATCGACTGTCCCAACCTAAGAAAGAAGGGGGGCTAGCCCTGCCCAATATACAGTATTATAGCATCTCTTTTGAAATGGCTAGATTAGGCAAACATTGGGCAGGGAAAAACAATATAGATTGGATTTTAATAGAACAAGAGCTTGCATATCCATTTACACCAATTGATATTTTATCACAAAAAGTGAATAATCACGGTAAGACGCAAAACCCTATTTTGAAATTTTCGAAAATGGTATGGTTGGAGGTGCATAAGAAATATAAACTTGTGCCATATGTACAGAAATATTCCCCCTTTGTGGTATAATTCTAAAATTAAAATAGGTAAGCAGACAGTTTACTGGACACAATGGCTGAGAAGAGGTATCAGAACTGTTAGTGACCTATTTGAAGGGGGTGTTTTCATGTTGTATGAGGATATTAAAAATAAGTTTCGTTTAGAGGGTAACAGTCATTTCTGGAAGTATTTGCAAATAAGAAACTGTTTAAAAGGAGGACTTACAATAACACGTGAAAGTAACCCAATAGAGAATTTTATGCTACCCCCATTTTTGTGCACAGCTGCGAAATGGTATAATATTTGCCCATGGATTAAAATAATATAAATAGGAGCCTGAAAAAAGTATGGGAAAGGGATCTAGGGCATACAATGGATGAAGGTACATGGGATTCTATATTGTCGAACAATGGATTATACATTTGGGAAGCCAGGGGGAAATTTATTCAATACAAAATTCTTAACAGATACTATTATACTCCTTCAAGGCTGTATAGAATGGGGATTGGTAGAGATGACTTGTGTTGGAAATGCCAACAAGCCAAAGGTACTCTGATACATGCCCTCTAGGAATGCCCGCTGGTTTTTCCTGTTTGGAACACTGTACTGAATTATTTGCAGGGGTGGACACTTTGTAACCTACCCAGATCACCTAAATTATGTCTACTAGAAGACAAAGGAGAGGTGCCGCAATTAAATAAACACCAGTTTAGAGTGTTAAGTACTGCATTGGTAACATGTGCCCGTGTCATTTTGGAACACTGGAAGGACTCCCATATTCCAACGCTTAAAATGTGGAAAGAAAGAATGATTGGGAATGTTGCGTGGAAAAAGATGCTGGGAAAAATACATCATGTGACGGAAGCTGCGGTGGAACAGTGGGACAATTTTTGTACCTACATATCTACCTGACTGGGACATTTGAGCTTAATACAACATATGTTAAAACCTCACTGTTTTTGTTTTTGTTTTTTCTTGTTTTGTTTTTGTTTTGTTTTTTGTTTGTTTGTTTTTGTTTGTTTGCTTCTTGCTTTTGGTTGCTGCATCTTTGTATTTGCTGTTATAAAATGCAAAATCTAATAAATACTTGAATTATATAAAAAAAAAAAAAGTAATGCCAACTGACAGCAGTTTGCAGTGGCTAAAAATGAGTTTAGTGGTTTCAATCTATAATCTGTTTTCTATGTAGTGGTGAGAGTTTGTTTACACTCTAACTCTAACATTCATTCTAACAAGTAGAAAATTCTGTTTTACACGAATGCATGCTTATTGCACTGATCGAATTGTTCAAACAAATCTTTTGGAACTATACAATAAATAAATTATATTATCAGGTATTTTGAGTAGATCATCATCTAGTAAAAATACACCTGTGCCTCTGTTTTTCATGAAAACGTAAGTACTTCGCCTGCTTCAAATGATAATTAGACATAACAGAACTGAATTCATTCTTTTTATTCTGTGACAAACAACCTCTGTCTAATGAGTGGAAACCTTTACGTGATAATCCAAGACTGCTTTTCAATCAACCTAATTAGGATGCAAACACATCTAGGGTCTGTGCCAAATGTTTGAAGACTGACAGGCTTTCTCTCTGTGCTTGGTTTTACAGCATAAGGCACTAATACATGCATACCAGCTTCCATGCACAAATATTCATGCGTGCACGTAGATACACACACACTTAGAGCTAAGGCCACATTCCTCACTGAGTGAATAACAGAGGCTGTAATTTTGTTTTCAAAGGAGAAAATATTATTCTGTGATTGTAGTATAATTAGAGCTGCTGTACTCAAAAAAGGCTGACAAGATGAATGACAGGCACCTGCTTAGATGTTATGCATGCTTGCACAATGTGCGCGTAGTATTTGCGCGTGCAATTTAGCGATTAGTGATAATGCATGATACGTGTCCTCGGTGTAAACTTATCACTTAAAATATTTCCCCTTTGGCATTTAAATGTTGAACATGCAGAAATTGATGAGGTTTTGATATCTGAGCCAAACGGCAAGTCAAGACCTGCCACTGACTGCTGATCATCAGGCATACATTAGCAGTTTCCGTCTGCACGTAATATACCATGTGTTTATGTGTGTTTATCGGTGATGGCTTGAGAATCATTGCAGCCCTCAAACTGTACACCCTCTGACCACAAGAGGGAGTAAACACTACAGATAATGCTGAGAATGGTTTATTCAAGTGATAAGCTTTAACATTTGCTGTTAAATTTTTTACAAAAAAACACCCCACACAAACAAATTAAAAAAAACATTTAACTTGATATTACTTGAGGGTAGTTTGACATGTGATACACATGCACACGCACACAGGAAATTGTGAAAACAATATAAGCTTAATGGGCGGAAAATCCCTGTGCCAGTTTCCCTATATGTGACACTTGGTTGGCCCATGAGGTGAAAATTGCAGCAGAAGATGCCTTCCATTTCTGCTGCAGAACCTGTGAACAGCTGGTCAGAGCTGCTCTTACACTGAGAGCCCCCCAGAGCCAAATAAGTATCCATGCGGATGTGCATTAAGCTGCACCCACAGAAATACAAGCCTTAGTACGGATATCAGTGTAGGTCATTAAAGTTAAACTATGCAGACAATTGTGCTGCCATCTTTGTGCAATTATCACATGCTAGGATGACTCGTGTAAAGAAGAATGAGAGTCTGTGATGTGGCAAATGGGTTTGGAATTCAAAAACTTGTAAGTGCTGATGGAAATAATCATAATTTTACCAGAGGGCCCATACATTGTTAAATTGCAAGTTCTATTTTTCTGGTGCACTTTAAAAACCAAAGTTTACTGCAAAATATGTTTTATTTTCTCTGATTCAAGCATTTTAACCTTTAGACTAATACTCAGGAAGATGCAGACACACACACACAGATACACAAACACACACACACTTGTGCAAATCAAGCATGTGTTGGACTTACTGCTGTGCTTGCATTGCTCTTGATGGAGTGCCATGTTTCTCACTAGACTTGAGAAGATCTTAGGACTAAAGAAATTACAGAGAGGACTTTAAGGGTCACCTGGCACTGAACTTTCACTGAACTCTACTTGACCTTGAAGCCAATAACAGTACGGGTCAATCCTAGAAAGAGGTAAGTCTCGTTGTTTCCTCTCTTTTCTCTGTTTTCTCCCATTTTCTCACTCTCTCTGTTGGTGCATATTCTTTGTTTAGTAATCGCCCAGCTGGGGACCGTATCATAGAGCGCCTTCTTTCAATTAACACTGATAACAACAAAAAGGATTAACATTCTTAGGAGAGGCTTCCCCCCAGTTTTCCTTTCTTTTTTCCACTCCAAAAAGGTATTTATTTAGGTCTCTCACCCATCCCACTCCCACCTACAATTATATTCATGAATCATGAATGTGTATTTTCACAAGTGTGTGTTACTTGATGACACATCAAGCCTTCTTCTGGATCCAAGCTCCTACTACGGTCATTAAGGCTGTCGTCCTTTTTTTGTCTTTTTAATATGAACAAGCACCTAAAAGTATTGAGTGGTCATTGTCAGCCTCTCTGGCTTTTTATAAACACTATTCATGTGCGGCACATTTTAAAGCTCAGGTTTTAAAACCTTATGATGCAACTACTCTCCAAGGACTGTCAGACACCACATATATGAGGCTAACTAAGATTTCAGTGGATACATGAAACTTAGCATCAGGAATTTTTCATTGTGAGTCATCTGAACCATAGCTCTGTGGGTAGCACCAATTATATGTCAGCTAGCCTGAATTCAAAAACCTGACAAACATTGCTTTTCTGTCTTCACTTATGTGTTAGTGAACTGTACAGTTTAGTTTTTGGCAGTCTCTCAATTAAAACATGGTATATCATCTTTAGATGGAAACTAGCGAGCTAACTTCCTGCTAATTCCTAAACCTGTTAAACATTGTAAACCTTTTTTTTCATGGATGCCTCGATGTTAAGCTTTCATTGTAAAACCTGGGAGCCACACATTATTGAAGATGAATAATAATTCAAACTGTTTTAACTCTCAGTGGTGCCATAGTGTTTGTTTGAGTTTGGGAACTGAAAACGAGTTTTGCAAATGACGTCAGGCTTAAGAAGCAGATTGATTGATTGATTGATTGATTGAATCTTTATTTTGAACATGTTGAAAAAGTATAAAAAAAAAAATAGAATTAAAAGAGACAAATGAACAAAGCAAACAAAAGGAAAACGAGCAACCACAACTCCAAATAACGTCCATGTTCAAAAAGGAGCAGGAAGAAGCATAAGCTTATTTAATCCCACCCCTTTTCCACTATCTAGTATCAATAGACTACAGAAATACCTCCTTGTAATTACATTATATGTTATGTGTAATTTTTTTTTTTTTTTTTTAATATATACACATATACGCATTTCTATCTATCCATACCTACGTATATACACACATACGCACATATACACATTTTCAATAACCCCATTAACACCTGAAGGATACACAACCTACAATTTTATATATATTTAATATATATATATATATATATATATATATATATACACACATACATACACACACATACACATATATATATATATACATACATACATATACATACATATACACATACATATATACCCATACCACATATATACACACACATGAAAATATTAGACAAGAACACCCTATCAAATCTCTACCTTTTCCCTGTACCCTGTAAAAACCATATCCTTAAACCGCTTTTTAAACTGCGCCATGCTTGGACATTGCTTCATATCTTTACTTAGTCTGTTCCACAGCTTCACTCCACACACAGAGATGCAAAAACTTTTTAATGTTGTACGGATACGAGGATGTTTTAAATTTAATTCCCCCCTCAAATTGTATCCCCGTTCCCTTTTAGAAAACATTTTTAGAATATTGTCAGGAAGCAGGTTATTTATTGCTTTATATATAATTTGTGCTGTGAGAAAATGAACCAGATCTGTGAATTTTAGAATTTTTTATTTTAAGAATAGTGGATTTGTATGATCTCTGTAACCAGTTTTATGGATTATCCTTATGGCCCTTTTTTGTAATATAAAGATTGATGATAGCGAACATTTGTAAGTATTGCCCCAAACCTCTGCACAGTAATTCAAATACGGTGCAATCAGGGAACAATAGAGAATGTGGAGTGATTTGTGGTCCAGAATGTGTTTTACTTTACTCAAGATTGAGACACTTCTTGAAATTTTGTTATGTATATGATTTATATGAGACTTCCGGTTTAATTTATCATCTATAATCACACCAAGAAACTTATGTTCAAGTACTCTTTCAATTTCCACACCATCTACATGAATCTGCACTTGTGCATTTCTAAGGGAATTCCCAAATAAGATAATTTTAGTTTTACTTAGATTTAGCGATAGTTTGTTCCTGTTAAACCATTTTTTAATTTTGCACATTTCTGAAGTAATTGTATCCAGCAGCTCCTTTAGATTCCCCCCAGAACAAAAAATATTTGTGTCATCTGCAAATAATACTAATTTTAATATATCAGATGCCTTACAAATATCATTTATATAAATAATAAATAATTTTGGACCCAGTACAGAGCCTTGTGGAACACCACAAGCAATGTCCAAGCATGATGAGGAATGGACACCCAGCTTCACAAATTGTTTCCGGTCACTTAAATAATTTTTCACCCATTGTAGTACAACCCCCCTAATCCCATACCGTTCCAGTTTATTAATTAATATGTCATGATTGATTGTGTCGAATGCTTTCTTGAGATCCAGAAATACTCCAGCTGCATACTGTTTCTGATCTATAGCATTCGTAATCTCCTCAATTGATTCGATTAATGCCAGAGATGTTGATCTTTTTGATCTGAATCCATATTGACTGTCAGAGAGTAATTTATATTTATCTAAGAATTTGTCTAATCGTTTATTAAACAGGTTTTCTAGGATTTTGGAGAATTGTGGTAGTAAAGAAACAGGCCTGTAATTTGTGAAGTGGCGTCTATCCCCGGTTTTATACAGCGGCACAACTTTAGCTATTTTCATTTTGTTTGGCACTTTTCCCGTCTGAAATGATAAGTTGCAAATATATGTTAGAGGTCCTACAATTCCTTCAATGACCTTCTTGACGATTTTCATGTCAATATCATTACAATCAGTGGATGTTTTATATTTACACATGTGTACAATGTCAATTATTTCTTTTTCCTCCACTGATGTGAGGAACATTGAGTTAGGGTTCCTATCAATCAGGTTTTCACTACATTCTACTGATGGCAGTGACTCAGGAATTTGTTCTGCCAGTTTTGGTCCAATATTTACAAAATAATGATTAAAGCTGTTGACCTTATCAGCAGTGTTTTCCATAATATTGCCATTATCGATAAAGTATTGTGGATAACTTTGTTGTCCAGAATTATTTTTAATGATACCGTTTAAAACATCCCATATTCCTTTCATATTATGTTTATTGTTGTTCAATATTTTACTATAATACTCCTTTCTACATACACGTATAATATTGGTCAACTTATTTTTGTATTTTTTATATTTATTTTCAGCTTCTTTTGTTCTTTGTTTTAGGTATTCCCTATAGAGTGTATTTTTCTTTTTACATGCATTTTGTAAACCCTTAGTGAGCCATGGTCTATCTGAATATTTGTGCTTTCTGTTGTATTTTATTGTTGGACAGTTTTTATCGTACAACTCCATGAATATTCTTAAAAATATGCCATATGCAATATCAATATCAGCTTCTTTGTACACCTTGTCCCAGTCCTGATTTAATAGATCGTTCTTAAATGCAGTCATAGTTTCTTCTGTCCTTACACGTCTGTATCTCAGTTGTTCTTCATGCTGATTTTTCTTATAATTAGTGTCATAAACTGCAAAAACTGGTAGGTGATCACTGATGTCATTAATTAATATTCCGCTCACAATGTTGTTTTCCATATTGTTAGTGAAAATATTGTCAAGTAAGGTGGCACAATGTGGTGTAATTCTGCTAGGCCTGGTTATTTTAGGATGTAAACTCAAACTGTACATAGTGTTTAGGAATTCGTCGGTCATTTTATGCTTTTTTGGATTCAACAGTGTGTGGTTGTCTTGCATGTGGTAACTGTGTTGTCTATAGCTTAGTTTGCATAATGTTTGTGTCTGTCTTTTTGTATACACTCTTGTTTTTACACCGACTTTTACTGTGTGGTGCTACACTGCAGTAAGTCTACTTGTTATCACTGGTAACTAGTCGTGTGCATGGTTGGAAACTGTGAAGCTCTTTAAAATCACATGTAGCAATGCATTCTCTAATAGTCCAACAATTTCAGAATGTTTCCCACGGTAGTGATCTAAAAAAATATCTAGTATATATTAAAATATATTATAAATAAAATATATTATATTATAAATTATATCATTAAAAGATTCAGAGAATACTGAGAATTTATTTACGCATGACTGAAAATCAAATCTGTCACATTGTTTTTGTGCTACTCAAATCAAATTCAAACAGACCACATATAAAAAACTAGTTCAACTACATGGGGTTTGCATACATTACTTTATGAGGACTCTTCATGGCACAAATTCACCAATGTGCTGGAAACATTCCTCTGAGATTTTGGTCTCTATTGACATGACAGCATCACACACCTGCTGCAGATTTATCAGATGCACATCCATGATGCAAATCTCCCATGAAATGATGAGTTAAGCTTTGTGGGGTTTCTTTAACTGCTGAAAGCAGCCATCAATGGATGGGCACACTGTGGTCATAGATATAGTCAGCAACAACGCTCAGATTGCCTGTGGGGTTTAAAATCTTGTATATTGGGTATTAAGGAGTTCAAAGTGTGCCCAAAAAATATCCCATACAATATTACATCACCACCACCAGCCTGAACCATTAATACAAGATAGGATGGAATCTGAATGTCATAGCAGAAATTGAGACCAGTCAACATTTTTCCATTTTTTTGCCATCCAGTTTTGGTGAGCCTCAGTTTCCTCCTTGTAGCGGACATCTAACCGATCCACTTCAAAGTTTGATATATTGTGCATTCAGAGATGCTTTTCTGCATGCCTTGATTGTAACAAGTTTTTATTTGACTTACTGTTGCCCTTCTTTCCGTTTCTAATGCTTAGTTTCAACTTCAACAAATCACCTTGATATTATGACTAAATGCGCAGATGACAAGTTGAAAATATGCACCTAATTAAATGACCAGTGAGTGAAATTGTGTCTTGAGGGTGAAAACCCTGTTACCAGTTAATGAAACTCATAAAAACTGCATTTCTTGCATCAAGTTAACTGACTGACGGAGTTTGCCATACTAGCCTACTTGTGCACTTGTGGCCGTATACTGTAACGAGCCAAATGTCTCCCTCTAGTGGATATTTGTTATTAATGGCTTTACAACAACAACTTCTACAAATCATCAAAGACTATCAAAGATCATCAGCAACAAATATCAGTGAACATCTTTCATGGATCTTACTGACAAGAGTTCCTGATTAAAAGAACTGATTTCAAACTGAATTTCAGATAATTTCACAACTTTTTTTTTTTTTTTTTACCATGAACTTCACAAAATAACTTGCAAACATCACCAGTCAAACGCCCAAACACTTGAAAATCTATGACATCTCCTTTATCGCAGTTACTTATTTAAGTTTAAATAGCTAAATCGATGGCCTCACATTGCTCAGAAATGAGAGCAAGAGCATCCGTCTGTTTCAAATATAATGTTTGACAGTGGTGGTGAGACAGTAAGTGGCCCCTCATGGAGAGAGAGATCTATATGAGGAAAACAGCAATCAGAAGGTCTAGTGGGAATCTTTCCTCTTTGGCCATGCTAGAATTTCTCAATCAATTTGTCTCTGCTCCCTTTGACCCAGATCAATAGCCATCTTTGGAGAAAAAAGAGATAAAAGAGAAGAGTGAGATCATTTCAACTCACAGGGGAAAATGTGTGTTTTGACAGTTGCCTTTTTTTTTTTGCATATGGCAGTTGATTTTATTTTAAATATAAAACAAACCCAAAACTCATTTTCATTCTATTTCAGGGGATGTTCTTTAGCTGAAAATGTACAAACACATACAGTAAGCACATGCATGGCCGCAGACAAGGACATTTTCCTCCTCCTTTCTTTGCTTTGTCTCTTCCTTTTCCAAACAAGAGAACAAATCTATCGCCTCTGTGCTCTAATATATGTGCCTCTTTCAATAAAAGCAGATCATCATTACTTTACCTCATGATGAATATTTAATGATACGCCCTCAAAAATATGAAAAATGAAACCTGCAATAGAGGCAGAGACAGAGTGGGGTAAAAGGGAGGATACAAAGCGCTTAAGCCTTCTCGTCATTATGGTGGCCCCTGGTACTCAGGGCCACCAAGGAATCCCTTAATTCCTCCAGCATTATGCGCTTCAGACTCTTTCATGTCCTCCGTATGGGAGATGGCTGATGTGGATGGGGGGTAGTGGGGTCGCTGGAAAAATTCTAATATGTCTCTTGCTATGAAAAAATATGCACATACATTTAGCATTTAGATTCTCCAAGGGCAGAACAGAGGAGATGGGCACATGTCATGTATTGTGTGTCTGTGTGTGTTTGTCCTTATGTATATGCACATGTTTGTGCGAGGAGGTCATCCTTAAATGGTCCAGTCTTTATGTGTCCCAACTTTGTCCCTCTTGCCTGTGGTTACCATAGTAATTTTAATGATTTGGCTCCTCAAACAGGAAGCAAGAAAGGTCATGTGTGCTCTCTAGCCCTGCTTAATATATACAGTGCTAAACTGAAAGGCAGGGTATTGGTTATACTGATGGAGTAGTTGACTCATTGTCAGAGGTTAACTGGTTCCCTGTCTGGCAGACTGAGTGACTGACTAGGTTTTTTAACCTTGTGCTGGCTGCCGGTTTGGTGGCTGTGTGGGAGCAAATTAAATGACTGGTAGACGTGCCGGCATGTTTGAGTGGCTAACCTGATGAGTGGCAGACTGACTGGATAGCTGACTGAGTAAAGGATTAGCTGACCGTCTGACTGACTTGTTCGTGGACTGACTGTCACTCTGGGCTGACTGACTGCTGAGATGCTTGTTTGCTTTTAGACCAACTGTCTGGCTAGACTGGTGGTTGATTGCCTCTCAAACTCTAAAACTGACTTGGTAGGTGGCTTGCGTGCTTGCTAATAACCAAACAAAACAGGAAAGGCAACAGCAAATGATCTGAGTAGTTACTAGTTATTACTTAAGTGCATTTAAAAAGGCAGGCTGAACACTGGTAATGATTTATAAACCGCAGCTGCATTATTTCTTTTTAATGATGGGTAAAATAATTAGGTTAACTTGAAAAAACAAGGATATATCCTTTCCTAAATGAGTTCCTGTTTATTCAGCAATGCCCAGTGGGATTTTTTGCCTTGTATCTGCAGAATACAGTATATACAATATAGCTGAATTATGCACTGTAAATAAATATTATTTTTTTTTCAGTACAAAATGTCTATTGAGCATCTTATATACTTTATTTTACTTTTACCTGTTATTTAAACAGCTGGTAAGCAATCATTCATCATAAAATAAGAGTTACAATATACATTAGTCATTTTTCATCCTGCCAAATGTTACATTATAATCCAAATGCTTGATGAAATAACGCTTCATTTCCTACAGACCTGTTGGAGATTCTCCTTCTTGTTTTTAATCCACCTTTACGCTGACATAAAAAGAGCTTCTCTTTTCAAATTGTAATTAAATCCACACTCCATGGTGCACTACTGTGGCAGGATAATAGAATTCAGAGTGACTGCAATTAGTCGTAGGCAGAGAACTGGGACAGGCAATATTTCACTATAGTGGCCACAGGAGGGCACAGCAGGCTCATCTCTACTCTTCTGCTTTATTAAGATGGAAACGGCTCAAAAGGAGGAATGATCTGTATATCTTTCTCTTTTCTCCTTCTCTCCCTCTCATTCAGCATGTATCTCAAGCCTTTGTTGAAATCTCTCCTCAATTAGATGTGTTTATAATTAATTACACAATTTGGGATTGTTATTCAGAGATGCACATATGTCTGCACGCATATGTGCACACACACACACACACACACACACACACACACACACACACACACACACACACACACACACACACACATTCACGGCTGAAGACTTCATTATCTGTGTAGCCTGCCTCTCAGACTCTCCACAGGCTTACTGGGCTCGTCTCATCAGGAGTCTTTAACCACTCACCACTTATTCAATAATGCTGTTTTCTTTCTTAGTGATCACGGATCATTAGAGCATCCAGTTTAATTGACTGCCCGGTGCTGCCATCAGTGCATGTGCATTGATGCTGTCACATGAAGACACTTCATTAGAAAATTAATGTTTTCTATATATATGTGGCCTTAAAACTGCATGCGTGCATAATCCAGAAAAGGTAGGGAACCGTATCATTCTGTTTATTTCGAAGCAAATAAAAAGACTGCAGCAGTGTTTCTGTACTCATTTGTAATCTCGATTGTAAGATATTATCATTTTATTGCTGCACATTTTTCCCTGGTTAAAAAATCCCAAAACAAACAAACAAAAAAGACCATTGTTGTTGAAGACGGCAATTTAACCGCGTCCTTAAATATACTTAAATCTGCAAAAGCTTATAGAATAACTTTAGTTATGTTTACCCCACTTCCACAACTCGTTCCTTCTGTCACTGCATAATTATGATGGGATTCTCATCAAACTGTGACATTTTTTCATGACAGAATTTTAAGTAAGGTAATATGCAAAACATTATTATAACACTCCCTATTAAGTTGTTTGTGTCTGTTTATTTATTCAATTAAATATTAACAGCCTGCAACTAAAACTGATTAGCAGTTAATTGTCTCTCACAAGTGGTCTCAGAGATCTGCAGAATATAACACAGCCAAAAATACAAATAAAAAATAATAATATTAATAAAAAAAAAGAGAGAAAAATAAGTGGTTGTTGAAACAAGGTTATAATTTTCTGCACGGATCACTTCCTCATGTACATAGTTCAACGTTATTTCTACAAGAGATGGTCTTTATTGTTCATTTAATCAAGGGAATTTAGATATGAATAGTTTTAGTTTATATCACCCTTATATGACCTGTCCATAGCACTTTTCACATATTATTATATTAACTTATTGTGCGCATTTGAACCTAGAGCAGTAAATATTAATTTCATGATCTTTGCTACTGGCTGTTGCATTAAACACTACTAATATTCACTGTACAAAAAATGGATAGAGAATATTGTCATTACAGTGCTTGCAAACTTCTACATGCGTGATGCTATACCTTTGATTTAACAGTCTGACAAGTCACCTTTCCCCTATATTCAGTATATATAGGGCATTTTACAAGGTAGCTGAGCTAATGATGGCCACGGGTTTAGTGGTGACAGCTATCTGTCTCAGAATGTGGGATGGACCTATTGTGCAGGTACAGCTGCACATCAAAAAAACATGCATACATTCATCATTATCAGACTGTCCTCATGAACTGTCATGCTAGGGGTTTTAAGGCCTAATAGGTAAGCAGGTTTTATTTATGGATATGAATAATGGAGCATCTATTAGAATATCCCTCATTCATGTATTGATGGAGATACACATTAATATTTTAAAATATTAGTGAGACCTGGCTTTACAAGTCTCCTGTCTATACCATTTAAAGTCCATTTTTACTGATCTGAAATCTGCCTTTAGATGACATCTGCTTTATGCCCAAAAGGCCCTCCTAATATTACTTTAGAGATTTAAATAGTAGCCCAGACACTTACTTTGCTTCTATTTAGAGAAATTCAACACATCAAAAGGGAAATATCTACTTAGACTAATGGTTTTAGTGGGTGTAGTATTTGTTTTCCAATCCAATTGTTAGCTGTGCAAATGTGGAGAGCAAATATTGTAATTTTGGGTTTGCATTACGGCAAACCTTTATAAAATTTTAACTTTTACTGTTAATATAACAACTATACAAGAATGACAGTACGTGTCATCGGGTCTACAAGCAGCAATCTTTCAGGCTATTATAGTTAGACTATTAAATTAAATGGGAAGAAAGGGATCACTTGTTACCCCGTAATCCAGTTCTTCCTTTTTTTTTCTTCATTAATGTGGATGATTGCTGACAACAGGTGGTTCTTGTAAAGTAAATCTAAGTAGACCTCATTAAAAAATATTAATGAAATATTTTATGTGGATCAATCCTCTTTGTTTTGAATTCGCCCAAAAAAATTAAGCATCTGCATTAAGCAGTGACCCCAAAATGTACCGTGATTGAATCCGTGGAGGTTATTGAACAGCCAAATAGACGATGTCGAAAGTCATGTCATTTTCTTGAGCTGGGGACACGCTGACAATTTAAAAAAAAGTCAAATAAATTCCACTTTTAAAATTCTGAAAACAGGTCTTTTAAATATGGCATGACATGCAGAGTGCATTCCTGTGCTGTCGCTGATGTACATGCTGTTCCTATACCTAAAATATATGTTTGTTTGCCTCCCCCACGCCCCCTTTTTTTGTTGGGCCTGCATGCCCATGATTACAAGTAGGGAATGTGTGGTTGCAAGCCTATATTTGTGTGTGTGCTTGTGTTTTTATGCCTTTGTGCATGTGTATATGCCTCTTTTATGTGTGTGAGAGATGGCAGCTGCTGTCACCTAGTGGGGCTGACAGTAGTTAAAGACAGTAAAGCTGTATGTGTAACAGGCCTGCTGTCACTTCCTTCCCTGTGTTGTTTTACTTCTTTCTAATGGGCTTTATTTCATTGTCAGCTGGCAGTCTACCTCCACCTCCTTTTCCTCTTTCTTTTCCTTCCTCTTTCCCCTCCTCCCTCATTTTCTCTCTCTTGACACATTACAGGCTGCCTTTGGAGAACAGCAGAAGGCCAGAGACCCCCTGCCAGCCATAATAATGTGGTAGAACAAGCCGACAGGTAGATAGCGTGTGGGTGTGCGCATTGATGTGTGTGCACATACACATTTGTTTAAGTTTGCGAGTTCACAGGCATGCACGTGTGCGTCGATGTGTGTGTCCATTCTTGCCGTCGCGCACATGCCATGCATACGTCTTCCTTGGTGTGGCTTTTTCCTGTGTCCTGGAAAACCTATCAAAGTCCTCCCATTAAAAAGCCTTCTGTGGCACATTATTAGCCTCTTTTACAAGGGCAATCTCTCTAAGCCTAAGCTAAAGGGGAAGGAGAGAGGAGGAGGGCTGGGCATCGGAGTGGTGGGGGAGATTCCTGTCAGCTCAGAGAACATTAGCTGTCCCAGAGTGCTTGTAGCCGCAGCAGGTGTGCTGACCCACCATCAACCCCCTGCATCCCTCACACTCTTTCTCTCTCTCGCACCCACACACACCCACACGCACAGACTCACATTTCAGCTTGGGCAGCACAAAGAAACACAAAATGTCTCACTGTATACCGTATAACGGACCTATATGGAAATGGTTGTACACACACAAACACATACACACAAACTAATACCGCCTTTGAGAAAAAATAACTCTTGAAATCAACTGAAAGGAACTGAAGTTGTTGTTTTCATCAGGGAGCCTAATATCATTAAAACCAAGGAGCAGCTTACTCATGAATGTCTGGACGGAGCTCATGTTTGTGAACAAACAAATAATAATCTTAATAATAACCTTAACTGGTTTTAAGTCACTTTTAGAAAAGAAAAATGGGAAGAAAAAATAATTAAGAAAAGAATTCTCTATAAGTTTTCTCTGCTTCTGCCTGTCAATATGTACGTACACATATGATTATTTTTACTTACATGTAATCTTTTGAATCTAATTGCCCAATGGCAAGTTCCTTCAAGCGAGGTGTCTTCATCATTAAGCCCTTTCTGAAATCTTTAAGCGTAATCTTTGAAATTGTCTGAGATCTAGATTGTAAAATCGTTTTTTACAACATGGGCTTTGTAATAACTTTAAGACCCCCCCTCACAAAATAAAGAAGTACACAAAGAATTTCCCATATCAATGAAATATTTGTTGGCTCCTGTATTCATATTCGCTGCACTTAGCACAGCTCATATTTACCACATTTCTTTACCAGTTTCCTCATTTGACCACTTCATTTGCTTTGTAAAACATCTATAGTCGAAATATCCAGAATAGAAGAGAGTCTGGCATTTTTATTCAAAATTCCATTTGTGTAGCTTTTTAAGTCGTTTTATTCATGGCACTTTATTTGCTTTTGCTGTCTGCAACCACTAGCCAATTCTGAAGGAAAGCGATGGGTGGGGTTGGTTGGATGTAGACAGATGAGGAGGTGGGGGGGTGAGAGATGGATGTAAATGTGGAATAATGTAGCAGAAGTGAATTTGCATGGTCAAGTGTCAAAAAAATGAAGTCTTCCCCTGAGCCTTGTCAGGAAAAATAACATAAGTGGCGCGCTCCACCACTGGCACGCCATTAGTGGTTAGTTCTGCCTGTCATCAGTCACTGAAGAAGAAGAAATGGTCGTCATTATCTCCAAAAGATGGACTGGGAAAAGATGGATACACCCCCCTCTCTTTCACAGAGCGTGTGTGTGTGTGCGTACACGGTGTATGAATGTGCACTCTCACACACGAGCCCATATAAAACACATAAAACCAGCAAAAGCAGGTTCACCTGAATGCTTGAGAGTCGGTTTCGAAGTAGGGTTTTCAACACAATAACCTCAGATAAAACAAAAATATGGATACAGTACACTGACACACCCACAGAGAAGTATACGCACGTAAGGTGTAGTTTTACACACAGACATTGAAAATATAGATTAAAGTAGAAAATAATCAGATAATGAGTGAAATCAAATAATTGTGTATTACATCACTTTAAAAAAATTATAGATGATCATAACAAAAGACAACACACACAATAAAAATAAGTGTAAAACTTAACAAAAAGAATAAAATAACAAACAAATGATACACATAATTATTTGCACAAGTAAACAAAAGTACACATAATAGACACAAAGCTTTCTATAATAAGGAACTAAAAGAGTCCTGCAAGAGGACCTGAGTGAGCACGCTACGACTTTCACAAGCCGAAAAGAAAGACGAAGTAGAAAAGTGTTCTTGTAGGTGTCGCTTGCACATATTGTACTTGGTGGGTTACTTTGCCAGGAGTGATGAAGCTGAGGAAACACCATGTTTACTGTGCCCAGGATGCAGTGAAATGTGCCCTATGTGTACAAAAGACCAGTTCATTTTTAGGCATCAAATGCTCCCTTATTGCCATGTACAGCCACATTCACAATCTACAAACAAAGACAGACAGGTAGTCCAAGATACATGAAGCCAACTGCAACTCAAAGAGCCAGAGCCTGATTATTTGTCACTGGTAGTAATGCTGTTTGCAACTCAAGATATTAATGTTTATTTTGAAATAATGGGCTTGCTTCCAGCTTTAAAATGTGTATTAATTTGCTACAACACCACATCCTTACAGGTGACAAACAACAGACTCAGAATATAATTAAATATACTGCTAACAGAGACAGAGGAAAGGATGGTAGATAAGGATTAAGTACAAATGTGAATTAGAAGACTCATACATACCTTTGATATGCAAACACACATGCACACTCATTATCGTTCCGTTCACTGCAGGAAAGAGGCTCTGGCAAGCAATTATATAATAAGCTTAAGGACCATAAAATCTCCAGCAGCAAGGACAATTAGCCATTACATCCCTCGGTACTGATAGCCACACACTGGCTTTTGATGATAAAAAAAATCTCTTACTGTTACATTGTCTAGACACCATGTTGAATTGTTTTAACAAGCATAGACAATTCAGTTATTCTTATTTGATTATTTATTTGTTTTTTTCTTTTCTTTTTTTTTTTGAAACAGGAGGCGCTATCTCTGCATTTGCATATTGTTACAATCGCTGGCATTGTTTCTGATAAATCTAAGACAAGTTTACTTTGTTATGCAGCAGTTTGGTGCCATCGCTTTAATTTGTCCTTGAAAATATTGCTCTTGACATTCAAGAATGCAATTTCCATGTGGCAATGAGACAGGGTGGGTAACAATAGAAGAAAACTGAATACAGGTATGTATTGAGGAGAAGTCCATGAATTTTAAGACAGGGAATATATTGAGGAGCCTGGCACCAGACAATGAGAGAGAGATAGAAAGTGAGAGAGAGGCAGAGAGAGAACAACCGAGCAAGAGATCAGCATGGCAGCTAATGTAATGAATAATATCTCAAGTGTAAATCCAGCCAATTGAACCCTGGGCTGCCTTCTCCCTCTAGCTAGGCTAAATGAGTTTCCATGGGAATGTGGATGAAAGGAGCGCAGACGTCTAGGTCAGGCATATTGGAGAGGAAGAGGCAGAAAAGGGCTAGGAGTATGAAATCGAGTCCTCGGGGTCTGGTTTGGAGAGATTTGCACTTGTGCTAAGCCACTTCAGATGTGAGTGGAGGGTCTAACAGCCTTAGACTTGAGCATCAAGGTATGTGTGTAGGTCTGTTGTTGAGCTGTGTAAGCACTGAGGGCAGAATGTGCCCCAGAAGGGGGGAGAAATTTTCATACAAGTTATGCCTTCTCTGTGTTCAATTCAACATACTGTCAGTGAATGGCAGCCGCAGTGCTGAGCACAGAATACGGTTGCTGTCAAATCGAGAAAGCGATACAAACCTCTTTGCATATACAATGCAGACAGAAAAGCACCATCACAGATGTTATACCACACCATAAAAAAGGTTTGAGATCTTCCCCTCACATTGCTTCTCTCTAAATGTTGTCCCCCATACTTGATTTAATTGAAAACACACGCCATTCCCCCTACTAGGAACCTGTCTGGCGTACTTAAGAAGCTGCAGTGACCAAGTTCAAAGTGACACATCTAGGACATGTGAGCTGCACATTACCTTGACACAGTTGGGCTGTAGAAATTAGCTGCTGTCTGAATTATTAAAATAACAAGGGACATTTCATGTGATTGGGCAGGGAGACATACCCCTACCCCCCCGCCCTCCCCTCCCCGTAATTGTCCACTTTAACGAATTTCTTTGAGATTTCAGCATCAGTCAATGTAAAGTACTGGTTTGCAGATTTCTCCACTCCCATTAGGGAAAAGGAACGAGCCAAGGCTGTCCACTGAGCCCACCTCATTTATTATAATGACCTGCCATGCCCAGACATGAACATGTTAAAGTTATAAGAGAGAGGGACATGACAGGTGCACACAACCTTGTCAGATCTGTGTTTGTCTAGTTAGAGCATAAAGATCCTCTACTCTAAAAAGACAGACAGGTGGATGGATTGCTGGTATGTGTTTCACTGTACAGAGAAGGAAAAGGCTGACTAATTGTGTTTTCTAGTAATGCAAAATGTGGGCATGCATGGATACATGTAGGTAAGATCTTTCTTTAAGGATCTGAAACATTTATTTACAATGCAAGTACATATACGATGTTGACAGTATTTATCAATAAGCAAATAAATGTGAATGAGGTTCATCATTTAGATTCATCTATATCTGACGAATAGAAAACAGAGGTCATCTGAATCTGTTTTATTATTTTACCATTTTTGTGAAAAAGGCATCGCCACCACTGTTGGCTTACTTTTCAATTTTTAAACATTTTTAAGCACACATTTAACAAAATCAAGCATCATCCACAAATCATAACAAAGTCCATTGCAAACCAGTATGATAACCCAGTTATCAGATGTGTAGGGCAAACTGTTATCATATAAAGATAGCAGTGCTATAAAGATGAGAATACTTGAGCTGTTAACAAGCCTCATACAAGGACAGAATGCCCAGGCGTTTAATGAGTCAAAACAAACAGTTCTCTAATCCCTTTAAGATCCAAGTAAAGAAACTGTAGGTCTTCTAAGTCTGCACAATGAAGTGATGCCTTTACATTCATCTTTGGTCTTGCGCTACTGTTCTCTGTTAGGTCCTTAATGCCATGCAAAAGACACACACGAGTACAGGAACACTCTGAGTTTCCTTTTTACACTCACAGAACTAACATCCAAACTGGACTCTATAATCCTTTGCCATTCTTTTAATCATCTGACACCCAGAGAGGGCAGTATCTATTTTCATCTTGTCCTGATAGGATCTCTTTAGGATTTAAAGAGAGGCCTAACTTGCAGCGCCCAGCAGCTCAGCTGTGATCTGGGGCTTTGGGGAGTTCTCATTAGGCGTTAGCGGCCCCCAGATCGAAGAAACCCAGTTCTGGCTAGTGGATTTTTTAATCCTCCTATGGCCTGTGTTGGGAGATGGAGTTATTTAGAGCCCTTTGATTAGCCTCACAACTGCACTTTGATTAAGAGGACTTTTAAAGATCAAGCTGCTGTGGTGTGATTTGGAATTGGTGGATGTGTGTAGAGGTGGCAGTTTATTTATGCTGTCTGCGAGTAGGAAGATGTACATGAGTTATTACGTGTATTACAATCATAAACCAAAAACTTTTTGGCATATGTATTGTATAAGTGAAGGCTTGAGTGTCTTTATTTCTGTATTCTATGTAACTATATAGTGAGAATGTGTTTATGGTTGAGAGGAAGTAGGAACTCACTCCTTTGGATCTGAAGTGATGTGCGATACAGCCCAAAACATTTGTACTCAAGTTTTTGTTGAATGAAATTCTGGTATTTTACTTGAATGTTACTCAACACTAATGATCTTAGTCACAGATAAAAGGTATATTGTAAAAGTATGGTCACTTCTACCCTCCAATTCCAAGTTTGAGGCTTCAAAATTCAGCGCTTATCCTAGCTGTAATAGCTTGAGAGGCATGCTATGTTCTGGGCAGATTACCAAAAATGTTCAGATAAAATGTAAAGCTATGTGATCTGCAGAAAATTTGAACCTCTCTAGACTTCATAACAGAAGATGTTTGCGTTAAATGGCCAAACTATTTTGCTTTAATTTATTTTTTCTGGGTGTTTTGAGGCACTTCAGCAAACACTGCATAATTAAAAAGCAGTTATGGAATGTATTTATGTTTTTACAAGCAAGATTTAAGTGCAAAATGTCCATCTGTACAACAGTGTCAGCGTGGTCACAGTCACTAAGCATTAATAAAAAACAAATCATAAACAAGGAACAGATTTTTGTGGGGAACTGAAGGGAATACAGTCTGTCTCAAAAACACCTCTGAATCATAAATCATATTCACTGCCTTGGCAGGGCGGAAAGTCAAAAGACACTTTGGTTTGTAGTGCAGAGATGTCACTATTGCAGAGATATGAGGCTAAGTAGTGAGCAGCCCCTGCCACCATAGCTTTGATTCCAGGGCTAAGTATGTACAGACATCTAAGGTGTTGACACTTTGCCCTCTAAGCCCTATTTCTTTTCCCTGGGATCAGTGAGGCTCACTGATAGCAGATTATCTCTGCGGCATTTTGCGGCCCAGTTGGCACCCTCATTTGTTATCTACTCACAGATACACTGAGGTATAGTCTGTGTAGGTAGAGGAAAATGTCAGAATAAAACATCTTGGACATATTCACTTCTTCTCTTTATTATTATATGTGATGCCTGGGTGTCTGTGAAGTAATAAAGGCCAACAAAACCACCATCTGTACTTAGATGGAACAGCCACAGAAATAGTAGCAGTAGCCTGTCAGGTGCTAGTACCGGCTTCATATTTTAATGCATGCCAGCAAGGTAAATGTGCAGCGATGAAAACAATGCTATTACAAATACAGTGATATTTTATTCACTTAAGTTGATATTGATATAAGTAACTTATGACATAATGTAACTACCTGTTATTTGTAGTTGATGCAGATTAGGTTATATATGTAATGATCTGAGTATCTCAGTATGATCTTGTCATGGTCCTGGGTCGAGCGACCCAGTGTTTGAGTTTATGTATCTTTTGTATTTATTTGTGCCTTAGCTTAGTTCACCTAGTTAATTTCTAGATTACTGTGTAGTCCTGTTTCTTAGTTGTTTATGTCATCTCCCCCTGTACTAAGTCTCCCTGGGTCATGCGTCATGTCTGTGGTTATGTTTGGTTCATGTCTAGTCTCCATGTTTCCTGTTTTACTTTGAAAGTCTGTATTCAATGTCAGTGTATTTAGTTTCACCTGTCCTGTCGTTAGGTTCATGTGTGTCAGCTGTGCTCCCATGTGTGGCCACTTCCCCTGATCATCCCTCATGTGTATTTAGTCTCTGTGTTTCATGTAGTCTGTGTCGCGTCGTCTGTGTTCCCACCCTCCGTGTTTCCATGCCGTCTTTTGTAGTCCCAGCCATAGCCTTACCATAGTTTGTTCCCAGTTTAGGTTTCTGTTTAGTTACTGCTCTTGTGCTGCTCTCATTCTTGTTTGTTTCTTTTATGATCATCAGCCACAATAAAAGGCTCGCTTTTGTTTAAGTTCACTCCCGTATCCTCACTTGTGTCTGCACCTGAGTCCTCCACACACTCTCCACACGGTCTGCCATAGCGGACCGTGACAGATCTAGCAGACCACACTGAACACAAGTGTCACAACAATTGCACATTTCTCTCTGAGGTGTAGTAAAATGAGCAAAAAGGAGGTACCATTTCATGTCAAATGAAAATTGCCATTAGCTAAACAGACAATGAGGCAACAAACTGTTAAAAGAAGATTCATTAATGCTGAGACCCGCTTTGATCCAGGCCCTTTTGTGTGCTCAAATTGCAAGGATTTTGATAAACTTCTTCTATTTAGTATTTAAAGTTCTCTGATCAATTTGATAAGTCTAAATTATTTGCGTGGAACATGTGATCACCACTGTTATTTCTCCAAATCAGAATTGCAAGCTCTGAAGCTATAAACCTGCTAAGAAACAAGACTTTTTATATGCTACATTTGATGAGTCACCTCTCCCTCCTGGTTTAAAAGTGTTAAAAGATTTGCAAAATCAACTTTTTTGAAAACATTCAGGTAAAACTGTGCTGAACTTGGTGCAGTCTTGCTATTGTGAAAATGAAAGTGATCCACAAAGTTGGTTATAAAAATAATCAAGCTGATCAAAAACATGATTTTGACTTACATATTTGTTACACTTATTTACTTAAACTTACTGTTTTTGTACTGTTGATTGTAGTTTCTCTCTCTTTCTCTTTTAAGTTTTAAGAGCCTGAGTGTTTTTTTTGTTTGTTTTTTTAGTTTGAAGGCCTGTAACTTGGAAAATATGAATGAATTTCTGAAGAACTGACGTAATATTTTCAGTGTTGTTTTTTTTTCAAGAGGAGCATTTTGATTTTATTTGCCATTTTTCCCCCCGATACAGTCATTTTAGCTCTGTTTCTGTTACTGCTTTGATGTAGCCACCAAAATTTAAATCATCATCAGTGAGTATGCCAAGGTTCTAGACCAGGGCTGCCCAATCCCGGTCCTCGAGAGCTACTATCCTGCAGCTTTTAGATGCATCCCTACTCCAACACAGCTGAATCAAATGGTTTGATTACCTCTTCAGCATGCCATCATGTTTGGCAAAGGCCTGATAACAAGCCATTCATTTGATTCAGCTGTGTGGGAACAAGGATGCATCTAAAAGCTGCAGGACGGTAGCTCTCGAGGACCGGGATTGGGCACCCCTGTTCTAGACATAAGGAGGAAGCACTAAAGGAAAACACTGTTTGTTTTCCTTCAGTGACAGAAGTAATTATTTGTTATCTATTTTTTGATTAAGGATGTTTTGTGGCATTCTGTTGCTTACATTCTGAAAGCATAGAAATGATATGAAATCATAGTAATTTAGGCAGGCTAATTAGGTATCAGCTGTATAACCAAAAAGCTTCCTACACTTGGAGAATACAATTAAACACGCATGGGTTAAAGGTTACAGTACCAAGAATCGATCCTTGTGGGACTCCTAGTTAATGTTAGTAATGATAAAATGTACCCACTCCATAGACACTGTAATGTTACAGTGTCTAATGATTACTACATTTGCTATTCAAAAGACTGCATATCCAATCTACTATGCCTACTGTTACCTGTCAAGGATGGGATCCACTATGTGAGACATTTCGAAAGGACTTAGTACCATGACTCTGATGAAATGCACCTGTCCTCAGGAGTTAGTTTTTACTACAACAACCATATATCAAGTGCACTCAAACACATGATACCACTTTACTATGTCTGAACATTTTGTAACCTTTGATTTTGTCAGTCTCTGGAGTTTGTACTCTATATTTTTCACAACTTCCTCTGTGAAGGATGAACACCATGTTTGTACACTGGTAAAGTTAGTCTAAGATGAGAAACATGTCAGACCCAATTAAAAGGCACTGAACATGTCGCCTGACACAAAGTGACAGAATTGAGATTCAGTAAACAAAAATAAGAGCATCCAAACATCCCAAAGTAGTTCAGGCTAAATGTGAGTGTGTGTGTGGGCATGCGTGTGTGTGTGTGTGTGTGTTTGCTCTCTTCGATGTGTCCTCTTGCTCCTGTTACTTTCATATTGGTTGACTCTCTGGAGGTCTGACGAGCCTTTGATACTAGAAGGGCACAAAATAATATCTTCCCTTTGAAAAACAATTTCAGGGAGAGGGGATCAGTATAAATAGGCCTTTTCATGTGCACCAGGGGCCGATGTGAAACTGATGGGGAGTTTGTGATAGGCTTTTTTAAATGGCAATGCAAAATTGATGAGTGGTGGGGCCTGGGCTGTTGTCGCATGGATGGAGATGTGACTGCATAAGGACATCAAGGCCTGAAAAACACACAGACATGCTCATGCGCGCACACACACACACACACACACACACACACACACACACACACACACACATTTTCATATCTTAGTGAGGACCTCTAATTGACATTATGCTCTCCCTAGCCGTTTACCCTAACCCTAACCATCAAAAATGAATTGTAATCCTGACACTGAAACCACATTTTGAGCCTCAAAAATGCCTTCAAACTCGCGGGGACGGGAATTTTGTCCCCATAAGTGACTGTCTGTCCTCACAAAGATGTCTAAACATGTACACACACACACACACACACACACACACACACACACACACACACACACACACACACACACACTATATCTATACAGATGGGTGAAAATGTGGCCAGGACACAAGAACACAAAAAATGTGCAAGTATACACACAACCACACATAGATGAGGGCAAACACGCACTCTCTATTGGCTTTACACTTACACTCCAGTCAGGGCTTAAGGCTTAATCGAGATATAGAGTGCTCTAGAGGAGAAGAGAAGATGGCCTGACCAGCCGTCTCCCTTTCTCTCTCCACTTCATCCCTCCATCTTTCCTTCTACAAGAGCCTATCCCTGCTATCTCTTATCTCCACACAACTGCAGACTGTGCCGCTCTCCACCTTGTCCCCTCCCCATCCACCATCACCACCACCACCTCTTCCAATCTTGATGGATATTGGGGAATGTAAGAAGAGTTTCCAGATAAAGCTGTCTAATGAACATACAGGAACTTTAGTAAGTTAAGCATCAAAACATCGAAGGCTGTTTGAACTTTGACTCCCCCTGCATTAGCGCAGAGTCCTTATCAGGCTTCTCGAGTGGAGAGATTAGCCACTTCCTAATGAAGTGGTGAAATCGTAAAGGTCTTACTCCAAGGCAGAGTGGATTGCTTCCAACATTTTTCACTCTGTTATCTCCCATACCCAGATTGCCATTGCAAAAAAGGGTAAGGTAAAGTTCCTCCCGCTTCCTCCCCCTTCTTGAGATTCAGGTCACACGTAGAAAATATGACATCAGATCATGCACAAACCAACCAAAAGTAAACAATTGCATCACATGTGGAAACAGGGAAAATAACTATATATATATATGTGTGCGTGTGTGTGTGCCTGTCTGTATTGTTCTATACTGTATGTTTAGCGGTTAAATTTCTATTTAAATATTGGATTGCTATTGGTGTATTAGTCAAAGCAGACTTCTTTTACTTTTTGACCCTAAGCAGTTGTTAGGAGCAGAGATACACTATCTAAATGATCCCTTGTGTTTTAGTCAATCAGGGGCTGCAGACGACTCATAAATCTTACATGCCTCCTTTTCTGTACCCTGTGAGGTCAGACACACATTGCATATTCAAAACCTGCATTAAGACACCCACATTTTTTCTCAATATTGCATGTTCATTTTGCAGTTCTAATCAAAACACGCATACTTTTCATTAACCATCATATTATCATACAAATAGATGAGATTGTGATATATGCAAATGAACAGAATATGGAGTGATGATCTGTCTGCATAATGAATGTGGTCTTTGTTTTACGGCCATCAGGTTTACCATTGCTTACATCTGTACTACTGCTTGATGGACAAGCGGATGTGATGATGATATTTTTGACTGACTTGAATGCCTTATTAATATTAGTGGTGGTGGGGTGGGGTTGCATGCTGTTTTAACCTTAATCAAGAAAAGCAGTCGGATACTTTTTTACATGAGCTTAGAATTAATGCAATAAAAAAACAACTATATTCTGCACATTGCTAAACCTTGAATGGGTTATCTTGTTTACCCTTTAAAATACTGTTTACATCATATGCTGTGTTTAATCATCCTGACAGACAGGGAACTTTCAACTTTTCTCAGTTGAAGAACAGAATAATTACTGTCTATATCGATCAAATCTAGTTATATTCCAGCAAATGATAGCAAAAAGCAAGCATGTAGAGTAAGAAACCTTTCTAATGTACTCTTGCACTTATTCTTACATTTTGGGTATAATGCATATTCCGGTTGATGCATTATTCACAAATTAAGAGCCAGAAATTTCACTTTCACCTTAAAATCAAGCTTCCCAAATAGACAGGGGAGTGAGAGGACAAGAAGTGTTGTCAGTTCTGGCCGGTGTACAGTACAACATGCGTCTCAATCCCTGTAATAGCACTCTTTATTCTGACACATGTTAATAATTGATCGTTAAGTGATAAGGCTCACTCAAGCATGAGAAATAGCCGAGGCCTAGAAATAAATATGAAAACCCATCACAGTATAATTTATAAGGTTATGTTCGATCAGTGTAGGCGTCTCTCAGGGTGCTGTTTTATTCATTACATAGCCTAATATGCTGTGTACTTCCTCCTTTTGAGTGTGTCATTAATGGTCTCTTTTTTAATGGTTCGTTTCAGAGACGATGGTTGACCACGCGATTGGTACTGTAAATATGAAGATTGTTCAAGTCAAATTATTAACATTTTTGTACACTTAACTTCAGATAAAAAAAAACGTATTTGTTTTAACTGATGCAAGCCTGCCTCATTGTATATAGTCTTAATTATCTGTGCAATATGTCTTCACTTATGCTACTTAAATGCACTGCAAAGACTCGCTGCCTTTTAACCAAACATCCTGTTTGCATAGGTCATGGAATGGCAAGACTTTATTTCCCCCAAAGACACAGCACTTATCACTACTTATCATGCCAATCCTCAAGAGGGCTTCTAAGTTTGATTTGTATCCAATATCAAGAGGTGAACTCCTAATGAGATTTTTATGCACTTTTCCTTCTAACTTCATTAGGTTTTTATGAGTGAGGGCGGGTGGGGAGGCTCCTCGTGAAGTCCCCACATGCATCAAAGTGCAAAGGACGGAGGGCTAGGATGGTGTTACGGAGGGATAGATGTGCAAGAGAGAAAACTGGAATTTTTCGTGGCAGGAGAGAAGCTCTCTCTAGAGACTCGAAGATAGCCCTATGAGAGGCTCCCATCAGGCAGAAGCTGAGGAGCCTTAAGTGTTTTATACGAATTCAATACGGCGGTTAAAAATACCAGAGGGAATATCACATTCATATCTCTGTCGCTCGCCTCACTTAATACTGGGATGGTTGGCTGGTAGGATGGAAAGGAGAGGGGAAGAACAGGGAGGAGAAGGGGTTCATCTAGCCCTCTCTCAGCCTCTGCTGAGGACATGACAGTTAATTCTTGATCTAGCAGTCAGCAGCTATCGGCTAACTCCTTTCTACACAGGCTCTTTGTGTAATGAAAACATGGCATCAAAAGCAATTACATTAAGAGCAGTTTAAGCCAGTAACAGAGATGATATAGCTATTTTGCACAGCAGTTAGCTTAATTGTAACATCCATCATCACAAGTGGATTTGTTTTACTTTAGCAGCTACTTTCCTGTTCACCTTAAATGTGTCAAAAGTTACATTGCTTGGGAGAGACAGTGCATCGCAAAGAGCAAAGAAAAACTCTGTGGAGTAATGTGCCCCTCTGTTTTTGATGAGTTATCTATATAATAGGGACGATATCGTAAAGTCATAATTCTTTCCAGTCACTGTATAAAGCATGAATGATGAAAGATGAATACACGTATACTGACTGTTAGTGATGCTTTTTTTAATAAAGAGAATGAAGTGCACAGTTAAGTGAGGCTAGAAGCTGGGAGGCCCGAGGAGCACATGGTTTTTCTTCCTTGTGACACAACGTAAACTAATAGATCCTGAGTCAATATCTCCAAATAGTTACCGTCAGTGCCTAAAACTCATTTGGGGGTTATGCTGGCTTTCAGATAATATTGCATTACAATGAAAAAAGAGAGGAAACTGTCAAATAATAAAGTAGGACCACTGGCTTTGCATTACCCTAATGATTGTTTTTAAACTTGTCTTTACCATGAAAACGTAACCTTTTGACAATAAAGCATTGCTACGTATTCAAATCATTAAGGTTAATGACTAACATAATTTGTTAGTCATTAATAACAAAAACATACAAGATAACTTGCCTAATTTATCCCTGGATACTTATGTCAGTAAAGCCACACAAGTCTGTTATATGTTTGTCAAGTAAAAGTTTCTTATTTTCAACTTTCGAAATCAGCTTTTCCTTTTATTTCCATAAAATACGTATCATTTCAATATTGACTGTATGAAAAGTCATAAAACACTTCATATGCTCTGGTGTAAATAACAGTGCTGTGTGAATAGGAGAGACCGGCATTTCTCCTGCTGTACTAAGTGTCCATTTGTTCTACGTGCAGATTTGTGTTTATGTGTGCGTATTTATTCGTGAATTCACAATGGTCAGAGATTGCCTGGGATGCCTCGCTTTTCTTTTGTTTAACTTCCTTTGTGGTGATTACACAAACAGAAAAGTAATCGGTCTGCAAGCATTATGCCATTGTTTGGCTTTATCAATTAAATTAACCACCATTTCAAATCCTCCCATTGTGCACACAGAGTGACTCTTATCAGCTACTGTATCATGGCAGTGAGGAGAAAATGAGCATCCCCTTCTCTTCTTCAGCAATCTAATCATGAACAATGCAAAAGACACTCTGCATTTCTTTTGCTTTCTTCCACTCACTGTCTTCTTTTCTTCAAGCCTGTGCACACAACCATGCCTTTTTCGTGCCCCTGACTCTTCCCCTCCTTCTTCTCCTCTTTAGCTGCTCTTGGCTGCTCTTCAGTTTCACTTAAACCCATTAGCTCGATTACTGAAATTATTTTCCTCCCCGGTCTTTGTGCGCAGGGAGTGAATTTCACAGTTATCAGAAGCTGTGGAGAATAGGGAAGAATAGCTGTGAGTCACTGCAGTGTGTTTGCATGTGTGTGTGCATGGATGTGTGCGTACAAGTGTGTTTCATCTGTGTGCATTAGACTCCTTGGCTGCTCATGGTTGCTTCTTAATTAATGCTCCTTTGTCCTGCAGCAGTTATAAGAAGAGAGCGAGAGCGAGAGAGAAGTGGGATGAAGGAGTCGTGTGCATTGACCTCATTGTGCCATTTGAGGGCAGTGCAGTCTCAAGGTTTTGGGTAAACACACGTGCCTGGCGCATGTTTTGGGCAGGTTTAACAAAGAGAACGATGTAAAAGTTTTGCCTTACCTTCTTCTGTAGAATCTATAGTTTTAAAAGGAGGTTTGTTAAAGAAAAAGGGACGGTAACAGCCTCTAAATTGGAATTTAGAGGCTGATGTACTTTTTCTGTACCACAGTGTCTGAACAGCAGGTTTGTGTTATTGTTTGTATGAACTAATCAATTAGTTACTCTGTTTGTTTTTCTGCGGGGGATAAAAGCAAACCCTTATTTAAATGCTTTCAGTAGTGTAAATCACCAGCCATATATGCACACAATGTATGGTTGATAGGCACACTTGATGTGGAATTGTTTACAGTTAATTTACAATTTACAGTACTTATTTTATTTTGATGTCATATTAAAGGAGTAGTATCAAATTAATTCAATGATATAACAAAATATAATCAGGGAAAGTAGAGTGTAGAAAAATGTAGAAGAATGTATGGATTTCTATCAAAAAACATTTAGCTAACACTAATTTCCATTTCTTTTAGTAATGTCTTACATACTTATTACATACTTAGATAAAGTGCATTAACTTCAAATCTTGAGAATATTTCTTTAATATTTTTGTAATTATTACAAATTAAATATCAAATTTTATATTCATTAGAAATATATCATTTTTTATATGGTATTAAAACATTAAAAATATCTTTTGTATATGTGCAACTCCAACTGCAGGCTGTCCTAAAAACAAATATTATTCTTGGCTTGATTGCCTGTTATATTTAACATTGTGTGTACGGTTTCCTCAAAGGGATTTCCAAGGATGTAATTTATTGGGATATTGTGCGCACATGTGGAGAGTGGGTACATTTTATCATTACAAGATGTTCTTTATTTTAAATTACCCTCAATTAAGGAAAACCTTCTGACTCTGTGAGGCCGCACATTCAAACTCTATCTTTCTCTTTATATCCGTGCCTCCTTGGCCTAGGCACTCGCTTGCTTGCTCTGCGTGAAACAAAGGCAAATAGGCTTGACGGGTAAAAGAGGAGCGTGCACCAACATCAAACATAATGACAGGACGGCCTTCAAAATAACTAGGTATATAGCATTTTGAAGAACTTTTATAACTGCACTCATATACAGTATGTGTGTGTCAGCTCCTGCTCTCACAAAGGACCATTTTTTGCTGTGGCAACCTGCACATGCGGAAGCGTCTTGATAATAGTTATTTTCATTTCATGGAACCGCGCTTATGCTCTTTTGTGAATAAAGAGATGACAGTGTTGCCACTCTAAGTGGTGTTTTGGTACCCACTAAAAGAATCAGTGGTTCTGCGGAAAAAGCCATTGCACCGAGTTTAAAGTTTTTTACATGGTAACTGCCCCGCTGCTGCACCACAGTGCACACGTGTTTGAAAAACTGGAAGATGGTTTATGTGCTGTCTTATATTAAATACAGTTTTTACTGCAGTCACATTCTCGCCATTAAAATTAAATGTACATAACAATAGCACATAATGCGTACCCTGCAAATGATTTAGCGTCTTGAAGCGCATGTGGAGTATTTGGGGGTTTACTGGAAGAAATCCTGAAACACATGAAAATAAACACACATTACAAGCCAAAGAATGAGGAAGAGTGACTGTAATACACAGAAACACACGCACACACAATATACTGCTTGTTTGATTGTACAGCACTATATGATTGATAATGTGATCTAGCGATCCCTCCTGAGTAGCAGCGCAGTGCAGGGCTCAACAGCAGCAAAGGCTCCATGCTTACTCGACCATAACCCTGCTCTCACTGGGACCTTATATGTGTGTGAAGAAGTGTGTGTGTGCATTTCCATGAGAGGCAGTTGCTCATAATATTGCATTTTGTGGAATTCTGACTACACATTATACTGGTACAATATCTCTAAAAACTGTAATTTTTCTAAGGCCCTTTAATTTCAAACCTACATAATTTAATGAACGGCTTTTAAGCCATTTCCCTGTCACTGCTATTATCCACCTTAAACCTCTGCCCTACACCGAGTGTGTATGTGTGTGTATGTGCATGTGTAAGTGTGTAAGAGACAGAAAAAGACCACTAATTCCAGGCACCTCCTTGTCATTGTTCTGCTTTTAATACCACCTCCCTCCTTCTTCTCCACCTTTCCCTCCCTCCCCACCAATCTTTCTCCTTTCTCCTTCCTGCTGCTTGTTTCCTGTGACAGGGGAAGTGGCAGCTCCTGGTGACCCTTGAACTCTTGCTGGTCACTTAAGCAGGTACATGGGACGTTGAGGGCTTTGTTGGAGGACGACAAGGACTCTGAGAGACCAAGGCCAGCCCATTTCAGAGGAAGGGGAAAACAGAGGAGGAGAAATAAGTTATTGTTGTTGTTATTGTGACTTCAGATGGTGTCGGGAGCGTTCTCCCATCGCTCCACTTTTGTATAGTCAGTATGCAACCATAAGTGAAATGTTGGAACCTAGCAAGACTAACAAACACAGGTTAGTATAAATGCAAATCAAGCTACAGAGTTTTTACCCAAAGGAAGCAATACTGTAGTAAAATAACAGTTTAGATTATTATACTGAACTCATACTTCAAAACAAAGGAATAAAATAGCACTGAAAGACAAAATGTAAAAAGTGCCAAAAGTGTGTGTAAAATCCACTGGACACTATCATAGATACACTACTTCTCAGAAGCAGTTTTAAAAAAATTGTAGGAAATATTGTTGAAGGCAATTATGTGATTTATATTTATAGAAACACGGTTACATAATGAAACAATCAGAGCTAAAATAATGTACACAGCAGAAACTTCCCAACCTGTTATTTTTCTCTAAAACAGAACAATAATGATAATAATAATAATTTACTACTCTATTATCCATTAATTTCTTTCTTCACCATTTCTCTTCCACTGTCACTCCCTAATTAACTTGCCAGTTGTATATATATGTAAAGTATACCCATCATATTCTCATTGTTTACTTCATCTACTCAGACACCAGCCAGTGAATGCAAAAACAGCAATTCACAATATAAATGCACAGAATACCAGTCTTTTTCTCTCGTATTGCGGTGTTGTTTTCCATAGAACCATGTTGTCTCAAAGGCTCTGTTAATGAATTCTGGACAATTAGTGGAATTGAAATTTATTGACAGAACAGCAGCAACCCAGTCTGCCTTCCTGCCCGGCTGCGTGGTTCTCATTGTCCAGAGTGTTCGGAGCATATGCTATTGAGCTGCGCTGCTTGCTTGACAGCAAAGGGCTGGTTCAATTACATCAATTGCTTGATGACTGAGGAGAGAGCAGCAGGGCCATGCATGCTAGTTTGTGATAAGAGGGGAACTCTGCAGCACCATGGCCCTCATTATGCAAGTCTGACAGTAACCTAGAAAACCTAGGAAATTGTACACAATACAAAGCATATGTTTCTTGTTTCTTTTGGGGAGGAAAATTGATTCAAGAAAGTAATGGTGTAGACAATGTGAGGCTGACCAAAGCTCTGTCACAAACTGATGTGCTGTTTTAGGGTGGGTGGTGTATTCATTGCAATGGCTATTTCTTGTGAGTTATCCTCACATGGACATTCTTTTTCTGGGAGGATAAAGAAAGGAAGCAAATGCAGCAAGTAACCCACATAATAACTACTCTGGGGTTTTATTGTTTTCGGTCATGGATGATTTTACATAAACTTGTTGACATAATGTTAAAACCTACCACAAAGTCTTAAACAGATTTCCAGATATGACTTCTGGCTAACCAGTAGGAAAAATCTGAAAAACTAAAGAGTTTAACATGAAAATGATTTCATTAAAAGCAGTTGTATTATGCTGTATAGCGCAATAATTGAAAAATCACTTGCAATTTATTGTTGCTTCTTTGTATTTCATTTTGGGATATGTATGTTTTATATTGTACATATTGTGTGCATCACAAATTAATTTTGTCCCAGTACAACCTGTCCTTGTCTTCTACGCTTTGTTTCCAGACAAAGACACAGCACTGTGACATTCAGTATTATTTATGGCACACTTTGAATTGACTCCTCAACCCAACGAACTGCAGTTAGCTAGTTAGCTATGAGCATTCTGTTTGTGTCAACAGCCCCCTTTGTGTGTCTGGAGTGATTTATTATGTAAAAGAGGGTTGGTTTGGGGGGAGCAAGGAGGGTGACACTGACCTTCCTTTAATTAACACTGATGGAGACCAAGGTGAGAGGCAAGATGATGAAGATGGATCTTTCCACATAAATCATCCCTCCTCCAGGCTGGTGTGTATATATGTGTGTGTGTAAGTGTGTGTTAATGTCATTTCTAACAGAAATAACCTTGTGGTTCACAGGTTAAATGAACGTTTGCGTAGGTGCAGAACCTCCATTATTTACCCCCGATGGTCTCCCCTTTGTGCTTATTTATTCAAAGATTTAATTGATTAATACCCCACTTTGTTCAATATAGTTTTCTTGTAATATTTCTAATTTACATTTTCTTGTGGAAAAAAACAACAACCAACTGAAGAAAATTTTTAAAACAAGTCCACCTTAATGAATGTTTTTCTTTTGTACTAAATCCCTAATGCATCATGCGCAGCGTAGGGCCTATATTCTGTATACATAAATTCAAATATAAAATGTTTTTTAAAATTTCAAAATTATTCACATAAGAAAACAAATTGTCTGAGCTAATGTAACTGGTCAATCTTAAAATATATCTGTAAAAAAAACAAAACAAAAAAAGCAACCTCATTATGTGCAATGCAAAAAAAACCCTTATTTATTTTATACATCAGTGAAGAGAAACCATCTACTCAGGTATATTTTGAAGTCTATTAAGGACCATCTTTTGTGCTAAGACCATCCTGAATGTCTGTTTTAGATATGCTAAAGTGTAATTATTCAAATAATTTATTTTCGCTTTCCTATCTGAATCTTAGAGCACACTTCAAAGAATCATACATGCCTATGATTCTGTCATGTTTGTATGAGGTTAAAAGCTTATTCATTTTTCAGGCAGGTTAGTAATTTGGCTAGTTGCCCCGCCCGAGTCCTACCTCAACTCTAAACCTGCTGCTATAGTATGATGACATCCACCCTGACACTTTGAAGAGGTTCATCTTCGTATATACTTGGTGCACCATGTCTTCTGGCCATAAGCAATTGTGGAGAATAACATAACAAGAAACTTATATGCATGTGGTTACAGTTTTTTTCCAGACTAACTGTGTAATAATACATTTATTTTTTGCACATTTACAAAATCCATTTCATGTTACAAGTTATAAAATTATGTGCAAATGTTATGACAATATTTCAACATTCGGATGCAGTTGGTCAACATGTTAGTTTAGTTTATTTGTATTTATTTCCCTTTTCCATAAATTTCCTGTAGGCAATTAGGCACCGTGCTGCATGGTGGTTGTCGAGGTTGTCACATCGTCGGTGTAATTGTCAGAGATGAAATAATTGAAATGTTTCCATCTTCATCATTCCCATCAACATATTTCTAGACTTTTATGACATGCGTCGAGTGCAGTGTTTTATTCTGATTGAGACTTTGTGTAAGCAAATGAGCACAACATATGCTCCAATGTGCATATGCTAATCAGTTTGTTTATCAGGCAGCCAGTTGGTCTGCACGCGCCACTCTGTATGTCATTTAATGTCTCTTGACATTTCCGCAGAGTAAAATGTTTTATGCATTTTTATCGTTGTTTTTATTTTTCCCTGTTCTTCTTGGTCTTCTTCTTGGTCTTCTTATACCGCCACTACCCCATATTTCATAAATAATGTATTTATTTATCATGAAAATCTGTTTTGGAATTAGAAGCTACCCCCACTTCAAAGACAGGAAACCTTTGATATGTTTGATTCTCGCAGAGTATCCGTTGGATTTATTCAATTTATGCAAAGCACCTCCAGGGTAATAAAGGTGGCATTTGAATACATTTGACTGGACTAAATCATATAATGAGGACAGTTTCTGCCCTATATCATACCAGAAAAGAGACCCTGATCCTTCAATATTAATGGTTCATTTGGCTAAAGAAAAAAAAATGTTTTGCCTGGTGAACTGACAACAGACAGTAGTCATTAACTTAATGCTACATGAGTAATGATGTATTGCCTAAATTCAGCGGTAAGGGGAAAAATACATGTTTGATAACCTTTTGTTTTGATGACTTGGTTCACAAATGGTTTGGATAACGGGGATAAAATAATTCTTTTAAACTTTTCGGTTGAAAACATAATAAACAACACAAGACCACACATCATAGTGCCTGAGTCACTGAAATCTTAATGTTTTGCCTCTGTGTTTTTGAATGTGTACCCATCCACCTGTGGTATTGTGGACAAAGTATTTGTATTTAAATCTATGTGCAGAGGATGCTGCTGATTAACGTTAATAAGTGACCTGAACTACAGAAGACAAAGCTTTGTTTCCACTATTTCTGAGGACATTAGGCTGACTTAATGTTGTGGAAATTTACTCTTATGTCAACTCATACTTGCCTAATTCTAACCCTGAAAAGTTAATAATTTATCACAAATTAAAAAACAAACACATCCACAAACACACACAGGACAAAAACATGTCTAGGGAGTTAAAAGTACTTCATCGGGTCAGTTTTGTGAATATTAAAATAATTTTGTGTACATGTTTTTAATATTTATATTAATTAATTAATTAATATTAAGCTTTTAAATACTACTACTACTACTAATAGCCGTCTCTTGATTTGAAATGTCTGTTCACTTCTTTCATTGCTTTCTGTCTTACCTCTTTGCTTTGGACAGCTAATTATTGGTCAGCCTTACATAATTTACACAGGAGCATCAACCTTGCATGACACTGTCATGTGTTTTGGTATAATAAAGTGAATGTCCAGCCTCGGTGGCCGGTCCCTGTTATTCTATAGCATACAGAACTGGGACAAAATCAAATGTTGATTACCTGACACATCCTGGACTTCTTTTAAGATTCACAACATTAAGGCCACCTTACAGGGTCCCCCTCCTGTCCACTCCTTGTGGAAGAGTGATGTTTCCTCAGTGGACAACTAATTATCTGGGCCTGACCCTCAGCTGTCTCCATGCAGGATCCTATTAGGCAGTCAGCAGGTTGAAATCCCCACCACAGACCCCCTCCAATCTCCGTCAGTTGTATATATTTATTTCCCTTCACTTCCTGCTTCTGAATATTAAGAATAGATTTTTACATGTATATGTGTGCGCTGGGGATAGGATTGAGAAGAAGGAGGAGGAGGGCGCTGGGGGATACTCCACTGATGGGTGAATGGCGGGCCTGGAAATGACGAGCAGGCTGACTGAATGCTTGTCCATCACTCCCCATTCTCTTGGTTACAGGTGGTCTCTCATTTTCCCGACCAGCACATATCTGCCTGCCTTTATATGACAGCCTGGACTCGCCAATTTGCATGTTCGACAGACAACAAACGGGCCTGTGCATGTCAAAATAGGTGGCGGTGCGTGACAGTTTCTACACAATGCTGTCTCCTTTTGGCTTGACCCTCGACCTCGCGCCATGTCTCCTTTCATAATCAGGAAAAGGGGAAGACGGGGCGAAGAAATCATCCAGCCTTCCTCGCTGCCTCCTTCTGCTGCTGCCTCTTTGGAATAAATCTGATACCAATGTCATTAGCTATGCTTTCCTCCTCTTGCTTCCTCTTATTCTTGGTCTGTTTTCCTCCCATCTCTATCTCTATCTGTCTCGCGCTTCCACTGCCTCTTCCCTGTTTATGTTTTGGCATAAAAGCACTCAAATTGAAAGAGTGGCTCATCTCAGTTTGTCTGTTGTTTCAAGATAACGTTTCATTTTTTTTCCAAACAGAGATAATGAGATCTGTCTTTGCTTGCTGTGACCAAATAAGTGCCGAAAAGTGAGATTATTATTTTTGGATCTCTGCTTGTACGCTGTATAAAGTCATAGATGGATCTGGGTAAAGCAACTCATCTTTTTTTAGTTCACCTAATGTAGATATATGTATGATTTTAATTCATGGTTAAACCAACTTAAATCAACACTGAACTTAAACTCAAGTCATATAAAGTTCATAGGAAACAAAACTTGTGCATTAACTGATTGAGAGAAAGCATGTTTACACAATGCTGATTCTTTTACTACACAAACACACTAGTTTAAATTTTTGTATAATGGCTAATTTTTGTATAATTATAATATGAATTCTAAACACGGCAAAAGTTTGAACTAATTCGGTTTCTACCCCTGCTGACTTATATGGTGACTTATCTCACTGTATCTGGGGTCAGACTTACAGTTTGTATTTGTAGTGACTCTGGCACAGAATGGAATCAGTGTTGAAGTCTTACAAACAGAAAACACTTTAAGCTGAGTAAATAAAACGTACGCCCATCTTTCTACAAGTATTGTTCATGTGACAGCTGATTTTTTTTCAAATACCTCCACAAAAGTGTTTCCATTTTGCTCAATCCAGCTTGTTTTCACAATCGTATCACTTATAATTTAAACTAATCAGCTTAAGGTTAGAAATTCTTTTTTTTTTGTTCCTAAAATCATAAAAAACAGATGCGTTCAGAGTGTACTGTTTCACATATAAAGCTACCTGACTTGAAGAAAAGTCTAACTGCCAATTAAAACGTACTTGTTTAATCAGACCTCAAGGAGCATAACACTGGTTTCATTTCCAAAATCAACTGAAAGTGACTCTGATACATAACAGTCTCAGGATTTCCTCTTATTTCTTTTATTCATCCATTGTGTCATTACGCATGAAAGGAGTATCTGCTATTGAATACATGATAATGACCTTCATATCACCGTTTTCATCACTCTGATTAACATTGCGATAGCACGGGGAGACTAATTGCTTTTTGACACCTGTGACATTTCCTTTTTTCACCTTCTTTTTAATGAGCGTTTGATATCTCAACATTAAAGTTGAGAAACTATGAGTGTGGGCACTCTTTTATTGAAAAACTTCCCCCACACCGACTTCTGTAATTTATACATGAACTTTCTTCCCCTTGTTCCAGTGGATAAGAGACTGATTTAAAATGGATCACCTTGTAGAACTGCATATCCAGGAGTAGGGTTTTAGAGTTAATATATAATCACACTGGGCCGGGTTTTTATTAAATCTTTTACTTTACATATTTAAGGAGACTGTTACATCATTAGCTGGTGTAGAAAGGGGGCAGTGTTAAAAGTCAGAGTGGTATCAGGGAGAGGTTAACAGAAAAGAGGGCAATGGGTTTTGAAGAGAGTGTTCCGTCATCAGCATACAGGAAAATAATCCTGAATTATATGCTAATCAGCAGAAAGCAGAAGGGAAATGCCATATCTCAGGCTAGAAACTTGTGTAAAAGTATTTCCCTTGATCAGAGCATGCTGGTACTTGGTGTAGGCCTTTGTTAACTTACTTGCAGTTCTTTTCTTGCTGTACATGGCTTTAGTGCCCTGTATGGTGGGGAAATTTGTAATATACTCCAATCTTCATCTGCAATGATTATCACTTTGTCTGCATTGTACTCCATCAATGGGAGACTTTCTGAAATATATCATATTAAGAAAATGTCCATATATATAAATATATATATATCTATATATATATATATGATTAATTAATTTGCTAAATGCATGCTCCTTATCACATTAGCAGTTCCTTTTTTATGGAAAATAAATACATGTCCTTGAGGAGACATTTCCCATAGATAATACCTTCAAAACGCTGACGAGCTAGGCATGACCTCCTGTCTCAAAACATGCTAATGAGCTATTAATAGCAACACTTTTGAAGTAGCTTTTTCTTCTTTAAGAAATGCCATTGCTGTGAGAGCACACTGGTGTAACTAAGACAGTAATCACTGCCTGCTTAATCTCATGTTCAGCTTTGAGGTAGCTTGCAGTCATGCGAATAATGATAATTATTACTCTTGTCATCACTAGTGTCAACCTATTTAATATTACCAGTGTAAACATTTCATAGAGGAAGACATTCCTGTTCCTGGTAACACCTGGGAACTATCGCCGCTCCGATAAAGACATCCAGTGCCGTCGTCTCTTTGTTTCTTTCTTTTGGTAGGGAAGTACTGTCTGCCTCTGGGGATTACTTTTAATGTTGAGTTAATCCCTCCCATGGAGTCCTGCGTGTTCTGCCATCGCAGGGATCACTCTTTGATATCAAATGGCAAAGAGAGAAACTCTAAAACCACTTCAGATCTCTCTTGTGAGACGTGTTGTCAAAACACAGGTGGAATGTGAATGTTCAAACCGCAGTGTGTTTCAACCAGTCTGTCTCCGCCTTTACAGTCCCAGGGAGCGAATTCGCAAAGCAGTGAGCCTCTCAGAGAAACAAGAGGACGTAGACAGGTACAAAGAGATGAAAAGAGAAAAGACACACAGAGATAGAACAGGATGTGTATGGAGTGCTGAAGATTTTCTTCTTTCCGGGTCTCAAAAATTTAGCAGAATCCAATGCAGAGGCAGACCAAGTCAAAAAAAAAAAAAAAAAATGCAACCACTACTAATTGAAAGTGCTGTGATTTTGTGTGACTAGATTTTGATGCTTTCAGGAGAATTTGCTATTTACACACAGATTTGATGTGAACAAGCCCTGAAATATCACTTTTACTCATTTAATACATATGAAAATTACACTGTAATATTTTATTGAAAATTAAAGAAGCATACTTTTCCATCTATTCTATTTCATTTTCATTTTTGTCAATCCGTTGGTGGATTTTATTTTAAATAACACACACTTGCATTACAAATGGTTGTGACAAACAAAGAAGAAAGGGTAGAAAATAGAAAGGTTGTTATGTTTAGCATATTAATCGTCGTACTAAAACAAAGGAGGAAACAAAGGAATAAACACAAACAATAAACAATAAGGGGGAGATGAAAATGTGATTCAACTGTCTGTCTGAATCTCCATCAGCAAGCTCTTATCCTTACATCAAAGACACTCTTATTAGCAATGACAGCTAAACACCACTGAGTGCATGCATGGGTCTGTACTGTGTTCATATGTGCTTATCATTCAAATTTAACTTTACACTATTTGTTCTTCCCGCCGTCCCTTCTACCTCTACACTCCTCCTCTATCATATGAACTTGTTTTTTTTTCTTCCCTCATTAGCGATGGTTTCTGTCCATTTGAAAGTGCCTCTTCATGCCAACATTTTCCTCAGGGAGGGCAGAGAGACCCTTTGCTCGTCTTGGCACAAGCGGCTATCTTTCGAAGCCTCTAAAAAATACTCCCCTCTGTGGAACCCCTTCGCACCGCCCCGCCCTTTTTAGTTTCCGGAGTAAAGGTGGTAGCTGTGCGTGTGTGTGTTTTCCTGAGAAGAACACTAGTATAAAAATGAAGTCCAGATTTGATCATAAGCTCCTGCCATTACCTGTGTACTGACATTCTTATGAGTCAGATGCCACCCCTTCATATCCTCCCCAAGCACACGCGCGCACACTCGTACTAAACCTTCACGAGTACACACAGGAATTTCCAGAGCCCAAAGACAACACAGAGGGCCCCCCGACATATTTGCCATCATCCTCTTATTAACTCTCCCCGTTTGAACAGGGGCACATCAAAAGTAAGCAAAACACATAATTACTGGCATTAATATAACGAGCTCTTGGAGATAAGCCACTCTCCTAAGCCTGCAATGCCCCCCACCTCCCGTACGTGGAGAGCATGAAGGAGGGGAACAGAAGGAAGGTAGAGCACCCCTTCAATTAAGTAAGCTGTTCAACCAACATGAACAAACATATTTAGCAGATAATTAGTAGATAATTTTGGAGGTACTTCTGGCGCAAGCCACAAAAGAGGTTAAGAAAAATAGCAGGGAGTGTGTCAAAGGAGCGAGACGTGCAGGATGTGCAAAATACCCTACGACTTTGAAAGACACTTTACAATCTCTAACATCGTAGACAGACTATAGACACAAATATGCAAACATCCTTTTCCCACCTTTACACACACCCTTGTCTTCACTTCATCCCTCTCTGCCCTCCTCCTTTACGCCTCCTCGCCCGTTCTCCGTGTTCTCCAAGGAGCTCCAGTTTTCTGTATGATGAGCTCCTGGGGGGCTTTGGTGTTTGGCAGGAGGCTTTGTCTCTCATACGAGATGAAAAAAGAAAAGGAGAAAGAAAGAAAGACGGAGAAAAAAAGAAGAAGACAAAGAAGGAGGGTGAAAACTTGAGACCCCCAAGGGCATTTCTCCTCACATTGTGAGGATTTGCCTAAAAGCTTCACAAGAGGGTTTACATCTTTCTCTGAACACGAGGGGTACAATCACAGATCAAAACAAATTACCTATCTGTAGTCAGTAGAGGTGTCTGCCTGTCAAAAGCCCAGAGTTACATAAGACTTAAGTCAGTGCTAACTGAGCCTCTGATTTGGGGCACAGGGTGAATTTTTACTTTGAAACGTTAACGTAACATGAGAATAGTGGAACGACACCAATGGTGCAATGGTACTGCACAAACCGACTGAAGAAAAAAAAAGATTAATTTGATAATTACGAGCTTTCCTCTGAAATGACGTTATCATGACTTTGGACTAACTGATTAATTTTCCTTGCACATCTGTGATTGAATACATTGTCACTGTATCTTGCAGCAGAAATAGATAGGAATTCAGTTTAGGGCAAAAAAACGTCGACTGGCATCTTATAAACTGATGTGATGACATCATCGCAGGAAAGGCCCGTCACGCCTGGAGTTTGATCTTCAAACCTGTGCACGGCAGTGTCTGAGGCCAAGTGTGCCTAATCGAGTTTTCAGACATTTCTTTCACGATATCACCATCTTTACTTAAAGTGTTGTGTGAGACAATGCTGCTGGCATCTTGCTGATGTACTCACAATTGTGTGGAAGTTCTGCATACTGTGGGGATGAGTGGGAGAAAAAAGCTGAGTGCCCACAATATCAACTGCAATTTCACAAATGTCTATGGTGGGTCTATTAGGGCATCCACACCTCCTGGGAAACACATTAGTGGAAAAAGATGGACTGTGTCACAGTACCTGTGAAAGAATACATGGCTGATTATCCTATTAGAGGAGTTCAAATCTCTTTTTTGTTTTGCCAGTTGTGTATTATATATTATATTTTTGCTTTATCTAGCCAATCTAAGCTCCTGCCAACACTTGCGAGTAGCTCTACAATCTGTTATTTATGTTTACTGGTGACCCTGTGGCCAGGGGATGGGTTCTTAGTTCACAGAAGTTATTAGGCCTCTGGACAGAGGAAAGGTAAACACATTTCTTTTCTAAATGGTGTCATCAGCTTTTTATGGATAAAAGTTTTTCTCTCATTTGTTACATTGTAGAGCCATTTTTTTCTTTTGTAGTGTTTACCTTTAACCATGATGTCACAGAGAAAAGATATGAACAGCACAGCTAGAGGGGCTGCTCGTTTGAGCGGAATCATCACTTCCTAACAGCCCACCCCAGAAAGTCTGGGTGGGAATGGGAGGGCCAGTGTTTGGATGACACCGTGTGGACTTTAGAAATTATCCGAGACTTTAGTACCTTCTTTGAATCCCTGTTTCTCGGTTGGCATGCGAAAACACTGAGAAAACCTGTAGTCTTAGGAATTCTCATAGTAGTGTCACCTCAAGGCATCTGCTGCAAGTTTAGAAGAGGTGTCTGACCTGAGATGTCTATATAAACAATGTCTTTGTAGGGACATACAGGCTTATTGTTAAAGGATTAAGGCTTTCTCTTTGATGTTTATGTCAGCTACTAATGCTAGTGTCACCTCCTGGTGCAGCACAAACCTGAGGGGTTGTGGGAATATTTGGGCTAGATAGCTGCAGTGGGCGTGTCCACACGTTTCTCAGGTGTCAGGTAGGTATCGAGGCATACGTCAGATAGCTGATCCCTATAATTACCCACCTATTATTAGCTGCAAAGTGATTAGCTGCAAATGAACTCAAAATCATAGTTTTCTCATGGTGCAGGTGAATTTGGTGTAGAGCATTTAAAAGTAATGATGAAAGAAAAAGGAAATAACAACTACATTGAGATGCTGCACAACATTCACCTTCAGTTTTAGAAATCCAACTCCCCCAAATCCTGGATTATGGGATCATAGAGTCTCAGGCACTAGTGAAAACAGCCACGTCTGCTGATGACTCTGTTTTTGTTATAAAACTGACTTGAATGAAAACCTCATTAGTTTTATCTTTGAGCTGGAATCAGGGGGTGCTGTCTGGCATGGATTCCCAGCAGTCAAAACAGAAAACAAGAGCTCACTGTGTGCTCTTTGAGACATCAAGGTGTCTGATCTGAATTGCTTTAGCTTGGAGGGAGAATGGCTTTACAGTCTCTGTGAAACTGATCCGTGAAGTGGATTAGGGATGGTTCTTCTTTCACTCAAAACAACACAGCTTGAAGAGTTAGATGGGGAGGTGGGTGAAGCTCTACTTGTGTTTGTGTTTGAGAGGTAAGCACTTATACCGCACTCACAAATATATCTTTACCTTGCCCTTTGTGATTTTTTTTTCTTTGCCAAAAATGACTGGATGATACAGGAGCTGTCAGCAAACAAGGCTTGCTTGTTTTCGAGGCCCTGTCCCATCAAATCTAAAAATAGTTTCCCTCGAAGTAAGACTACACCCTATGCTCCTCTAAGTAGGTTACGCATCCTATTTTAGTTTACCAAATACAGAGAAGTTGGACAAGTTCAGTGAGTTAAATTGGCCTGTGGCAATGAACAGGCAAGTAAATCAGATAAAAACACACCAGAATGGAGTCGTTCCATTAGTATGTATCACCTAATTAAAGAACAGTATCAGGAGTTCTGTTTGTCTTTGACAACAAACACAAGAACCTTGCCTATTCTCACTTTATAGCTCCATTAGAATATTTTTAGATGCCAGTATGGCTTGTCACCAAGGTTTTACTGTGGGGATGGGGTCAGTCCATTCGCACGCACACCCACATTCACACGTACTTTGTCCTTGGCCTGGCACCTCTTTTGGCAAGGTAGCGATATGGCTCCACAACAAATGAGGGACACCATGGCTGTGCCAATAATCTCAGTCCATTGGCAGACTCCACAAAATCATCTTTTCTTCCCAGGAGTTGTGACTCGTGAGAGTCGATCATTAGTCAGGAATCACAGAAACACAGACACACACTCATCAAATACGAGTCAGGTTGTGGCTAATGTGACCGTGTTGACCTAGTATGACAAGTCGCTCCAAGCTCCAAGCCAACTTTAAGGTTACTCAGTTTTTTAATCAGGTCGCGGTTCTTACTTTAATTGCATGTTCTTAAGACATTGTGTAACTGATTTTTATAAGCCTCGGTGCCATTTACAGCAAGGTAAAAATAATAAAAACAAATCTGTTAAGTTAGGAGGTTGGAGGGGTGGAGGTGGAGTGAGTCAGAAGATACAGTTCAGTGATAGTCTTTCTTGTTTTTTTAACAAGACAAGGTCTTGGTAAGACATTGAGGGCAACTTAAAGAAAAACTGTTATGCTTTCCCAACACATTTTCTGGAGTTGTTTTGCATGATCAACAGTTCAAAATAATCCTTCTACTTTTACTTTGTCTGTTGCGTGCTACCGTCCTTCTTGGTCTACTTTCTTCTGATTGGCTGTACCTCACAAGCAATAATATCAAGATGGCTGTGTTGACAACCTTCTTTGTCACGTGAAGGTATTAAGGATATTGCCTCTCTTTGACATTATACAGCTCCTATTGTAGACAAAATGACCCAGAACCAAGTGTTTAGAGCAGTCTGAAACCTGACCTCTTGACTCACAGCGATTATTTGTACCTACACTGACCTCATTATTTATTTAAACTGCCCGTGTTTAAGAAGAGCATGTACCATAAAAATATACATATGACAGGAAAAAAGAAACATATAATAAGTTCTCTCTAACAATCCTTAAAAATTTTATTTAAGTGGTGTTAATTTCCAGTTGAGTTTTATATTAACAAGTCAGATGCAAATAGGGGATGGGGTACTTTTTTGCATTAGTGATACAGTTGTAACTTACTATGTTTCCATATAAAAGTACAAATGTTTATGAATTAAAAAAGGCAAACAGAAGTAATTGAATGTCCTGTTTACTCGGGTAGTTTTATTTTTAAAAAAGCGCAACAGAGGAGATTGGTCTTCAGTGTGGTGTATGCAACAAACACAGAGAAAAATAGACACAGGATACAGGAAGAGTGAGAATGATAGATGGAGATAGCCGTACAGATAGACAGGATATGTTTGGTTATCACTGATACAAACTGTCAAATGGCATGATATACTAAATGGTGCTGTTTCAACAATGTTATGACTGCAAGAAGGGAAGTGTGCTAAAAATATTGTAAAATATTATATACGTGTGTGTGTGTGCATACACACACAAAGACAGCCTTCACACTGTTGCCTTGTTGTAATCTGATTTAGTAAATCAAACACTGGATTCAGAAGTGTTTCTCATTTGCCATTTTTCTGTATTCTATACAACTATTTGTCCAACACTGAAGAGTCAGTTTATACTCAAAAGGAACATCATTATAAAATGTTCATGATAACCTTATAAAACAATGGATTTCTTTAATATAATACTACACCTGAACTTAAGTTTTAATAGTAGTTTTCTTAAAAATAATAATAAAATAATAAAAATAAAGGAAATTTAATGATACGTTTTTCTTAAAATGAAGTGGCTCCATGGCATATTGGTTAACATATTAACACATGTGCTTTATATGTGAAAAATCACAGTTTTTTTTTCTTAAGGAGGACACTTAGTGGGTAACTAGCTAGTGTATTCCTAGTAGTGGTCTCAAGCTCAATTAAATGGAAGGGCTGTGTCAGGTAAATGTGTGTATCCATTCGCTGTCTCCTTGGCAGATAGGGAAGCAAGTGAAAGTAGCTGTTTTTGTTAAAATTAAAAAGAAGGCAAAAGTTTGTATTTCTTTAGGAATCAATGATGGTGAAATGTGCCCACCAGATTAACCCTGCACACTGAAAAATGACGTTTACCCAGTGCATTTAATATGATGCCAAAAGAACCTTTGTTGGTGGTTAGAGAGCCTTCTCACTGTTGCCTAAACCTGGTATGTCACAGTACAGATGCCAAATTTAAAAAAACAAAAAAAAAACAAAAGAAAAACATGGGTTTTCTGAAAATGACAGTGGGCTGCAACACCTAAAATTGTATTACTTTGGACAGAACAACAGGACTCCTATTTTCAGCACACATTAAGTATTTGCAGACATTTCAACATTCTTAGTTTTAAGTAAGTATTTGTTTCACATGTGGTTCAAATCTTGTCAAAAAAAAATTGTAACAACATCAAAATACATTTAAAAAGCAACAACAACAACGACAGAAAAGCAGTTTATTAAAACATCAGTTGCACAGTTTCTTATTCGGTTCCTTGACTGTGGTCTAACATATTAAAGACACACACTACAAGTTCAAATATAGTTTAAGACAGAAAATTAATTTCATAAATAAATGGTTTTACAATGCTTACATAAATTCAAATTCCATCCTGAATCTGTGCAAAGGGCAGCTATGATCCATCAGGTGACTGCATGATCCAAAACCTTGTTAAATCTTGTTAATCATACTTCTAAAGACAGCAGTTCTGACTCACAAATATTTATTAACACAAAAATTAATTCAAACAGCTTCTAAGTTGCTTCATGTTCCAATTTTTCGAATTACAGGAATATTCATATAATATCCTGATGGAGCAGCAATGAAGTGGAAATGATTTGGTGACCTAAGATGTTGCTGTTTTATTATCAGAAAAGCCTGTCTCAGTTAGAAAAGACTTTTACAATTTAGTCTACAATTGATGTGAAAACATATACAGTCAGCATGAATAGAGCCTGTTGTCATTGGTGATACACTGTAACTGTATGTCTACCATTACTCAGACAGATCTAATTGTTGGAATGTTGTGAATGTAATTTTGCAATTTCTGTGAGTATGCTACATATAACACACACATTTCATAAAAGATTTGACTTGATTTTCTTTTATAATACTTGAGCAAAACAACCCACTTTTTTTAAAATCTGTGCTAATCCAACAGCTGCACGTATACAATATATGCTTGTGCACTTAGTGCACGCTTGTTGTTAAGTTACTGAGTAAGACATTCATTTTATAATACACTTTTATTTGTGCTAACAAGTGTCTCTCTTTAATCAATCAAATGTGCCAAACAGAATAATAAAGCTATTGGAATAATCAATCTTGTGATGGACTTTATAAATATGTGTCCACATGGCACGTGCAGCATGAGTCAAGTGAATGAAATCAGCACCACAATAAACAAAAAGATTGGTTTAAGCACAGCACTGGTTTGGATTCTAACTTCATGGTTAGGACTATGTAATTATTCATGCCAAAATACTTTTGGGTAAATGTATTGTGTAAGCTGCACCTCAGGTGGAATTTCACAGCTCAGAGGTGAATAGAAACACACACAGCAATGGCACGATTGGGGTGCTGACACGTTCATTAGCACATAGGCAGATTTGACACAGCTGGAAGATGTAGCGAGGAGCTGCTGTCAAGGTCTTGGATTGCTGCAAGACTGGCACAAACTAAGGGTTGGATGCTCATCGCCATGTCATAAGAGACCTGGTGCTGTCTCGTCTCTTTTTTTAAAATATTTTATTTATTTTCCTCCCTCGTTGTGTCGTTGCAACACACGGAGTGTCATCATTTGCATGAGTTTGACACCCCAATGTCTGGCTTCTTTGTCCTCTCTCCAACTTGTTTCCTCTCTGTCCGTCTCCTTCTTTCTCTCCTCCCCCCCTCCCTTCGTTCATCTCTGGTGTCTCTCTTCCCCTTTCTCTCTCACTCTCTTTCTCTCTCACTCCCCCTCTTTTTCTCTCTCTGTGCCTCTCCTCTTTCTGCTGATCGTGGCGGTGCCATCCATGCCAATTATGGCAGTCGAGCAGGTGGCTCCTCGCAGGTGGTAGAGGATTAATCCCTGTAAAGACTTCACTTCATTAGGAAATCCGTTTAATGTGGCCAGTTGATTGATAAATCTCCCGGACCTCTCTCAGAGTCCCCAGATTACTGCCAAGTTTGTCTATTATATGCTAGGTTGACCCTGATGTCAGAGCGAGATAGAGGGAGCGATAGCGATGGAAAGAAATAGAAAGAAAGTGTCTGTTGTGTCTTTCCAGCTGAAGTTAGTTTATAGGACTGTTACACTGTTTGCTGACTAGATCATCTCAGTGTTTTTTGCAAAAGCTTGGAAAGTGTACTATTTTTAAAGTAGTCACTGCAAAGCCTACAAATCCCAGGGGCTATGACCTGGCTGACATTTACAGGTAGCATAAAGAAATGACACTTTAAGCTTTCCAGTTGAAACAACTTAGCGCCGTGTTTGAAAAATTTGAGAAGTTTTCACCACCTTTGCTAGTAACCAAAAAAGTAAGAAGTTTGCCTTATTACATTTAATGCCAGTGTACAAGTAAATGCTACAACTAACTTAGCATTTAAGAGTGAACTGTAACAACTTGCCCTCACAGGCTCAGACCACCCACACTCTCCTCACCATGTCAAGCCTCTGCATTTAACTCAAGTATCTCTTTAACTCACCCCTCTATAATTTTCCATCTCAGTATTATCACAATTACCCTGTAAGCCAAGAGGAGAGGGAACTCCCCGGCGCTCGTGACTGTCTATGTGCCACCAGCGGGTTTGCGGTCTGGTCGGATTTGTGAAACACTGACAGACAACCCCTTCATCAAGCCTGTCAAACAAGGATGACAAATGTGTCTCCACATCCCCAAGATGCCTACAATATTTAAAGCCATGGGAGAATGGCAAAGTCGACGGAGAATAGCCCCTCCTGGCAGACGTAAAGTTCAAGCTGCGTCAGGCTGTATCATTCTCAAATTCTGAGGAGAGACTGTGAGCTGAACCTGATGGCATGTTGACTTAATGATTCTGACAGAGCATATATGGTGTCTGTCTCAGGTTTCTAAAGGAAAATGAAGCGAAGTCAAGATACATTTACTGAAATGCTCATTGACTTAAAATAGGGATTTGGTTACAATGCTGCACATCAAATATCAATATGGTTTTCTATGGTTTAGAATATGTCTCATCACGAAATGTCCTTTATTGTCCCTTTATTCAAATGAGAAACATACGTATATTGTTTTTTTTTTTTGCCTTTTTTTTTTACAGGCTACAGAGGTGCTAATAAATTTTCACTTCATGCGGAAACAACACACATGTCTACTGAGACACGCAGACACATAATGCACACACAACTTTGATCGTTATCACCAAAAACAATAGCTTGGAGATACAGTCTGGCTATCAGGCAATCAAACACGCGGTCATTCTTCTTTCCAGCTGCTACCAAGCATGTAACTATATTGCTTTGCCTGGTTTGCTCGGAGACTTGTCAAAAGATGACAGAAGATCGCACCTTTTTTCCCAGGGTGAGTGCTTTAATTACAGCATGGCTTCTAGCCTTACCACGTCTGTACAAGTGTCAGTCCAAAGTTCAGCGCTCTTTGTGGAAGAGGGTTCCTCAAAAAATATGTTTTGTTCTCATTGTTAGGCAACAGAATATTGTTATACAGAATTCTTGCATTTCAGGCCATCCCCACCATTCACGTTTTTTTTTCTATTTGTGACAAGTCATGTGTGCTGTCATTACTCATCCTCAATATCACATTTCTTTAACAGTCCCTGGCCATTGATACTTTGATATCTAATATTTTAATCACTCTTGGGTCATACATCTTGCTGTCTTTCGCAAATAAATGGGTTGTGAAACAATAAGCAGGTGTTTGGGGAGGGATTTTTCACTGCATGCAAGTTCACCCACGAGGACTGCAATAGAGCTGAGGCACGGTGATTGAATTCCTACCAGGTAAGAGGGTGCATCTTCGTACTAATAATTTTGTAATGAGCTACGGAGTTATCATCTTTTTTTAAAGAAATATTCAGTCGACTTTAGCAAGATTGCTGAAATGAAATTTTAAGGTATAAAAACTGTCTAACAACAGCAGATTGAAATGCAGGCAATATCAAAATAAATAAATAAATAAACGTCTCTTTTTTATTTGAGACGCTTATCTGAAAAAACTGTCATCACATTTTCATGTTAACTGTTAATGACTGTATGTGCCTGTTTTGCTTAGCTGCCCCAGTGTCTTTGTTCGTACCCAGAGCTGCAGGTGGCAGCATAGTCTTAAAGGACAAAAGAGGCTAGATTACTTCAAAGATACACAAAAAAAGCACATGCACACACCACTTAGCCCCACCGAGCTTTTCCCTATTCCCCAGAAACACACTTTGACCTTTGGATATTTGTTTCCTGGACAAAGTGACATTGGGAGTCAGCCAGTGGATCATTGTTTAGCCTGACTGTCTCTGTTTGTAAGGGGGTGTAATAATTAGCAAGTTCTCAGCCTGTGATTTTTAATGTCCCTAATTTGGCTGTGACAGAATCCACATTTGTGCTATGTGATAGTGCCTGCTTTTTTTTTTCTGAAATGTTTTCGATGAAGGGGCACAGAGCTGAGGCAGGTTTTGATATTTTCTTACACACTGTTTTGCATTTCATTACCACTGGTGAGCTGTTTATGATTTCAAAACAGGGACAGGAGGTTGAAGTATTTTGGCTGCAGGGAAGATTTTTTTTTAAACTCATTTACCAGACTTGGAAGCTTGCATCTTATTATTTGGAATATTCTTTAACCTTGGCTGTTAAACTGTGTGAGACTGGGATGTTTATGACCTGCATGGGTAAGGTTTCCCAGGGGTGTGAGGGAGACAAGGATAGGGCTTCTAAAAAAATTTTTTTTAAAGAAATTAATGGTTTAAAATATACATAAATATGTATTTATTATTAATAGTGGTTTACATTTATTTTAAAACTTCCAGTGATAATTAATTATTATCTTTTTAATAAATTGTGCCGCCTATTGTGAAGAAACATAAACTTCCCTGACTGATTAGAAAAAAAATAATACCACAAAACGTCTTTTATTGGAACATTCAACTGATTTTTTTTTTTAATTTCTGAAAAAAAGAAAACACCAATATCCCGCCGAGTGGCTGAGCTATAATTGTCCTTACCCAAAATGCCTCACAATCTATTGTCATTCATTTCTCATGAATACAAACGGATTAAAAACGTCTCAGCCCTGTTGCTGCATATCTCAGCAATTCATCAGGAAATGTCTCGGGTGCCATATTCTGTCAGCTCTGTTGAATAAATACAAGTCTAAATGTCTCAAGGCTGTACATTTTCATTCATATAGAAATAATGTGATTCTTTACTGGTAGTGACCCCACATCTGGCAAATCTGTTAACCTCTTGGTTATGTGGCTTTGAGGTGAGTGTCGCTCATTCTCTCAACCCCCCACCCATAGCTTCCACCTCTTGGGAGCTCGAGCGATGTTAGGGCACAGAGTGGGAGCCCTCACGCTGCTAAAGGTGTGTGTGTGTGTGCACGTGTGTTTGTATGTGTGTATCAAGCATGGGGTGTTTAAGGTTGCCCATCTGGGAACAGACCCTAGGTGTTTAACACTGAGGAGCTGGAAGAGAGGACTCTGTCAGCTTGGAGGACACAGCACAGCCAGCGCGGAGGTCACTGGAGCACATACACATTGTGTGTACACACACACACACACACACACACACACACACACACACACACACACACACACACACAAGCACAAATGGACTAATGCAGCTCTGCATACATACTGTCAGTGTCCCTTTCTCTCCTCCATATACACACTGTCATTCTGTCTCCTCTCTCTCTCTGTCTGTATTTTGCTCTCTCTCTCTCTCTCTCTCTCTCTCTCTCACACACACACACACACACACACACACACGCTCATGTCCCCTCTCCTCCCTTGACCTGTCAAAACTCCTCTTGGGGTCAGAAATGCAGCAATCGCAAAGATAATACAAAAACACCGGGGAACAGGGAACTGATGACACTTTATGAGAAGGTAAAGGGAAGGTCCAAAGCGTGAAGATCTTTTATGCTATGTACTTTTCACACTAAATGCCTGTAGGTAATACATCAACAGAAATACTTGACAATTATCAACAGTTTACAGTCACAGCTTACCAAAAATTCCTCATATTGTTTTACACGAACGACTGAGAGCATTTCATTGTGTAACAGTTCGTTCCATTCTAGTATAACCAAAGGACACTGAGTGATTAATTTTTAACTATTCTCGTTTGCATCGTGTGAACTAGTCAATCAGTACAGCACATAAAATGTACAAATGTAACACCACCAAATTTCAGCAGTAAACGTGTATCAGTGCTGGAGGCAAAGAGTAATGATTGTGGAAAACAAAACAACTTCAGTCCAGCACATTTTTACATACGAACAAGCACACAAACACGCGCACACACACACACACACACACACACACACACACACACACACACACACACACACACACTTCCTCCCTGCATACGTTGAGTTGTCAGCTCGAGATGGCTTTATCTACCATCCATTACTTTTATGTCCTGCCTTTCACCTAAATGGCCTCTGCATATTCACCACGGGACCTACTTGTGCATCCTGAGGGAGAGGACACACACAAGTGCACAAACACACACTTGCACACTCTGTCAAAGGTTGGCCGAGTTAGATTTACAGCCTGGGACCATCACCTGTGACTTAGCGCCTCTGAAATTAGTCACAAATAGCATATTAGGGCAGCTAATCAGGCACGCCTGAGCACTTGGCTTTCTTTATGTGGTCATAAAGGGGAGAGTATATGGGCACCCTCAGGCCTTGGGGTGAATGATTGTCCTGACCTCCAGTGAACCAGAAGCCACACACAGCTGGGGAGGGATGAGAGGCGTAGGCAGAGGCACTCCCACAAAACTGGTCTTTGATACACATAGGAAGATGACTGGGCTGCATCACAGTGCCGATGCTTCTGCTTTCGCTGTTGCTCTGTTTAGCTCTTAGAAATAAGATGACTAATGCACAAACTGAGAGAAGATAACAGTTGCTTAAGGAAATACTATATTCTTCCCCACCTGATATTTAGGAATGTATTTAGTGCACTTGTGAACCTTCTTTTTTCTTTCTTTTTCTTTCCTCCTTCTTCGTTTATTTATTTTTATTTTTAAAGAAAAGGCATGTTAGTGAAAGTAAAACAAAACATTTCCAAAGTTTTCCTAACATTTTTTCCCTAATGCTAATTCGCAATCTTTTTCAAACTGTTGCTAACAAGATACATAATCCATGGATTTAAGAGGACCTAGCACACAACATGCATTCTACAACTATTATTAGTTATTTTTAACATGTGACTTCAGTCTCTCAGTACCTTTTCACAAGCAAGCGGACTTTGTCGGACACAGAAAAGTCTGACACTGCCGAGAAACCTCAGCCCCTCATAAAATAATAAAACTATCTCTTGCTCTCTGACTCAAGTCTGTCGAGTGAACAGGAGAGGGCACAAGGGTTGAGAAATGCATAAAAGAAGTGGAATCAAGGAAGAGGAGTGGAGAGATGGAGCAAAGGGGGAGGAATGAGCAAATGTAGAGAGGTGAGGGGAGGAATGAGCAAATGTAGAGAGGCAAGGGGAGAAAATCACTCATACGCGTACGCCCTTCGTCCCCCGCTGCGGGAGTGGTATGTTTTCACATCAGAATGATTGTTAGACAGTCAGATCCAATATGGTGATTCAGTAACTATTTAAACAGAGCTCAGATATTCTGCCCCTAATTGACTTGGTTTGGCCTCACTAAATCATAGTCTTTATTTAAAACAGCGCCGATAAAATGAGTCTCTCACTCTATACTCTCTCTTCTCGCGCCTTCTCCTGCTCCCATCTCCCTCTCCTTTGTGATTTACCATTGAGGAGATGAATTTGAAATTTCAATCATGGAGTTGTTAAATATTGATGGGCCTTCTAAGTCGTTAACGAGGTCTCGGCAAGGACGGGGGAAATCGGCTCCTCACTTTGCCGGCCCCCAGCTTCGCTGCAGCTCCGCCATCTAGAGGGATCCGGCCGGGTCAGGAGGTCAATGTACCCGACCATAATCTTCCAACTTCTATGATATCTTTTAATGTCCCGCTAAGGCTATTCTCTTTAACATCAGCTATTACATTACCATATGCAAAAAAAATCAAAAAACTTTCAAATTATGTATTATGTAGAGCAGCCTTGATTCACTGTTCGAGATGTGTCAATTATAATGAAAGCACTGGTGTGCGATTTGATATGATAATAGAAATCTTTAACTGGGTCTCAGCAGACCTCTTGTGTGTCAGGACTGATCACTGCTGAAAAGAATTAGCGCCTCCAGGCCACCGTAGAGCAAGGCAGCACTCAGATGGTTCAATATGCTCCGCCATAAAACCAAGATGAGACTTCTTTTATTATTGCTGCCGCCAGAACAAACTCCTGCCATCCAATCAATGTTATGTACTTTGAGATGTGATCATTACATTTTACAAACGATGTTCCACCAAATAAGATTTGTCTGTGCGGCGGGGTCACATTAATGGCTTGTTTCCTTGTTGGGTCTGACTCCAGACATCGTATCACTGACTGATAGCAGAGGCAGTACTTAGAGTTGCATTGCTAAGAGTATGACATTGTTATTTTTTGAAATCTTTAAATACTCTTTGTATTCCATATTAATGTATGAACCTTATAACAAAACTAATGTTTTAAAAAATTAGACACAATGAAGGCTGCCCTATATGGAATTATAAATAATAGTGCTTTTTTGGCATTTTAGTAAAACAATCTAATTGCTAATGCTGGTTTTTATCACTTCTCAGGGCATCTCTGTGTTGGATTACAGCTTGAAACATATATATTTATATTCACTGCCGAAGCTGAGAACTGGGAGTGCCGTAGATGTCACTGATGATAATGCAATAAAAAGCATTTTGGGGGGTATCTGCACTTCCGCACTTAAGCTCTTGGCAGTGGTTTGATCAAGACAGAATAAGCTTGTGACTTTTCAATTCCAGCTATAATTTGTTTCGATATTACATCTCCCGGACAGAGCAAGTGATGGAATTTTTCCTATCCGCGGCTGAGGCAGAGGGGAGGCTGACGATGTCCAATAATAGGTTATCACTGACCATATCTTTTGCAAAATAGAAACGCAACACATGTACATCTGTGGCCTAGTGTCAGAGCCTTAAATATACATCAGAAATGCATAAAATGTGCTGATTGCCATTCTTTTCCGACAGCGTGTCAAGCCCCGAATTTATTTTTGTTCCCGGGCTTCCAGATTACAATGAATCGCCAGTAGCCTCTCTTGACATTGATGGCTTTGAAGAAAGTGACAACATTAAATTTATTTTCTGTGTACATATGTGTGTGAGTGTATGCGACTGGACAATGTACCAGTGTTTTCTCTTAGATTGCTTGAGGTCCATCAGCAAGAGCCAAGGCCTTTCATATCGTATGTAATTTACTGGAACCACATATAGTAGCAGCAGAACTGCAGGAACACTGATCAGATCTCTGGAGCACTGTTGGTTCTCACAGGAAATGTAGCTGACACAAAGTGAAAACTCTGTTTGATTGTGTTTCTAAAGGAATATCCTTGTTGAATCCAGCACACCGCTGACCCCAAGTCCTACCTCTCAGTCAGATGTTGTGGTGTGCCCCCTCAGAATTTAAGACTAGTAGGTTTTCCACATATTTCTGCAAATTAATTCTTTGATTTTTCATCTTTTTTTCCCTGACAGCAAAGTCAAACTATCAGAACTGTCTGATTACCTAACATGACCTGTTTAACTTTTATAGGAAGACCTTTGACAGTTAAACAGCAAATGTAGGTGAACAGTCTGGAGACAGGATAAAGAAGGAATCAAGTGTCTAAAACAAACAACAATACTCATTAATTTGCTTTCCACGTCAAACTTTTGAAAGATAAAGGCTGGTAAGTGTAACGTGTCCTGAACTACAACCATTCTTTCCAGTTGTATAAAAAAAGAGAGGAAAAACTCACTGAATGAATCGGCTTAATGAGAAACCCATTTGGACAGAGGCATCAAGCTATTGACCTCTCTTGAGGCTGTGAGGAGTGAACGCTTTCACATGTTACTGTCTATAAATTTTAGCCGTCGACATGGAGCCCTATTTCATCAGGGGCCGGCCTGACGTGCCCTTCGGATTGATGTTACCCTTGCCCATTTGTCTGTTTTACACTCCTTAGTGTCTTTGTGGTCCGCTAGACCTGCACCTCTTCAGCGTGATTGGGTATTGACAACAAATCAAAGGGGATAATATATGGTGATGTTTGCCAGTGTCTCAACAAGACAAGATAGTTGCACGGCCGCCTGGCTGGTTTACATGTGTTCTCTGTGAATATCAGAGAGACTGCATATCGATTTCCCAGCTCACAAAGACTCATTCTTCTTCTGGTGGCCAATACCTAGTTTAGTTAAAAGTGTGACAATAAAGAGGGCTGTGGGCAGTGAGCTTAGAATTAAGCCATACTTGACATGCAATAAAAGACCCCTTTCTGTGGAGAAGGCTCTTCATGACTTAAGTAATAGACTGGGAATGCAGTTATTGCTTAGCCTTCAGAATTCCTTTGCTTACGAGGTAATGTGTATATCAGAAAAGTTTGTTTTCTGCCCCTCAGGCCTACTCAATAAATGAACATAACAGCGGGTCCTTCTCTCTCCTGCTCTGTCACACACACACACACACACACACACACACACACACACACACACACACACACACACACACACACACACACACACACACACTGAGCATCTTTGAAATGGGTTTTGTATTGATTTTTGTAACTACCCTGTTAGATGACGTTGTGCCTTAGCGTGTCATTTCTAGATGGCCCTGCCCCGAGCAGGTCATTGAGGTGCTAACTGTCATTTGGAGGGACAGAAAAGCAATCATAGCTTTTTCATTACTTACTGTTTTCCCTCCCTCCCCCTCCACGTTTTCACTCTCTTTTTACCCCCAGTAGTGGGATCGCCTGACATATTATGGCTTCTGTGATTTAACTGCACTCTTAAATTAAGTGCTGGAATATCAAGCTGTAGCTTTAGAAAAATAAACTCTGTGTCAAGAGATCAAATACCCTGGAGGTCAAAGTCATGAACTTGTAGTGGTGCACTCATCAATTTCAAACTTGTATGGGCTTGTTCAGTTTTAGATACACAGGAGGAGAAGGTTGCAGTTTGATTATGGCTGGGTATATGGCATTTTGATTTCATTTTGCAATATCTAAATGTAGTCCAGTACAATATAGACTATAGATGGAATTAAAGGGAATAAGCACACACTAATTCACTGATTAGGTTTCTTCCTAATTACGATTAATGCTGTTTTTTCTTCTGTCTTTTGAAAAGGTTTAACAGAAGCACTACATGCTTTCAGAGACTTTTTTTCTCTTAAATTTTTAGGCTTGGTTTATGTTGTGCTTTTAAAATAGTAGGTTAATTAGTAGAGTTAATTTTAGTCCACCTACCCTGATTTGCACCTCATCCCAATTTTGTCTTTTAATTTCAGAGCATGCATGCAGTTTGTATATGTCATTTCTAACAAAAAAGTGTGATATTAAAACAGTAACTTAATTAGTGCAGGAAATACCTGAAAGTGCTTCATCATAAGTCACATTTCTCTTTCTCATTGTGTCTAGAAATCTCTTCAAGATGAGATGATCAGATTCGGGTTTAGGAGTCATAATACTTTTGTTGTCTTTTGTAATGTGAGGACTAGTGTGCACATATCAGCTGGCGCAGAAAATTGGACCAATAGAGACAATAGTCGAAGGATGACGAGATCAAAGACAAATAATGTGGACCACTTACTCTGAGTTGTGCTGTTGCTGCCACTGCGGAGTGCTGAGGGCTCTTGTTTGGTTTTAATCAATGAGCCTGCTCAATGCCGCAGCCTCGCACTGACTCACATCACTTTATCGGGAACTTAATCACCTGGGCCATTTTTAATTCAGTGGAAGGAGTAATGAGTGATGTCACCGTTTCCTTGGGTTACAGTAAGAGCTTTGGAAGAAGGCCAGGGGAAATAGTCGCAGATGACTAGTATGAGCCTCATTTATCTACCTTAGCGAGGAAAGTTCATTTACTTTGAGTGTAAACTTAAAAAGACATTCATATTATTTATAAGATGCAGTTTATTGCAAACACATGCACTTTTGGTCACGAAATATGTATGACAAATATGCCATTTCTTTTCAATTATGAGACCAGCGTGAGCCTATAAAACTCTCTTACTGACTTCACTCCTTGTGGGGGTCACCTTCAGCTCAGCTTTGCTCTAATAATGGCTTCAGAGAAAGACAGAGAGTAAGGGATGAAGAACAAAGAGATTAGACCAGCATGTATCTCCCTCACCATCCTCCCCCAGTCTAAATATTGTTCTTGTTATACGTTAAGTGGCAAAGAGGAATTATGGGACCAGATTCATAATGCCATTAACGGTTAGGCATAAGGATAGCCATTACATCATATGCTCAATGTGACCCCATTACTCTCCATCAACTTATCCATGCAGACATCCTGGGGACCTGAGCTGTGGCCCTGGACAACCCTTGTAAGCTCTCCAGAAGCTGGCAGGGCCTGCCTGCTTGCCCAACCACCCCACGGGGTCTCTCAAATATGCACATTGAAAACCAAACATATGCAAAAAATCTTTTCCGCATACTTGAACAAACACACACAAATTTATACACGACAAAGATTGGATACACGCAAAGCAAAATTAAAGAAGAAATATGTTAACAGTTACTTGAGGAACACAAATTTACAGACGCACACAGACATAGGAATCCACATGCCTGCTTGAAACCCTGCTTGTCCATCGTGCCACTGGAAGATTGTGCTTCATTCCACTGAAGGTGTTATGGGCTGTTATCAGCAAGACCATTCCATGGATGGCTGCCCTAATTGAGAATAATGAGGGTCACATTGAACATATGGTCGCTGTTGTGTCCCCTTTCCCCCCTTCTTCTCTCCTTCTCTCTCTCTTCTCTCTCTTCCCAACTCCCCCAGACAAAGGGTTCAGTCAAACTTTGCCAAGGCAAAGCAAAGATCTTTGTGGCAAGTGGAAAAAAGAAAGGACACTGCTAAAGTTCTTCTCCTTTCCCGCTGACAAGTTAGAGTAATGCCTATATAATCAGAGAGAAGGGCAGTGACCGGCCAATCGGTTGACGGTGAAATGCTAACCCCACTGGGACAAACAGTGGTGGTGGAAATACTGGCTAAGCATTGTGCTGATATCAAGCTCCTTTGTTCTACATGTGAATCTGGACATTCGCTCTTCATCACCAAGGTCCTTCTGTCATTGAGAGTTTAAGAATGGAAGCGCCAGCATATTTTAACACCGTACATCACGCAGACGGACAGTCACAAGTTAGCTGATAACAATTAAACTTGCACGTGTACAATATCAAAAAATAAATAAATAAAGGGAAAATATAAAGCCAAATGTTATTTGACCTGATGTTAAAATGCATGCATTGCATTTTTTTTGTATCTGTGCAGCAGAGCTGCAGGAAGGACATGATTCAGTGTGGATTAAAATGAATGTCAGCTGGAGTCAGGAACTTAGTTTACTGTTCTCGAAGCAGATATGTGATACGGTTGGATTTCAAAATAAATCTTAGTAGCCTGCCACTATCATGTCGTGTCTTTTGTCATTCAATATGTCGGCACAGGAGATATCTAATGTACACAGTTAAAAATCTGCCCAACTTGTTTTGTACGGGCAGATTCATGTCCTGAGCTCTGAGCACTTCATCAACACAACCTCATGATGAAAGAAAAATCCTGGAGCTGTTCCCGGTAATAACACTGTTGTGACTACAAGGAATTAATCTACTAAGACATCTCTCTTGCTTTGTTTCGAATGTTAAAATTGTCTGCCCTTTCTTCGCTCTAGGAAGAGCTCTTCTAGCGCTTCATTAATTGCGCCGACATTGTGAAGTTTTATGTCTTCCAAGGAGTTGTCAGGTCTCCAATGCTCCCCCTGATCTGCCAGTATTTGGTAAAAATAAAGTTAGAAACTGTCAAAACAAAACAGCAGACTCGCCTCTTAGCACCAATGAACACAATGAAATGATTAGATTAACATTTGCTAATGTTCAACAATGGCCTGCTTGTTTATGCGACACATCCCTGCTGCAATGTCATCTCCAGGAAGCCCCTTTGCATGAAATACTGTACGTCTCTGTTTACATAGGAAACATGCTGATTGGATCTAGTTGAGCTGGTAAAGACGCTTTATGAGCGCAGTGCCAAAATGTGAATTGATTTGCCGGCATCTCAGTTTCTTGTGTAATAACCTTAGGAGGTTGGATTTATGACTATCTGTGACCCAGTTGCATTGTCACTGTGCTGCATAGCCCCTGGATGCAGGCACGGGTCTCTGGTTTCATGTAAGACAGGTGTAGTCTCAACGTCTGATGATATGTGTAACACATGTGTGTACATTGTAGACATATGCCTTTTTGTACTGTCATAGTAGAATGTTAAAGTATATAGCCCCTTTGCTGACACACACGATATGTGTAACATATGTGTGTATGATATAGAAAGAAAGTTTCATGCTTGATGATTGAAGATACAGAATATCTCCAGCTATATGATCACACCTGACACAATGTGTACAGCATATGTGGTGTGTAAAATCGTAACATGTCACGAGAAGTGTAAACTTCGAGTATATACATGTTAAATTCTCCATTTTTCTCTGTGTAGCTATTGATGAACTAATTCAGATGGCAGATATGTTGTCATTTTTTATTTTGCAAAAATGTTAAACTACATTGTTAGTATTACCACTATATATACAGAACAATTAAGCTACCAGGGTTATTATTTATCCTCAATGGAGAATGCACAAAGGTAGAAAACTCTCTATGCTATAGATAGCATAGAGATGTGTCGTATGATGAATGCGGCCACTCAATCCATAAAATATTGCTACTGTATATTAGGGCTGTATTGAGAAAATTTTGTCTTCATTTGTTTGACCGTCGAAATATAAATGTCCATACAGGCCCCCCGACCACTGCAGGAGCCAGCCGTTGACATTTCTCCACTTTGAAAACACAATGAAATCTGAATATTGCCTCGAATGAGCGGATGCCCGTAGGGAAATAATCCGGGGTCTCTGAATAGTCCCTAATTGAATTGTCTTTTACTAAATAGAGTTTGCTCTAATGCATACTCTCATCGGAGAATATGACAGCCGGTGATGCTTCTCATATCTGCCTAAAAGAGCCCCCAGATCCAAGGACCTATTAACTCTATTACCCAAACCAATATCCCTGCCTAAACCCATTACCCTGAACCTATTGTGTATTTTTGTCACTACATCTTTGCTCAAAATCCGAATCAGCCTTTGATGGATGCTTAACAAGACTACACTTTTATCACATATTCTGCTGACCTTCAACAAATTGCTTTGCAAGTTTGCTTCTAAGATGAATGTGACAGAGCCACTTTCTTTAACGCAGGATCCAGGGTGCAGAAGTGGAGGGGAGGGGGGCTGTTTTAGTTTCTCCACACTTGTAGGCCCTAACCTCCATTTGAACCCGCACCATTTATCAGATGCTGTTTCTGTGAAGTAGAAAGTACATTTCAGTCATGTAGTTATATTGCTGCAACTGGAAAATTGTAGAGATAGTTTGGTCAATTAGCCAAAGTTTAAAATAAACAAATGTCCATGTACTCCCTAAAGAAGAATGGAGGTTTTCCAGGCAGGGCTTGACAAGGAACAGGTTAAATACCTGTGTTGTTGTTTCTGGGTAAGGCATGAGGCCTGTGAAAAGTTCATAGAAATGATAAATCTTTACATCCCACAGTCCCTCCTCCCCACAGCTCCACCTCACCCACACATAAGCCAGACTCTCTCCAAAGGTGTAAATCACTTTGACCTGTAAAACCCCCTCAACACTGTGTAGCAAAACATAACTTATTGCAATTCTTCACCAAAGTAAACGCCACTGTTTTAGCAGACAGGCGGCTGATAGCTGCCTAATATCGTAAGTGTGAATCATGATGTCTGATTCCGCTATATGCTCAAGTTACACAGCTGAATGGCAATGCAACTAATATTTTAATAATGGTTCAGCAAAAGTCCTGGAATGATATGGTGCCATGTGCCATATCATAGCTAGGTCCTAACCAGCCTCTCAGTAGTTGTCAGTAGTGATGGCGTGACACTTTTATGTACAATGATTCATTTCTTTAGTAAAAACATTATATATGCTAACATTATATGATGGTCCTTACAGACGCAAAGCAATATACACCAGCCTTCCATCCACATCCACTGGGATTCTTACAGAAACTGCATTCCATAAGTATCTCCACCTTAGTTAGCTTTGGAGAGCTTTTCCTTCGCTTTATCAGTAGGACCTGTGTCTTATCATGACTAATGCTGGAAATTCTTCCCTAAGATAAGTAAAGGAGCTTAGGATTACCCTCTTGACTGAACATTGGAAAAGAGTGGGTGAGACAGAGTACGCACTACATGTTTGTCCAAATGTGTGTGCGTGTGTGTGTGTTTGTGTGTGCAAGAGAAGAAAGGAGAATGTGTCTAAAGACGCGAGAGGAAGAGAACTGAGGAGGGGTTTCAGCTGGCTCCTCTGTATATTTTCTCAGTCTTGAGGCAACCTCACCATTAGTGTCAGACACTCAGATTATCCAACCAACGGAACTGGGATAAGTGGATTGATGAGGTGCTTCCATAGTCCCTGGCTGCTGCAATGGAAACAGGCTCTACACTCCTGAAGCAGCTATTTTCCTCAAGGAAGGGCAAAAATAATGAGCTACTTAACCAGACTGTTCACCGCATTTCTGTCATATTACAGCTGGCTTGTTTGTTTATCCCAGACAGATCTATATTTCACTTTTTAATTGAATTACTTTGATACAGACTAAAAGCCCTCTGCCTAATAACATGCCAATTACAATGAAGACCTACTTAGAATAAATATGAATATAATTCAGCAATTTATTGCTTTAAATACAGAGAGGGCCTGGCTGCCTTGACACCCATTGATTAATAATTGGTGCTGCAGTCATAAAGGGCAATTAAGGAGAGCAATTTCACATCTTCACTTAGAAGTTAAAATGCCATTTGTCAGAGAAAGCATGTAGTCTGTAACGCTCTAGTGCTAGATCAACAAGTAAATCAAATAGATATTCCATGACATAATGTATGCCCATGTTTAAGACATTGGACATTGTGATTTTGGAATTGATAGACCAGCATAGTCCGGTGGAAATGTTTGTGCTGTGCCCTGTGATTACCTTGTGGCAATCTGTTTAAAGCACTCTGCTTGATGATGCTTATGCATTTGCATTTCTTTGCCATTTGCATGGGTATGCTCTCAAAACCCATACGGTAATGAATCCTCACATTCTCAATTTATTAATGGAACTGGGCTTTGCAGCTTGTCCAAAACTAGTAACATATGTTCTGTAAATATGCATTGATTTATTTTGCTCGCAGATAAATTATTATGAAAAAATAAATAAATAAAAAAAGTGTGTTCAATGGCTACTTAAGTAATGACCTGTCTTCAGCAAAGTATTCACTCGGTACTCATAAACATAACGTATCGTATCCATATGGATGGCTTGCTGTAAGTCTATTAAGTGAATTTCTTTTGCTTTGCTTACTCTAGCAATACAATTTTACATATTAGATAATGCAGGATTTTCACCACTGGTGGAATGAAAAATGTGGCTAAAACAATTCTGCACATTGGAATAGGTAAATGAATAAAAAATGTGCAGTTTGTACAATGGTTAGAAAATATGGACACATTAAGGCTCATTGTAGTGATTCTCATCCACTGGTTTTATGATACATACTTATTTATTTACCAGACAATTACAAATACATATTACCAAAAACATTTTCACTATTACACAAACATTGTGTTCTCCAATTTGTGATTTCAAGTCTTTATTATTCTAATAAGCAAAAGGGGTTTCTTAAGTCCTCATGATAAAGTGATGTTTCACTTGAGATCGGTTTTAAAAAAAAGGGGGACACATTAGCTATCTCATCCTTCAGCTGACTGAAAATGTATTGGCAGGATTCAGAATATTTATGTCTTATTAATAAAATCCAGCCATTTGGAAAATATGGTTGGCTGCCTTACACAGTGAACATTATAAATACAAGAGTTAATCATTCTTCCACTGCAGTGTGTAGTTTGTTTAAGGCCCACCTCATTCACAGCATGTTAAAGATAGCAGCAATAACAATTTTATTGGCTCAACCGCTAACAGCTCTCTTGTCCTCGAGCCATGGAGGATGAAGGAGACGAACTGTGGAAAAACTACCAAAGTGCATATAAAAGTTAACCACTTACCTTCTATAAATAGTAAACTTTCCTGCTGTTTTTTACACGGATAGTGAAGCTGGAAACCTTTAAAGTGGGTAATTTATTCCTCACGAGTTAACGGCAAAGTAAACAGCAGCGCAAGCTCCATTTTGTCTTAAAAAAATACTCCATATAAGCGAAGGTGGCCTTCATTCTGTGACTCAAGTGTAGAGTTCATGACCAAATGATTGATCTAATCAGAGAAAGGGGATTTATGGTAAACACTGCAAAGTTTAAGTGAGGGTTTTAAATCAGCAGTGAAAATTGCCTTTATAAATAAATGAAATGGAGATATCCCTTCACATTTTAAAATGCAAAATCATTCAGGGCCTCTGACTAGACCTCAGACATGTATTCATAAATTGCTTATAGGAGTTTCATCTCAAATGTTTTCATATAATACAAACTCAATGTACCTTTGTGATGAGAGCCCTGAATAACTAATACATGTACTAAAACCCAGTATCGTCAGATTAAACCTTTAAATGAATTTGAATAGTTGGTGAAGAGAAATGTAAAACCCCTCTTATGAATTCACATTTTAATTTTCATGCATGTTTTGTCATGCACGTTTGTGACTATCATTTTAAATTGGGCATGCCATGCATCATTATTCGCTTAATTAATTTAACTAGTGGGGATTCATCTTAGGGTCACTGGGCGCTTCTGTCAATATTGTTGTACGCGTTCATTTGTTGGGGAATATCACAGAAAAATAGGCTAAAATACTTAGCAGTAAATGGATACCTGTCATTTTTTCTTTGACCTTATGTCTTGACCCAGTAGGGTCAGCTATTAAACCCATCACCTACTGGATATTACACAAGTCCTAAACAACCTTCCCAAGGATAGGAAAATTATCATGCACATAGCCATAACTCTGATTCCATCAGTTGGAGCCGGGTTCTGGTTTAGCAGGTGGGAGTGAGATGTTTGACCTTGTTTAAACCCATAAATCTAATCTCATCATCCATCATCCAGTCAATTATTTGTCATTTGTGTCATGATCAACTGCTTCAGGGGATGAGTTGGGTCCCAGGTTTCCCAACAGTCAATCTCAGGTTTTTCTTTGGAGACTTAGCTGATGCCCTCAGCTCAGTCAACTTACGGTCATGAGATACTCTTACTCAAGCCAAGACAAGTGCCCTGCAGTGATTCTATAATAGCATTAGAAATGAAAAATTAAAATAATATGAATGCTCTATTGGCAGTGTTATGAAATGTTTACAAAGTGATAGCAATACTATAATGTAAATATTGTGCCTAATAAGTGTGTTAAAAGTGCTTTTGAAAGTCACAATTGATGTGTTTTTCCACAAATTTGTCTTGTAGTTCATTATGGAAGAACTGTAACATGAGAGGATCGTGTCATTGAAGAATTATTCACTTCTCTAAGTCTGCTAAAACTTTTGTCTCCCGTTCCTGAATGTTCCTGACATTTCATAGTCAGCTGGTTTAGTGCAGTTTGTAGGATGATGGGAAACAAGGCATTAAGGAAGGAATACAAACTGAACTGTGCTAATGCTCAGGTGTAAGACAGGGTAAGTTATACAAATGCTGAAGTTGAGTTCGGTTTTCGTCTTTAATCCTTCTTTTATCTTTGTTCTTCGTGGACTGCCTCTCGGTTTCCAGGCTGTCACAGTGAAGGGGCATAATGGGCCTGAGAAGATCAACCCATCTAAAGAGGGATTTGGAACCTTTCACCTCTGAGAAATCCAGGCTGGAAGAAGCATCGGAGTTCATAAATGTGCACAAGTGCACATTTTCAAGATATGTTATTAACTGTACCTGCGCTTTCCTGGAAAATCTCATCAAAATATAACTAAAGAAACTGATTCAATTTTTCTTTTAGAATTGAAAAATGTGATTGAACTAAAAAAGCCTAAACATCATCGAGTGATGTACTGTTTGACTCAACAATAGACCTAGTTTGCTTAACATTGCATGGCTTCTTATTAGATTATTTTTAACAAGCATCCAATTGAATATTTTGCCAATCTAATCAGATGGGTTATGATAAACTCCTTGAGAACAGAATTGCACTGCTATTCTTTGTCAATGCTATAAAATCCATAAAGCCAATAGAAATGCTAAAGACATATGAGCCTTAAAAACATTACCAGAAATATATTGCAGCCCAGAACCTACATGTGGAATGATGTTATGTTATGAAGGATTGATCTTTGTGTTTCTTGAAATAATTAGCAATGATTTTTGGGCGTATGCATTGTGTGCGATTGCATATGTGTTTGTGCCATTTTCTCCAACCAGCATGGATTTGTTTATGTTTTCCTATTTGCCAAATGAGTTTTGTTTGAAAGTCTTAACTACAAAGACACTACTGGACATATAATATTAATGATAGCAATTTTAATTTAAGAATGAATAAACACGTTCTCTCTACCGTTTTAAGTGATGTACGGTATACCGTAAAGTCTAGTACTAGTATACTCCTTTACCTTATTTAAAATACACTGATATTTGAATGTGAGGATGGCATTCTTTATGGATGTGTATTACAGCTTGAGATAAATGATAAATATAGTATGCACATGTAGTCAGTAATTTAAGAAGGCTCTACACTCCTGAAGCAGCTACAAAGTAATGCGGAAGTGGAAAGACCATCTCTCTCTCACACACAGGGTGTATTTTTAGGTGTGTGTTTATTAAAGCCTAAGAAGCTATGCTGCTGACAACCATTAATCACTATATACCAATTAACAAAAAGTTTCTTTCATGTTCTGCTCAAAGATGTTAGAAAATGAACTCCCTTGTCATTTTCAATGCAAAGGACAAACAAATGCTAATAAGATCTGTCCCTTTTCAAAGAGAACATATTCTACAGCTCCCTACTAGGTATAAGGGCCAATTGGTGAGGCTGGGCCGTATATATTAAGAGGAAAGTATTCTTAATTGCCTGTTTGTCTATTCTTAATCAACATGCTTTAATAAATATCAATATTGAAATTAAAGTTTTAAATGTTTGCAGTTCTGGGACAAAATAATTTCTTCTGACAGGTATCAGCAGAGTGTTAGTGATAACATAACTGATATTGTATGACCATCGGTCATGAGTGAGTAGTACACATATACCTAAATAAATCTGATCTCCCTGTGTCCGATGCAATAAGCTGGAGAAATGCATTTATGAAATAAGCCCTGATTTGTTGGGTGCATTTGGCAGATAGCCAAAGGCAACAAAGCAACATAAGCAAAGGTTGTAATGTTGTTTACTGAGACTGAATCAAATAAGAAATGACAAACCACGCTGTCTGATTCTAAAAATTACACTGAGCATTACTGTTAAATTGTCTTTATTGTTTGCTGGAGTTCCTTCTTTGTCATTGGGACATTTTTTTTTTTTTGTAAGCGGGGGCAGTAAAGTAGTTGTTGTTGATGGCCCAAAGCATTTTTGGTTTTGTTGATAATTTGAGCCAGGAAAAGTAAAGATAATTGGGTCAGGTAAATAATTTAGAAATGGTGGAAGGAACACATTAGTATCCAAATGACTGTGCTGTTGTAGTATAAAATGATTCACAAGTTGTTCATGTCATAATTGTAGTTTTTCTCATGTCAGTGTTGATATATTAGTCATTTCCCTCTAAGCGTTGTGGAAACATCTTGTGTTTTTGAAAAGCTAACTGGGTTATGAGATACAATGTGAAGAACATGAGATTTAGTCCTGGCACTAACACAGTATCAGCCAGGCTTTGGTAGGAACAACAATAGCGGGGCTTCCACAATATCAAATTTTAGAATCAGGAGTTTATGAGCAAAGCTTTCACTGGACAAGAGGACCTCGGGGCCTTATAGCCTGAAGAAAGGCAATTACTTGTGTTGGTATTATTGTGTGATGGATCCTATTTGTTGGTGACCTGTGAAACATGGAGTACAATATACCATGTCCGTGAAAGCTAGTGCATACACTGGTAAAACAGTGTTTTTGTGAAATGTATGTATCCATAGTGCAGTTTGGTTTAAAAAAAAAAATCCAAATTAAAAATTGCAAAATGATAAAATAGTCCGTCTGGCCTTTACACAGCATTTCTAGCTGATTATTGTAGGTGATTTTAACGTCCACGGAGATGCTGAAAATGATGTGAGAGAACACAATGCAGAGTAGCTAGCTAAACCTCACTACCAGAGAAGTCGATTGTTTTGTTGTTACATCCTCACTGCATACAACTCAAAGTGTCAAATAAGAGATGCACACACCTTAAAGTAGACAACTCATACGATGGTGAATTGTTTTATTAATTTTAAAGACCTTTGCATGCTTGTTTAAAAAAAAAAAGCCCTCCGTAAAGCTAGCACACTGTCACTGATCACGTAAAACAGGAACTACAAGGTTTCTTTTCAGCACTGTGGCTAGGCTGGCAAAGAGACAGAGCTATATATCCTTATACAGAAAAAGAATTAGTAGTTGTCAAACAGCTGGATGATCATTGGACATTATTTTGAAGAGTTTTACTCAGGATTTAGAGTTCATCATAACAAAGAAACAGCACACAGAATCTAGTGAAGGTTACGAATGACCTTCTTTTGGCCTCTTGTCATATTAGACCTCAGTGCAGTGTTCGACGTTAAAGAAGTTGTGCTGCACTGGTATGAATTATATCTGTCTGATATAATCCAGTTTGTTCATGTAAATGGGAAATCTTCTTTACATACTATAAAGTTAGTCATGGAGATCCACAGGGTTCTGTGCTGGGACCAAGACTATTTACATTATACAAGCTTTCCATAGGCAATATTTAAAAACAAACTAACAAAAAAACATTGCAAACATGTTATTACTATAGAGGCAATACCAGTTTTATTTATTTATTCATACCAAATGACAAAAATAAAATGATGAAACTGCAGGCATATAGCAGGCAAGCCATATAGCCCAGGATGACCTTTAATTTCTGGCAACTTTTAATTATTGTAATTGGCCCTAAAAACCTCAGAAACACTAACCAGATACTTGCTCTGGACGGGATTATCTTGTTCTCAAGTAGCAGAGTGAGGAATCTTGGAGTCATTTTTGACCAGATAATGTCCGTCAATGGAACAACAAATATAAAGGACTACTTTCATTCATTTGCACAATATTGGTAAAATTGGAAATATCCTGTCTTGTGATGTTCAAAAATTAGGTCATGCATTTATTACCTCTAGGCTGGACTATTGTTATTCATTATTATCAAGTTGTCCTAATACCCAAAAAATCCTTCAGTGCTAATCTGTGGTCCCCTTTAGCATTTTCACAGGAACCCTTAAAGAGAGATTATATTTCTCCCATATTAGCTTCTCTGCATTGGGTTCCTGTTAAGTCCAGAGCTGAACTTAAAATCACTTTCTTCATATAAAATATCTTGAATGACCAGGTCCAGTCATAACTTAAAGCGGTCATGCTAGAATTTTGTACCAACACAAAATTTTGCTCTGAGACTGGCTTACTTCCTTGTCCTATAAGGGAAATTTGAGGCTGATTTTTCAGTTATCAGGCTCCTGACCTGTGAGACCAGTTCCCTAACTGGGTACTCTTTCTACTGTTAAGATTGGATTTAAAACTTTTCTTTTTTGCTAAACTTAGAGTTAGGGCTGGATCAGGTGACCATGAACCATCCATTAGTTATGCTACAATCCAGTCTTTAAGTCTGACGTCATTAGCTGTTTCCCGGGTCCAAACTCCACTACAGGTCCTAAAGCCAAACGAATACTGCGGCATCACTGAGAGTCACGAACTGTCTAAATTCTTTCATCCTTCATAAAATGATCAGCGTGGCTGCTCTACCAGGTGTAACAATTAAGTTTAAAATCCAGGCATCCATGAAAACAGAATTTATCAAATTTAACGGAATTAGAAGTTAGCAGCGAGTTAGCTCGCTAGTTTCCACCTAAACATAATATACCATGTTTTGACTCAGGGATTTCTGAAAAAAATTAAAACATAAAGCTCTGCTGTCACTTCCGACATAAATAAAGGCAGAAAACTAAACAGCAGTGACGTTTGTATGGTTACTGAAGTTGGGCTAGCTGCTATTTAATGATGTGCTATGTGACGGCTAGCTACGCAACTGTGGTTAGCATAATATAAACACATTAGCGCAGTGAAGCTGGAGGAAAGCCCTAAGTTTTTTCCACTCGATAACAGTTAACATGAGGGTTCTGTTAGGTTAAGGCTGTGTGCAGGCAGGAATAGGACCCAAGGTGCAGACTCCGGAGACAGACGTGAACTCAAAAAAGGCTTTAATTTAATACTCAAAATATAACATAACTGAAAAAACTCAAAACAAACTTAAACTAGAGAAATGACAGAACACACAGCTAGGAAAACAGTAGATCGCGACACAGACACAGAGAAACACTGGGCTTAAATACACAGAGGGAGCAATCAGGGAATGAGTAACAGGAGGGAAACACAGCTGGGGCAAATCAGAACTGACGAGACCAAAGAAGCGTAACCTGAACACACTGAGAAAAGACGGAGACCTTCAAAGTAAAACAGGAAACACATAACACAGACTGAACAAAGACACAGACTCACATGCAGGCACTACAAAGGGAACAGAGACGTGGGAACAGGGCAGACACAAACACTGACTGAACACGGGGATATAGGAACTTAAGATACACATAGCCGCGAACTAGACAAGGGGATGCAGGTGATAGGGGAGACAGGGCAACTAAAGAAGACAGAGACCTAAGCCATAAGACAGAACTCAAAGAAACCAAAAACTAGACAGTATAAATAATATCATAAACTCAAAAACCCTGGGTCGATGACCCAGGCATCCTAACAGGTTCCCGATGCGATTGCATTCCAGGATGCTGTAAACGGACCAAACTTCAGTCAAGAGAAAAACTGAGATAATCCATCCACAATACGAGGTTAGTCGTTAATATACTGCTGCACGGGCTGGGCTGTAGTTACATCATTAAAACGAAACTTTAAAATGAATAGTGGTAATAATAAAAACCGAGAGAGGCCGGCAGTGACCACTGCCATTTTTAGGGGCTTGTTCAGATTAAATAGAAAAAGATACAAAGCATTAAAACATGTTAAAAATAGAACAGCCTTAATAAACCCAGAGTAGTTGTGATGCAGAAGCAGGGTTCATACATCATCACTTAACCCTTTAAGACCTACCATAGAACCAAGGCCGTCAGAGCTTACTTTATATTTTTGCATGCTGTAGTGCCATTTCTGGGAGCATTTCAGGTGGCTATACATCAATACAACTGTTATAGCCCATATTTTAATAATATGTATGCATTAAGTCCATAGTAACTACATAAATTGCAAAAAAGTGCAATAGAAATTTAAGAGGTTTATCCCTCAAAACTTTAAATACAAAAAAGTTGAAAAAAATAGTTTACAACAACTGGGAAATTTATTTTGAGTGTCTTCATAGTTTTATTTTTGAGATACACCAATTTTTATATACTGCAGGAAAAACGAAAAACAATCCTATGATGCAAATTTGCAAAGAAAACAGCATGTACATCAAAATAAACTATTTTAAGCAGTGCAATTTGAGTTCTAAGCATCCCAGCAACTATTCAGAAAAGCATAAAGTCAAACATGACTTATAAAAACACCAGTATAGGCTTTTAAGGCATACAAGTAAAAAACTACATTTTCCGCGAAAATTAAGTCACTTCCGGTTTCGGGCAGGTAATGGCGGACATGCGATCGTTCGTCTGTTTCAATGTGGGAAGTGTTACGAACAGCTGATCGGATTGGCAAAGCGTGTTTCTGGAATATTATGTTTTTGTTCCTGCAAGCGCTTTTTATGCAATATTTGCAAAGCTGATGGCATAAGATGTAAGTACAACTCCTCTGGTTTCATATGCAAAAAAAATTATTGCGCTAGCTTATGCGGTTCCGGTTCTACAGGGATTTAAAATAGTTACGCAAAACGGCTTTAAAGCAATTTTTCTTTACTCATCTCTTGTCAGTCTCTTTGTGTTTATACTAGAGATGGACCGATCCGATATTACGTATCGGTATCGGTCCGATACTGACCTAAATTACTGGATCGGATATCGGAGAAAAATAAAAAATGTAATCCGATCCATTAAATATCACGAAAGCACCTCACAAAACTTGCAACATGCCGTAACTCGCCTCAGAACGTCGGAGCAGTATGCATCACGTGATAGAGCAGCTGTGGCATGCGGGACCTGTGGTCTGGATAGCATTTGGAGCTTCGCTAGCAACCTGGCATTTCATCTCCGACAAAGTTATCCCCGAGAGAAGTAAAGCAAGTGTGTAAGTCCATCTCTGAATGTTTGTAAAGCATTCCCACGTTAAGCTTAACGAGCGACTGCCTCTCGTTCTCCGGCTGCTACTTCAATCGTGAAACTGCTAATGATCAGCTGATCGGCTTTTCTGTCGTGAGTCTCTCTTGTTTGTTTTTGGCCCACTTTGCGCCAGAAAGAGCAAACCAGCGGCTGAACAACAGCAGCACGTTTAAGCTTGATAAGCTGTTGTTAGAATTTATTTAATATTACTTTCTACACCAGGATCTTTTTCTACGTAGCTGACGGCTGGTAACTGTGCAGGGGCGGATCTAGCAAAGTTTAGCCAGGGGGGCCGATAGGGCATTAACTGGGAAAAGGGGGCACAAAGACATACTTTTCTTTCTTATTCTCATTTAAAATGTCTAGCTTTTAATAAATAATTATCTGACACCCAAAGTTTTAATTTGATGTAAAATGAATAGAAGTCAGTTACTGTATATAGTGACTATTAAGTCTAATATATATACCCTAGTAAGCTATAGTACATTTTCCTTTGGGAAGGTACCATCTGTGCAGTCTGCAATTTTGTTGAAGAAAGATGTTGAATCTATTTAATATTTCTTGAAAAATAATTGATTTCTGTGCATTTTTTTTCACACTGCATCAAATTAAGGTTGATTACGTTGATTAAGCATCATGAGGTGGAGCGTGAGGGGTGGTTCCCTATTTTTTATTTATTTATTTTTGTTGTTGCTGGGAGTTGGAACCCTATTAGTTAGGTTGCTTAATATTTACGCTAAGTACTCTTTAAAATACCAGAATAGGGAGGATGGTGTAGGTCTAAGTTTATTAGATTGATCAGTATTGCTGAACTATGAAATATTTTTTTTGTATACAGGTATAACAGAATAGCTTTAGTGTAGTTGTTGTTTTAAACTTGAGTATGAACTTGCAGACTTGCAAAATGCAGCAAGATATTTTAAAAAACAGTTTTGTTGATTAAAAAACACTATATCGGATTCATATCGGTATCGGCAGATATCCAAATTTATGATATCGGTATCGGTATCGGACATAAAAAAGTGGTATCGTGCCATCTCTAGTTTATACACCACTACAACTGTTAATCATTATTGTTAAACTCTGACTCTTTTTTCCTATAGTGTATCTTTTATCTTGACACCCTCTGCTTTCTTCTCCTTCTTTTGCAGATGGCTGCCTCTCATTGAGGTTTCTATGTCTTTAAAGGAAGTTTTTCCTTCCCACTGTCAGCAAGTGCTTGTTCATAGGAGTCTTTTTGTTGAGGTTTTCTGTCTAATTTTGCAGGGTCTTTATCCTACAATGTGAAATGGCTTAAGGCAACTGTTGTTAAATTGGAGCCATATAAATGAATCTGAATTAAAGTGAATCATGGTGATTCGGTTTCAGTACACTTTAACAACCTTTAATTAATCATAACATTTTGGATAATTAAACAATGAAAAATGACGACTAGTAATACATTTCCAAGACCTGATATAGAGATATCAAATGGCCCAGAAAATCAACAGTATGCATTTGTTTAATAATGTTACAGGAAGTTCAAGGTGGGGACGTGGAGCAGATGGAGGCAATATGTAAAGAGAGCAACAGCTGAAACAAACGAGAGACATCTTGCCAGAGAGCTGCCGTCACTTTTCAACACACTGGATCAGGCAAGACAAGGGCAACCCCACAGGGGGCCTAATGCTCACTCCGATCTTGAACCTTTCATTTCTCTCCATAACAAAGCAGGGAGTGTTGGTCTCTGTCATGCACAGGCTTGTTTATTCCACTGTAATATAAGTCACAGCACTTAGCGAGTAAAATCTAAAGAGTCCACTGGAACTGTTCAGTATGCTAATATATACTGCTCAAAAAATATTAAGGCGATACTTGAATCACGCATCAGATCTTGATGAATGACAATATTCATTACTGTCATTTATGGTATAATTTGTGAGAATCCAAATTGCAGCTAAAATCAATGTAAAAATGTTTGAGTGTTACCTTAATATTTTGAGCAATAAAACCATTATTTACAGTGCTCACTGTGGTGCAGGCTGGACATATTCAGCCTTAATTTACAACCATAACATTTCTGAAACAATAATTCATGATCTACATGTTGTGTAGAGATTTCTGTTAAAGCAGACAAGTACATTCTTCACTATGTCACATGTTTTACACCAGGTCTCATCCAGGGCCATCTCTGTCATTGTACAGTATATGTAATATGTCCCAACAGAGCACCTGGGGAACTGACCATGCTAACACCTGGGACACACAAACACACACACAGATTCTCCCATCAGGTCCTGTTGGATAGAATAACACCCCGCGGAGCTGCTCCAGTGCCACCTGGGTCCCACTCTCTCTCGCTTTTTCTCTCTTTTCCTGCACCATCCCACTGCAACATGGTCATGTCACTGCCAATCAGGCCTTCCTGTCACTGCACTGTGGTGTGCGTGTATGTAAGGCAATTGCACTGCCTCACCCCTGGAGTGGACACAGAGAGGCAGACAGTGATGGAGGCTGCCACCTAACAGCCTCTAATAGCACCTGACATGGTGTTACACACAGTTACAATCTATGTGCCACCCAGCTGAGTTTGGGTTAGGATAGGACTGGCGAGGTGGGGGATGAAGAAGACAGGGGTTTGGGTGGGGTTTATGTGGCTTAAGAAAGGCAGCGTATTGCATTTAAACTATATAAATAGTTTAAATAAAAATGCTCTTATAAGTCTTAATTCATATTTTTGTTGTTACATGCAATAACAGCAAACATTTCACCACAGACTTTTATCACACTTTGGCCTCTTTTAACATTTCAAAATGATAATATACACTTTCAGTTCTTCAGTTTCTGTCCATACTATGTATCCTTCACACTAGCCATATATCTTTGTTAGAGGATTAACCCTAATCCACCTCTAATTAATCTCATCCTATATAACTTTTCATAACACATTCAAACTTTCTCCTTTTTACTCCTCGGGATAAAACCATTTGTCCTGTACAGTCCAAACAGGGCTTAAGTGAGGATGACCCATGCTGCCTATCTTTCTATGCCAGCTGACACTGTTTGTGACCCCTGAGCAGATGTTCCTTGTAATAATCTGCAGTTGAGAGAGGCATGCACGCCAGGTGGAGATCCTGGGGTCCACTCCCAAACGATTTCCTTGTATAAAACAAAAGGAGCTTTGAGGTATCAGCTTTCGGTGACACAAAGATTGGGGTGTAAGGGCCTGCAGAGGAGAGTACTTTTAATACAATTAGAGGTCTTTAGAAACAGGCAGCAGGGCTAAGCAGGAAAACAGGGCACTAACTGACTGACTGACTGCTGGGCTGACTTGGCAAGATAAAAACAAAGATGTTTAGACGGGCACAAACAAGCTTTTAAAATGATACAAAGTGCAATGTCGTGGCAGGTGTTGAGGTAAGAGAAAATAAAGAGGTGGAAATGAGAGAGCCGTTGGATGATATTCCATAATCTCTGTAAAACTATCTGGATCTGGTTTTAGTTTAGGAGGCTGGAGAGAGATGGGGGAGGCAAAGGAGAGGGAGAGAGTCAGTAAGTCAAAGACAGAGGAAAGAGAGACTGGGGGACTGGAGCCGCTTCAACCAAAGTCCCCTAAGCAAGGGCACAGCTCCTGTTACCTCCTGCTAATGGAGTAGGGCTATTTCAGTAGCATTGATTGACTGCTTTCTTCCTCTGAGCAGCAACTTTCTCATATCTGGGGGAAAATAGATCATAAGCACCCCGGCAGATGAGAGGAGGCTGGTGGAAAGAGGATGATGTTGGTGGCATGAACATCCTTCTGTCTTCTTCCTCATCCTCACTCTTCCTCTTCCTTTCTGTGTGACTGTCTGGTCGCTTGGCGGTGGAGGTGGGGTGGACAGGCGTTGGAGGTGTAGGGAAGCTATTGTGAAATTCCTCCAAAGACCTTTAGGGGGTGCAGTCATTCCACCTTGAAAGAGAACAGCCCCCCTGTGCTTTACCATAACTGTCAAATGCAAATCCTCCCTGGTTGATTGTTTTCATTGTGGGAAGAAGGGGTAAGGCTGAGGTAACTTTGACAGATTTCCTGAATAAGAAATGGGACAGGATATGAGAATTTATCTGACAGGTATACACGGCTGATTTGATACCAATGCAGAGCTGGATTTGCAGGTCACAGCCAGTTTTGGTGCCAAATTAATGATGGGTACTAATTAATTTGACAGGGTGGGATGAGCAAGGGCAACACTACCCACTACTGATGAAAGCATGGCCTCTGTCTCGATTAGAGTTCCTCTCAAAATGAACAAGTAGCTGACATTCATAATTTGCAGTGTACTAAAACAACTCAATCTTGCTTTAAATACCACCAGCTATTTATTTTGTTATTTTTTGAGAATAGATAGATAGATAGATAGATAGATAGATAGATAGATGATTATGAAAATCATGTGCATCACTTAAATTACACCCTTGAAAAGTAAGAAGACTTAAATGTTAAATTGATCATTACACAAAAATAATCACACAAGCCCCAACAATAACTAATGCTTTTAAACAGCTGCTAATCTGCTTTCATTGGCTTTCCAAGCCTGAGGCGTGCAACTAAATGTGTGCTTCTGTGTGGGGAGCTCTATGGTGAATGCCTAATTATCTGATTATATATGTTTATTCTAATTCATTCCTCTAGAGGACTGCAGAAAATACAAAGAAACCAAGCACCGGGCACACCACTTATAAGTGGCATGAGGACCTCCCCTCACTTCTTCACACACTGTTTAGTTTTCCACATAACATCTGCTTGCCTATTCATAATCTGTCATTTAAGTCATAATAGATGTATCTGTTTCATCCACAAACCACCGCTGTCTGCACAGATTATTTTAGTTTAATAAGAAAACTGAAGATGCTTTTAAAGTCAGTTATTTAGTCTTTCTGTCATTACATAATTTTTCTATTTGTTTAACAATATTTCAGTATTTTTCAGTGTATTTGTTCAACAGCAAACCCCCCCCCCCCCCCAGAAAGAAAACATTGATATGTGATTGAGTTTCAATAATATAAGGTGATGAAAAGGGGACAAAAGCTCTCTGAAAATAACTTATTGTGTCTGGTGGACTGTATAAAAATGTGACTGAAAAGCCATCAAAAACATTTCCCTCAAGTTGAAATTGTATTTTTATAAGCTCAGACAACCACGGCAAATAGCTGTGGTGATTTTGATAAACCAGTTAGCAAGTGTGGATCAAGCCATTCAAGATTTCAAAGGTGTAGCTTTGAATTTAGGCCTTTACCCCTTCAGAAAACTTTCTTCTTTATTTTCCAATTCACTTTCTTTTCTTTTCTTCTTTTTTACTATTAGGCATTACTATTTAAAAAAAACCCCGTTACATTTCTCTTTCAGCGGCTGCAGTATTAAAATATGGGCCCCCTCTGAATATGTGGTGTTCTTATCCCACACTTGAGAGGGACGTGCTTAATAGGCTTCAACTACTATTGCCTTTGATCAAGTTTAAAGAGGAGCAAAAAGGGCTCTGTAGCTAATGCTGATCCCCATGGCTTTCTTCACACCCCGTGTGCTCTCGCTCCTGTACATTCATGCACACAGGCACACAAATGCACCCCACCCCATGTCTCGCACAGGAGCGCACTCTCCCACACACATATAACCCCACCAACCATGAGGCTACAAATAGCTAACCAAGGTGACTCTATCGATCTCCAAACAACAGCAAGAGAGAGACACACAGGAAGAGAGCGAAAGACTGCGAAAGCATGTTTCTAAATGGACAGTGGGTGAAGGTTTTTGTTTTCTCTTCATCACTATTGTTAAATATAACCTTGTAATATTTTTTTACTTACTTTTGCAAGTATTAGAATACACTGTTAGTTAACATGTACAGGTTTCAAATTAATGCCTTTATTTTTTACCTATTAAAGAGAAAATCTTAAATATATAAATTTGTTTTTTATGTTTTTGTTTACTTACATGCCTCTTTCTTTTAATATTTATTAACCACACACAAACGCAACATAGATATACTACATGTGCACTAACTCAGACTGAGACAATGAATACTGCTGCTTCAGCTCAGTGTGCACTTAATCTTTTCCATTTTTGAGTTTAATGCACAATTAACATAAAGAAAGCGCTGCCTCCTCTAACTAAATGGCTGTTTTGTCAATTTGAGTCCACATTATACACAAGCCACATAGAGAAATATACAAGGCATCATGCTCATCTTGGAGTAAATCAATAGTAACCTGCTCTTCCCTGGACATACTTTAGTTTAGGTCAGCACTTGATTCTTCAAACATGTAAATTGATTGTCTGTCGGACACTGAAAATTGCTTTAATGGTCCTCTTTACAAACCTGGTTTGTATTGATTGCTTTAGATTTTGAATAACACACAAGCAATAGATTTTTTTTTCTTATGTCAAAACACAGATGAGCGCTCTCAATATGCTGGCCCACTGTACAGTGCAAGAACTTTCATGTTGGTTTCATGTTGGTTTTGCATGATTGCAGGTGTATTAATGTAGCTATGAAGGAGTTTTAGTTAAATACACTGACATTTTTTAAGTCATAGTTACACTACTAATTCAGTCCACTCCTGGATTTTGTAAGCAAATTTTTTTTTAATGTTTTCAAGTCATTTAATTCAACTTTAAACTAAATCAATTAACAGATAAATAAAATTAGCAATAACTCCTTTTTGGATGGCTTTTTCAATTTTTTTAACCTTTCTATTTCGATGTTTCATACATCAGTATTTTACAAGTCTTACAACAAACAAGGTTTGTTTAAAGCATCAGTGTTTCTTGTGATTTGTTGTCTTTCTTCTTTTATTCCACTACCCTGATGTGATCTTCGGTGCCACTTTGTACGTCGTACTTTTCTGAATCATTGTATGACAAGGAAAGAGAGAATAAGGGACACCGAGTGAAAGAATGCAAAAGCGAAGGAAGGGGTGAAAGAGAGAGAGCGAGAGAGAGCAGAAAAGAGAGTCTCCAGGGGAAGTGAATGGTTGGAATGCACGTTGATGCTGGTTGAATGAGCTGCACACTGGGCTGGGGTGTACTGGAGGTATTGTGTTGATGCAGCAGGGGTCACAGTGGCTGTGAGTGACACCAAAACAACATTTCATGGCAGACGACACTGGTTAAAGGCTGTGGCCAGGCTGACCACACCTTGAGTAGCACCAACTATTCCTTCTTAAGGTAAATCACTTGAAATTGGGCACTACTGCTATTTCTCTGTGGAACAAAACTGATTGTCATCATTTTACCCATGTTCATTTGTTCCAAAAAAAGGTTTAAAATGTAAATAGCTAATATTATCCATCTGTGCTGCATGGTGTATGCTGCAAAAAACTCGTCATCTCTGTGGAAATCTGATAATGCGCTACAGTTTTGCCAAAAACAAAAAACATGCCCTCAGTAGAACACAATGGTGACACGCCATTTTCAAAATCACCTTTTAACTAAACGGTCTTTTCCTAAGCAGCAGCCACAGGGCAGGGCAAAGCGCAAAGACGCTCGCGCTCTGCTTAGGTTCTCTCTGCCTCAAGTTTTCATTGCCTCCTATCCACTCATATCAATCCCCTTTAGTAGTGAGGTAGCAGGCTGATAGTATAATTAGACAGCTAACATCTATTTTAGGGGTCTATTGAGCTTTCTAATTAGCAGCAGATTAATGGGCAGTGAAGGCTCAGCTTCACACCACCAACACCAGCGACCCACTGTTACCCTCAGCTGTGCACCGCCCAGGGGCGAAGAAGAGGGGTGAAATGGGGGTTGCGGTTTGGGAATGGAGTGTGTATGTGCATGAATTGAGGCTTTGGCCATGTTCATTTAGGGGTTGAAGGTGAACATGGTATGTGAGGGTATTTGATATTGTTTTAATAGTTGGAACTAAGAAAGAAAAGGTTTGAGGGCTAGTGTTAGGTTAGGTCAAGGATTTGGTGTGCGTGTGTGTATTGCTGTGTGTGTGTGTGTGTATGTGTGGGTGTATACCTTTAGGTCCTTTAGAGACATTGTGAGGCACTAAAAGTCTCACCCTGGGGGTGCCGAAGCACTAATTCTAATTATCACCAGATTACAGAGATAATGGGAGACCCTGCTGTCAAGAATCTAACACCTCTCTCTCAGTCTCTTTCTCTCCTACTCTTTCTCTCTCATATGGCCATTTTACAGCCCAGCAGTCAGTAAGGTTGCCTGGTAAATGCAAGAGAAAGTGTTCAGGGAGAGAATGAGGTGCAGAGTGAGTAGTTTTCAGAGTATTAGAGAGCAAGAGAGAGAGAGAGAGAGAGAGGTTGAGGAGATTGAAGTAGGGCCAGAATTGACAGGAGGGTGAACGTGAGTGAAAAGGAGTTAAAGAGAGAGTTAGAAAGAGATAGAGAACGATTTAGTGATAAAAAGAGACTGCAAGGTGAGAGGGATGGGTAAGAATAGTATACTTACTTTTCTTACACACTACACACACACCAATGTGCCGGCCCTATTTGGTGCCATCCAACCATTCACCCACTCATCCACCAGTCCTCTTTTCTCCCCTCTCCACTTCTCTAACTTTTTTCATTGTTTTTTAAAAAAAATAACCATCTGTAGCCTTTTTCTCGCACTGATGAACATATATGAAATAGTAATAGGCAGGAAGATAAGAAGGAAAACGCAGCATTTCAAAAAGGTTTGAGAAATTATTTCCAACATCCATGGCATGCCCTATGTCCTGGTGTCATGCTTAACAAGTTAGGAAGCATTATGTCCACATACTGCTCAGGTTTTCATGGAGACACTGCACAAGTTAATAAAAATAAGTAAACGACAGTCAAATACTTTTAATTACTAAGCCCTTTTATTTTGTCTACCTGTAATTTTGAATGACCCTGTCCTCCTCTCATAGTCATTTGGTTCGTGGCTTGTTCTTCCTATGTGGTGAATGCTGCATCATTTTTTATTAGAACAGCACCACCCCTGCCAGTTTGCAGCCTGTTGAGATTCATAGCCAAAGTTTTAATAGGTTTTACTGTAAAGCTCTGAAAAGTCTTCACCCATATGGCCTGTGTGGTTTCTGTTTCCAAAAATCTGACAACATTGAAATAAAAAGAAAATATTTATTACTTCTTCTTTGGATTAATTCTATAATTAATGCAAGTAGAGAAGCAAAGATCTGGAGATTTGAGTGAGACTAAGGTCAGGGTGTGTCTCCCTATGGAGCAGCAAGTGAACTGTATGCCGTGCCAAATGGCCTACACCACACTGTTCTGCCAATCTGTTGGAGTTTGGCTCTAAAATGCATCTGCGGACATCCTCAGGCCTTTGGTGGGGTGCTTTATCATTCCACCAATAGATTTCAAACCTAGATTTTGGCAAGCCACATTTTCATCATTCTTATTTGTATGATTACCTGAGTAGATAAACCACTCCATAAACCTACTTGGTGAAGACTCATTGTGGAAATTCCACTTGCAATTGTCTGCAATTGCGAAATGATTGAAAGTGCTCAGTCCACTTTCGGGATGCAACAGAAAGTATTGGACTTACAGTGAGGGCCATGTCAAACAGAATTGCTGAACACATAAAGTCAAATGTCAAGAACTGTGCACTCACTTTAAATGATTGTTCATCACCGTGATGGATTTACTAGGAGCAGGAATGCTGTTTTTATTCTCAAATGAATCTGTTCAGGTCTTTGATGGGGGCCATAAAGAATGACATATTTATGCGAGCTAGGTGGTTTGACAAGGACAGCCTCAGTGAATTATTACAGTACACAGGAAGTAGGCTTCAGTGGAAACTTGGCTTCACTGTAAATTGTATCAGGATACTGCTGCATTAAGTGCAAGCAGCAGTACGTTAACAGGGCAAAAATATTTTTTATACAACAACCTAGGCAGTCACCATAACATTGTTGTTATATCCATTTAACTTATTAAAGCGGTCCAAAAAATACTTTCTTAAATAATCAATCATATGCTGCTGCACTTTAGTTTTGCAGCCACAGTACTTACTCGTGACACATTATCCCACTGTACACAATGCCCCCTCCTCCCCCAAGGCCTTATTAGGAACAAGCACCATTAAAATTTATCAGCCACCACCATTTTATTGCAACCTGTATCATAAATCCTATCGATGGTGGCAATATATAACTGTTTGTAGTTTATTATGAGTCTTATATCGTTATTTTCCTTACAGGGCACAATTCTGTTGTCTGACCTTCTATAAATCAGCTCTGTTTAATTAACTATGCTGGATACTAACTACCAGTTGCATTTGGAGAATTAGATATTGAATATCTATGCAAGTTACTAAAATTCCAGTTACATTCAATAGGAAATATGTTGCTGTTGCTTGTATTAGTGCAAAGCAGTGGAGTGCACACTGAGAATTATACAGATAATAATACTTTATTAACATGTACTATATAAATATACTGGTAGCACTTTCTATTACAGCTCAGTAATAAGTGGTAATAGTGGGGTAACAAGGCAGAAACAGGAATGTAATACTATAGTCATTTCTATGTTATTATCACTCAATTACCACAGTAATAACCAGTTAATATCCAAGTAGCATGGTAGCAACAGTGGCTACAGTTGAGTAATATTGCAGTAATTTTTATGTAATTGGATAATAAGGTCCCCAAACACGGGGGTAATAATGTGGCAATAAAGACTTTCCCATGAGGCAAAACCAATTAGTAATGGTAGCGTTATACCTTGAGAAGGTAGTGTCTGCAAGTTTGAATTTTCACATTTTTATAAAGTGTAATCTCATAATAACACAGTGATCTTGGCTGATGTTTTAACACATTTGGATAGTATTACTATAATGCTTGAAGTCATCCTACTTTAGATTCCTCTTTGCACTACAGTTTTAACAGTTTAGGCGAGGAATCAGAATCAGAATATAACTGTCCACCCCCAGTGAATTTTGTAGTGGTTTATTTCTAATCATAGACATTAAATATTCCAGTGTGCTCCAATTTGCTATTTTGGGAAGAAAATTAAAGAGATTAATTCATTATTTTACTGTATACACAAATTAAATTGGTGGATTTAAAAAAATAAGACAAGGAATATCTGTGAAATTGTTGCTCAAAGACTGTCAGTCATGTCGTGCTTCCTTTAACACTTCTTCATTCATAACTTTGAATCTTTTAGTATGCAAGTGGGCGGCTTGGTGCTACTTGCTGCAGGAGAGGCTGGATCTTTGGATGATTAGAGGTCAATCAGTGATGAATGTGGTGACACCCACACCCACCCCAAACCCTAAATTGGATAAGTGGGACAACATGGATGACAACTAATTTTTGTGTGTTGAAATTTTAAATATGTATTCCATGAGCACTTTCTTTCCTACCATGACATATTTTTACAGTGTTATGTATTGTCATCCAGATATGCTGTGAAAGAAGTTTGGGTTTGGGGCCCTTATTATCCAGTTACATAAATTTCAGTGTAATATTACTGTATTAATTTTAACCACTTTTGTTACCATGATTTTTCATGGATATTAACTAGTTATTGCTTTAGTAATTGAGTTGTAGCAACTTAGAAATTCTATATTATTACATTCCTGTCTCTGCTTTGTTACCCCACTATTACCGCTCTATTATTGAGGTGTAATAGAAAGTGCTACTAATATACCTTTTAATTCACGCTGCATAAATTATAGCATTATGTAAGGCTACAAAACACTTTTTACAAAATTTTATTAATGAATGTACATGCCTTTTAAATATGTAGATATAGTAGTCAATAAAGAGTGTAATAGTCTCACAGTCTCTTACATCCACTTACAGTATAATGCTTAGCTACTTAATATAGTGGCGTTAGGCCATCTTCTAATGTGAAATCTATATCCACAGGAATAATTTTATCCCTCAAGAGGGACCACAAACATTATTTGGAGATTAAATATTCTAACTTACAGTCAGCTTGAAAAACCAACAATTTGAATTCCCGAGCTACAATACAGTAACTGTGCAGTCATTAACCATTGTACAGTCACTTGTTAAAGAGAATTCCCTGTACAGTACATAAACCTATAATTGCTGTCGCAAAGCTATTCCCACAAGAGAGAGATGGAGATGGCGAAATGGACTTTCACATTGTGTCTCATGCTTCAGGAGAATGGTACGTTTGTCATTTATGTATATATATTTCAAAGGGCTACTCCTGTAAAGCAATCCACTAGCATTCCTCCCCTCCTTGGTCTGTTCTGTGGGACCGCTGTGTTGTCTACTGTGGCATGTGGAGTTTGAGCTGGGGAGTTAAATGGATTAATTACCTTTAAGGTCCTTTTGTGTCTTTTATTTCACAGACAGACTCACTGGGGGCTTTTGAAATGCCCGCTCCCCCATTCCTAATGATATAATCACGTAATTAGGTGATTTTCAAATGGAATCGCCACATAAGCAGGGGGTTAATTTTCCTCCCGGCCCATTCATCTGATTTGCTGGTTTTTCGTTCACTACTTCCACCAGTGTTGGTTCAGAAATAGACTAAAGGAGGTTGCATGACACCAAATCAGCATAACATAACAGAATGCTGCTTTAACATTACTGTACTCAACTATGATTTCACAGTTATATGCCCTTCAGACCATAGTGCTGTGGAAGTAAAAGCTCAGCAGCCAGTATGTTACTTTAAACCATGAATATTAAACTTAGGATTGTGAAATACTGTTTATGTGAGTTTTTAAACCTAAAGAAAGCCTGAAAGTCTTTCGCAAAACACCAAAACTGTAAAACGTTGCAAACAGCTTTTTGGAATTCACCATTAGTCAAATTCACTAAATGTTAACAAATGTGCTGCTTGTTTGTTCATGTTGAACTGTGTCTGAGACTTTGTGAATAAATGTACCTTTAAACAAAATAAAGAAGACATAAGGACAAGTAGCCTCTAGTTTTATATGAGGGTTTGTCTTGTTTTATCAAAGCCCAAGCAAACGGTTAAATACTGAGTTTGCCTGTTGTTGGCGAAAAGGACTATTTATTTGAGTTCTGGTGTTTTCATAATAGTATGACATTTCTTGAACCCCCATATAAAGATATTTAAGAAGATTTTATAAGTCATATCACTAATGCAGTGATCTGACTTGTTTGGTGGGATTTGTGACAACAAGACTAAACTGTCAAATGTACAAAGACGCTAGTCATCTGGTGCTTTAACTGGGTAAAAATACATTTATGTGGGTATATGTTATAGAATATAATTCTTGTGATCTGTCAGCATTATGTGCCTCCAGTCAAAGCAAGAATCCCTTGTGTATACTCACTATAAAACTAAGAATTTATCCCCAATTACAGTGGAGAGAAAAATGAATAGAAAGGATATCCAGTTTCACAGAGAACAGTATCACAGTTCAATGTATACCTCAATAGAGAGAAAGGAGGCGGTAACGCCTAGTTTCCAGAAATCTTAAATAAAGATTTCCTTCCCTTTTGGAAACTCTGCGGTGACCTAGATGAAATGCTGTCCTTATTGACTCTGAAGACAGGTCCAGTGCTCACGAACACTTGGGCATGGGTGAAAAGGTCTAATATTTGATGTGAAACAAGAAGGTGGCCTTTCATTCACACCACTGTGGGCTTTCTTGAGAACAATCAACAGCTCTCCACAGCAAGAAAGCGTGAGGAGCAATTCCTGTCTCCTCTCAGTCACGGGAGGAGAAGAAATCAGATAATTAAATGTGAGAAACAGCATAGAAAGAGAGAAAGGGGATGGACCTTTATGCACGGCTACCTTCCTGAGGCTACCTGCTCAGGCGTAGAGCTAGTGACCAAGCTAGCCATGGTGGTATACGCCATGAGCCCTGCAGCGTGGAAACGGTAACGGAGCAGACCGTGACAAAAACGACTGCACAGCCTCTCAATGCTCCACCTAGCAAACACAGACGGTTGTCAGGGACAGGCAAGTCAGGCATGTCCTCTTCAAGTGGCACCACGTCCATCAGAGCCCATTCTGAAAGGGCCCTCTTGCTGTTTGCATGGACTGAGCTCCAATGATATGCCTCACTCCCCTCTGAAACTCCAATGGTTGGTTTCAGTGTCAGAGCAATGGAAGAAGAGGTGTTGAGTCGCAGCTATTGTTAGAGACAGATAATAGGAGGGAGAGGAAAGTGTTAAAAATGATTGAGCCTCTGTTGGGGCTCAGTGGAGAGATCTGTGGACTGAATCACATCATAATAAGGAAGTGAAGCGGAGCAGGTCCCTTTTTTATTCTCCTTCAACAAGGCATTACATGGCAGCCATGTTTTGGTCTTGTGGTCAAATAAGCTGAAACAAAGAGGTCATCTGAGGAAGTGAAGCCAATGAACATGTGAGATTTGTAAAGAGAAATACAGGATAAAGCAATAAAATTAATAAAATATTAAAGCAACGCAAATAAGAATTACAGTTATATATATTATATCTGATTAACTACCACTGCTTTAACCTATTAGTTTAAATTTAAAGCTAATTCATTGTATAACACTGAATTTACTGAATTTACACAACTATATTGTTGACTGTAAATTCAGCAAACACTCTTTTCAGTTAAGAAACATATTTTTAGAAATAGCAATAATGTTTAAAATAGATGGGGATGGAGGATGGCTTTGTTGTCCTCTGTGATTAAACCATATTATTTCAAACAAACTATTTCTCTAGCGGCAATAAATCTCCTAAATCATTACTGTTTGTCCTTTTCCACCGGTGTGTATTTGCTTCTAGGTCTCACATGAATACAAATACCTCTGTTGAGGGTCAGTGAGAGAAGAGCTTTCTTCACTCTATTGACTGAAAATCTAGTTGTCTCATCTCTCTAAGCAGATGTCTTTCCCCAAGCATCTGTTTGTATTAGTACTGTAATTGGTGGTGATAATAAGCCCATTGATTCAGTATCTAAGGAAATAGTCAATCAGAGCAGCTCATTCGTCTTACTTTTCCTGACAGTTTTCCCCTCTAGCTAAACAGACAGTGCCAGGGCCTGGGCTTTGTTGACTGGATTGGAAAAGCAGACTGTGGTTGGCCAGCCTGTCGACTCTGAGTGAGTGATGGGATTGGTGCAAACACACCAGTGACCCGATGGCCCTTACAGGAGGCCCAGGGTGATAGATGTGTTGATTTGTTTATAGAAGCCTAATTCCATTCTCTGTTCTTTCTCTCTGTCCTCTTTCTTAGAATCTGTCCATGCTTCTTTGTGTCTGCAAAATGACTTTTTTCCCCCTTCTATCTAACCTCTCCTACTCTCTCCAACCATTCAGCTCCTCTCTGTGCATAAAATAAAAGCTGTTTATCAGTGACTGTTTACGCCATCAGTTACAATCACTGTCTTCAAAATAATCAACTCTGTGGTGTAGTGTTTAATGCATTTACCTTACATGGGGAAGATTAGCTGGTTTTAGACCAGGAGGAGACACAAACTCGGCCTCAGGGCCACACGATATTGTACACCTAGTGCTGGAAGGATTGTACGTATATAAATCGTTTATACCATCTGGGAATTCAAGGAAGTAAATAAATTCTTCTTGAAGAACAAAATCATGGGCTTCCTCCCCTTATCAGCAGTATTTGAGTTAATATGTCTATTAACACAGATATATGCGCTTAAAGAAGGTGTGGTACTTTTATATCTGACAGCTAATTAGTATTATAAAACTTGATAAGCTTATTTCTGAAGTGATAAGAACCTGTTTAATATATTATTAATAAATAACTTTCCGCTTTTGGCTGTGAACACATGATCTGGCACCGTTTGTTTCACTCCATTAAACAGTAGAAATCAGAAGGGCAAATAAATTCGAAATGCCTTCACAGAATGGAATGAGAGTAAAAGTGAACTGTGCTCTGCCTAGTTAATAAATGTCCCATTCAGTGTGCTGGGTGTCCAGCTCTGCAACTTCAGAAGCTGTAATATTGTCAGAAATAAATCACTGAGCCTTAGCCACAACTAAACGTGTTCATTCGGTGAGGTTAAAGGGTAGAGCCACCCATTACTCTGTACTGCCAAAGGATCATTATTGTCGTGTCAATTATGCTACAAATGAGACTATGTGATAAATCTTTTCCCATCGTAAGCTTACAAATGATGCACAGTCTTTCTTTTTTTTCTGATTGGATATTGAGAAATTACTGGCACTGCAGAAAGTGTGATGCATTGTCTAAATTAAAAGTTGTTGATTAATAATACGTAATTCAGTGTGAACAACCAGAAAAAACTTTTTTAAAAAAAGTTACACTAACTCTTCTCTTTAAAACTCTAATTAGCAATGAATACGGATGACAACTGGGAGCGTTTACTAAAGTGGAAATGCAATCACATGAAGCAAAAGAGACACTGAAAAGGAATAGGATCTTTACCTTTGACACCCAGATATACACATCTGCGCACACCTAAACACACACACACACACACACACACACACACACACACACACACACACACACACACACACACACAATCACAAGAGCAGAAAGAGGAGAAAGTAAGAATTCTTTACGGCCTGTCACAGTGTCAGAAGCAACTTTACGGTGAGCGTGTCTTAATATGCATGGCCTCTGAAAACTGCGGTACATTAGCAAAACATATGGCGACTTAATGATATCAATGAAGTGGCCATGAGGGCTGCCTAGGAGCAAGTAATCTGTTAGATGCGGATAGTGTTGCTCACCGTGCCCCACTGTTTCCTTCTGACTGATAGAACAAGCCAACGCTACGTCCATTAAGATCAATACGCCAGCCATTATGATTGTAAAAAGCACATTTACTAGGGTTGTCAGGCTCATTATTGCAAGCAGATGGCAGACCTTGCACTTACAATTCTAGACAAGGAAAGCAGTGACAAGACTTTAAATTAGAATCTATAATGCTAATCTATGGCCTGTTGGTTCAGTGGAGATAAAAAATGCATTATACACTGCAAGACAGTGAGTATTGGACTGGAGTCTTCTGAGTGAGTACAAGTACTGCAGAGCTATAGGGGGCAAATATACTCACAGTAGCCTTGGGAAAAAATCTAACTCCTTTTAAAAGCACACTCCGGCTACATACTGTGTGATAGAGTTGCATTTTAACAAAAGTTGAATCCAGCCACAAATACGTCAGTTATTAATCTCTGTACAGAGTTTATTCTTAAAGCCCTGAAGAGTTTTTGTTACACTCACTGGTGAAGGCTCTTCGGGGTTACTGCTGTTCTGGATTAATACTGCATTGTAATAGAAAAACAATTAATTTAATAGGGTAGACAGGGTTTGATTAGAAACTGATCTATTCAAATGAACAGAAATCTGGTATTCCTCACACATTATTGTATTTTCCAGCGTTTGACAGCTGTAAAATGTTGTATTTTTGTCAACCTTTTAATCCAAAACCTTGTAGTTTGTGGGCAACAGAAAAATCTTTCAAATAAAGGTTTGTTTGAAAATGCATGACCACAATTTACAAATCTGTGAGCATGGATAAGGAATCCAAGAACGAGGTTTTGTATAAGACAATAGTGATTAACACACGGATGAACCTAAGCTTCTACTGAGCTGAGTCTAGTTAGCAGATTAATGGCGTCACCTGTACATCAGAGAATGTGACTTGTGTATATATGAACACGCATGTTGTTGCAGGTAGCGGAGAAACACGTGTAGGGACGGCGGATCAGTGACTACACAAAGCAGGCTCATACTGTGCTCAGACTGTTTTACAGTTATTTTATTAACTTAAATTTATGAATGATTGAATGCTAATACTAATTCTTGAAGCAATGTCTCTCGAACAGCAGTTATACTAAATGCACTTACCATGTCTACTAAAGTCACTTTTACTTTACACTTTGTCTGTAATTAAAGAAAATGCTTTTTGCAAAATGTCAGTATTATATGTGCACACTGTCTTCCACAGTCTTTTTTCAATACGTCATTGCATCTCTTTAGAGTAGCAACCGCTAGCTTTAGCTGCTGTATGCTCGAGTCACACTGATGGATGAATTGTTACACAACAACAGTAGTTAAGGTTTGATAAGTACAGTAAATTCAAGTGCTGGTGTTTAACAGTAGAGTTGTTAAAATGATACGGAAGTGCAAATCTCTTCACTCTGGGATTCTGTTCTGGCATTCAAGGAAAGTTCACTTCACCATCATAGTCTCAGTTTCCCCTTTAAAGAGGAAGTCATGCTCTGCTCTTGTTCATGCTGCTCTCTCTCCCTCCCTCTAGACGCTGCAAATAAATGGCTAAAAAGAGATCTACTTAAAGCTGTCAGAGAATGTCAGAGCCAACAGCCGGGCCATTCCGCACGACCTACTCCCTGACCCCCTCTTTTCAGGGGTCACTTGTAGGCTGCCTCTGGTGGGAGTGCGGGGTAGTCATGCACTGAATGACAATGCATAAACATATGAATTGCTCGGACTCAGTTGCTCCCCTTCAGGAGCTGTTGAAGAGCAGCTTTGCAAGTTTGTAGGGTTTATCTTAATTTGCAGAGAATACATCCTTTAACATCTCAGAAATAATTAAGTTGGGTCAGAGAAAGACACTAAGAGTGGGAACTTTGAAGCGAAAATTTAGAGAAAATGGACTATTAAATTGTAAAATATTGTTGCTACATCTTTTGCATTTAGTCACGTATAAAGTGAGAACGCTTTATTTGGCTAGAAAATGTTCTATTCGGGATCTAGAGGCTGTAATATAAACACAAGAGAGTAACAATACGGAAAGAGT